>NC_073378.1:46029221-47229221 GCF_028641065.1 Leucoraja erinaceus | reverse complement strand
AATTGCTTTCATTGATTCCTGAATGCCCTGCTTGTCCTCTCAGATGGATGTAGAAACATAAAAAAATAGGTGCAGGAGTTGGCCATTCGGCCCTTCGAGCCAACACTGCCATTCAATATGATCATGGCTGATCATTTAAAATCAGTACCCCATTCCCGCTTTTCCCCCATATCCCTTGATTCCTTTAACCCAAGAGCTAAATCTAACTCTTGAAAACATCCAGTCAATTGGCCACCACTGCCTTCTGTGGCAGAGAATTCAACAGATTCACAACTTTCTGGGTGAAAAAAATGTTTCCTCATCTCCTAAATGGTCTACCCATTATTCTTAAACTGTGACCCCTGGTTCTGGACTCCCCCAACATTGCGAACATATTTCTTGCATCTAGAGTGTCCAATACGTTAAGAATTTTATATGTTTCTATAAGATCTCCTCTTATCCTTTTAAATTCCAGTGAATACAAGCCCAGTCAACACATTCTTTCATCATATATCAGTCCCACGTTCCTGGGAATTAACCTGGTGAACCTACGCTGCACTCCCTCTATAACAATAATGTTCTTCCTCAGATTAGGAGACCAAAATTGCACACAATACTCCAGGTGCGGCTCACCAGGGCCCTGTACACCTGCAGTGGGACCTCTTTGCACCAAAACACAAATCCTGTTGCAATGAAGTCCAACATGCCATTCGCTTTCTTCAGTGCCTGCTGTACCTGCATGCTTACTTTCAGTGACTGATATACAAGCACACCCTGGCCTTGTTGCACGTCCCCTTTTCCTCATCTGACACCATTCCGATAATAATTTGTCATTGTTCTTGCCACATTATACTGCATCTGTCCACTTCCCCAACCTATCCAAGTCACCATGAAGCCTCATAGCATCCTCCTCGCAGCTCACACTGCCACTCGGCTTTGTGCCATCCGCAAATTTGGAGGGCACATATAATTCCCTTGTCTAAATCGTTAATATATGATGTAAATAACTGTGGTTCCAGCACCAAGCCTTGCAGCACCACACTAGTCACTGCCTGCCATTCTGAAAAGGACCCGTTAATTCCTACTCTTTGCTTCCTGTCTGCCAACCAGTTCTCTATCCATGTCAATACCGTACCCCCAATACCATGTGCTCTAATTTTGCACACTAATTTCTTGTGTGGGACCAAAATCAAAGACTTTTTGAAAGTCCAGATACACCACCTCCACTGGCTCCCCCTTATCCATTCTACTTGTTACATCCTCAAAGAATTCCAGAAAATGAGTCAAGCATGATTTCGCCTTCATAAATCCATGCCGATGTTGACCAATTCTGTCATGTAAAGATACTCTGGCTTATTTTGGAACAGATCAAAACATTTCCTGTTTCTTACTTATTATTCAGTTAATATCATCACAGTATAAATTACTTGGCCAATATCACATTGCAGCTGGTTACTTATCTACATTATTGCAATGACAATACACCAAAAATTCAAAAGTCCTTCCTAGTGCTTCAAGACACCTTAAAATCACGTGAAACACTATATGCAATGTTCTTTTAATTCTATGTTCTTTATTTCCAACTAACTTTACAGGAACGACGCAAGTTTGGTCCTCTTGGATGGAACATTCCGTATGAATTTAATCAAGCGGATTTTACTGCCAGTGTTCAGTTTGTACAGAATCACTTGGATGAAATGGACATTAAACGCGGTGTGAACTGGAGCTGCATGCGCTACATGCTGGGGGAAGTACAGTATGGAGGACGAGTGACAGATGATCTGGACAAGCGACTACTCAACACATTTGCGACTGTCTGGTTTGGGGAAATCATGTTCTCAGATAAATTCTGCTTCTACAAAGGCTATGTCATTCCACAGGGCAAGACAATTCAAGATATCCTGCAGTACATTGAAAGTCTGCCACTGGTTGATAGTCCTGAGGTATACAAAATTTAATTTGCTAAGATAAAATCATTAACCAGCATTTTGAATAACACATAATAATTACTATTAATTCTTAGCATGAATCAGCTACATTTCTGCTTTTTATGCACACATTTGTTCAAGATATCTATTATAGTATTATAAGGCACAATAAATACCGAGAGATGATGGAAATGGCTAATGATTTAACAACTGGAAAAGTAATAAGCTTTTAATAAGCTGGGAACTCCTGGTTAGAGTTTTTATGTAAAAACAGCACCTAAAACAAAACTGTATAATGCATATTGGGCTGCAGCTCAATTTTGTGTGAAAAATAGTTGTTCATAAAGCAAAGGGGCAAACCTAAACAAGATGGTTACACAAGCAAAAAAGTTTTAATGCTGGAAATCTAAAAATAGAAAGGAAAATGTGATAAATACTTAATTGATACAGTATGGCAGTATTGTACAGTTGAACAAGAAACACATTTAATATTTCAGACCCAGACCAATGACTTTGAAAGGTCAAATACCTGACACACTCTGAGAACATCTATCTACAGATGTTGTCACTAATATTTTCTGTCATTGCATATATCATATTTCAACATGCATATTTCATCATCTGTGATAGGGAAAAGGACATTACTTTTTTAGAGCTAGACATTTTATACCACTCATTTCAACTTCAACCAAACATGGTAAAAAAATCTATTGCCATGTTTTAACATGAATGGACAAAAACGTTTTACTATTTAATGTAAGAAAAAATCTGTATTTAAAATATTTTATCTTTTTAGGTATTTGGACTTCATGCAAATGCAGATATTACTTATCAGACTAACATGGCCAATGAGACCCTTAATACAATAGTCAATATCCAACCTAAGGACAGTGGTGGTGGTGGAGGAGAGACCAGAGAAAGCACTGTACAACGTCTAGCAAATGAAATGCTGGAAAAACTACCACCAGACTATATCCCGCATGAGGTAAAATATAAAACCCCCCAATTAGATTTTGTCTGAGGAAACAAATATCAATAAAAATTCCTAAATGTCATTAACAGCCTTTCCCTAATTAATTGCTACTGTACTATTTTTGTATTGAAAATAACTCTTGTCAATTCCTGGGCAGATGAGCAAAGAATATTCTGTTTGACTTGACATACATTGAGAAAAAAAATCAGTCAGTTTCAGAATTTATATTGAAGAATGCTAAAGTAAAAATCAAATTATGCTCATGTGCTTAGGCCACATTGGGAGTATTGCATGAAGTTCTAGTTGCCCCATTGCAGGAAAGATGTGGAGGTTTTGGGGAGGGTGCAGTGGAGGTTCGCCTAAAGCTGCATGGATTAGAGGGTTTCAGCTACAGGAAAAGGTCGGACTTGGATTATTTTCTCTAGAATGTCAGAGGTTGTGGGGAGACTTGATAGAAGTAAATAAAATTCTGAGAGGCATAGATAGGATAAGTTTAACAAAAATGTGTGGGACAGGGTTTTTACATGGTGGGGGCCTGGAACGTATTGCCAGAGTTGGTGGTGGAGGCAGATACGATAGTGGCTTTTAGATTGGCACATGGAAGTACAGGGAATAGAAGGATATCGATCATGTAAAGGCAGATGAGATCAGTTTAACGGCATCATGTTTGGCACAAACATTCCTGTGCTATACTGTTTTATGTTCTATGCTCTATAAGTATTACTACCACAATTACTTTACAATCATATATTTGCTTTCTTTATAATTAAAATGCTAATTTTACTTGGATTGTTCCTATCAGAGGCCGTTAATGGATATTTTTTAATGCAGAGATTAATAGATTCTTGATTAGTACGGTGATAAGGGAGAAGGCGGGAGAATGGGGTTAAGAGCGAAAGATAGATCAGCCATGATTGAAAGGTGGAATAGACTTGATGGGCCGAATGGCTTAATTCGTCTTCTATCACTTCTGAACTTATTTAGGAGCAAAGATAATAAGTTGTTCTTCCAAAGAAGAATTTCTGGAGAAAATAGAAATAGAAAGATTAAACGAGAACTTACCGTTTGAAGTTTGATCTTTATTTTATGAGAAGTTGAAATGAGGGAATACGTGAAGAGCCCGCCAGCCCGCAGGTGTGTCAATCTTCAGAGTAACTGTATGAAACCACAGACCAGTTGCAGAACTTAAACTATAGTAAGACTAACGAGACTAGAGTTGCCGGATGATCTTTTATGAGAATCAGGGTTGGGAGTGGAAGGCACGTATTCCCTCACTTCAACTTCTCATAAAATAAAGATCAAACTTCAAACGGTAAGTTCTCATTTAATGACGTGAAGACTTCAATGCTTTGTGGTTTCATGCAGTAACCTAATCTGTGTGTGAAACACTTAAACAGATAAACCATAAATGGCAGAAATCATGGGTTATTAATACCATGATGCTAACTTGCATACATGGCCATTGCTCTTAATCGGACCATAGTCCCAATTGGCTTTGAGTTGGACAATAACTCATGCAACCTTGCTCAGAATTCTATCTGCAAATATCCAGACATATTTAACCAAATGTTATAACTTCTGAACACGCACTATGAAAACCTCTTGCTGTATGATGAAAGGGAAATATACATTCTATTGGCTGCTAATGAGCCATCAGCAATCTCTTGAGAGACTATTAAATAACAATGAAGAAACTATATTTCATCTCATAGGTACTAGCAAGTTCAGTGTACCTGTATACATAATAACACCCCCAATCTCCAATCTGGTGGGTATGCTGTCAACTCCAAATGTACGCAACCATGCCCATTTTGCTTCATGAGATCATTCCCATAACAAACTATCGTAATGTCAGTTTGGACCCAGACACTGAGCCAGAGATTGAGTAAAGACTGTGTTCGTTGTGCTGAAATCAGTTGCTAAAAGCATAATCAACTTAAAGGTACTGCTCCCATTAGGAATACAGTAGATGAATATCTGCATAATAATTTACAGATATACATTGCACACTATGGTGACTGTAGGCTTTTAGAGCGGTCATATAAAAAACACCTTGCATAACGTTAGTGAACAGCGGGTGAATAGCCAATCATTTATCGTCCCACTTATGGAATTATAAAAAATGGCAAAACAGCACAAGCAGTGTCAATTGTGCTATTACATAATCGCTTCTCTAAGCTAAACACAACGTCAATATCCCATACTTCTGAGTACTTAGGTCTGAGGATTATAACTTAATTTATTTTCAAGGGCCCATTGAAAATGATCTCTAAGATGTTAGTGCCCGTGCCGTATAAATGTAACATAGCATTTAAACAGAACGCTTCCATCTCCTGAAGAGGAAATGTACCGCTTTCTTGGTGCTATCCCTGCACTACGAAGTGAGCACAAACACGGATCGGTCTGACAATCCAAGCCGCAAGAGCTGTCTTCTCAGATTCTGTAAGGCAATGAATTGATTAATCATGCAGAGTCTGGTTCCCCAAGTCCTAGGCTGAACCAGCAAAATTTTATGTTTAGAAACCCATATAAGTTGTACTATAATTCCCAACATTTGCGGAAACACCATGGCTGCATAGGTCAGTCAAACAGTACGAAAACCCTGAATCGGGATCTTGCTGAACTTATTGCAAGACCCGACTGATGAGGCAAATTGAGCAACATAGAAACATAGAAAATAGGTGCAGGAGTAGGCCATTCGGCCCTTCGTGCCTGCACCGCCATTCAATATGACCATGGCTGATCATCCAACTCATGCAACGACATAAAATAACATTCCTCCCCCATGTAGTGAAAATGTATCTCTGGCAACTGTGATGCCACATGTCTTTACAACCAGTGAATGAGCCTGGATGCAAACATATTGATATTTGGTGTTCCATTGAGCCATAATGTCATACAATACTTTGTGATCCAACATCTATTCTGTGTTATAATTTTACCCATGTGACCAACATATGCCACCACCACAGTGTATCAACCTGTAACTGAGCATGCAGATCATGCAAATCTGCACAATAACCCTTTAACCCATAACATGCACCTAATGTCTATAGGTAGTTGATACGAATAACTGAAGAATGGGTAATTCATGCAAATCCCATCCCCCTCTGTAACTAGAGATGGCATTCATAATTTCCCATCTTTGAGCACAAGCATCAGTCTGAAATATAACTAAAGATTAGTGACCAAAACTACTGGAGCAATGCTGAATATTGTTCATCCACCATAGTGACTTTGGTGGCCTCAGCTGGTAAAAGCATAGGTCTGTAACTATGACCTATATGGCACTTGACAGGCTATTACTTTGCACATAGTAAGTTCTGATAATGCAAAGGCCCAATCAAACAGCTGAAACACAGCCGTTATAATGCTAACTACACTTGATGAATAGAAGACTGCTTGATAACAAGGTTGCTACAGGCTTCTATTGATTCCAATCTCTTGCCCCAGGGCGAGTTACAGATAAATAAATAGTTAAAGGTAAAACTGAATAATCAATAAATGTAGATGGTATCAACTTAAATTTAACTGGATGGATGAGTAACCTCAGTTTCTCAAATCTAGTTGCATCTGAACAGTTTGAACACAGCGTTGAGAATCTCATCCAGATAAACCATAACAAGTGTTTTTGAGCTCTGAGCAGTCCCAGCTCCCAGTTAGTAATTTGGTAGATGACCTGGGAGCTGAAGTAGCCCATTTGCAACGCATTAACTGTTATCATAACCCCATCCAGATAAATTCCACTAACTTCTGGGATCCCTGTGAATGGGACCTGAAATCTATGTTGCACATGTGAATAACCATATAACAATAAAATCAATTATGCACCAACATCCTCCATCTTACACAATGAACAGGCCACGCCTGCCATAATTCCTTGCCTGTCTTGAATGACAACTCAGGCCAGATTCTCGAGCCTGTCTCGAAAGGTGATCCTGGCCAATACTGAGCCTGCCTCAAAAGACAACTCTGGCCATTATACTGGGCCTGCCTTGAAAGGCTACTCCGGTCATAATTGTGAGCCTGCCTCGAAAGACAACTGGCCATATTTCCGAGCTAGTTCCAGAAGGCAATCCTGGCCATAATACTGAGCCTGCCTCGAAAGACAACTCTGGCCCCAAATCCAAGCCAAGCTTGGTACCTATTCTATACTGCAATAATAACCCAATCTGATATTACCATTTTAGTATAACTGATCTGAGTCTCAAGTTATCATAACCTTTTGTACCAAAACAATTGTGAATATTACCAACTTGTAAATGGTCCACTTACCCCATGTTTCAGAAGAACCAGACCCACCTACCTCCATGGTTACCGGTGGTCTATGGTAAGCTCAACGCCCCCCGACGTGGGTTCTATTCCCGTCCTTGACTGGAGAGTAGGAATGGGAGTGTATGTGGATTCCATATTTCCTGAGACCGGCTTTGGACCTTGGCCTGACAAGCCGCTGTCCAGCTATCAAGCTGTCACCAGATTCAGTGAACTGCTTACTGCCAATGAGGCGTGGGGTACGTCTTCATGGATACGATGAACCTTGATCAGTCTGCCAGCTTTACCTTCCTCATCCAGGTATACCTGTTGGATAAGTCTTACCTGAAGAAAAGATTCGGCAGCTGGTTTCATTTCCTCCATGTCACCCCTGATAGCGTTGTTTACTGCTGGCACTTGTAGCGTGAGGAGCAACTCTGGCCCCTTCCGGGATATCTGCCAATGGATGGAACCAATTCTTCCGGCAGTAACTCCTTCGCTTGCGAGTATTTCCTCGCACTCCCCTCCACTGTGAAGGAGATTCGTAGGCAGCCCAGAAAACAGGTGGTGCCGCAGGCCCCTGGGGATACCTGCACTGACATGGCCCCTCCTACGGACCTATATCAGAACTTTTGCTCTGAGTCAGACTGAAAAAACTGACCCTGAATGCTCCCCTTCTCAGAGAGGGAGGCATTGTGCAGCCCTGACACAGATGCCGCTGCCAGCGGGTTCTCCATAATACCTGGGCTGATAACTTCATCCTATGGAGTAATATCATAGTGGAGCACATCTCCATCAGGTGCTCCATGTGGGTTCAGGCGTCTGCAGACAATACCCATTGAAGGAGGGGAAATCTCCTGGTCCGACTCGCCCGAGTCCCAAGGCCTGACCAGCTTTCTCGTGGTTAGACCCCGTCTCTGGGCCACCATTGCGGTCTGGGAGCCGCTGACTGCACTGTCAGCGACTCACTCCACTGACAGCGACTCGGGTCCCGAGACCGGCTTACTGCTGATTTTACCCCATTACTGGGGGAACCATAGCTCGCACTCCCCTCCTGGGTGTCGCTGACCTCCTTGTCAGTGACTAGGGAAGCAAACCCGATGGCTGCCGGCTACCCGCTTTCGCGGTTCGGACCAGGATTCCCCACGGTCCATAACCGGTTTCCCCGCGGCCTGTTCGACTTCGCCCCGAATCCAGCAGGCAAACTCTGTAAAGAGCTTCCTGCAACACAAAAAAGAAACCTAGAAATAAGTTTAAAACTTATCTTGCAGGTTTAAACTTACAGCTGGCAGGAGCAGCGCGCCTGCCAGTCAGTCATTGCGCAATGCGTCAGACGTAATGACGGCCTTCTTCATGTAGTCACTCACTTGACTCCGAAGTAAAATGTTTAGAAAATAATAAGGGTTATTAAATTCTTCAACAAGACATTGGGAGGTCAGCAGAATTGCCTTACATGGAAGATGCAATTTACTATGAATAAGTATGATGAATAACAATGGGAATGACAAGACTAGATTGCGGAATAGAAAGTCTAAACCAGAGAAGTAAATAACGGTGCATATACAGGTGCACAACCTTTTATCCGAAATTCCAAATAACGAAAAGCTCCGAATAGCGGACATTTTTTTGGTCCTTGAAGAAAGGTCCTTGAAAACGTTCACCGAGGGCGGCCCGCAGAGGTGACAGCGGAACCTCCGGTCGGTCCTCGAAGAAAGGGGAACTAAATCCCCATTCATAAAAGAGAAGGTGAGGGTATATTGCGCGGGAGGGTTAATAATTGACAATCTGCTGCTGCCTGCCCGCTGAGTTAAAAAGTTCCCACGGTAGACTTGCGTGAGAACTTTTTAACTCAGCGGGCAGGCAGCAGCAGATTGTCGCTCCCTTCAGTTTCACCCCACCTACACCCCTCTGCTTCCCGGCCATGTGTGTGACCCCTTCCCACCCCTCTCCAGCTCCCCGCCCATTGCACCGGCGCGGGGGCTTTGCACTGTCTTCACGTCGGCGATGCCAGCAGGTCAGTGCCAGTCACCAGAGACGTCAGGACCAACAGGACACCGACCCCCAGGCCCACTGCAAGCACAGAGATCCCAGAGACCCACAGCCAGCAGCAGCCCAGCCCCGTCCCAACTCCAGAGGAACACGCTTCCCGTAGGGGCAGAAGCTGATGGTGTGCAAGGTACCTCTTGTTCTTGGGGTGGCGCAGCTCGGGCTGTGGGCGAACTGCCACTTGTCGCCATAGCGGCCCATCGGGGAGCGGATTCCTCTGGAGTTCGAGGGACAGGGAGACACAACAGCTTTTGAGAATGGTGGGCAATCACTTCCAAAGTTCTGCCCACACAGTCAGTACACCTCTCTTACACTTGTCTCCCGCACTAAGATCATCTTGCAGAGAATGATCCCAGCCTAACCCTCCCTATTCTCTCCTATTCTGCAAGAGGGGATATGAGCTGAGCACTCTACCACTGAGCCAGCCGTTAAAATCTACGCTAAAAATCTTCCATTCCGAAAGCCGAAAAATTCCGAATTACGAAAAGTGTCTGGTCCCAAATCTTCCATTCCGAAAAGGTTGTGCACCTGTAGTAACTGAATTGAGTTCTTATGGTATATATGTAAGATCAGAGATATAAAAATTACTTTACATATTTCTACAAACTGAATACTGCAGACTGTATTTGGATCTATTTGTTTTCTGTCTCTCTTCAACACTATTTATTAGAACAATTTGAACATCTGTGTTATTTCAATAGAACAATTTTTCAAAGCCTTTGTCAGAGAAAAGGTTACATGTGAACTCAAAACCTCAGCAAAACTTTACGTTGAGTAATCAGATTTCTTACTCATCTTATTTACATAAATGTTGTAAAACAATTTATAAATTGAGCAAATGTCTGACAGTGAGTGGAAGAATGTGTCCAATTATTTCCCACAGTGGCAAGCCACATAACCCAGAACGGGTTTATGCATTACTTTCAATAAAGCTCCTGTGCAATTTATTTCAACTTTGTTCAGATGAATCCCAACATGTTTGTTCCTGAAAACATTGAAAACAGTTTGCAGTTAAGGCACTGAGCAGGCCAGGATGAAGACCCTTTGTCAGCTTTTATGAATTTTCACCGTTTGCAGCATTGATCTTTGCTTCCGCTGAAGTGAAATTTTCTCGTCATTTGTGATCTCCATAAAAGCCCAATTTGCAAACTTTTGATATCAGTTTTAGAGAAGCAGGCCATTCAGCTCACAGTCTATGCTGACTATCGATCACACATTATCACTAATCCTATGTTATTCCCATTTGCACATACACTCCCCACACTAGGGCCAATTTTACAGAGGTCAATTAACCGGCAAACTACTCGTCTTTGCTAAGTGGGAGGAAACAATAGCACCTGAAGGAAATTTGCATGGGCACAGGGAGAACGTGCAAACTCCTCACAGACAGCGCGCAACGTCAGGGTCAAACACATGTCTCTAACACTCAGAAGGCAGCAGCTCTACCACTGCACCACTGTGCCACCTGATACTAATAAACAATACAATGAACCCTCATTTTAACAGATCTCTTTATAACAGATTTCATTTATAGTAGACGGACCTACCAATGCCACCGATGCCACCCCTGGCTCGCACAACCTCCCTTGATGCTTACAGACCCGGCTACCTATGCCAGTCTCAGCTTACAGACCATGCCTGCCATCGCCGCCACCATCATCATCTCTCACCTGGACAGTCTGTCCACGGGCTGCAACCATTGAGTCTGCCGATTCTTGCCACTCCCCCTACCAAAGCAGGTCGAGGCCGTTAACTCGCTGGATACCAGGCCCAGTTCGGACCGAGAGACTGAAGAAGGGTCTAAACCTGAAACATCATCCAACCATGTTCTGCAGAGATGCTGCCTGATCTGCTGAGTTACTCAACCACTTTATGTCCTTTTGTGTATTAACCAGCAACTGCAGTCGTTTGTTTCTACTATAGACACAATGATATAGCAAATAATTGGCAAAAATTGTCTCTCCAAAGATTATAATCAGGGTTTACTGTAATGCAGTGAGTATTTGCATTTACTGAGTATAATTTATATCACATTTCAGAAATGACATTTTCATCATGCTTAATATATCTGAGGAATTAACTGACTTATTTTATGTCAGTTATATTATGTCAGGCTGTCCGTTTTTTCCTATCTTTTTTTTATTTTAGTTTGTCTAAATAGTTTGTTTTGGGGAATCTTTAACTTTTCTATGTGGGGGAGGGGGGTAGGGTAAGGGGGGAACCGTTTCCCAGTCGCTTCCTGGCGAGGACGTGACTATTTCTCAGAGTAGCGTCCTCGCCCCCCGCCTACCACTGGACCAGAGCAATCTTTCCGACCGGGGACTGGGCCAGAGCTTTGTCAGCATTGGCGGCGGGGTGCTGGATTCACCGCGGAGCAGGCGATACCTGCCTGGATCGCCGTTTGAAGCTCCGGAGTGCTGGGCCCGCTGCTCCAACATCGCAAAGCTGTGGTTCTTGGAGATCCCAGCGCGGGCGGTGCTGACTCCAACATCGCGCTGGGGCCCTTTGCCGAGGGTCGCCAGCATTGAATCTCTGCCCGGCGTGGCCTGGGGACATCAGGAGCCATGGACTATAGTGGGAGGCGGCCGATTCGGATGTCCAAGCCGTGGAGGTTGTCCTCCAGTCCCGATATCGGAGTTCCATCATCCCGGCGAGCGGGCCTGAGCGGCGGGCCGCCCGTAGCAGCAACTGCGGAGGGCTCCGGAGGCCCCGACCACGGGTGAACATCAGGAACATTAAAGGAAGATGACTGACTTTGATGCCTTCCCTCACAGTGGTAAACGTTTCGATTCTGCTGTGTGGGGATGTTTTATGTTGGACATGGGCACACTGTTTTTTTTGTAGTAAATGCCTATGTTCTGTGTGCTGAAGCAAAGCAAGAATTTCATTGTCCTATCAGGGACACATGATAATAAACTCACTTGAACTTGAACTTGAACTGTATTTGTGTGTTGTGTTCTTTATTTTACTGTATGGCTATATGCAAAAACAAATTTCAGAACTCGGTCTGACAATAAAGCGGCATCGTATCATTGTATCGTAGTACATTCTTTATTGCCAGCTTTGTCTCTCTGAGGCACAGTTTGCCAATGCAAATCAAAAACCTACTTTTACATAAAAAGATGCAAAGTGCTGGAGTAACTCAGTGGGCCAGGCTGCATCTTTGGAGGACAAGAATAAGCAATATTTCGGTTTGGAGGCCTTCTGTCCTGCTGACTCACTGAGTTACACCAGCTCTGTTTTCTTTTGTAATCTGTGTCTACTTTTGTCTACTTTTGCATAATCTGTAAATAATCCAATATAATATTTATGTTGCTACTGCGATTATTTTTTTGCAAGGTATTAAGCTTTGTTTTTGTATCCAAGATTATTTGAATGTTAATAGACAATAAGTGCAGGAGTAGGACATTTGGCCCTTTGAGCCAGCACCGCCATTCAATGTGACCATGGCTGATCATCCACAATCAGTACCCCGTTCCTGCCTCTCTCCATATCCCTTAACTCCACTATCCATAAGAGCAGAGTTAAAGAGCGGGCTGCAACCATTGACATAAATAAAACATAGTCGATGATATTAAAATGAAACATATGCATATTTAAATGTTATGTATCCTCGGTTGAAATAAAATAACATTATTTGTGCCATAATGTGCAGGTTAAAGCTCGTCTGCAGAAAATGGGTGCAATCCAACCAATGAATATCTTCTTACGGCAGGAAATTGATCGAATGCAGCAAGTTCTTGCACGGGTTCGGAGTACACTGACAGACCTGAAACTGGCTATAGATGGTAAGATTAATATCCACTATCAAAGCAAGAAAATGTAAAACCACAACTAATATAACATTACATTTGAATTAAGAGCTAAATGTTATTTCTCCCCATTCCTTGAACTATTGCTTAATTACACTGAAAGACTATGGGCAGAACGGTGGCACAGCAGTAGAGTTGCTGCCTTACAGGGCCAGAGCCCCAGGTTCGATCCTAACTTCAGGTGCTGTCTGTAGGAAGTTTGTACATTCTCCCAGTGATCTGCATGGATTTTCTCCGGATGCTCCGGTTTCCTTCCACACTCCAAAGACGCACAGGTTTGTAGGCTAATTGGCTTGGTAAAATTGCAATTTGGCCCCAGAGTGTAAAGGATGGTGTTAGTCAAGTCAAGTCAAGTCAAGTTTATTTGTCACATACACATACGAGATGTGCAGTGAAATGAAAGTGGCAATGCTCGCGGACTTTTGTGCAAAAGACAAACAACAAAACAACCAAACAAATTATAAACACAATCATAACACACATATTCTTTTACATAATAAATAATGGAAGGAAAAACGTTCTGTAGAGTTAGTCCCTGGTGAGATAGGCGTTTACAGTCCGAATTGCCTCTGGGAAGAAACTCCTTCTCAACCTCTCCGTTCTCATCGCATGGCAACGGAGGCGTTTGCCTGACCGTAGCAGCTGGAACAGTCCATTGCAGGGGTGGAAGGGGTCTCCCATGATTTTGTTTGCTCTGGAGTTGCACCTCCTGTTGTATAGTTCCTGCAGGGGGGTGAGTGAAGTTCCCATAGTGCGTTCGGCCGAATGCACTACTCTCTGCAGAGCCTTCTTGTCCTTGGCAGAGCAATTCCCAAACCAGATGGTAATGTTCCCGGACAAGATGCTTTCCACCGCCGCTGCGTAGAAGCACTGGAGGATCCTCGGAGACACTCTAAATTTCCTCAATTGCCTGAGGTGGTAAAGGCGCTGCCTTGCCTAGTGGGTGTGGCTCGCTGATCAGCAAGGACTTAGTGGGCCAAAGGGCCAGTTTTCGCGATGTAACTCTAAACTAAACTAAATCAAATCTGTGGCTTAAATCGGCTTTTGTGCCAGACTACAGAGCGTGTGTCTCTGATGGAGGCAATTTAGTGCACTAGTGAACAATGCAGTACAATACGTATCAACAATACACTGTGCCGATGACAATAGACTTGTTCATTATTATAAAAATATCCATAATTACCAAGGAGGAGTACATAAGCAGCATGTTTGAAAATGGAGTGGTCTGACTACCTGACAGCAAAACTTTAATAAGAATTTAAAAACTATGAGGGGAAACATGTTCAAGATTCAGTTCCCATTCTATTATCCTAGTAAACCTAATTATCATGCAACATCTAGTTTATGGCTACTAGCTTTCATGTGAAGAATGTTATGACCATCTGAATATATCAAAATGATACTGGTCTTCATACAGCATCCTTCCCTGCTATGACCTGCATTTCACAGCTTTTACATGTGCATTTGTTTTCTCTTTCTCTATTTGCTCTCATATATCTATCAACCAGATATCTTCACATAGCATATCCACATAGGAATCCTGGCCTCTCCTTATCAAAGATTTTCCTTTTGTCTTATCCTTCCCTCTTTCAGCCTCTCAGCATCTTAAACTTTACTTTTCCCACTCATTCAGTTCTGATGAGGTGCCTGAATATCAACTGAAACATTTGTTCTTTTCTTTTTCTACATATGCTGTCTGTATGCTGAGCATTTCCAGTATTATCTGTTTTTTATTGCAGATTTCCAGCATCTGCAGTTTTTTAGAAATAAATCAACAAACTTCTATTGTCAATTATTGGCATTCTTCATTTGCAATGGTATATTAAAAGAAGCAAACTTATTGGACTGTGTTGTGTAGGTGAGTCCCAAATGCTCATGATGGATAGAAGTTTTGCAAAGTTTTAATGAGCTCAACAACTTTGTAGTATTGATATTCTTTACATAAAACTGCCATTTTATTTTAACCTTTTACCCTAGGAAGTTACTATATTAGATTGATGGTGCAATTTGTCATTTTACATGTTTAAATCTTTTCTACCTTTCTCCCCAGAATTTAATTTCAAATACAGAAATTGATTTCCCTAGTGCCTAGAGGTGAACAGTTTCAATTTTAGCCACAAAAGAATAGGTCAATTACTTAGGCTTTCCATTTTAGTTCCATTTCCATGATGTTTGAGTTGAAAAATAATATTTTCTGACATCTTTGAATGTGTGAAGGTACAAATTTACTAAGGTTGTAAGGTTGATAAATAGCTGTGCATTCGTGATCAGTTGTATTAAAGCTGGAAATGTTCAGAAACTTAAGCAGCTTTATCCGAGGGTTTTGATTTATCTTTGCATGTGCAGCTAAGTGGTAATTTTGGTACAGCTCCTGCTTTTTCAGTCACATGGGATTTCAGAAACAACACCAGTGTTTCACAGTCATATTTCACAAACTGGAACCCTTTTCCCAAAAGAAACAGAAGTTGACGACCATGTATATGATGAGAATAAGCACAATACATGAATCTGTGCACAATACAGTGGAATAAACATTTGCTGTGACAAGACACTGGTATAGCTGATGTATGCATCTTTTATACATCAAGGACAAGTGAGGTGCACTTAAAACTAATTTCCATAATAGTAAATCAAACAATTGGTGAAGCAAGACAGAAAGAACCAAAATATAGTTCTGTCAGTAGGCCTGGGAGTACATTAACTTCTAACCCTACTGAATCAACAAGGCAGCAATTAGGGTAACTGAGAAACTGAAATATAGGGCTCTGGTGCTGGAAGCAGTCAAGTGACTCGAGTTACAAGTTCAAATTCCATCACCGCAAATTGCCAGTGATTATTGCGGGCATTCGGTACTGGATCTAAGAGTAGAGATCAGAAAATTCAAGTCTTTACATCTTTTGACCATTCTGAAACTTTCAGCCTTATTCCATGTTCTCCCCTGCACCACCAATTGCTTCTGCTTTTCCTATTTGAAGTAATTTTCCAGGACTGATCTCCGTTCATTTATGTGACTTGCTAGCTCTGGATTGGTGTGGTTTAGTTCTTTGCGGTGGTTTTGCTCTTCAGAGTGAGGAAGAGACAATAGCTGCCTAAGAATCAATGCCACCCCCTTCCCACATCCTAAATTGGGGCCGTAACTGTTTACCATATATATTAATGATTTGGAAGAGGGAGTTAGGAGCAACACTGGCAAGTTTGCAGATGACACAAAGCTGGGTGGCAGTGTGAACTGTGAAGAGGATGTTAGGAGGTTGCAGGGTGACCTGGACAGGTTGAGTGAGTGGGCAGATGCGTGGCAGATACAGTATAATATAGATAAATGTGAGGTTATCCACTTTGGTGGCAAAAACAAGGGGGCAGATTATTATCTCAATGGGGTTAGGTTAGGTAAGGGGGAGGTACAGCGAGACATGGGCGTCCTTGTACACCGGTCATTGAAAGTTGGCTTACAGGTACAGCAGGCAGTGAAGAAAGCTAATGGAATGTTGGCCATCATAACAAGAGGATTTCAGTACAGGTGCACAACCTTTTATCCGAAGATCCAAATAACGAAAAGCTCCGTATAGCGGACATTTTTTCAGTCCTTGAAGAAAGGTCCTTGAAGACGTTCACCGAGGGCTGCCCGCAGAGGTGACAGCGGAACCTCCGGTCGGTCCTCGAAGAAAGGGGAACTAAATCCCCATTCATAAAAGAGAAGGTGAGGGTATATTGCGCGGGAGGGTTAATACTTGACAATCTGCTACTGCCTGCCCGCTGAGTTAAAAAGTTCCCACGGTAGACTCACGATACACAGTGTATCGTGAGTCTTGCGTGGGTACGTTTTAACGGGAAGGCAGCAGCAGATTGTCGCTCCCTTCAGTTTCACCCCACCTACACCCCTCTGCTTCCCGGCCATGTGTGTGACCCCTTCCCTCCCCTCTCCAATTCCCCGCCCATTGCACCGGCGCGGGGGCTTTGCACTGTCTTCACATCGGCGATGCCAGCCAGCAGGTTAGTGCCAGTCACCGGAGACGTCAGGACCAACGGGACACCAACCCCCAGGCCCACTGCAAGCACGGAGATCCCAGAGACCCACAGCCAGCAGCAGCCCAGCCCCGTTCCAACTCCAGAGCAACACGCTTCCCGTAGGGACAGAAGCTGATGGTGTGCAAGGTACATCTTGTTCTTGGGGTTGCAGATGAGGGGGCGCAGCTCGGGCTGTGATGTCTCCGGCCACCCCCCTGTACAGGGGCTGAGACTGGGAACTGTACCGCCCTTGCAGGTGAGCAGGAGAGTGGGGTTGTTTGCAGTTGCAGAGGGAGGGGGCAAGGGCGGTACAGTTCACAGTCTCAGCTCCTGTCCAGGGGGGTGGCCGGAGACGTCAGGACCAACGGGACACCGACTGCAAGCATGGAGATCCCGGAGACTCACAGCCAGCAGCAACTCTAGCCCAGCCCCGCTCCAACTCCAGAGGAACCCGGGTTGCGGATGAGGGGGCGCAGCTCAGGCTGTGGGCGAACTGCCACTTGTCGCTGTAGCGGCCCATCGGGGAGTGGGTTCCTGTTGGTCCTGACGTTTCTGGCCACCCCCCCTGGACAGGAGCTGAGACTGGGAACTGTACCGCCCTTACCCTCTCCCTCTGCAACTGCAAACAACCTCACTCTCCTGCTCACCTGCAACAATCTTTGCCTGCAAGGGCGGTACAGTTCCCAGTCTCAGCTCCTGTACAGGGGGGTGGCCGAAGACGTCAGGACCACCAGAAGCCGCTCCCCGATGGGCCGCTACGGCGACAAGTGGCAGTTCGCCCACAGCCCGAGCTGCGCCCCCTCATTGGGACACCGACCCCCAGGCCCACTGCAAGCACGGAGATCCCAGATCAGCAACTCCAGCCCAGCCCCGCTCCAACTCCAGAGGAACACGCTCCCCGTAGGGGCAGAAGCTGATGGTGTGCAAGGTACCCCTTGTTCTTGGGGTGGCGCAGCTCGGGCTGTGGGTGAACTGTCACTTGTCGCCGTAGCTGCCCATCAGGGAGCGGATTCCTCTGGAGTTGGAGGGACAAGGAGACACAGCGGCTTTTGAGTGAATGGTGGGCAATCACTTCCAAAGTTCTGCCCACACAGTCAGTACACCTCTCCTATACTTGTCTCCCGCACTAAGATTATCTCGCAGAGAATGATCCCAGTCTAACCCTCCCTATTCTCTCCTATTCTGCAAGAAAAAACTACATTGAAGACTCAAACTCGCGATCGAGTAACTGCCGGGATCGAGGCGCAAACTCGCGACCTTGCGGATATGAGCCGAGCACTCTACCACTGAGCCAGCCATTAAAATCTACGCTAAAAATCTTCCAATCCGAAAGCCGAAAAATTCCGAATTACGAAAAGTGTCTGGTCCCAATGCTTTCGGATAAAAGGTTGTGCACCTGTATAAGAGTAAATAGGTTCTTCTGCAGTTGTATAGGGCTCTGGTGAGACCACATCTAGAGTATTGTGTACAGTTTTGGTCTCCTAATTTGAGGAAGGACATCCTTATGATTGAGGCAGTGCAGCGTAGGTTCACGAGATTGGGATGGCGGGACTGTCATATGAGGAAAGATTGAAAAGACTAGGCTTGTATTCACTGGAGTTTAGAAGGATGAGGGGATATCTTAGAGAAACATATAAAATTATAAATGGACTGGACAAGCTAGATGCAGGAAAAATGTTCCCAATGTTGGGCGAGTCCAGAACCAGGGGCCAAAGTCTTAGAATAAAGGGAAGTCATTTAAGACTGAGGTGAGAAAAAACTTTTTCACCCAGAGAGTTGTGAATATATGGAATTCCCTGCCACAGAGGGCAGTGGAGGCCAAGTCACTGGATGGATTTAAGAGAGAGTTAGATAGAGCTCTAGGGGCTAGTGGAGTCGAGGGATATGGGGAGAAGGCAGGCACGGGTTATTGATAGGGGACGATCAGCCATGATCACAATGAATAGTGGTGCTGGCTCGAAGGGCCGAATGGCCTCCTCCTGAACCTATTTTCTATGTTTCTGTTACGACTCCCAAATGCAGGTACTTCAGAGCCGCGTAACATAATTCAAAAACCAGGTTCAAGTTCAAAAATCTTTTAATTATTCAATGGAACACAAAACCCAAACCTGATTTAAACACCCAGTCAGGGATATGGATGGACTAACAAACAATTTAACAATGCTCCAGCCAGCCATGTAATGGACCGTCGAACCAGAGACTCTAAAACCTGCCTAAAGAGATATAACCCTGAAACAAAATACACAAAAACACTAAGGTCAGCCCTTATCCGTCCCAATTCAATATTTGTTAACAAGTAATGGTGAAAGTACACAAAGTTCTATGACATGTGGCCAGGCCTTCCTCAGCTCACACCAGCAGGCTGCTCATCAGTCAGGGTCTACGAAGAAGAGAGAGAATTCTGGGAAACTCTGGTATTTAAGCTTCAGATGGGTCACCCGTCACCTGACGCAGCTTGGCCAATCGGTACAGGAGCTTTTAACCCCTTGATTCCAGACTCACAGCCACGATGCCTGTACTCGGGAGAGAAACAGAGAAAGGTAAGTACATAGCATTTACCAGGGTGGGGAGCGCCTAACACTTCTATGTAAATTGTCTAGCAACTAATACAAAATACTGTGCAAATAATTCTTCTGTGCATCAGATTTTTGAATCTAGTCCAGTCACAAATTGCAAACAGTTTTCCCTGCTGATGTACAAAATATTTTGTGATAAACCTGATCCACAACCTGAGGTGTGGATGCTATTAATCTGTGGTGGACCGTGAGCTTTATATTATATGCCGTGACTCTATACTGGCTTTCCTGGAGACACAGATGTGGAAATTAATTGTTGCCTAGCTTCACTTCAAAGTTTTGTCAATTGAAGTGAAAAAAATATTAAGTTAAATTAAGATATTCACCAGAATACAATACAATGATTTGTATTTGTAGAAACATTAGGAAAATACCAATTTGAATCTTGTTCAGTTAAACAGGGCCTGCTGGCACCAATTATTCATGATTTTCTTCATATTTTTGTAACTTGTGAATCCCTAGTATCAAATCATGTCTGTGTGAAGTTTCACACATCTGTGATTGTCTTTCTAAACACGCCCAGTGAAAAGTTTGATAGCTTCCGTGCATTTCACATCCTTATTACCAGAACTTTCTTCACTCTGTCATGGTCTCAATATTCTCTCTTGTTAATAATACCTTTGATTGTATTTGTCTTTTGGGTGGAAGCTTGCCGAGTTTGCTCGAAGCTCTGTGATTTGAAGGATTAAATCATGCCTGATTTAATTCATATCCTGCACTAATCCCATGGTCACTCTTCCCCACCAACTTCTAAATGAATCATTCCGGAGCCCCCACTCTGCAGTGGAGTGGACCGAGAGTGGTGACATGGTCTCTGGCAGCTGAACGAGACTTCTGATCCAGGGGGTCGACTGACTGCTCACTGCTGTTAAGGGCATCTTAAACTGTTTTGAAATGATTCTCATTGGGAGAGATTGAAAAACAGTTTAAATAGATTTTTTGTTTATTAAAAATGAAACAAAATAGTTATTACATAGAACTATTAAGATTAATTAAGGCATGAATCTATTGTAAATTAATTCAAACCTACAAAACAATTAAAAAAAATTATAAAAACATCTTAGACAGCATTTTAATGAACTTCAGCAACCCCACCATTGCCACTGTGTAGTCTGCATAAAGCTGTGTGAAGTTAATCTGTTCATGGATTCTGTGTTGTGTCCGGTGAAAGTGTCGAAGATCAGATTCTGACTTCCCCGCTGCAGGGTGTGGTGCAGAAATCAAAAGCACGCTGAATATTTGAGTGTAGATGGGCAACATTTTCCTAAGGAGCTACCACCCACCTCAGAGGTCAACCAAGCTCCAAGTACTTATTTCAGATACAAAGGTTTCTCGTGTCACCTTTATCCACATTGCCTGGCTGTAGTTCCTGCAACACAGCTGTTGCCTGATTGCTATTGTTTTATGGAAGAGATCTTATCAAGGAGTATCAGGATGTACAGGAAAGAAAGTAGATGCAGTTTATCGGGCGGGAAGCGGCGCACGTGGGCGTGTACCGGTGGGCTCTCGGCGGGAATGTGGTGGACTACGCCATGACGGGGTGCAGCCCCGTCGAACTGGGACGTGAGCAACCCTGGGAAGTCAGCGAGCAGGGCTGCGAAAGGTTGCTGGTTCTCAGCTACCTCGTCGAGTTGGTGTAGGGGCGTAGACGGATTGCGCGGCTTGGCAGGGCACAGGTCTGACACAGGGACCATGTGTCCGCCTCGCACATCGTCTCACAGGGAGAACGCGCACAAGAAATCGGTTGGGCGACGTCAGCAATGGTGAACTTCCACCTGTACGGTCGGGAGTCGAAATTTAAGTCGAGGGTCTGCATTCCGTAAGTGCGAATGTCGCTCCCGTTGACGGCCAAGAGGCCAGATCCTACCTTACCGACACGGTTATATCGAGCGCTCGGCAGCAGGATGCTGGCAATGGCGCCGGAGGCCACCAGGAAGGGTGGCGATCACGGACGTGGAGGCGTTCGTTTTGGGCCTATCGCATTCGCCTCTATGGACGATCGGCCGAGGCATTTCCCTGGTACGAGCAGGGGCTCCGGCATCTTTGGGCTTCGGGTCCGTAGCGTTGATGGTAATAACACCAGTGACGTCGGCTGTAGACCACTGGAAGTAGCGATGCTTCTTCGGCGCTGGGTTGGGCTTTTTCTTCCTCCCGTGCCGTGACCGGGGGGGCCGGGTGAAAGGCACAAAGTTAGCATTCATAGCAAAAGGATTTGAGTATAGGAGCAGGGAGGTTCTACTGCAGTTTTACAGGGTCTTGGTGAGACCACATCTGGAGTATTGCGTACAGTTTTGGTCTCCTAATCTGAGGAAGGACATTCTTGCCATAGAGGGTGTACAGAGAAGGTTCACTAGACTGATTCCTGGGATGTCAGGACTTTCATATGAAGAAAGACTGGATAGACTCGGCTTGTACTCGCTAGAATTTAGAAGATTGAGGGGGGATCTTATAGAAACTTACAAAATTCTTAAGGGGTTGGACATGCTAGATGCAGGAAGATAGTTCCTGATATTTGGGAAGTCCAGAACAAGGGGGTCACAGTTTAAGGGTAAAGGGGAAGTAATTTAGGACTGAGATGAGAAAAACATTTTTTACATAGAGAGTGGTGAATCTCTGGAATTCTCTGCCACAGAAGGTAGTTGAGTCCAGTTCATTGGCTATATTTAAGAGGGAGCTAGATGTGGCCCTTGTGGCTAAAGGGATCAGGGGGTATGGAGAGAAGGCAGGTACAGGATACTGAGTTGGATTATCAGCCATAATCATAGAGAAGGGCCGAATGGCCTACTTCTGCACCTATTTTCTATGTTTCTATGTTTTTAAACATGGGACGACAGATGGCGCAATGGGCTAAGTGTTCGGCTGGCGACCGGAAGGTAGCCGGTTCGAATCCCGCTTGGAGTGCATACTGTCGTTGTGTCCTTGGGGCAAGACACTTCACCTGCCTTTGCCTGTGTGTAAATGTAATGTAATTATGTGAAGCACTTTGGGGTCAATGCAAGTTGACTAAAAATGTGCTATATAAATAAGATTATTATTATTATTATTATTATTATTATTATTATTATTATTATTATTAAACGTCCTGCCGCACACAATTCTTCAGCTCTCTCAGCGAGTTGTTGGGGGTCGCTGAAATCAACTCCAGTGAGCATCAGTTGGACTTTGTCAGGCATCTGCTCCAGGAACGCCTGTTCGAAGAGCAGACATGGGCGGTACCCGTCCATCAGGGCTAACATCTTTGCCATGATGGTAGATGGCCACCGATCGCCGACGCTGTCCATGTGCAGCAGCTTCGCCGCCCTGTCTCTGCGACTGAGAACGTAAGCGTGGAGCAGCAGGTCCTTCAGCCCTTCATATTTGTCGATGTTCGGCGGGTCACTGATGTAAGGCAACAGCCTCGAGGCACAGTCCTGCGGCAATGCCCCCACCACATGGAAGTACATAGTATCGTCTGCTATGATGCAATGGAGGTGAAACTGTGCCCCCTTGTGGGCGAACCACACCTGAGGTTGGTTGGGCCAAAACAATGTCAATTTGAAACCCGGTGAGCCCTGCCGCATGCCGGCCGATTCTGCTGGGAACGTTGTCTTCCAGCATAATTCTCTTGTCTAACGATGGCTAGACAGGTCGGGGTCTTCTATTTGGCAGTCTCAAGAATGACAACTGAAGTTTTAAATTAACTTTTATTCGAAAATTCACTTTTCAGTAATCATGTTCTCTCGACACGTCTGGCCACATCGGTGGTCAGTGCTGAACTGGCGTGCGAAAGCAAAATGGCGAGAAAACAAGCAGCCCTTCCCTAGTCACGTGGCGTTGGTATCCTGTCATCTTTCTGCCTGGGAGTTAACATTCCCCTAATGGCACAGTAATATTATGAGCACATTGTAATATTGTTCCAGTGTGGGATCTATATTACTGTCATTTGCTGTTAAATGTTTGAGTTTGAGATCAAGCAGGAAATCTATTTAGAGCTTATTTTAATCCTACTTTCTAGAAAATGATACACTAATATTTGGAAGAGACTATTTTCTGTCTATGAAGCTTGGCATTTGGTTACATATATTTAAAACTTGGGTTCATTTGTATTATAATTTGACGATCGCATGTCAGGATGTTCATAGGCCTAATAATTACACGCTGGGATATAACTGAGTTACTTACACACACAGTATGCTAATTTTAAAATGGCATTTCCAACTAATGGGAACTGCCACTTCAAATAATCAATCTTGTTAGGGCATGTTTTCCCTGAGTGGTTGGTAGGCAATGGGAGCGGATGTTGTAGGATGATAACATTGTGCCACTGGAGGTCATTGGATCACAGAGGATCTTCCCACCCTTCATCCTTCCTGCCTTGATGGAGGCTCGGGCAGGTACAATCTCTTTGTCCTCCAGTTAAACCCTCATCCTGCATTGAAAGCCATTACCTTTCCAAAGGTAAGTATTTTCACTACAGTATTGCATTAGCGACACCAATTAAGCATGACCTGCCAATTACCATCATCACAACATGTTCACCGACCTTCATGCATCAGTGCCACACATGCACAGAGAACCGCATTATAATTTACTCTGCTTTGCACGAACAGTGTATTTCTAGTTCGATAACAATTGCATAATGTGTAAAAGCACTCTATTACTAGATAGCGTTTTTAGTGCATCGTCTATGACATTGAATTGCCAATTCACATCAGTGGCAAGCAGATTGATGACTTCACTATCAACAACAGCATATGACAATTATTATTATAAAACTTGAAATGTACCCACAAAATATGTGCTGAGTTCTGTATAATTACCTGTCATTCTACTCTCAGGTGGTCAGATAATGTCAAACGTATTGAATATTTGAGAGATAAGGGCCTGTCCCTTATCTCCAATTTGACCTAATTTGCGAGTTTAGAAGAGTTTGCGCTCACCATAAACTCGCAGCATGGTCATCACGTGGTCCTAGGAGGTCACTGTAACTCTCCTTCATGCTCGAGAGAAGTTCCCACATACACGCGGCCTCAGATTGGCCGAGGAACATTTTTCAGCATGCTGAAAAAGTTTCCGCATGTAAAAATTGGTCGGCATAGTTCTTTTGAAATTGTAGTGCAGTGGAGTGGGGCCGCCATGTAGTTATAGGTAGTCGAGGTAGCCATTGGCAATCTCCTTTGCTGACCGGGAATTTTAATTGGCTCTATGGAAAAAAAAACATAAGCACGAGTTTTCAGAACCAAGGAAAACCGACCGGTAATGTTACATGCTCGCTAAACTTCATTAAAAGTTGTCTGGAAAAAAAAACATAAGTACGAGTTTTCAGAACCAAGGAAAACCGACCGGTAATGTTACATGCTCGCTAAACTTCATTAAAAGTTGTCTGGCTTCTTAAAAGTGACTACTACTCCCCCCTTCTCTCCCCTTCTCTCCCCTTCCCCCCCCCCCCCCATCCCCGCATCTTTTAAAGGAATTACGTACACTGTGCCAACCGTCTTTTACTTTCCTGTTCATCGCGGGTGTGAATTTCAGACAGCACTCCACCGCTTTACCTGGCCCCCGCCTTTGCGATGTGTTTATGTGTGTGTGCGCTGATGATCGATCCATCTCACGGTTTCATTGCTGATAGTCGATCCAGCTCGCGGTTTTTCAAGCGAGTGCCCTCGAGCTTGAAGGTCGAAGACAATTGCTGAAAAGAGAAAAGAGAAGGAATGGATGACATTTCGGGTCAAGACCCTCCTTTTAGACTGAAGAAGGGTTTCGACCCAAAACATCACCCATTG
Source organism: Leucoraja erinaceus (assembly GCF_028641065.1). Classification (NCBI taxonomy): domain Eukaryota; kingdom Metazoa; phylum Chordata; class Chondrichthyes; order Rajiformes; family Rajidae; genus Leucoraja; species Leucoraja erinaceus. Next base: position 47,203,889 of record NC_073378.1, on the reverse strand, counting down.
CTTCTCTCCAGATGCTGCTGGTCCCGCTGAGTTACTCCTGCATTTTGTGTCCATCTTCAAATGACGTCACACGCTTCAGACGGCTGTGCGAGCGCATGAAGACGAACGCGACGCTCGTGGGATCATCGCGCCTCAACGCAACGACAAGGTCGCGTAATTAGCGTGCCAGGGACACATAAGTGGAACAGGGGCATAAGGCTGTCGACAATTAATGTTCAATTGAAGTGAATTAACTGAGAGGTAAAAAGTATAAAAGCATTGTTCTTATTGGGACATTTTAAATCCCACATGGTTCATGACTTTCAACATGATCTGTTCCTAATGTTGAGAGTTGAAAACAAAGTTTGTAGGTTGTGATATTTTAATCCAATTTCTGCTGATAACCATGCCATACACATTGATAATGTCATTATATCCATGAAATATAATGGGAGAATGACTGTCAAGTAGGGGTGAATCAGCCGGTATGTACCTGGCCAAATTTCCTGTTTGGTGATAAATCAATGGAAAATAGGCTCAAATGTGTCAAAGCAACAAGAAAACAGTTTTTGTATCCTTTACATGTGTAAAAAGATGCAAATAGGTCCAGTTGAAGGCATCACACTTTAGGAAAGATATGAAGACTTTAGAAACGGTGCAAATAAAATTTCCAATAGGATTCCCCTTCAAGAGTTTTTTTTTTTTTTAACCACTTCAAGATTGTTCAATTGTCATATGCGTCAGAAATGGAACAATGCAATTCTTTTTGCTACAGCTTTACAGGCATGTGAGGATGAGGAACTATATTTACCTGAAATAACTGCCGAAGTTAGAGTTGTTATCTTTGATAGATGAAGTGCCTACATTGAGTCATAAACAAGATGGCATGTAATGAAAGTGATTGACTAAAGAACACGAGGAAATCTTCTAAAGGCAATGAGTGGTTAGGGCCTGTAATGCTCTCCAAGGAGAGTAGTGGAGGCCAATCCAATCATTGAGATTGAAAAAAAACTGGATAGGTTTTTAAAAGAGAGAGAATTGAAACCAAGTAAGGTCAGAAAAGTAAGAGTTGCTAGAGTGTATTTGTACAGAACTGGCATAGACTTACTGGAGCAAATGCCATCTTTCATGTTTTAACCTTTCCCTGTTTCTGAAATAAATATTAGCAGACCACAGGGAAAGGTGAGTACACATCTGATTCAATCTGAATGGCTTAAGTAGATGGAATCAACCATTATCAATCTGATCTTTATTTGCATGGAATTTGACAGAATACATATTTGTAATTCTAAAGATAGGATAGCAGCACATTTGGAAAGTGGTGAAATCATTGGAACAAGTCAGCATGGATTTATGAAAGGTAAATCATGTCTGACGAATCTTATAGAATTTTTCGAGGATGTAACTAGTAGAATGGACAAGGGAGAACCAGTGGATGTGTTATATCTGGACTTTCAGAAGGCTTTCGACAAGGTCCCACATAAGAGATTAGTATACAAACTTAAAGCACACAGTATTGGGGGTTCAGTATTGACGTGGATAGAGAACTGGCTGGCAGACAGGAAGCAAAGAGTAGAAGTAAACAGGTCCTTTTCAGAATGGCTAGCAGTGACTAGTGGGGTACCGCAAGGCTCAATGCTGGGACCGCAGCTATTTACAATATATATTAATGATTTGGACGAGGGAATTGAATGCAACATCTCCAAGTTTGCGGATGACACAAAGCTGGGGGGTAGTGTTAGCTGTGAGGAGGATGCTAGGAGGCTGCAAGGTGACTTGGATAGGCTGGGTGAGTGGACAAATGCATGGCAGATGCAGTATAATGTGGATAAATGTGAGGTTATCCACTTTGGTGGCAAAAACAGGAAAGTAGACTATTATCTGAATGGTGGCCGATTAGGAAAAGAGGAGATTCAACGAGACCTGGGTGCCATGGTACACCAGTCATTGAAAGTAGGCATGCAGGTGCAGCAGGCAGTGAAGAAAGCGAATGGTATGTTAGCATTCATAGCAAAAGGATTTGAGTATAGGAGCAGGGAGGTTCTACTGCAGTTGTACAAGGTCTTGGTGAGACCACACCTGGAGTATTTTGTACAGTTTTGGTCTCCTAACCTGAGGAAAGACATTCTTGCCATAGAGGGAGTACAGAGAAGGTTCACCAGACTGATTCCTGGGATGTCAGGACTTTCATATGAAGAAAGACTGGATAGACTCAGTTTGTACTCGCTAGAATTTAGAAGATTGAGGGGGGATCTTATAGAAACTTACAAAATTCTTAAGTGGTTGGACAGGCTAGATGCAGGAAGATTGTTCCCAATGTTAGGGAAGTCCAGAACAAGGGGTCACAGTTTAAGGATAAGGGGGATATCTTTTAGGACTGAGATGAGAAAAACATATTTCACACGGAGAGTGGTGAATCTGTGGAATTCTCTGCCACAGAATGTAGTTGAGGCCAGTTCATTGGCTATATTTAAGAGGGAGTTAGATGTGGCCCTTGTGGCTAAAGGGATCAGGGGGTATGGAGAGAAGGCAGGTACACTATACTGAGTTGGATGATCAGCCATGATCATATTGAATGGCGGTGCAGGTTCGAGGGGCCGAATGGCCTACTGCAAATATTTGCTATGTTTCTAGGTAAATATCCAAAACAGGTTGAATGTCTTTCCTGTCTCAACAATAAACATTGTGACCAAGAGTTTCAGCTCTGGTTTGGTCTGGCTTTTTTTTCCAGCATGCTTTGCCCATAATCTGATAGATCGATTTCAGTACAATTTTAAATTCTGCAATCTTATATGCCATTTAACAAATTTATATGCGTGACTGCCTTGCAAAGAAAATTGATATATATCAAGGACAATTAATCAGCAGGTGAATTTCTTGAATTGTATTTGTACCCTATTGGGGCCTCGAAGGAACTGACAAGTGGGTGGAAATATATGCTGTAAGCATCATTAGGCCCTCTAAAAATAATTTACCCAGCAGCTGATTAATTATTACACCAGTTACTGGTGATGAAAAAGATACTTTCATCAGCAATCCTTTTTATTATGATAACCACATTTTCAGCTGCATTATTAAAGAAGTACTTAATTCCCCAAGATTACTGCATATTAGTTCACACAAAAAAAATATCTTATAGCTCCTACTGAGTCTTACATTAAAATTGCTAAAAATAATGAACAACATTTTTAATCTGAATTCTACATAGAGATTGACAAACAAGATAAAAAAATTATGCCACAGGCAGTAATTCGTCAGTCACTTAATTATAAGTGTGTTTTAAACCTCAGTAAAATGAGAAGCTATTAATACATTGTTGATTTATGTTGTGTATGTTTCGTATGCAATACACCATGCTTGAAGTACACCTTAATTTTAATTTGGATTAGTAAGTTTTGAATTATACATTCCTGTTTAAAAGGATAGGTTTTAAATATTTTGTCTGATCTGACATGAAAATATTTACTGGACCCGTTCTTGTACAATTTAGAACATCACTGTAAAATAATTAGTTTGTTCTTCGATAGTGAAAGGTCTTGATAGGATGAATGTGGAGAAGATGTTTCCACTAGTGGGAGAGTCTACGACGAGAGACCATAACCTCAGAATAAAAGGACGTACCTTTACAAAGGAGATGAGGAGGATTCCTTTAGTCAATCTGTGGAATTCATTGCCACAGACGGCTGTGGAAGCCAAATCAATGGATATTTTTAAGGTGAAGATTGACAGGTTCTTGATTAATAAAGATGTCAAGGGTTATGTGGAGAAGGCAGGAGAAGGGTGTTGAGATGGAAAGATAGATCAGGCATGATTGAATGGCAGAGTAAACTTGATGGGCTGAATCGCCTAATTCTGTTCCTAAAAATTATGAACTTTAGAAACAATTTACCCAGAATCTATATCACTAAAAGTCATATCTAGACCACTTCGTGTTCTTATGTATATTGATTTTAGAAAAAACACTGCCACTTACGGCTGTGATTTTTGGCCATCTTCCTCAGAGTCTCCCTCAGCTGTGCAGAACAAGAGGATTTTTCCCATAGATGAAAAATAAAAGAGTTATTAGTGTTTTAAAAATGTTGAGATTCTCTCTCCTGAAGGCCACGCCCCTTCCAGAGGGACTATAAAACCCCGGAAGTGTTGAGTGTCTCAGTCAGTCTCTGCAAGATGGGGGGAGCGAGAGGGTCACGTCTCTCAGTCTCAGCTGTGAATAACACTGAACACATGTCTACTAAACTGTGAGGTTTGTGGTTTTACTGACCTTAGAAACATAGAAACATAGAAATTAGGTGCAGGAGTAGGCCATTCGGCCCTTCGAGCCTGCACCACCATTCAATATGATCATGGCTGATCATCCAACTCAGTATCCCGTACCTACCTTCTCTCCATACCCCCTGATCCCCTTAGCCACAAGGGCCACATCTAACTCCCTCTTAAATATAGCCAATGAACTGGCCTCAACTACCCTCTGTGGCAGAGAGTTCCAGAGATTCACCACTCTCTGCGTGAAAAAAGTTCTTCTCATCTCGGTTTTAAAGGATTTCCCCTTTATCCTTAAGCTGTGACCCCTTGTCCTGGACTTCCCTAACATCGGGAACAATCTTCCTGCATCCAGCCTGTCCAACCCCTTAAGAATTTTGTAAGTTTCTATAAGATCCCCTCTCAATCTTCTAAATTCTAGAGAGTATAAACCAAGTCTATCCAGTCTTTCTTCATAAGACAGTCCTGACATCCCAGGAATCAGTCTGGTGAACCGTCTCTGCACTCCCTCTATGGCAATAATGTCCTTCCTCAGATTTGGAGACCAAAACTGTACGCAATACTCCAGGTGTGGTCTCACCAAGACCCTGTACAACTGCAGTAGAACCTCTCTGCTCCTATACTCAAATCCTTTTGCAATGAAAGCTAACATACCATTCGTTTTCTTTACTGCCTGCTGCACCTGCATGCCTACCTTCAATGACTGGTGTACCATGACACCCAGGTCTCGCTGCATCTCCCCCTTTCCCAATCGGCCACCATTTAGATAATAGTCTGCTTTCCTATTTTTTGCCACCAAAATGGATAACCTCACATTTATCCACATTATACTGCATCTGCCAAACATTTGCCCACTCACCCAGCCTATCCAAGTCACCCTGCAGTCTCCTAGCATCCTCCTCACAGCTAACACTGCCCCCCAGCTTAGTGTCATCCGCAAACTTGGAGATATTGCCTTCAATTCCCTCATCCAGATCATTAATATATATTGTAAATAGCTGGGGTCCCAGTACTGAGCCTTGGGGTACCCCACTAGTCACTGCCTGGCATTGTGAAAAGGACCCGTTTACTCCTACTCTTTGCTTCCTGTTTGCCAGCCAGTTCTCTATCCACATCAATACTGAACCCCCAATGCCTTGTGCTTTAAGTTTGTATACTAATTTCTTATGTGGGACCTTGTCGAAAGCCTTCTGGAAGTCCAGATACACGATTATTACTAATGCATCCACTATTTCTGGAGCTACTTCCTTAAGTACTCTGGGATGCAGCCTATCTGGCCCTGGGGATTTATCGGCCTTTAATCCATTCAATTTACCCAACACCACTTCCCGGCTAACCTGGATTTCACTCAATTCCTCCAACTCCTTTGACCCGCAGTCCCCTGCTATTTCCGGCAAATTATTTATGTCTTCCTTAGTGAAGACGGAACCAAAGTAGTTATTCAATTGGTCCGCCATATCCTTGTTCCCCATGATCAACTCCCCTGTTTCTGACTGCAAGGGACCTACATTTGTTTTAACTAATCTCTTTCTTTTCACATATCTATAAAAACTTTTGCAGTCAGTTTTTATGTTCCCTGCCAGTTTTCTTTCATATTCTATTTTTCCTTTCCTAATTAAGCCCTTTGTCCTCCTCTGCTGGTCTTTGAATTTCTCCCCAGTCCTCCGGTATGCTGCTTTTTCTGGCTAATTTGTACGCATCATCCTTCGCTTTGATACTATCCCTGATTTCCCTTGTTATCCATGGATGTACTACCTTCCCTGATTTATTCTTTTGCCAAACTGGGATGAACAATTTTTGTAGTTCATCCATGCAGTCTTTAAATGTCTTCCATTGCATATCCACTGTCAACCCTTTTAGAATTAATTGCCAGTCAATCTTGGCCAATTCACGTCTCATACCCTCAAAGTTACCTTTCTTTAAGTTCAGAACCATTGTTTCTGAATTAACAATGTCACTCTCCATCCTAATGAAGAACTCAACCATATTATGGTCACTCTTGCCCAAGGGGGCACGTACAACAAGATTGCTAACTAACCCTTCCTCATTACTCAATACCCAGTCTAAAAAAGCCTGCTCTCTCGTTGGTTCCTCTACATGTTGATTTAGATAACTATCCCGCATACATTCCAAGAAATCCTCTTCCTCAGCACCCCTGCCAATTTGATTCACCCAATCTATATGTAGATTGAAGTCACCCATTATAACCGTTTTGCCTTTGTCGCACGCATTTCTAATTTCCTGTTTGATACCATCTCCAACTTCACTACTACTGTTAGGTGGCCTGTACACAACACCCACCAGCGTTTTCTGCCCCTTAGTGTTTCGCAGCTCTACCCATACCGATTCCACATCCTCCAAACTAATGTCCTTCCTTTCCATTGCATTAATCCCCTCTCTAATCAGTAACGCTACCCCACCTCCTTTTCCTTTCTGTCTATCCCTCCTGAATATTGAATATCCCTGGATGTTCAGCTCCCAGCCTTGGTCACCCTGGAGCCATGTCTCCGTGATCCCAACTATATCATAGTCATTAATAGCTATCTGCACATTCAACTCATCCGCCTTATTACGAATGCTCCTTGCATTGAGACACAAAGCCTTCAGGCTTGTTTTTACAACACTCTTACCCCTTACACAATTATGTTGAAAAGTGGCCCTTTTTGATTTTTGCCCTGGTTTTGTCTGCCTGCCACTTTTACTTTTCACCTTGCTACCTATTTCTTCTATCCTCATTTTACACCCTTCGGTCTCTACGCTCACACATTTAAGAAACCCTTTCCCTTTAACTCCATCCTCCACTGTCCCATTCAACACCCCACCCCCCTTATTCAGTTTAAAGCCACCCGTGGACCTTGAGTGCCCTTAATGTGGTTTGAAAATGAAAATGTGGTTGGTTTGAAGTAAAGCACTGCAAATGGTGGTTGTGGTGGTTGGTTCGAAATGGCAAATGATTAAAAGTCTAAACTTGACAACTTCCTGTTTGCAAAGTATATTGATTTTAGATAAAATGCTACCACTTACTATTGTGATTTTTGGCCATCTTACTCAGTCCCCCTCCGCTCATCAGGTGTGGAGGATTCTTCCCATCAATGAAAAATAAAAGTGTTATTAGTGTTTAAAAAATGTTGAGAATCTCTCTCCTGTCAATCATGCCACAAACGCCACGCCCCTTCCAGTGGGAGGGGGGGAGGGGGGATTATAAAACCCGGACGTATGGGTGTGGCTCAGTCTCTGCAAGATTGGGGAGGGAGAGGTCACGACTCTGCCTGAGCTGTGAATCAACTGAATACACTGAATGTCTACTGAATTGTGAGTATGGTGTTTATGTGGTGTTTTGTTGTGTTTTTGTGGTGATTTTATGGTGGTTTCATGGTGGTTTCACCCTGCTTGAAATGGTATGAAACTGCAATTGAATGTGGTGGCATTGCACCCTGCATGAAATGGTGTGAAACTGCATTGAATTTGGTGGCCTTGTACCCTGCATGAAATGGTATGAAATTGCATTTGGATTTGGTGGCCTTGCAACCTGCTTGAAGTGGTATGAAACCGCACATGAATTTGGTGGCCTTGCACCCTACCTGAAGTGGTATGAAACAGCACTTGAATTTGGTGGTCTTGCACCCTGCTTGAAATGGAATTTCAAGTAATAGCCGTGTCAACTGCTAGACCACCAGCCATGAGTGAGCAGCCAGCACATCAGACTTGAGTGACTGAGCTGCCACCCCTAGAATCCATTTGGTCCACAATGTCCACAACACCTGAGGCTGCCACCCCTTAGAATCCATTGGTCCCCACTGTCCACAACACCCATACCAACGCTCCAGAAAGCCCCCCCCCCCCCCCACTGGCCACCAAAATTGGAATTTGCGGAGAGGTGGAATATTGCGTTGGGGGACCTGCCCTACCGTGTGAACATGGGACCCAACGGGTTCTACTTATCTAGTATTCATTAAAATTCACGGTTCTCTGAGTTTCATGTTTCTTATCCTTGAAAGTAGAATAATTGTGTCCAAATATAACAAAAGTAAATGAGAAAACCGATGAGCGTTATGTAGACAACTTGGAGAGGAGGGCTGCTGTACCCATGATGGACGGGGCTAAGGGCAGTATCAAACGCAGGACACTGGCGATTGAGGCAGCCGCACTCACTGCCGCACCACCATGCTGTCCTTAAATATCTCAGTGCGATTCAAATTCATGACTCAGGCACAAGGCCAGTCCAGTATTTCTGCCGAAGTATAAAAGCGAGAAACTGCAGATGCTGGTCTACCAAGGAGAGACACAAAATGCTGGAGTAAGTCAATAGGTCAGGCAGCATTCCTGGGGAGCATGAATACGTGACGTTATGCGTTGGGACCCATCTGCAGACTGATCTTCATCTTGGAGCTGCAGCAGTTGAAGAAAACAGCTCTCATCAGCTTTTCAACAAATATTAGTGTTAGGCATAATAATGTTTGAATGTCAATTGGTTCAAAGGTTCAAAGGTTCTTTATTAGTCACACACACCAATTGGTGTAGTGAAATACCTATTGCCATTGCAGCACATAAAAGAAAGAATACAACATCACAATAATAAAGAAATTTAAACATAAAAAAACATCCCTCCACAATGGTTCCCATTATGAGGGAAGGCACAAAGTCCAGTCCCCATCCCCATGTCCACCTATAGTCTGGCCTATTGAGGCCTCCGCAGTCGTCTTTACGGAGGCCAGATGTTCCAGGCCGTTCTCGCCGGACAATGGTGCTCCGGCGTCGGGAGAATCCTCTCAGCGGCATGGGAAACCTGGAACGGCCTCTTCCTTGCCAGAGACCGTGGCTTCTGAAGCCGACAGGCCACGCTGGATGGAGCTCCACCACTGGCGATCTCGGCGAGAGATCCCAGGCTCCCGATGCAAAGTTCTGTGCCACCGCCCGCGGCTGACCGCTACACATTCCCGCAGCTCCGCGATGTTTCCTCTGCGGTCCCAGGCATCGCCTGCTCCGGGATAGCGCTCCAGCGCTATGCCGCCGCCGAAGCCGAGGTTCTGGCCGGTCCCCTCAGGAAACGCCGCTCTAGGCCCGCTGGTAGGCCGCGAGGACAGGTCGAAGGTGCTAGCCCGCCTCTCTGACCATGTAGGGACCCTGAAAAGCAGTCGTCCGCCCGCCCCCCCCCCCCCATAAAAAAGACTAGAACTCTGGAAAAATACAAAAACTCAACTAACTAAAAATAAAAAAAAGATGAAAAAACAGACTGCTGCAGGCTGGGCAGCCATACCCATACAGGACGGCGCCCCCTTTAAATGGTTGAAATTTAATTACATTTAAAATAAATTTAAATTGTATGGAATTGGTTTGGTTCATGTCTACTATTCCCCACATCTAGATAAGTGGTTAGTGTGAATGAAAATGTAAAGGGCCTTTTTTGGGGGCGATTTTGTGGGGCGACTACCGCAAAATTTTCAACATGTTGAGAAATGTTTGACGACAGTGGCAACAATTTTTGCTGTCGTAGGTTGACGTAGGTGCTGTTGTAGGTTGTCATCAGGTGTCATAGGTGAATTCCATTAAAACTAGTCCCCGGCAGTCGCCTAAAGAGCTGCTTAAGTGGGACAGACCCTTAACTATTCCTCTTAATTAATGTTTGAGATGAAATTAAGTCCTCATAACAACGAGACTCTAAAGAAAGTAAGGAACATGGAGGCAAATGTATGGCAAGGTGCCATAAATAAACCTTATATAGCTGGTTTGCTGTGTGTTTGTAACATGCAGTAATTGCGCAGTTTGTAGCTGGAAAAGAATTGTAGGGAACAATGAAACAAAGCAGTAACAGTCTTTTGAGAAACTAGCTATAGGAAAGTCCAAAAACATTGTTACTTTAAGAATTGTTCAACACTGAGAATTCAAAACATTCACTGCTCTGTATTCCAAAGGTGATTTGTTTTTATATTTTTATTTTAGGAACAATCATTATGTCTGAAGACCTTAGAGATGCTCTTGATAACATGTATGATGCCCGGATTCCAAAACTCTGGTTCAAAATTTCCTGGGAGTCAGCTACTCTTGGGTTCTGGTTCACAGAGTTACTTGAAAGAAATCAACAATTTCACACCTGGATTTTTGATGGACGACCAAACCATTTCTGGATGACAGGATTCTTTAATCCTCAGGTTAGAGCAATGAGCATTGAAACATTTAAAGACATATCACTGAAGCACTATCTGGTAGATATTAATAATGGTTGAATCATGCAATGGTCTTGCTTTTAACATTTTGAGTTCACCGGATATTTATGATGTACAGCTGGAATTACAGGCTTTAATTGAATAAGCAATACACTAGAAAATGCAGGAGGAACACCAAACATATTAGAAATAAATCTGCATTCTTTCATCATCGCTGTCTAAATTATGAAACTCCCCACAACAAGAGCATTGTGAGGGTATAGTGACCCAAGAAGTTGACTCACTCACTGTTGTTGCCAAAGATTCATATGGCCATAAGGTCATAAGCATTTCGGCGCATCATGTCTACTCTGCCATTCAATCATGCCTGGTCTATCTCGCCTTCCTAACCCCATTCTCTCGCCTTCTCCCCAAATCCCCTGACATCCGGCACTCCGGTAAATGAATCCAAATACAAATAAAACACAAAGCACTCTGGCAATGTTATCTTTAATTAAAAATTCTACTTTAATGAAAATACTTACTGATCTGAAATTAATGTTTTCATTTAACTTTTTCTATAATTGGCAAAACTGAATATCACTTGATTTTTTTTCTGAAGTCAGAAGTATGTAATATGTAGATTAATTTTGACAAATTATTGTCGGCTGCTTAATGTCTTGTTCTTTAATAAGTATTCAATTTCTTCCTCTCGCTCCATAAATTCCAATTTATATTGTATATTGATGCACCTACTGTATTTGTTTTCAACGATGCTTGGCCTCAACCTGCCTTTCTACTATTACTTATTCCTTTAAAGTGTGTTTACTGATTCCCATCTTTAATAACCATCCTAGGCTAGGAACAGGAACAATTGACAGAGGGTGGATAATTGGCAGCAGCATCCAGAGAAGGGAGATCAGGAGCACTAGTGGGAGAGTGGGGATCAAGGAGGCATGCGTCAAAATGTAGACATGGACATTTGACTTAAGTGAGAAATTGTTATGGCTCGTGAATCAGGGATGTCGTGAGGTATCTTCAGTATAGTAAAGGTGAAGAATTAGGTGCATTTTCCTTTACCTGTGGGTTTCCTAAGTCAGCACTGTTGTCCTGGGGGTGCCCTACAATGGGTACTACCACAACATTGTGCACTGAGTTCCCTTGCACAGAAATGGCATCGTCACATACAAACCTGAAGTGGAAATCAAGTTAGGACATGAAAGTGTTCAGAAACATACTTTACCTTGTGCTCAATTAATTTTCAGTTGCATTACTCTGAGAAACAAGTGTCAAGCCATGTATCTGTAATAATATGTTCTATATAGAAAGCAAATAACTGTGCTGTTTTTTCCCATTTAATTGGAAGGACTGTAATTTTGCTATCTAGATGAACACAACATAGGATATGGAAGCTTGAAAGCACATATCACCAGGCTCAGAAACATTGTTTTCCCTACTGTTATCAGAGTTCTGAATGGTCCTTCCATAAGCTAGAAGGCTGTCCTGATTCTCCAACCTACTGTACCTCATTGCGGACTATTCCCTTGGAACTGTTACATTACAATGCTGAGAACTATACTTTGCACACTGGTATTTTTCTCTTCACTGTATCTTTTATACTTGTGTTTAGCTTGATTGTATCCACGTTTTGGATTATCTGATTTGATTGGACAGCATGCAAACAAAAGCTTTTAATTGTACCTTAGTACACGTGACAATGATAAACGTAAACCTAAAACTAAATAAGATAGATCATTCAGCCCCTTGAGCTATCAATGAGATTATGGCTGAATCACCTGCCTCACTAATCCTTACTGGCAAATATTTATTGATCATAAATTTAAAATTACTAATTCAACTGCATTTCTAGTTTAGCTGTGGCAAAGGTCTCCTTTGTTACATCTTTAGGCATGGGGCGGCACAGTGATGCAGTAGTAGAGCTGCTGCCTTATAATGCCAGAGAGCCGGGTGCTGACTACAGGTGCTCAAAGTGAATGAGAAAGTGAGATAACAGAGAACGGGTGATCAGCATGGACTCGGTGGGACAAAGGGCCTATTTCTAAGCTGTATTTATAAACTAAAAGCTTTTCTAAGTCTTATAGTTCATCACTTGTCATTATTTGTTCATTAATTGAATCTATCTTGTTTAGGTCCTAAATCAATGATTGTACACCTCAGTTGACAAAAACCATGACCTAACCAAAAGATTTGCTGATGTCAACATCTCCTGATATGAAATATAGTTTAAGCACTTTGTGGTTAAACTTACCACTTGTAGTGTAACCCACCTACCACCATTGTGTTCACTCACTTCATCAATGTCTCTCTATGATTATATTACACTACGGGCCACTTTATGAACTTAATTGAAAACCATGTCCATGAAGTTAGCTTCATGAACATAAGTGCTTTACTGATGGAAATCGTATAGCCAGCTGCCAAAATATGAAAACATTCTAAAACTGTTCAGCTCTCTGTCTCTTTTCCCCCTTTAAACGCCTCCTTAAAAGTCTCTTTGCTGAGCTTTTAATCTAATATTATTTTCTGAAACATCGTCAGAGCTTGCTGATATTCCTGTGAGGTGCTTTGTTGTATGCTGCTATAATGAAAGCCTTGTGTAGCAATGTTACAAAATTTTGAGATTTAAAAAATCAAGTCTGCAATTTATCCCATCAGATAAAGCATAACAATAAGTTTAATTTGACACCTAATTCACTTTCATATCTCAAGTAATAAAAAAGTTATGGCCATTTTCATACTCGGAAATTAGCATCTTGTTCCCTATTGATTTTCTATGGACATAACAAAAAAGCTGTGATCGTGGACAGTCAAAAGCACATAACCTTCTTAAAAATTAAGAGAACTGAATGAAATTTTCAGTTATCATAGATTGAACCATTCTGAAACAAATATAAAATAATCAACTTGGATGACCTGAAATTAAAGCATGTAATTAGTTAGTTACCCAATTGTAGCTAATTTCAAACTTCGATTTACTAGATCTAAACATCTATCCATTTCTTAATAAATGATTAATATTTTTAAATAGACCAAGTGTCCAAATAATATTCACAAATAATTCACAATAAAACATGATTTTTAAATCTCATTTACATCAATTTATAGGCCAAATGGAAGGAATTTAGTGTTCAATTGCTGTAAATTAAAGTTAATTTAAATCGGCTTTCTAGTGGGTTCCTGTGAACGCGCTGGTTTAGAACGTTCACATTGCGCTGGATTTGTGCCCTCAAATGCCCAGAAAAATACTGCGGGATATAAAGAGCCCAAAATGAGCTAGTCGCTATAGAAAACTTTATATACTGGGTTATATACATGCCCCATTTATTGTAAAAATAAGGTACATACCTTTAGTTGTTTGCTTTATAAAACCCTGGGGCTGCGAGAGGTTGCGAGTTTAGAGAGTGATTTTTAAACTACTCTAACTATTTTACAAGGCCATATACTAATAATACCTTTTGCGACGGGGTCTTTCAGCGATTTTCCGTTAATGATTTACTAGGCTGAACATTTTCGATTGCAACAGCCTAGTAAAAATCGCGTTTTAAACCCGCCCCCTCTAAACAGCGCCAAAATCACACACATGGGGTGGGGCAGATGCTCAGCCACGATTCAGGTAGGTTTTGTAACATACCTACCTTGTGTAAATAAATCACGTTGTTTAAACTATATTTCATATCGGGAAACGTTGTAGTTGACAAAGCTTTTGGTTAGGCCATGCTCTTTGTTAACTGAGGCGTTAATGCATACCCATTGACAAATTGACTAGTAGTCATGATAGGTGTTCTAGATAGTTTGAAGCAAATCGATGAATTTTTCTTTGTGGACATACTGGTCTGAAATTCTAGGTTCACATGAGATAGTGCAATGTAAAACAGATTTTGCATGCTTAAAATATTTCCAAGCAGACAAAAGAAACTAGATACATCCAGGCGGAGCTGTAGCTGGTTCTGGGAATAATGGGCACAAAGATATTGGGACAGATGGACATGGAATTCATGCGAAGTTCTAACAACCAGGGACAGTATGCAGTATGCATACCTCAGAGGAGTTGCTACCCAGAGTTGTAATTGGTAATAGTGGATAAGGTTGGTATTCAATGGGGTGGAATTAATAGTCCAGCTGTGAGATTGGTGTTCAGAGGGGTGGACTTTGTAGCTAGAGGGCACGATGGGTGGTTTGGGATATAGCTGGTGTCAGAGGCGTGGTTAATGGTCATGGGTGGGAGAACTGATATTTAGTCAGTGCACGTTGGCATGCGAATGGGTTGCAGTGTGCAGTGGGAAGTGAGGGTCTATGGTTGGGATATCAAGTTAGTATTTGGACGAATTCCGAGTCATTTGGGGTGGTTACTGGTGGCAGGGAAGTCAATGGTTCACGTATTGGATGTATTGAAGTGTATTATGTGGTTGGTGTAAGCCAATGGTTAGGGGAAGTGGTTTTGTGGGCCAGTGGTCAGCAGGTGTCGAGTATTGGAGTGCATATGAGTAGTTGAATCCATGGATTGGTTCTAGAGAGGCTCGTGAGCTCTGGAGGGATCAATAGTTGGGTGCCTGGTTTAGCAGATCCCTTTTAATTGATGGACACTATGAAAATCTTATCTAGTTTTTGTTTGGAGATCCAAACCCTGCCCCCATGCTTGGCCATCACAGTTAGCCCCAAAACCTAAATTTACGCATCCTCTCAACTACCAAATTGGTGAAACATTCAGATGAACCATGATTAATCCATGTGGTACCCAGGCATTGGCTTTGCTTCAATTCTTCAGCCCCAGGCACCATTCCTCCTTCCACCCCACACTTCTCTCATGAGCAAACCTCCAACCTACCTCAGACCATCCTTTCCCAACACCATAGTGGCAATTGCCACAAAGGAACTGCCTTGATTGGGAACATTGCATGGGTCCTTACGTGTTACTATATTTCCCACTGTTGAATCACAATCAATTTCTAGTAGAATTTCTATAAGCATATGTATCATCGAGTCATAGCATAGGGACAGCAAAGAAAAAGGCCCTTTCACCCAACTCATCCATGCCAACCAAGATGCCCCATCGAAGCTAGTCCCATTTGCCCATGTTTGGCCCATATCCCTATAAACCTTTCCAATCCATGTACCTGTCCAAGTGTCTTTTAATTGTTGTTATAGTACCTACCTCGGATTACCAATTCTGGCAGCTTGCTCCATATACCTACCGCTCTGACTGAAGAAGATGCCCCTCAGATTCATATTAAATCTTGCCCCTCTTACCCTAAACCTTTGTCCTCTGGTTTTTGATTCCCATCCCTTGGGTAAAATAATCTGTGCATTCACCCTTTCATCATGATTCTATACACCTCTAAAAGATCACCTCTCAGCCACCTGCGGAATAAAGTCCTCTCTTGCCCAACCTCTGCCTATAGCTCAGCCATCAAGTCCTGGCAACATTCTCGTAAATCTTCTCTGTTCTCTTTGCAGCTCAATGACATCTTTCCTATTGCAGTCTTTTGTTAACAGACTCTATTAGTCTCATGACTTGGTCATTTATTTTTTGTTATAATAGAATCTAATATTTCGCAAACAGTTTGTGATTATTTTTTGTTAAACAGATGTTCTCTATTGTTGAATAAAGTACACATAATGCAGTGAATTAGAGATTTGCTCTGGGGTAAAATTAAATGCTGATCCAAACCCAACCCAAATATACTGATCCAAAGCAGAACTGAGTTTAGTTTAGAGGTTCAGCACAGAAACAGGCCCTTCGTCCCACCGAGTCCGCACTGACAAGGAATCCCCGCACACTAACATTATTCAACACACTCTAGGGACAATTTACATTTTTTCTGAAACCAATTAACCTACTAACCTGTACGTCCTTGGATGTGTGGGAGGAAACTGGAGCACCCATGTAGGTCATGGGGAGAATGCACAATCTCCGTACTGACAGCACCCATGATCAGGGTCGAACCCGGGTTTCCGGCGTTGTAAGGCAGCAACTCTGCCACTGCACCACCGTGCCACCCCAAATTTTTGCTGTTGTAATTTTTCTATACCTCACCAAGCCTTTGCAGTAAAAATACAAATCTCTAACATAGTATTCACATGAAGTAATATTAAGCAATCCACTCTGACTGAATACTGAATTGAGTTGGAACAGGACTGCTTGACCTGACTTGATCAATACCTAAATGTTTCACTGATCTGAACCAGATTCATATAGATCATCGGAATGAGTGTGACTGTCCTCTTTTGGGAGGACGCCTGTGCGTGACTTCGTTTAACGTGGGGAGACTGGTGCACAGACAACCACCGCATGGTTTTTGACAAATCTGGCTTAGGATCCAGTGGCATGGAATCCAAGACGACCGGGGACCCTTTTCTGCTGCGGCCTTCATCCGCCTTCCCAGCTGTAGTGATGCTCCACTATAGTTAGCCATTATCCTTCGCCTGTTCCACCATTGAGGTCTTGGTTGGATTGCTCTTTGTCAGGGACCTCCTCCTCGACTTTACCACCATGGGTGGCCCTACTAGGAACATAGCTCCAGACGGCATCGTTCTCAGGCTCTCAGGACCACACAAGCTTCTCCACCACGACAAGGTGACAATCCACGTATAGATAGCGTCACGGTTAATAGCCAGGCTCCACAGTGAATGAAGAATAAGGCACAGTTGTATTCAATGGTGTTTTTTAAAAAAGTTGCCTCCAGGACCTCACAGTGTTCAGAGTCATCACTCCCTAATCAATTATTGCACAACACCGTCACCAATGTCAGAGCTGTTGCCAAATAAATGGATCAGCAGATTAATGCATTTAATTCAAAACATGTTGGGTCCTGAAATAGTTGATGCCTGATATATTTCTGCCAACAGATTAATTATCCGGTCAGAATAAGGTCTGGGTGTTTCTTTCACATTTGTATTTCTGCTTTTCTGGGTGATATAAAGTGTAACATAAGATAAATAGTTATTGAGAGTAATAAAGTGTTATGGAACAGAAATAGGTTGTTTGACTTAATAGGTCTGTGCATGGTCCAATGGTGCATGGTCCAAACCTCCTGCTTCTCCAGATAACCATTCTTAAATATTCCAAACAACTAACTTAGTATTTTTTAATGGAATTGTATCCACACCACTTCAATATTGGTTTATATCATAATTTACTTATCTAAGAATGAGTGCAGGATGTAGTTCTCTGCATCGCAGAGAATTAATTATATTGACAATAGATATGCATTCTTTACATACAGTAAAACTTCATTATAATGGATCATGGAGAGGGATAAAAGTGTCTATTATTGCCGATTGGCTGTTATAACAGGATAAGGTATTATCATTGTATATGTAGTAGAAACCAACAACTGCAGTTACAAACAATAAACAAAATAACACAAAGTGCTTGAGTAACTCAGCAGGTCGGGTAGAATGTCTGGAGAACATTGATAGGTGACATTTCGGGTTGAGACCCTTCTTCAGTCTCTCGGTCTGGAACTGGGACTGGAATCCAGATGGCCTGCGCGAGCCGAGGGGTGTAAGCAGCCAGGAGGTGGCGTGAGCCATTCGTAGTGTGGGCAGCCTGACTGTAAGTGGCAGGGGAGGTGGCAGCCATCGGTAGTCCATGTGCTGTAACCAAAATTAATTATAAAGAGGTCCATTAAAACAAAGCTTTACTGTATTGAAACGTATAAGAATGTTAAGGGTTTGGACACGCTAGAGGCAGGAATCATGTTCCTGATGTTGGGGAGTCCAGAACCAGGGGCCACAGTCTAAGAATAAGGGGTAAGCCATTTAGAACAGAGAAAATTAAACACTTTTTATCTCACAGAGAGTTGTGAGTGTGTGGAATTCTCTGCCTCAGAGGGCGGTGGAGGCCGGTGGAGGCCGGTTCTCTGGATACTTTCAAGAGAGAGCTAGATAGGGCTCTTAAAGATAGCAGAGTCAGGGGATATGGGGAGAAGGCAGGAACGGGGTACTGATTGGGGATGATCAGCCATGATCACATTGAATGGCAGTGCTGGCTCGAAGGGCCGAATGGCCTCCTCCTGCACCTATTGTCTATTGTCTATTGTCCGTACATAGATGCATAGAACAGCACAGCATAAGATAGGCTCTTCAGCCTACAATGTCTACGCCAAACATGATGCTATGTTAAATTTATCTCCTCTGCCTGCATGTGATCTATATCTCTCCATTCCTTGCATATCCAAAAGCTTCTTAAATACAACTATCATATCTACCTCCACCACCAAACTTGGCAGCATGTTCCAGGCACCCATCATTCATTGTGTAAAAAAAACATGTCCTGCAGGACTGCTTTAAATTTTGCCCCTCGCACCTTAAAGGTATATCCTCTAGTCATTGACATTTCCACACTGGGAAAAAGGTTCTGACGTATCACAATCTCTTCAATCAGTTGAAACATATTTCTGGCTGAGAACTCTGTCGTATTAAATGTGAAGTCAATAGAATAAATTTCAGAGGCATTGCAGAACATGCTGTCATTACTATATAGGACATTGATGCTACTGACCTGTAATGAGTCATTAGGCAAGCAGCAACTTGTTTTAATAACCTTAATAATCTTGAATAACTCTGTCCCGTCATCGTGTAACCAGCTCAGCTGTATTGAAAAGTTATATTCACACCATAAAAATGGCAGCTGTCACCAACAAAGAGAGTCTACCCAACTATTATTGATTTTTTACTTTGCTTTAGAATTACACTGTTGAAACAGGCCCCTTCAGCCCACCAAGTCCACACCAACGAGCGATCAACCGATACACTAACACAATCCCACACAGTAGGGGCAATTTACAATTTTACCGTAGCCAATTAATCTACAAATCTGCACGTCATAGGTGTGTGGGAGGAAACTGGAGCACCCGATGAAAACCCACCTGATCACAGGAAGAACATACAAACTCCATACAGACAGCAGCCGTATTCGGGATCGAACCCACGTCTCGGGCGCTGTAAGGCAGCAACTCTATCGCTGTGCCGCCCTATTCAATTACTTTACCATCACCAACTCTCTGATCAGCGACATCTGGGGATGCCAAATTAATACTGTGGCTGCGAGAGTAGATATCCTGGTTAAAAGGCTGGATATTCTGTGGTGTGTGACTCATCTCCTGACATCCAAGCAACACAGAGACAAATCTGTATTGTATCAACTTGTCTGACTGAGTGCAGGTCTAACAACACATGTCAAAGAGGCCCTGGCAAATTAACATCTCTGTCCATCACTCTAAATATTCATTCCCTTCAACATAGTGCACAGTGGATATAGTACAAAACATAATGCACTGCAGTGACTTTCCTGAGCTGCAAAAACAGCAGTTCCAAAACTCTCATCCTTTACAAATATGAGCAACACTTGCAGATTCCCCTCCAAGTCACACACCATCCTGACTTTGAAACATATCATGATTCATTCAGGATCTAAATCCTGGTACTCCTTACTTATTAACATCAAGGGAGTACTTTCAACGAAAGGATTGCAGCAGTTTGAGAATGTGGTGCATCACTATTTTCTCAAGGACAGTTAGTCATGCACAGTTATTGTTGGCCTTGCTAATGACATTCACATTCTTATACATTACCTTTCAAAGATGTACTGTCCATTGGCCTTTTATGCAACCTCTCCTTTGTTCTTGGAGTTTAGTTTAGTTTAGTTTATTGTCACGTGTAACGAAGCAGAGTGAATAGCTTTTTTGTTGCATGCTCTCCAGTCAGCGGAAAAACTCTACACGATTACAATCAAGCCATTCACAGTGTACAGGATAGAGGATAAAGGGAATAATATTTAGTGCAAGATAAAGTCCAGTATTGTTCGATTAAAGATAGTCCATCTCCAATGAGGTAGATGGTAGGTCAACAGCCCTCTTCAGTTGGTGATTTGATGGGTCAGTTGCCTGATAACAACTGGGAAGAAGCTGTTGGTGAGATGGTGTAATATGGTATGTCTACACTATACTGATACCCACTATAATTCCACCACAAATAGAGACAAGACCGACATGGATGACCTTCTCCTTTTATCAGGACAATGATTTTCAAAATAATTGCCGCAGATGCTGCCATGCAGGCTGCATAGTGATGGGTTTCCACAGTATGTCACAACGGCACTTTCTTCCATCCATTATGGGGCAGCACGG
The DNA here is from genome assembly GCF_028641065.1 of Leucoraja erinaceus. Classification (NCBI taxonomy): domain Eukaryota; kingdom Metazoa; phylum Chordata; class Chondrichthyes; order Rajiformes; family Rajidae; genus Leucoraja; species Leucoraja erinaceus. Next base: position 47,183,356 of record NC_073378.1, on the reverse strand, counting down.
TGGTGCAGCGGTAGAGTTGCTGCCTTATAGCGCTGTTTCCGCACTGTATCTCTAAAAAAGACTTCATGGCAAAGGTTTTTGAAATGAGAGAGACTTTTGGTTTTGGCTTGGAATAGAATCCTTGCCTGAGGATGCCCGTGGCAGTTACAGTCACTGCCGGTTACAGTCATATGGCAGCGGACCTAAAGGAAACTGAAGGTTTTTTGATACCTGGTTCTGGTCATAACTAAACTATGGAGAGCTGACCTGGTGCTTTGTTCTTATCATAACAAACTTATTTTCTCTCTAAAGAGCAGATATGAAGCCAGATAGAAACCGGTCTTACCTTTCCTGGAGCTAAGAGTTTGAAATGAGGAAATAGTATTTATATCCAGAAGCCACATCTCTTTTTACTGCAAATTGAACAAACATCATTAAAAAAATGAAAATAACTTCTCACAACCTAGTTTGCTGCTCGTATGTTCAATATTTGGAAGAAAAACTGTACCCCAGATAACTTGGAAAGCCTGCTTGGAGGAAATTATTGCAATAGTCTATTGTTTTAAGTTTTGAATGGCAGGAATCTTTCAAATGTCATCCATCTATCTGGTCATGTAAACTTAACATCGGAATTTATTTTTGTTTCCCTTCAATAAATTGTACATGTTTCTATATTTAGTAGATCATATACCTGTGACAAAAAAAATGTTTGCTAATGAAAAATCTCTCTGCAGGGCTTTTTGACTGCAATGCGACAAGAAACCACTCGTATGAATCTTAACAAGGGCTGGGCTCTCGATAGTGTTATCCTTTATAATGAAGTGACCAGAATGATGAAAGAAGACGTTAGTGCTCCTCCTCCTGCAGAAATTGGTGGTGTTTATGTCCAAGGCCTGTTTCTGGATGGAGGAGGCTGGGACAAAAAAAATGTGAGGCTTATGGAATCATCTCCAAAGGTAAGTAGCTTCTGATTAACACATAACACACCCAAAGTGCAGAATAATGAACTATTTAGATTTGCAAAGCATCATATGATGACTTGGATACGCACTGTTTGGGTAAATGGCAGATAAAGTGGAATGTAAATTGCTGGTACACATAAATGCTGGAGAAACTCAGCGGGTGCAGCAGCATCTATGGAGCAAAGGAAATAGGCAACATTTCGGGCCGAAACCCTTCTTCAGACTGATGGGGGGGGGAGGGGGGGGAGGGGGGGGGGGGGGGGGGGGTGAGGGGATGAGGGGTGGGATGGGAGGGGATGGGGGGTGGGAGGGGGGGGGGGGGGGAGGAGGGGGGGGGAGGAGGGGGGAGAAGAAAGGAAAAACAAGGAGGAGGAGCCCGAGGGCTGAGGGAGAGCTGGGAAGGGGAGGAGACAGCAAGGGCTAACAGAATTGTGAGAATTCAATGTTCATGCCACCAGGATGCAAACTCCCCAAGCGGAATATGAGGTGCTGTTCCTCCAATTTCCGGTGGAGCTCACTCTGGCCATGGAGGAGGCCCAGGACAGAGAGGTTGGATATGGAATGGGAGGGGGAGTTGGGAGGTCAGGTTGGTTAATGCTGACCGAGCGGAGGTGTTCGGCGAAACGATCGCCAAGCCTATGCTTGGTCTCACCGATGTAGATCAGCTGACATCTAGAGCAGCGGATGCAATAGATGAGGTTGGAGGAGATGCAGGTGAACCTCTGTCGCACCTGGAACGACTGCTTGGGTCCTTGAATGGAGTCGAGGGGGAGGTAAAGCGACAAGTGTAGCATCTCTTGCGGTTGCGGAGTCAGTTTGTGATTAGATTAGTTCTGTTCTATGCAGTAAACTCTCCTTGCTCTTATATTCTAGTTACAGCTGATAAAAGTAGGCACCCTGTGTGCCTTTTAACATTCGTATTAACCTGTTCTGGTATCTTTAAAGATCTGTGAACATTGACTCCATGGTCCCTTTCTTCATCTACATCATTCAATATTGTGCCATTTACTGCATTGCCGTGTAGTACCTCCCCAAAAGCCGTACCACACACAGTAATGGATCAATTTCCATTTCTTAATGCTTTTGCCAAGGCCATGTATAATTTTCTGCACTTCAACTTTCCATCTCATTATTTCTTATACTTTTTTTTCCAAATTTCTGCAAGCTTCTTTATTAGCATGCCCACAACATTTAGCGTTAAATCATTGATATACATTACAAGAAGCAAGGAACTGAGTACTGAGCCATGTGGAACCTAATTGGCAACAATCTTCCAGTTATAAGAACACACATTAACCATTATATAACCAAAATGCCAGAAACACTCAGCTGACAGCATCTGCGGAAAAATAAATGGCTTCAGGCTCATGACCCTTTGTGAGAATTGGGAAATTGGGAATTCTCTTTCGCAGATCTGACAATCCACTCAATACTGGAAAATCTTGTTCCACTGATACTGACCTGATAGGTGCTTCCAGCATTTCTGTTTTTATTACAAATTTCCATTTTTTTAAATGCCGATTGCTCTTTATTTCCTGCCACTGAGCCAGTTTTGGATTCAATTTGCCACGTTGGCTTGGTTTCCATGGCTTTTACTTTTATTGATCAGCTTGTCGTGTTAGTCTTGTCAAAAGCATTATTAGAAACCATCAAACACCCTCAGCAGCCCGACTTATTACCTTCTCAAATACACCAATCAATTTAGTCTGATTGATCTGTGCCTTTCTAAACAAAGACTCTTCCAAAGAATACATTCTAAGAATTTTATCATCACACCTGGCCTGAAATTTGGTTTATTTTTCATTTACAACTTAAGCAGTCTTTCGGCATCAGAAATGTATTCTCTATACTTATTACATTTTAGGTATAAACTGTTGAGCACAGACCATTGTTTTGTTCTTTCCAGTATAGATCTCCTTTTATCAATGTAATAAAGATAGATCAATCTTTAAAGACTAACAGTCAAGCATGCTATGCTAAAAGATAACTGCTGCAAATATGAGATTTTATTGCTTCAGATTCTATCTCACAGAGTCTTTAGAAGTGGCCACCAGGAGGATTGATGAGCATAAGGTAGTGGATGATATATCTATATGGGCATTGGTAAGGTCTTTGACATGGACCTACATCAAGGGTGAGCTGAGCTAACCAACTGAATTCAAAATTGGCGTGGTGAAAGGTGTCAGACGGTGGGAGTGGAGGGATTGTTTTTCTGGTTAGAGGCCTGTTGACAGTGGTGTGCGGAGAGACCACTGTTGGATCTATTGTTGCTTGTCATCTATATTAACGATCTGGATGACAATATAGTTAACGTGCTGCTAAATTTATAAATTACACCAAACTTAGCAGTGTAGTAGACAATGGCGAGGGCTTTATCAATTTACAAAAGGACTTGGTTCAACTAGGGAGGTGGGACAATGAATGGCAGATGGAATTTAACTTGGGCCAATGAATGGCAGATGGAATTTAACTTGGGCAAGTGTGTGGTGGTGTATTTTGACAAGAAAAAAAATGCAGCAGGACTTGCACAATAAATGATAGGACCCTGGAGTATGTTGTAGAGCAGAGAGACTAGGGCAAATGTACACTGAAAGTAGCAACACATATAGATAGAGTGGTCAAGGAGGTTTTTGGCATGCTTGCCTTCATTGATAAGAATATTTCATGTTGGCACATGATGCAAGAGGTGTACAAGATGTTGGTGAGACCACATTTGGAGTATTGCTTGCAGTACTGATCACCCTGTGGTAAGAAGGATGGCTTTAAGCTGGAAAGGATGCAAAAAAGATTCAACAGAATGCTACCAGGACTCACGGGCATTGGATAGGTTGGGACTTTTTTCCCCTCGATGATAGGAGGCTGAGAAGTAATCTCAGAGAGTTATATAAAAACATGAGAGGCATAGATAAGGTGACTGGCATAGACCTAGAGGAGTCCAGAACTAAAGGGCTTATATTTAAATGTGAGAGGGGAGAGATTTAAAGCAGACATGAGGGTCAATTTCTTAGTGCAAGGGTTGTATGAAATGAGCTGCCAGTGGAAGATGTAGAGACAGATATAATAGTGACACGGGCAGGAAAGGTTTGGAGAGATATGGATCAAACGTAAGCAATTGGGACAAGCTCAACAATAAAACCTGGTTAGCCGATGAGTTGGGCTGAAGAGACTCTAAATTGCTTTTGAATATTAGTAAAAGCAAAAATAAAAGTTGAAAATATCTCAGTTTTAATTTTTCTTTTCCTTTATGCCCCATTTTTTCTTTTACTCTTAATCTAATATTCTTTTAATCAATCTCTACTGTTTTTCTGCATCCGATATGGTATTGAATATTCTCATTCTAAATTACTTTTCTTCATTGGTCCTAATCTTTTCAATTCCTCAATCTTTTGATCTGATTCTTCAACAAAATCCACACATAGTTGTCCAGTTCACCTAGCTCAGATTTGAACTAACTCCTTCCTTTTGATATTATCAGTTCATTTTCAATATGTACTATAAAACAATCTACAAACTTAAACATAGAAGGGAAAGTCTAATATTAAAGAGGACAGCCAAAAATTATGTCTAATGGAATGCAAATTAAAATTTCTATTATGCCAATTTCCATAGTGGATTGCATGGAATCAACAATAAAATAATAATAAAGTATATTAGTCTATCACATTTCTGTTGCTGTACATTGGTCAAAATAATGAGAATTGGATTTGAGCAATAGGCAATCATATCTTCTTTAATTAACAGTAATATTTTTAACTATAAGAGTAGATATTTAGTTGCTGCTGAAGGCATTAACAATGCAGAGAATGAGAGTTAGGACTGCCAGCCAATTCATCCAATTATATGTCCCTTGTCCTTCATAACCGAGTTTATAGCTATGTAACTTGTTTTGCTCATTCTGTGTGATAGCATCAGTTAATGTGTGTCTTGCGTGTGTGTGTATATATATATATATGTATATATATATATGTATATATATATATGGCTTTCAATGCCTTACATAATTACTACACTTTGAGCAGAATTTTACAGAGTATCACTTCCAGCTATTCACATGGGTTTTAAAGATAAGCCTGTGCCAATGGCAATTGGAAATTAAATTGGTCAACTCCTGCTGTACAAAATATTCAGTAAAAAATTGACATTTTTTACGATACAATTTCTTTTATTTTCTTTGCTGGATCTTCACTATGTCATTGGTACATTTTGGGAACATTTTAGAGCACTTCTGGTAGATTTTTACTTATGAATTGGATCTGAACATGGATGTTTGTTACTGTATAAACTATATATTTTTTATTTTCACAAAAATGATTTAAACAAGAATACAAATTCTACCATAGCAAGACAGCAATAAAAGAGGGTCTCTTCAGAAATGTTAATTTGTTTAATTTAGTTTAGAGATAGAGCCTGCAAACAGGCCCTTCAAACCACCGTGTCCTCGCCAACCTGTACACTTGTTCTATCCTACAAACTAGGGACACTTTACATAAGCCAATTATCCTACAAACGTGAACATCTTTGAAATGTGGAAAGAAACCAGAGTACCCGGAGAAAACTCACATTTTCACGTACCCCAACAATCTATTTATCTCAGTCCAGGTTGTATCTTCCCTATTCTGACATTGGCCTCCCTCTTCACTTCATTTAATTCCTTCTATTGGCCACAAAACGATTTTTTTCACTGTATCTTGATGCACATGACAATAATAAACCAATACCCATAAAGCGGTATATGCCTTATTTTCATCCACTCTATAACCTGTCCATTTCCCATTGCGGATACTTAGTGTGCTCACAACTTACAGTCCACATAATTTTGCATTATCAGCAAACAGTCAGTCCCTTATCTAAATAGCTGGTGTCACAGCACTGATCCTTTTTGAATACATTTCTATTAAGCAGTAATTTATGACTGCACTTAGGCACATGTTGGAAGCCTTCACGTTTGTTCTGAAGCCTTTCATTATTAATTACAGCATCTAGGCTATAACTTAAAAAGGAAAGATTTATAGTTATGTGATTCCCTTCATGTTCTCTTTTGGTTGTCCCAAATCATCTTAAAGTCATCTTTGGAAGTTGGATCACTGTACTAACATAGGAAATTGTGCATTCAATTTGTGAAAAGGTAGTACCTACAAACAGTAATATGGATCAGGCAATCTGTTTTAGTGATGTTGAGTATGAGATAATGTTTTTAGGCCACAGGGAACTACTTCCCTGTTCTTCAAGAAAATTGCAATCATGGACCAGTTGGGCCGAAAGGCCTGTTTCCACACTGTAAGATCTATAAGCTCATTCTTGTTCACGTTAGAGACCAAAAGTACCTTTAGTTCTAAATCTTATCGAAAAGATTGCAGGCCTATACCACTGCACTGGAATAACAATCTGGTTACTTCCATTAAAGTCATAGACATTTATGAAAGACCCTTCACTGGAGGATTTCCTCAAGCTCAGCACTAGTATTATCCTTAAAACATTTCCTGCTAATGAGTTCATAGAGTCATACAGCGTGGAAACATACCTTTCGGCCCAATTCGCCCATGCCACCAACATTTACCATCAATACGGCCAAACTACCTGTGCTTGGTCCATAACCCTCTAAACATAATAATAATAATAATAATATATTTTATTGTCATTGCACATAAGCCCAATGAGATTTGGTATGCAGCTTCCATCCTATCCATGTACCTGTCCAACTGTCTCTTAAATGATATGATAGTACCAGCTTTAACTATCTCCTCCAGCAGATTATTCTACATACCCACCACCCTTTGTGTAAAAAAAAAAGTTACCCCACATGTTCCTATTAAATCTTTCCTGCCTCACCATAAACCAATGTTCTCTGATTTTGATTCCCTTGTTCTGGGTAAAAGACTCTGTGCATTTACCCAACCTATTCCTCTTATGATTAACTGGGGCTGAATTATGAACTTTTAAAAAGTTGTTGGCTGGAGCTTGTCTAATTGCATCAAATTTGTGGAATTGAAATGTGATAATTAAGTGTTGCAGCACATCCATTTTCAAAGGGAAAATGTGAGATTAGAGAGAAAGCAAAAATAAAAGACCTAAAAAATTGTAAATTGAATTCACAGCACTAAAGAAGGTTGATGATGAGTAATAAGTTTTGATATAAGAATTAGGGGTAGGCCATTTAGAACGGAGATGAGGAAAAACTTTTTCACCCAGAGAGTTGTGAATCTGTGAAATTCTCTGTCTCAGTAGGCATTGGAGGCCGATTCTCTGGATGCTCTCAAGAGAGAGTTAGATAGAGCTCTTTAAGATAATGGAGTCAAGGGATATGGGGAGAAGGCAGGAAGGATTGTGGATGGTCAGCCATGATCACAGTGAATGGCAGTGCTGGCCCGAAGGTCCTGCACATATTATCTATTGTCTATTATCTTTAAAACAAAAGATACAAAGTGCTGGAGTAACTCAGTGGCTCTGGAGAACATGGATGGGTGACTTTTCGGGTCTTCTTCAGACTGATCCCGAAGCATCATCTATCCATGTTCTCAGGTGATGCTGCTTGATCCACTGAGTTAGCACTTTATGTCCTTTTTTGGTAAACCAGCATGTGCAGTTCCTTGTGTATCCATATTATATTTTTATTTTTGTTAATTTCGACTATCAAAAGACTAAAGAGTATCATGAATAAAACTTGCAGTTTATAATTGGAACAATTTAACTATCTCTTGGTCTTTACAACTCCAACATTTATTTGTAATTTTATGCTTGATGAATAGTTTACTCGCATTTTCAAAATATTGTAAGATGTTTTTTCTGTAATGTCGGCTCAAAGCAGATGTAATTAAGAATAAAAAATTGCAAAGAGTCAACAGCAGGCTGATGGTCAGGTTATTGACAGGTTAACACTAAAATGGAGAAGAGAAACATTACAGAAGCATTTCTGAAAGGTGGAGATAACTTTTTAATTGCAAATTTTTCAAAAGTGTGAAGGAAAGTAAACACATCTGTGTGCAGATATCCAAGTGAGAAAAGAAGATTACATTATACGTGTTATACAGGTTAAATATATGCACAATATCCAATGACCATCTCCAAGAAGAGAGGATCTCATCACCTGCTTTTGACTGCCATTTTTATTACTATCGCTTAGTCCCCTTTATCAACTCAATTGGATAAGTCTCATAAATACTTTTGCTACAGATCCAGGTTAGCAATTTGATGTCCCATGGTGAGCGACTCACTCCTGACATCCCAATACCTTTCTGTATCTACAGGAGCATGATGATGTGCTGACTGCATGATTAAATGCAGTTTAGCACCAAATAAGAAGCTTGACACCAGGATTAATCCACACTTGGAAAGGCACTTGATCAGGAATAATTAACATGGATTTAGAAAATAGACAATAGGTGCAGGAGTAGGCCATTCGGCCCTTTGAGCCAGCATGGCCATTCAATGTAATCATGGCTGATCATCCCCAATCAGTACCCCGTTCCTGCCTTCTCCCCATATCCCTTGAATCCGCTATCTTTAAGAGCTCTCTCTTGAAAGTATCCAGAGAACCAGCCTCCAACACCCTCTGAGGCAGAGAATTCCACAGACTCACAACTCTCTGTGTGAAAAAGTGTTTCCTCATCTCCGTTCTAAACGGCTTACCCCTTATTCTTAAATTGTAGCCCCTGGTTCTGGACTCCCCCAACATCGGGAACATGTTTCCTGCCTCTAGCGTGTCCAAACCCTTTATAATCTTTTATGTTTCAATAAGATATCCTCTCATCCTTCTAAATTCCATAGTATACAAGCCCAGCAGCTTCATTCTCTCAGCATATGACAGTCCCACCATCCTGTGAATTAACCTTGTAAACCTACACTGCACTCCCTCAATAGCAAGAATGTCCTTCCTCCAATTAGGGGACCAAAACTGCACACAATACTCGAGGTATGGTCTCACTAGGGCCCTGTACAACTGCAGAAGGACCTCTTTGCTCCTATACTCATCTCCTCTTGTTATGAAGGCCAACATGCCATTTGCTTTCTTTACTCCCTGCTGTACCTTCTTGCTTACTTTCATTGACTGATGAACAAGGTTTTGGTTTGTTGGTAAAGGATCCCGTGTGATTTATGTATTTGAATTTTTTGAAGCTGTAACTACATATGTTGATGAGACTGTGCCGTTAAATGTGGTTTACATGGACTGCAGTAAGATATTTGACAAAGTCCCACATGTAAGGATGGTTTAAAAGATTTGAGACCATGGGATCGCATGTAAGTTAGGAGACAAAGGGAGATGGTGTAAATTGTTTCTGTGATTGGAAGTTTATGACAGTACTTATTAGTGCTGGGACCCTTGCTATTATATATATTTAAATCTGGATGTGAATGTAGGCGGTATAATTTACAAGTTTGCAGATGATGTCAAAATTGGTGTTGTTGAGAATGTGAAAGGTCTTCTTAAGTTATAAATTAGAACCTCTTGGGTTGATCAACTGGTAAATTGAACAGAACAATGGTAAATGGGATTTAATCCTGATAATTGAGAGGTGTGGAATCGAGTAAGTGAAATGCATGCATAATGAATGGTAGGTCCAAATGAGAATTTTGAGGAACAAAGTGTGCAAATCCAAAGATCCGTAAAGGTTGCTATACAGATAGAAAGGATTGGGAAGGAGCATATGGGATGCTTATCTTCATCAGTTAGGCATTGAATATAAGAGCAGGGAAGCTACCACTCACAAAGTCAAATTCAGGGATGACCAATTATAATATAATCACTCAGCATTATATAAAGAACTTTATCTTTATGTAAATATTTAAATTCTCATTAGCCGTACAGATGTACTAATTTTGTTTGTTTGATTGACCCTTTTCTCCAATTGTCTTTGCAGGTGTTGTTCACCTTGCTTCCAGTCGTTCATGTTTACGCTATTAGTGCCACCGCACCTCCCGATCCGAAAAAGCAGCAAGGGGCAATGTATTCGTGTCCCGTGTACAAGAAGCCCAGGAGAACCGACTTGACATACATCTTCTCTCTGTGTCTGAAGACTGTCCAGAATCCTGATCATTGGACCCTGCGCGGTGTGGCCTTACTCTGTGACTCCAAGTAAACACAAAATGAGAAAGCAAGTGTGAATTGCGCAAAGTGCATTTAAGCGTTGAGTTTACTACAACATTAAATTAAGTTCCAAAAATGTGATTGATTTATTGCACAGTTTTGTAATGTAAATGCAACATTCTGGAAGATGTTTTCCATGCTGTATCTCTAAAACTAAAAAGAAACAAACACAAAAACAATGCCTTGTAGAGTTTAGCATTTATTTTTGGGGTAATAGAGGATTACTTCAATCTCTTACCAGATAACTCTTTCATAGATATGATTAGTGAACAAATTAGTGAACAAAATAGATATGATTGGCTCGCAAAATTGCACAGCACAAAATAGATTATTCATCTCTTGAATCCCTTCAGCAGTTTGTTTTTCGCTCATGATTCCAGCATCTGAATATTCTCACGTCACCATTTTAATGCTCTACTGCAAAATCTCCACAGAATAAGCTCACTTTGAAGACGCTCTCCTCTCTCTGACAGGGATCACGCGAGACACTCTGCTCCCCTTGTGTGATTCCTACTACTCCCTGGCTCTTTGACAGTGTTATTAAAGTCTGAAGAAGGGTCCAGAACCAAAACATTATTTTTCCATTTCCCTTCACAGGTGCTGCCTGGCCCATTGAGTTTGTCCAGCAGTTTGTTTTTTACTTCCTTGTTGCTCTGTCTAAATACTCCGGTCTAGCATTATAGGCATACATTCACTTGAAGAACAGCAGCAGTGCAAGAAGACCATTTCCCACCACATTGCCAGAGGCAGTTAAAGGTGGGCTATAAATGCTGCATAGCTCATGCTCCAGTAATAAAAATTCACAAGAATATTGTTTTATATTAATATTTTAGTTCATTTACTTCATGAAGAATCCTTAATGCTTCCTATTAGGAACTGTTCATTTAAGCAAAGCTCATCCCTTTTTTGATTACTTTTTCATAGTTCACATATTAAAAAAATTAAGCTTGATAATATTAAGGTATTTGACTTTCATGTAATTAATGTTTTTACTGCAGACATACATATGTTGGCAAAACATATCTTGAATAAAATACTTGAGCCTAAAAAAAGAATATTGTTTTAATCTGTTTTACATTCATTTAATCGAAAAATATTCAGATCTGAGCCCAATTTTGAACGTAAAACTTTCAAGATAAAACCATTACATTAGGCCTATATATTGTATATTTCAAATTTATCAGTAAGTGTTTACCAACTTTTATAAATTTGGAAAAGGAGCAGTAACAAAAGTTAGGTTAACACATGGTTGTGATACTGTAGGAGAGAAGATTGGGATGGTAGAAATAGGAGAGAACAGATAGGGAATATAGACACAAAATGCTGGAGTAACTCAGCGAGACAGGCAGCATATCTGGATAGAAGGAATGGGTGACGTTTCGAGTCGAGACAACGAAGCATACAAAGATAACAATTTTAATCATAGAAACATTAAAAAAAATAGGTGCAGGAGGGCCATTCGGGCCTGTACCCTGTTCCAGCTTTTTCCCCATATCCTTTAGCCCTAAGAGCTAAATCTAACTCTCTCCTGTAAACATCCAGCGAATTTGCCTCCACTGCATTCTGTGGCAGAGAATTCCACAGATTCACAACTCTCTGGGTGAAAAAAATGTTTCCTCATCTCAATCCTAAATGGCCAACCCCTTATTCTTAAACTGTGACCCCTGGTTCTGGATTCACCCAATATCAGGAACATTTTTCCTGCATCTAGCCTGTCCAATCCTTTAAGAATTTTAAATGTTTCTGTAAGATCTCCTCTCATCCTTCTAAATTCCAGTGAATACAAGCCCAGTCGACCCATTCTTTCATCATATGTCAGTCCCGCCATCCTGGGAATTAACCTGGTGGACCCACACTGCACTCCCTCAATAGCAATAATGTCCTTCCTCAAATTAGGAGATGGAAATTGCACACAATAATCCAGATGCAGTCACACCAGGGCGCTGTACATTATGTAGTAGGACCTCCTTGCTCCTAAACTCAAATCCTCACGCAATGGGCAACATGCCATTAGCTTTCTTCATTGCCTGCTGTACCTGAATGCTTACCTTCAGTGACACCCGAATCGTTGCACCTCCCCTTTTCCTAATCTGACACCATTCAGATAATAGACACACAAAGCTGAAGAAGGGTCTTGACCGGAAACGTCACTCATTCCTTCTCTCCAGAGATGCTGCCTGACTCGCTGAGTTACTCCAACTTTTTGTGTCTTTCGGTTTAAACCAGCATCTGCAGTTCCTTCTTACACCATTCAGATAATAACCTGCCTTCCTGGTCTTGCCAGCAAAGTGGATAACCTCACATTTATCCACATTACACTGCATCTGCCCACTCACCCAACCTATCCAAGTCATCCTGCAGCCTCATAGCATCCTCCTCGCAGCTCCCACTGCCACCCAGCTTTGTGTTAACTGCAAAATTGCAGATGTCACATTTAATTCCCTTGTCTAAATCGTTAATATACATTGTAAATAACTGCGGTCCCAGCACCGAACCTTGCGGCACCCCACTAGTCACTGCCTGTCTTTGCCAATTCCCGTCTCATACCGTCAATGTCTCCTTTCTTTAAATTCAGGATCGTAGTCTCTGACTGGGACTATGTTACTCTCCATCCTAATGTAGAATTCCACCATATTATGGTCACTGTTGCCCAAGGGGCTCTGCACAACAAGATCACTAACTAATCCTTCCTCATTACATAATAACCAGTGTAGGATGGCCTGTCCTCTAGTCAGTTCTTCTGCATGTTGGTTTAAAATACCATCCCGTATACATTGCAGGAAATCCTCCTCCTCAATGCTGCTACCAATTTCCTTGGCCCAATCTATATGTAGATTAAAGTCACCTATGATAACTGCTGTACCTTTGCTATACACAGCCCTAATTTCCTGCTTGATGCTATCCCCAATCTCCCTATTGCTGTTTGGTGGTCTGTATACCACTCCAACAAATGTTTTCTGCCCTTGGCTATTTCACAGTTCTACCCATACCGATTCTACATCATCCAAGTTAATGTCTCTCCTTGCTATTGCATTAATCTCCTCTTTAACCAGCAATGATGCCCCACCTCCTCTTCCTTTCTGTCTATCCTTCCTGAATATTAAATACCCCTGCATGTGTAGCTCCCAGCCTTGGACACCCTGGAGCCATGTCTCTGTAATTCCAACTATATCATATTCCTTATCTACTAACTGCACATTCAATTCATCCACCTTATTACGAATGCTCCTCGCATTAAGGCACAAAGCTTTCAGGTTTGTATTTCCTATCTCCATTCTACCTTTTGCTTCTGTCCTCCTTTTCTGGTGCTGTCTCCTTGCATTGGTTCCCATTCCCCTGCCCTATTAGTTTAAATGTGATCTTTCCTCCTTTCTCTTTCCCGTTTACGGCACGCATATAACCATATAACATATAACAATTACAGCACGGAAACAGGCCATCTCGGCCCTACAAGTCCGTGCCGAACAACTTTTTTCCCCTTAGTCCCACCTGCCTGCACTCATACCATAACCCTCCATTCTCTTCTCATCCATATGCCTATCCAAATTATTTTTAAATGATACCAATGAACCTGCCTCCACCACTTCCACTGGAAGCTCATTCCACACCGCTACCACTCTCTGAGTAAAGAAGTTCCCCCTCATATTACCCCTAAACTTCTGTCCCTTAATTCTGAAGTCATGTCCTCTTGTTTGAATCTTCCCTATTCTCAAAGGGAAAAGCTTGTCCACATCAACTCTGTCTATCCTTCTCATCATTTTAAAGACCTCTATCAAGTCCCCCCTTAACCTTCTGCGCTCCAGAGAATAAAGACCTAACTTATTCAACCTTTCTCTGTAACTATGTAACTGCATACACTTCCACGTTGTTGACTCCACCTCCCCCACTGTTTAGTTTCAAGGGGACAGTCGGAGAGCTGGGATGGGGAGGGGTAGAGAGAGAGGGTAAGCAAGGGTAACTTGAAGTTAGAGAAGTCGATATTCATACCGCTGGGTTGTAAGCTGCCTAAGCAAAATATGAGATGCTGTTCCTCCAATTTGCAGTGGGCCACAATCTGACAGTGGAGGAGGCCCAAGACAGAAAGGTCAGTATGGGAATGGGAGTTAAAGTGTTTAGCAACGGGGAGATCATATAGGTTTATGCTCTCTGCCTAAACATCCAGCAATAGAGAGAGTACAGAGGAGATTTACTAGAATGTTGCCTGGGTTTCAGCAACTAAGTTACAGAGAAAGGTTGAACAAGTTAGGGCTTTATTCTTTGGAGCGCAGAAGGTTAAGGGGGGACTTGATAGAGGTTTTTAAAAATGATGAGAGGGATAGACAGAGTTGACGTGGAAAAGCTTTTTCCCACTGAGAGTAGGGAAGATTCAAACAAGGGGACATGACATGAGAATTAAGGGACTGAAGTTTAGGGGTAACATGAGGGGGAACTTCTTTACTCAGAGAGTGGTAGCTGTGTGGAATGAGCTTCCAGTGAAGGTGGTGGAGGCAGGTTTCGTTTTTATCATTTAAAAAGTAATTTGTTAGTTATATGGGTGGGAAGGGAATGGAGGGTTATGGTCTATGCGCGGGTATATGGGATTATGGGAGATTATGTTTTCGGCACGGACTTTTAGGGGCGAGATGGCCTGTTTCCGTGCTGTAATTGTTATATGGTTATATGGTTAATGCTGCCTGTCCCGCTGAGTTACGCCAGCAGATTGAGATGGGTTTAAAGCATTCGTTTGTCAAATCCTGATGTATAATATGCAGTTGATGAGGTAAAGGCACACATATTACAGAGTATTTACAGTAAAGAAGTAAGCCCAAAAGTTCAAGTCTTCATTTAAAGTCTTCTTCCATGCTTTTCATCCAAAAAAAGTAACCATTCATACTGTATGAATGGTATGTTAGCATTCATAGCAAAAGGATTTGAGTATAAGAGCAAGGAGGTTCTACTGCAGTTGTACAGAGTCTTGGTGAGACCACACCTGGAGTATTGCGTACAATTTTGTTCTCCTAATCTGAGGAAAGACATTCTTGCCATAGATGGAGTACAGAGAAGGTTCACCAGACTGATTCCTGGGATGGCAGGACTTTCATATGAAGAAAGACTGGATAGACTCGGCTTGTACTCGCTAGAATTTAGAAGATTGAGGGGGGATCTTATAGAAACGTACAAAATTCGTAAGGGGTTGGACAGGCTAGATGCAGGAAGATTGTTCCCGATGTTGGGGAAGTCTAGAACAAGGGGTCACAGTTTAAGGATAAGGGGGAAGTCTTTTAGGACCGAGATGAGAAAAACATTTTTCACACGGAGAGTGGTGAATCTGTGGAATTCTCTGCCACAGAAGGTGTTTGAGGCCAGTTCATTGGCTATATTTAAGAGTGAGTTAGATGTGGCCCTTGTGGCTAAAGGGATCAGGGGTTATGGAGAAAAGGCAGGTACAGGATACTGAGTTGGACGATCAGCCATGATCATTTTGAATGGCGGTGCATGCTCGAAGGGCCGAATGGCCTACTCCTGCACCTATTTTCTATGTTTCTATGTATGTTTTCCTTGGAGAATATAAATGCTGGTCCACTCAAATACTTAAGATTCCAAACATTCCACGTTTAATCTCTCCTTGGTGAGACCACACCTGGAGTATTGCGTACAATTTTGGTCTCCTAATCTGAGGATAATCCTTGGATAATGTTTTATCATGATTTTCCTATTAGATTTCTGGGTAGCTATTGCATGTCAGTGGTCCCTACTTCTGACCCTGTTGTGAATGAATGCATCTTCTCTGTGCATACTATATCAAGCAACTTTGCAATTTATGGATGCCATCCTATCATTCTCTCAGCCTCTCCTTGTTTGGAAAGAGCCCCAATCTATTCAATCCTTTCAGTATCATTTTAGCAACTCTTTCTGCACTTATGAAAACCAGAACTACGTGCACTACTTCCTTTACAGTCCATACCAAGGGTTGGTTTAACATAATTTATTTATTTTCATTTCATCCCTGGAAAAAAATGAGTGCATGCATTTTGTTTAAATTACCTTAACACGTTGCAATAGAATTCAATAGAATTTCCCAGGAATATGTTGCTTCTGTATTTTTTCTCATGAAATGTACTATTTAAAAAAAACGCACATTGTACCACATTTACCAAATTAGCCCCACGAGATTAAAGAATAGTCTAAACAAGGGGTGAATGAACTTTGACCTTGTGGTTTTATCATGCAGGACAATGTTTTATGCACCACACGAGTCAATTTTATTTAAAACCAGAACATTGAATTTGATCAGGTTCCCTAGAAACATACATGGGATATTCAGTTCAAATCCTTTACACAAATGTTGCTGTCTTTGCATAGTGTTATCAGTTGGTACACAACCCTCAAATGAATTCAGAGACAAAATTAATCTGTGTAAACTGCACCAGATGCCATGGACTTTGACCACTGAGGCAGATCTCAAACAGAGACTTGAGGCACACACCAGTTTATGTAAAGGATCCAGTCATAATTGGGCCCTAGAGTGCTCAACGTCCAAGAGGTGATGGTCAAGAAGGATGGTGAAGACACATCAGGTGTCTCTGCTGGAGTCAGACCTAGGAGGACAGGGAGGAGGCTTGGGTTTGTGCTGTGGTGGGAGTGGGGGCACAAAAGAGAGAGGGGAGTGCTGGGTGGTGTAACAGGAGCATGAGGGGAGGGAGTGGTGTGGACAGTGGCAGGTGAAGGGTAGCGGGACTCAGTGCTTTTGGCATTGTTAATATACTGACATGCTTTCTTGATCACTGCATCATTGTGAAAGGACCAGGTTAGATTGCTGGTGATATGGACTTGAAACTTAATGATGTTGACCATCTCGATAGCAGCTCCGTTGATGAGGACAGAGTTGTGTTCCTGACCAAATCGCCTTCATCTCATTGCAGACATTGGACTTTGTCTCTGAAACAGTTGCGCTACATGCTGAGAACTATATTCTGCGCTCTGCATCTTTCCCTTTGCTCTACCTATTGCACTTGAGTTTGGCTTGATTGTACTCACAGTATGTATAGTATTATCTGATTTCATTGGATAGCATGCAAAACAAAGCTTTTCACTGTACCTTGGTACACGTGACAAAAATAAACCTTAACCTAATGGCTAGTTTTCACGGGGCGACTTGACGCAAGATGTAGCCAGAGTGGAGTGGTCGTGGTCTAGCACGATATCACACGATATAACGGGGGTAGAGTAAAGAGTTCCCACGGTACTCGGCAATTCTGTCATTTGTGCGAGTGACTTGTCCGTCTCCCGATCTTTCCCGAATGAACATCGTGGACTGTAGTGTAATTAATCACGTGGCACAAATGATGTTACTTTGTTGTCACACACTCTATTCGTTTTTTTCACCCGAGCTCTTTAATGAGCTGAAGAATAATCTGTTTTTTTAGACAAATGTTGTTTGGTGTGATGCACCTTCTCTCAATATGTGCAAGAAGTCGTCTTTTTATTTTGTCAAATATGAATAAAGACTGTATCTCACATTGACCGTGATTATTGTGTTATTTTATGATCTACTGAGAGGTGAAACTTTCAGTCTGAAGAAACTTTCAGCCCGAAACGCCACCCAATCCTTCTCTCAGAGATGCTGCATGTCCCGCTGAGTTGCTCCAAGCAACTGGTGTCTATCTTCAAAGGACTGACCAGGACTGCTCTCTCTCTCTCTCTCTCTCTCTATCTCTCTCTCTCTCTCTCTCTCTCTCTCCCCCCTCCCTCTCTCAGGCACACAGGCATGTGGATGAACTAGCTGGCCAGGGGCAGCAACTACGGAGTTAAATGGACAGACGACCCATTCTTCAGGCTGCCTTATGTCTCCCCCCCCCCCCCCCCCCTCACCCCAACTCCCACCTACACACGCGAATGCTGGAGAAACTCAGCGGTAACATTAATGATGCAGCGGTGCCGAAACGTTGTCTATTTCCTTCGTTCCATAGATGCTGCTGCACCCGCGGAGTTTCTCCAGCATTCGCGTGTGTGGGTGGGAGTTGGGGTGAGGGGGGGGGGGGGGAGAGAGACATAAGGCGCCTGAAGCAAGGGTGCCTCCCATTTCTCTCCGTGAATGCTGTCTGGCCCGCGGAGTTCCTCCAGTCATGCCTGTGTGGAGGGAGGGAGGGAGGGAGAGAGAGAGAGAGAGAGAGAGAGAGAGAGAGGCAGTCCTGGTCAGTCCTTTGAAGATAGACACCAGTTGCTTGGAGCAACTCAGCGGGACAGGCAGCATCTCTGGAGAGAAGGAACGGGTCGCGTTTCGGGTCGAGAGCCTTCTTCACACTCTCCCTCCCTCACTCTCACACAGGCATGAATGGAGGAACTCCGCGGGCCAGGCAGCATTTACGTTCCTTCTCTCCAGAGATGCTGCCCGTCCCGCTGAGTTGCTCCAAGCAACTGGTGTCTATCTTCAAAGGACTGACCAGGATGCTCTCTCTCTCTCTCTCTCTCTCTCTCTCTCTCTCTCTCTCTCTCTCTCTCTCTCCCTCCCTCTCTCTCACACAGGCATGAATGGATGAACTCCGCGGGCCAGACAGCATTTACGGAGAGAAATGGAATTATTATATTGAGGCAGGCTTTGTATTGGCTTATTTTACTCGGGGTGCTTTCTTTAACGGAGTTCATCCATTCACGCCTGTGTGAGAGGGAGGGAGAGAGAGAGAGAGAGAGAGACGCACACACAAGGTGGATGCGAAATCTTACCTGCCTGTTTCAGTGACAGACACCCACCGCCAGTAAATGAAGACACCCCCATCTTTCAGACAAAAAGAGACACACTGACATTAATGAAATGCTTAGCTAGTTTTATTAGATTTGTATGTAAATAGCAAACTGGCTGGATTCACTCTATCCAACTTCCGGGTTCACCGTTCGCAGGAGTTCCCACGGTGACCGCAAGAGTTACTACGGATATCGCACTGGCCACTACGTTCATAAAATGTTGCAATGCTCAACCACAAGTGTACAAGACACTCTTGGACAAATTCAAACATGTTTGAATTTTCTCCCGAGTACCCAAGGTACACGATTACCTGCCGTTAGCGCCACGGTGGTCCACGAATGCCGTATTGTTACCGCACGAGGTTCCCACGATGTCAAACTCGGGGTACCTCTTGCGTCAAGTCGCACCGTGAAAAGGGGGTTTAAATCTCCAAATAAGTTCAGAACTGTTATATTTGATTCTTTGCTGTTGTACCGCTGGTAAAATGTCACCAGAGAATGGTATCAAGTAAGAATTTAATTTATCTGTTTAGGTATATATGACAACAAAACACTTTTGACTCTTGACCCTTGAATCTATGTAGGACCACTGGCTCTGCACAACATGATCAGCTTACTCTATACACATCCAGCAGGTGTCAGTGAAGCTTGCTCCCATCCCAATTCAGTCATTGGCACAACTTGTGCTGCAAGACTGCAAGCACGTGCATCAGTCACCATATTTAAACCAATCTGGCACCAAAATGTGAAAAGGCTGTGAAGTTGCTGAATTCTGCAATCATTCTTTCAGTGGGTTGGTGAAGCTGAGATTTAATTACTTCATGGCCTGTGTGTGTTACAGTGCGCCATACAAAAGGGTGGTTTATTCTGTTTCTTCCGAACTCGTATGTCTGCCATGCAGGCTGTGTAAACCTAGCTGTCAGGGGAAGGAACTTGCAACTTAATATGCTTAAAATGGTAAGCTAATTCTCTGTGTGATACTTTGGATGATTCCATTTTCTGTAATCGGAATCTGTTGAGTGTAACATATTAATGATATCATCCTTTCCAGAAAATGCCACTGCTCCAAATAGGCATTTGTAATATTGAACGAGATAATAAATTTTATATCCTACTATTAGTCCGCTGAGTCCTCTCAATACTCGTGAAGCAAGGCTGCCCCTTATTAACCCACTGAACATGCATTGAACACACCTTGGGAACGAAGGGACATAAATGCTGGAAATCTGTAGGATATCAGAGGGTGCGATGAGAAATCAATCTGCAATTGGTGAAAGTAGGAAGATAGATTAATGTTCTGGTAAATACTTTTTGATGAATAGGTTCCTTTAGAAACATTAACCTGATTCTTTTTTCAGATGGAAATGGATCCACTTACAGATTCCAACATTTTCATTTTCATCAGAAATTTTCTTTTAGTTGTTATCTCATATTTCACTTCCACCAAAAGACAATTTTACAGATCAATCTTTTGTATCATAAAATGTTGTTATGGTTTTCAAAGGTTTATATTCTGGTTCTAGTTCCAGACACTAACTGTCGGTCTATATTATATAAATGTTGGTTTAAAGAGTAAAGACACAAGAGACTGCAGATGCCGGCATCTGTAGCAACTAAAGGTGAGCAGCTGGAGGAACTCAATAGGTCAAAGAGCACTTGAGGAAGGAAATGGACAAATGACATTTTGGGTCGAGCCCCTTAATTTCAACCCAAATCGTCAGCTTTTTCCTCCACAGATGCTTCCTGACTTGCTGAATTCCTTCATGTTGTGTTTTGGTTTAGAGAGGGCATTCATTTACACAGTTCGATCCTTGGACTGTGGAAGGTGAGTCATTATTTTGCAATCTGCTTCTTTCTTAAAACAACATATGTATTTTCACATCTTTCCATTTCCACCCATTTTTACTTTCCACAAACACCACTCCCTGTCAAAGTTCTAGGTTTATTGTCCCTTCCTGCAAAAAAAAAAAACCCCTCCTCAGGTACCTTTCCCAGCAATGGTAGGAGATATAACTCCTGTCCCTATATCTCCTCCCTCACATCCATCGATGGACCCCAGCAGTTCTTCCAGGTGAGACAGACATTGACGCACCTCCTCTAACCTCATCTACTGCATTTAGCGTTCCCGATGTGGCCTCCTTCACATCGGTGAAACCAGGTGTAAACTCTGACCTTTTTTATGGCACACGTGCTCGGTCCACCAAGGCCTGCTGGAATTCTGGTTGCTAACCATTTTAACTCCCCTTCCCATTCCCATACTGAGCTGTCTGTCCTGGGCTGCCTCTATGACCAGAGTGAGGCCACACGCAAACTGGAAGAGCAGCAGCTCGTGTTCTGCATGGGTAGTTTACAACCCGACGATATGAACATTGAATTCTCCAGTTTTAGGCAACTAACCTACAAACACACAACTCTTCTCTTCTATTCCAGCCTCTCCCCCCTTTTCCGCACTCTTCCCTGTGGCCCACCTGGATGTGCACCCATTTTCTCCCGTTCCCATTCCCTGAAAGCACGGGACACCGCTTTCAGGTCAGGCGATGCTCGAGCCTACAGTTCATCCAGGGCTAACCTGAAGAGGGGCATCAAGAAGACCAAGCACTGCCATAAGCTCAGGATTGAGGAGCACTTCAACAACAACTCCGACACCCGACGCATGTGGCAAGGCATCCAGGCCATCACGGACTATAGACCCACCAACACCAACCCCACATCCAGCGACACCTCCTTCCTTGAGGAGCTTAACTAATTCTATGGCCGCTTCGACAGGGACAATCTAGAGACAGCCATCAAGGCTGTGCTACCTGCCGATCACCAACCCCTCACGCTCACCCCCTACGATGTGTACGTGGCACTGAGTAGGACTAATGCACGTAAGGCTGCTGGCCCTGACGGCATCCCCGGGCGCGTCCTCAGGGCCCGTGCTGCGCAGCTGATCGGTCTGACATCTTCAACCTGTCACTTGCCCAAGCAGTTGTCCCCGTGTGCCTTAAAACCACCTCCATCGTGCCAGTGCCAAAACCACTCCACTGCTGCAAGCCTCAACGACTTCTGCCCAGTTGCACTTACCCCCATCATCACCAAGTGCTTCGAGAGGCTGGTCCTGGCACACCTCAAAAGCTGCCTACCCCCCACACTGGATCCCTATCAGTTTGCCTACCGCAAGAACAGGAGTACGGAGAATGCCATCTCAACGGCACTTCACTCCGCCCTCTCCCACCTCGACAACAGAGACACTTACGTAAGAATGCTGTTCATCGATTACAGCTCAGCATTCAACACCATTAAACCCTCTAAACTGATCACCAAACTCGGTAACCTGGGCATCGACCCCTCCCTCTGCAACTGGATACTGGACTTTCTAACCAACAGACCCCAGTCTGTTAGGTTAGACAAGCACACCTCTTCAACCCTCACCCTGAACACTGGCGTTCCACAGGGCTGTGTGCTGAGCCCCCTCCTCTACTCCCTCTTCACCCACGACTGCACACCTGTACATGGTACTAACACCATCATCAAGTATGCAGATGATACAACGGTGATTGGCCTCATCAGCAACAACGATGAGCTGGCCTACAGGGAGGAGGTCCAGCACTTAGCAGCATGGTGCGCTGACAACAACCTGGCCCTTAACTCCAAGAAGCCAAAGGAGCTCATTGTAGACTTCAGGAAGTCCAGAGGCACCCCCATCCATTAACGCGGCACGTGTTTCCAGGTTCCTGGGGGTCAACATCTCTGATGACCTCTCTTGGACCCACAATACCTCAACTCTGGTCAAGAAGGCTCACCAGCGTCTCTTCTTTCTGAGGAGACTGAAGAAGGTCCATCTGTCTCCTCAGATTCTGGTGAACTTCTACCGCTGCACCATCGAGAGCATCTTTACCAACTGCATCACAGTACAACTGCTCTGCCTCCGACCGGAAAGCACTGCAGAGGGTGGTGAAAATTGCCCAATGCATCACTGGTTCCTCGCTCCCCTCCATTGAGTCTGTCCAAAGCAAGCGTTGTCTGCGAAGGGCACTCAGCATCGCCAAGGACTGCTCTCACCCCAACCATGGACTGTTTACCCTCCTACCATCCAGGAGGCGCTACAGGTCTCTCCGTTGCCGAACCAGCAGGTCCAGGAACAGCTTCTTCCCTGCGGCTGTCACACTACTCAACAATGTACCTCGGTGACTGCCAATCACCCCCCCCCCCCCCTGGACACTCCTCCCACAGGAAAAACACTATGACTGTATGCATGTAAATAGATTTATTTATTTAAATCATATTCTATGTCGCTCTCCAGGGAGATGCTAACTGCATTTTGTTGTCTCTGTACTGTACACTGACAATGACAATTAAAGTTGAATCTGAATTTGAATCTGAATCTGAATCTCCCTCCCTTCTGTCCCCTTGGACCTATGCTCCTTTCTCTGGCTTCACATTTTGTGCATCTTCTAACCTTATCGCCTTATCTCACACTTTTTTGTCTTTTCATAGGGTCATGGAGTGTGGAAGCAGGCCCTTGGGCTCAACTTGCCCGCACCGACCAATATGTCCCATCAAAACTTGACCCACCTGCCTAATTTTGGCCCATATCCCTCTAATCCTACCCAATCCATGTACTTGTCTAAATGTTTCTTAAACGTTGTGATCGTATCTCTGGCACATCTGGCAATCAAATCCCCTCTCATCAGCTGTCACCTATCACTGGCCAGACTTTGTCGCACCACTACCTCTCTTCCAGCTTTCTCCACCCCCCCCCCAATTACAATCAGTCTGAACGAATCCCAATCATTTTTAATGATGTAAGTGTAAAACATGCGAGGTAAAATAAATTACCGGATTTCATCCTTGAAAATAGGCTTCAGTGCCTTACAGCACATTAACAATAGAATTAGTAAAAGCCTCCTATTTGCATTTCATAGTGATATGATTTCTTGGCGATGTGAAGCTATATCCTAGCTTAACACTTACATTTCTCACACTCTTTAATACATTTACATTTCTTGTGGATTTAGCACTTCTCATTATCATTTGAATTGTCAGTACTTGTGAGTATGTATTTGTGAAAGACATTTCCAAACAAAAGCACTAAGGCATGCACACTACTTTGTGTGAGGTTTATCAGGCCAGTGTTTGAAGTTTCCCAGTGAAACATCAGTGCTGAATTGTTGCTTAATTTGTCTCTTGTGAAAACATGTTTATCTTTAGATGGTTACATTGCCTGCCTAGTAATTCAATTCATCTTCAATAAAACAGCTATTTATAAAGATTACGATACAAAGTAAAATAAAATGTTTTAAAATATCCTGACATAAGAGAGAATATTTCTAGAACTGTGAGGACAAATCAGTGCAGTCAATGTACTAGCAAAATAAGTTGAATATGCAGCCTGACATTTAATAGGCAAATATTTTAAATGTGTCTTAATCAATTTCCCAACACTACCAATTTGACCTTTATTGTAAAAATGAATATTTAGATGCAAACAAGTACTACGTAATGTAATTAATCAATTAGTTGAAGAAACTTAAGTCGTATTAAAGGATTTGTTCTTCAAATAGTCAAATAAAATGTGCTTCATATTACGGATTACTAATTCTCTCCGTGCCTGATGCACCTGGAGCAAAGTGTCTGGTTGTCACACAGCAGCAAGCAGTCATCTTGAGGATAAGAGTGTCGGGTCCAATCTTTGGGGGATTCCTTGTTCAGTGCAAGCTGAGCTCTTGGCAATGCTTCCCTGATCACAATCTGCCATGTCCACTGCATGGGGGTGAGTTAGAGGCCTCATCTTTATTAAGCCCCATTAAATCTCACAATGAAAATGCTGGAAGAAACTTTACTTTAATGTTATTTGAGATGTTTTCATGTTCGGATAGTTTAAAAGCTGGAATTTAAAAGCTTAAATGCCATTTACAGTAAGTCAGTCTGATCTGTAAGGCAGTAACAGCGCCACCCATTTTTATTTTTAGAGGGAAAATATCAGTTTACCCTGCGTACTGATCCAAAATGGAAACTGTGTCAAGCCAATGGCTGTGCTTGCAATTGAGAAATACTTGTTCTCATTCTTGAACATTATGTTTAATAAAAGCAGCAGGAGGTGAGACGTCAACATTTTCAAGCTAAATAAACTTGATTTATTCATTCAAATTCCATCGTGTTTGTTATCCAAGCCTCAATGTTGAAACGACTAAGGGATATGGGAAAAGGCAGGAACGAGATACTAAAGTGGATGATCGGCCAGGGTCATATTGAATGACAGAGCAGGAATAAAGGGCTGATTGGCCTACTCACGCCCCCTATTTACCATGTTTCTAAACTATCCTAGGAAGTTTCTTAATGTATCGATTTTCATTACATTCACACTGTGCTCTTTTTGTGATTCCTTAAATTATCATACTCTATGTACTTTCCTCATTCTTCTGACTCAGCCATGAGTAACCTGACAGAGCAACCGATATACTGTACCACCCAAAGTATATAACTTGCTCTAGGATTTATTTATGCATTGACTAAAAATGGATTGTTGATTGGTTTTCCATTTGTTTTTATTCCATTTGTTTCCTTTATTCCCCTCATTCCATACATTATACATTTCCACGGGTGGGAAGTGGAGTTGGGAACCGGCAATGTACTATTTTGGGACAAATGTGTCGTTGATTCGACTGCCCTCTTACTTCCTTCTGAGAAGCAACCATATTATTCACAGAAATTTCTGCTAAGGAAGGCATAATTATTTCTAGCTAAGATCCAGTGACACTTGGGTGTAGGCCGTTGGTATTTGCTGCTGAGTTTTCGAACCATGGCATTGAAAATGAGCTGTAATCAATTGCAGTAA
The DNA here is from genome assembly GCF_028641065.1 of Leucoraja erinaceus. Classification (NCBI taxonomy): domain Eukaryota; kingdom Metazoa; phylum Chordata; class Chondrichthyes; order Rajiformes; family Rajidae; genus Leucoraja; species Leucoraja erinaceus. Next base: position 47,157,792 of record NC_073378.1, on the reverse strand, counting down.
TATGCACTGCTCTGTATGTTTTAAATGTGATCTTTGATCTGAAGTATCAGTGTCAGTCACTCAACCAGTAACATAATCTTTCAGGTCCTGCTGATTCGGTCTTACATGCCAACAAGTGGATTGCTTTAAACTCAATGCCGCTAGCATATACTGCATCAAATATATGCAAACATTCATTTAAAAAAAATCTTGCACATCCAGCAATTTAACAGACAAAATAGAAGAGTGGTGTGGATATAACTCAGTCCGTCACACATACCAGACTCCCCACTATCAAATCCACCCACTCTTTGTGCTGCCTCGGAAAGGCAGCCAACATAATCAAAGCTCCCACCCCGTAATTCCTTCTTCTCCTGTTGCACAGAAAGTACAGAAGCATGAAAGTGCGCACCACCAGACTCAGGAACAGTTCTGTTAGCAGGTTTCTGAACAGTCCTTCCATAAGCTAGGGGACTCCCTAATTCCCCTCTGCCCCATTGGGGGCATTGGACTTTGTCCTTGGAACTACTTTGCTACAATGCTCTGGAAGCTGCCCGAGACATTCACACCAAAACAAACATCAGGTGCTGTTAGAAGATTATCAACTCAGTGAAATATGTACTTTGACCAGTACAAAGAGATTGCCATAAGTTCAGTTTTGGTTTAGTTTAGAGATACAGCATGGATACAGGCCCTTCAGCCCACTGAGTCTGCACTGACCAACGATCACCTGTTCGCACTAATGCTGTTACCCCAGTTTTGCATCCTCCACACTCGAGGCCATTTTACAGAACCCAATTGTACGTCTTTGGAATGCGAGTATGAAATCAGAACACATGGAGAGTACCCATGCGGTCAAAGGGAGAACATACAAACTCCGTACAGACAGTACCTGTAGTCAGGATCGAACCTGGGTCCCTTGCATTGTGAGGCAGCAACTCTACCACTGTGGATGGTGCTCATGAGTACCTTCCAGGTTGGAGTAGTACAGGACATACTGAAGCTTGGTGCAGGCTTTGTGGGGTCGGGTTGCTGCCATCCTCTCTCGCTTTTTCTCCAACTTCAAAACCATCCAGAAGACCAATCTCTGTATTCCGTCTCCTCCCCCTACTCCTGTTGCTACACAATTACTGTTCATCGCAGTTAATTTTTTGCAATTGAATAACTCTGCCTAATTGGCACTGTTGAGCTCAAGCCAATTAAATTCCTCCATTGTAATTTCCTCACTGCTGCTGTTGAGTGAAAAACTCTGACCCTGGGTTTTGATGAATATAATTTGAATCACTGTCAATCTTATAAATTACAGTTGCTGATAATAAAGGGTGAATGATCATTGCAAGCTTTAACATTCTGTTGACCAGTTTCTTAACAAAGACATTAAACCGTTTTAACACAAGCGGTGAAAAAAAAAAAAAAAAAAAATCATCCAAACATGCTGAGCATCTGTACTTGCCTGGCTGTGCACTTTGCGATTAAGGGATAATTGCAGGAACAGATATAAACCATGCATTATAATGACATGCTGTTCTGGCTTGTATTTTGTTCAGTGAAGGTCTGTACACTGGAGTAGGGGAGTGCATCTTTTACTGCTACTATTTTCAGAATTATACCTAGACTTCTCTGCAAGCTAAAGCAAAAAGCCATGAAATAATTCTTCCATGAGATAAAGCAGATGTAATTTTTTAGCAATGTAGTTTCCCAAAGCAATGAATGTGACTAAATAATAAGCATGATATATCGTAAAAATTATTAACAGAGATGTTTCTGAAGCTTTAACCACATTAAGGAAACAATTGGTTTAAATTTTCAACGAGTGTGGCTGCCTAGCCTGCAGCTGTTTGTCCTTTCATTCTTTTTGTTATTTTTTAGTCTGTTTTAAAGTTTTTTTTGGAGGTCTTTTAGTCTTTTTTATGGGGGGGGGGAAACTGTTTTCTTGGTCACGTCCTGGTCGAGGATGCGACTATTCTCCGAGCCGCATCTTCGCCCCCTCCTCGCGGCTTACCACCTGGATTGGTGTGGCCTTACCTGCTGGAGACCGGCCAGAGCCTCAGCTTCAGCAGCGGCGGCGCAGCACTGGATTCCAATGTGGAGCGAGCGATGCCTTACCGGGGTCGCTGTGTTGGAGCTCCGGAGTGCTGGGGCTGCTGACTTTGACACCGTGGAGCTGTGGGCTGCTGAGCTTCCAGCGGCAGCGCTGACGCTGACTTTAACATTGCGGAGCCGTGGGATCTCTCGCCGAGGTCGCCAGCGTTGAATCTCCGCCCAGCTCGGCCTGTGGACTTCGGAAACCGCGGTCTCCGGTAGGAAGCAGCCGATTTGGAGGCTCTGCGTAGAGTGTCGGCGACTGCGGAGGCCTCGATAGGCCCCGACCACGGGTGAACTGAGGAAGAGGACTGAACTTTGGTGCCTTCCCTCACAGTGGGAAACGTTGATTCTGCTGTGGGGGGGTGGGGTGTTTTAAATGTTTCATGTTAAATTCTAAAGTGTTATGTTTATCTTATTTGTGCGCTGCATGGTAACTCAAATTTCACTGCACCAATTGGTGTACGTGATGATAAATGTCCTTTGTCCTTTGTCCTTTATTTCTGAAATCTGTCTTTTGACAAATATGACTCGATCTGTCATTTCTGGATTTGCAGACCCAATAAATTTCCTGACCATGGTGTTCTCTTGAGTTGCCTTTGGTATGAGTGTAGAATTCAGCTTTGTCCTCATCAGCTGTTATAATATTGGCCATTTGATTAGGGGTTGACAAGGGAGGAATGGGGCCTGATGCTTCTGCTAACTGCAATGTCATGAACCAAGAATAATAGCCCCAAAATAAAGAGACAGTCCTTCAGGACAGAGTTAAGAAGTAATATTTTCACCATGCGGGTAGTGAATCTTTGGAATTCACCAGTGAGGAGGATTATAGTGGGCCAGTCACTGGATATTCATAAATTCATAACTGAGATTGATGGGTTTTTAGATAATAAGAGAATAAAGAGATGTAAGGTTATTGGTATTGGATTATTATAGCGTATTGGAATATAAGCCAAAACCAATGGGGTTAGCAGGATAGTGGCATTAGGTAAGAGACCAGCCATGATCTTATTGAATGAACATACCAAAGAAAGGACGAGCAGTATGGCTTTTATCTACTTTTATTCTTTATGCTCTTACATTCCTCCTTCTGTTTACCATGATATGAATACAACAGACACCCAATTCTCAGCTGCATGGTTAGTAAGGATAATCAACTTGTCCCCCATTAACCAAAGGAGCCTCCATCTCACATGACAGCGTGATTCTATTATCTCTGAACAAGAACGTCAAATCAGACGAACAATGACATAGGTATGAAATAAATGCCTCATTCAAAGCTTTACATCTATTTTTGGTTGTATGACCTCGGTTTATTATTGGCAGAATCTATTTGCAGCATTCTAGACCAGCTGTCATTTCTTGGTCACGGAAACAGAAATATCACAGGCAGCGAGCATATAGTCAGACGGAATGGGAATGGGAAGGAGGGGGCGTCTGCCTCATGGTCAACTCTGCGTGGTGCCCAGGCGTGGCAGTCCTGTCCAACTCCTGCTCTCCACACCTGGAACACCTGGTGGTGAAGTGTCGTCCCTTCTACCTCCCAAGGGAATTCACCTCCATCATCCTGACCGTGGTCTACATCCCACACTGGAGGAGCTGCACGCCGTGGTCAACAAACACCAGACGTCTTACCCCGAGGCATTTACCACCATTGGTGGGGACTTCAATAAGGCAAACCTAAAGAAATCACTCCCTAACTTCCACCAACATGTCTCCTGCTGCACCAGAGGACCAAACTCCCTCGACCACTGCTACACCACCATCAAGAATGCCTATCGCTCTAACCCTCGCCCTCACTTCGGTAAATCCGTCCATACAGGCGGCAATTAAAGAGCGCACCCCCAGAGGTGAGGACAGTACAGAGCTGGTCGGGGGGAGGTAGAGGAACAACTACAGGACTGTTTGGAGTCTGTAAACTGGACAATGTAGGACTCGGCAACGGACTTGAACGAATATGCCACAGTCGTTACAGACTTCGTAAAGAAATGTGTGGAGGACTGCATCCCCACCAAAACCTTCTGAGTGATTCCCAATCCGAAACCTTGGATGAACTTTGAGATCCGCACTCTTCTGAAGACCAGTATCATCAAAGACCCACACCATCTTGGCCACACACTCATCTCCCTGCTACCTTCAGATAGAAGGTACAGGAGCCTGAAGACTGCAATGACCATGTTCAGGAATAACTACTTCCCCACAGCCATCTGGCTATTAAACTTGGCTCGCACAAAACTCTGAACATTAATAACCCATTATATGTTATTTGCACTTTATCAGTTTATATATTCATGTGTGTATATATTTGTATAATGGTTTATGGACAAATTGATCTGTTTTGTAGTCAATGCCTACTGTGTTCTATTGTGCTGAAGCAAAGCAAGAATTTCATTGTCCAATCAGGGACACATGACAATAAACTCACTTGAACTTGAACTTGAACTTGAACTTGGTTGTTCATCATGAATGAATTAGGATCTCTTATTATTGCATTGTCCACAAAGAGCCTACAAATTCATCCCTTGTTCATGGCACTGTCGTGATATGTTGTGACTTCAGTATGTTGTTCAGTGCATCTAAAATTAATTCAGTTTAATGGGGGCGACCCAGTGGCACAGCAGTAGAGTTGCTGCCTTGCAGCGCCAGAGACTGGGTTTGATCCTGACCACGGGTACTGTCTGTAGTGACCTGCTTAGGTGTTTTCTGGGTCTTCCCACACTCCAAAGATGTACAGGTTTGGAGGCTAATTGGCTTGTTAAAATTGTAGACTGTCCCTGGTGTGTGTAGGATAGTTTTAATGTGCGTGGAGTGCCGTTCGGCGTGGACTCGGTGGGCCAAAGTTTCCGCACTGTATCTCTGAACTAAAGTCAACAGAAAGGATATCAGTGGCACAGTGTAATTCATTGATTGTTAGTATATCAATAAAGAAGTGTAGATATACCTCAGTAATTGAATATATGAATGACCAAGGAAGAGATATTTGCGGGTTTTAAAGTGCATTAAGGTGGATAAATCCCCAGAGTCTGATCAGGTGCAACATCGGATCTTATGGGAAGAAATTGCAGTGGCCCTTGCTCAAATCATCTATGGCCACAGGTGAAGTTCTGAAGACTGAAGGTGACTAATATTGTACTGTTGTTTACAAAGGGCAGCAAGGACAAGCTGGGAAACTAGAGGCCAGTGAGCCTGGGTCAATGGTGGGAACGTTGTTGGAGGATATTCTTAATGACACAATCTTTCTGCATTGGATAGGCAGGGACATTAAAAATAGACAGCATGGCTTTGAACATGGGAAATCCTGTCTCACGAATCTGATAGAGATTTTAATGATGTCACCGAGGGTAGGGCTGTGGATGTTGCCTATATGGATTTTAGCAAGACTTTTGACAAGGTCCCCCAGGTAGTCTAGTCTAGAAAGTTAGATTACATGGACACCAAGATGAGCTAACCAATTGGATTCAAAATTGGCTCAGTGAAAGGAATGAAAGGGTAGTTGTAGAGGGTTAGACTTTTGATTGGAGACCTGTGAGTGCCATCGAGTGTGGTAAGGGTTGGTGCTGAGTCCAACTTTGTTTGTCACATACATTAACATGTATTAACATTAACATGTGTAAAATGTAAGCTTCCACATCGAAGCTAAGGCCAAGAAAGCACACCAATGCCTCAACTTCCATAGGTTTTGGGAAGTTTGGCATGTCCCCAACAACTGTCACCAACTTCTACAGATGCGCCAAAGAAAGCATTTTACTGGGATGCATCACAGCATGGTTGGGGAACAGCTCCATCCAAAACCATTAAAAATTGCAGAGAATTTTGGACGTAGCCCTGACCATTTCTTTAGTCTTTAGTCAGGGGGTGGTGAACCTGTGGAATTATTTGCCACAGAAGGCTGTGGAGGCCCAAGTCAGTGGATATATTTAAGGCAGAGAGAGATAGATTCTTGATTAGTACAGGTGTCAGAGGTTATGGGGAGATGGCAGGAGAATGGGGTTAGGAGGGAGTGATCGATCAGCCATGATTGAATGGTGGAATAAACGAGGGGTTGAATGGCCTAATTCTACTATTCATTATGACCTACGACCATCACGCAAACCAACCTCCCTTCCATTGACTCCATCTACACATCACGCTGCCTCAGCAAGGCCCCCAGCACAATGGCACTCACTCTTTTCCCCTCTCGCATCAGGCAAGAGGTATGTGAAAACGTATTCTTCCAGATTCAGAGACAGTTTCTTCCCAGTTTGTTATCATGCAACTGAACCGTCCTCACACCACCCATCTACATCATGAGAGACCTTGAACGACCTTAAATCGGACTTTTTCGGACTTTATCTTGCAGTAAATGTTGTAGCCTTTATCCTTTATCTGTAAACTGTGGATGCTTGATTGTAATTCTGTATAGTCTTTAACTGGATAGCATGCAACAAAAAGCTTTTCTCTGTACCTTCTGCACATGGCAATAATACAATAACCTAAAACAGATGACTAGATTGAGTAGAAAAGCTGGAACATCATGATAGAGATGTACAGGTCTTTAGTGAGACTTGTGTGCATTTCTGGTCACTAGGTATAGGAAGGATGTCATTAATTGGGAAAGGGTGCGGAAAAGATTCACCAGCAGTAACCTTGGTCAGGGGTTCTAGGTTGGGACTTTTACTTCAGAGCAAAGAGTAAACTTATTGAAATATATAAAATCACGAGGGGAATGGATTAAGTGAACATTCACTGTTTCTTTCCCAACAAGGACTATTTCCCAACAAGGACAAGTCTAAATCTAGGCTTAAGATGAGAGGGGAGCGATTTAAAAGTCCTCAGGGATAGCTTTTACACTCAGTGGGTAGTCAATATATGGAACCAGCTGCCAGAGGAATCTGTAAAACCGGATACAGTTACAGCTTTCAAAAGACACATAGACAGATATGTGGATAGGAAGGGTTTAAAAGGCTATGGGCCAAATGCAGGCAAATGGGACCAGACCAGACAGCTAACTTGATCAGCATAGATAAAGTGGGCCAAGTTTCCTTGCAGTTTAGTCTCTGGCTTTATGACTTTTAAGTGGATGAAGAGTGCGGTGCATAGTGTGAACTTGAAAATGCTTATAAGATGCAGGGAGGTGTTATTCATCAGAAGAGATGGTAAGGCAAAGCTCTTAGCTGTATTCTCAATTGCTTCGAACAAAACTGAAATCCTCTCACTAGAATTCCAGCTAATATTTATCTACAACGCACAGACTATTTGCACATCTACATCATTGGAGATTGTTGTTTGGCTTCGGTTTATTAAATTGTCGAATGTCCAAAACTATGTTCCATGAAAAGGCATTATATAACTGCATACTTGTTTGTTCTTTACTTTCTTAAAATTCCTACATTTTCACCAATCTTGGACACGAGAATGGTGCCTTTCCTCAAAATGTAAGAGAATACAGGGGAGCATGAACATGCATGATTCCCATTGTTAGGGAAAGGAAGAGTAAAGAAGTGCTCACTAAATGTTGGCCTCAACATCAAACGAGGGGTTGAGAAGTGAAGTTTGCATTTAGTGGGCTTCAACATGAAGTACTGATACTTCAATTGCACCGTATCTTTGAGCAAATGTTAGGACCTGAACAGATACAGTTCTGATTCACTGGAATGACAACAAAGCAAGAAGGATTAAATTATGGCATTTCCATGCTAATCTATTATGTAGCCATTAAATCAAGTTCTAATTAGACTAACTAGAGAGTATTGTACTTTAGTGTTTCCATTTCAGAGGTAAATGTGGATAAATGTGGATAAATGTGAGGTTATCCATTTTGGTGGCAAAAACGGGAAAGCAGACTATTATCTAAATGGTGGCCGATTGGGAAAGGGGGAGATGCAGCGAGACCTGGGTGTCATGGTACACCAGTCATTGAAGGTAGGCATGCAGGTGCAGCAGGCAGTAAAGAAAGCGAATGGTATGTTAGCTTTCATTGCAAAAGGATTTGAGTATAGGAGCAGGGAGGTTCTACTGCAGTTGTACAGGGTCTTGGTGAGACCACACCTGGAGTATTGCGTACAGTTTTGGTCTCCAGATCTGAGGAAGGACATTATTACCATAGAGGGAGTGCAGAGAAGGTTCACCAGACTGATTCCTGGGATGTCAGGACTGTCTTATGAAGAAAGACTGGATAGACTTGGTTTATACTCTCTAGAAATTTAGAAGATTGAGAGGGGATCTTATAGAAACTTACAAAATTCTTAAGGGGTTGGACAGGCTAGATGCAGGAAGATTGTTCCCGATGTTAGGGAAGTCCAGGACAAGGGGTCACAGCTTAAGGATAAGGGGGAAATCCTTTAAAACCGAGATGAGAATAACTTTTTTCACACAGAGAGTGGTGAATCTCTGGAACTCTCTGCCACAGAGGGTAGTTGAGGCCAGTTCATTGGCTATATTTAAGAGGGAGTTAGATGTGGCCCTTGTGGCTAAGGGGATCAGGGGGTATGGAGAGAAGGCAGGTACGGGATACTGAGTTGGATGATCAGCCATGATCATATTGAATGGCGGTGCAGGCTCGAAGGGCCGAATGGCCTACTCCTGCACCTAATTTCTATGTTTTCTATGTTTCTATGTAAAGAATCAATTCAGTCTGATTTTCTGATTTCTTCCTGTCTGTGTTCCAAAAGTTGATAGCTTGCCCATAATTAGTGGATCATTAAACATAATAGGAATAGACGCAAAATGCATGTCTGAAATTCTGTAGTGGACGATTTGTAATTTCCTCTAAATAAACGTTATTAAACTTGAAGCATTACCTTTGGAACCCCTTCATAAACTTGTTCTCTCGCTGCAGGGTCCACAAACCACACTGGTAAAGAATGCACAGGCAGGATGGAAATGAGTGACCATCAGTGAGAGTAGAGGAAGGCAGGTAGTATAGGAAACCCCTGTGGCCGACCCTCTCTCCAGCAGATCCTGTTGGCCACTTTGGATACTGTACGATGAGCATGAATCAGGTTTGTGGTGCCATCAGAAATTATGCTACAAGGGTGGGGAGAAGCAAGAGTGGTAGCACTAGGGCAACAGGAGATTCCATAGGAGGAGGCATGAATAAGCATTTCAGTGGCTGCAGATGTGACACCATAATGGTATGTTGCCTCAGATAGACACAAAATGCTGCAGCAACATCTCTGGAGAGAAGGAATTGGTGACTTTTCGGGTCGGATCCTGACCCAAAACGTGAAGAAGGGTCTCGATGTAAAACGTGAAGAAGGGTCTCGACCTAAAACGTCACCCTTCTCTCCAGAGATGCTGCCTGTCCCGCTGAGTTACTCCAGCATTTTGTGTCTACCTTTGGTTTCAACCAGCATCTGCAGTTCCTTCATACGCATTTGGTATGTTGCCTCGCTGGTGTTAAAGCCAAAGATGTCATGGAACATCTGCAAACAACCCAGAAAGGGAAGAGCAAAGATACGAGGTCCTGCAAAATTAATCAGAAGTGCGAGAATATAAATTAAAAAGCAGGGCATCAAAGAGAGTAATCTCAGGATTACTTCTAGTGCCATGTGCTAGTTAAGTATAGGAACAGGAGAACAGACCAGTTGAATGCATGACTGAAGAAACAGTTATGGAGAACATAGAAATGACAGAAGAGTTAAATATATATTTTGCAGATATTATGAACATATAATTAATTATTCACTTTGGGTTGAGCCTTGGACTATATATCACATCCACCAGCATGAATGTGCACAACCACCCTGTACTATTGCCCATCTCTGCTCCTAACTGCTGCTGAATGGTCTAGGTGATTGGGTTCTTCCATTACTCCAATGGTCCTTTGGTCGGGCCCCCGACATTCATTTCTTTATGAACCATGACTGCCATTCTGTTAATGGTCCAAATCCTGCTGCAAATCATCCCTGTACTTGCTGGTCCAGAATGATTCTCAGTTCACCAGCACTCTAAAACGTTTTCAACCGTGCACTCAAATGTTTTCTTAACCTATTGCCAAGGATTCAGTATTTCTCTAAATCTGTGGTCTGACTCATCCACCATTCCTCTCAGTCTTCCATTTGCCAGCCATGTTTCATCTGTTCATCTATACATAACTAAAATTCTGATCTTGTGCTTTCCGGTTTGCGCAGTTTTCTATTTACGCAAAAACGATACGCGATAGCTCTATGATTTTTTTGCCAGGTTACTCACCGTTCTCCTGTGCTGCGAATGCAACATGTTTTGTTCCAATCGGTGGTATATTGTAAAATTGACCGAGGTTTAAAAATCTTAAAAAACGCATAATTCCTTCAGTCAGCACCATGCAGATTGGTCTATTCTCCTGTCAGTCAATGCCATGGCCGGGATGGCGACGCCCCTTCCTGCCCCACCGGCGGTGGGCCTGTCCCACTTCACTCACAAACTCCTCTCTCCCATCCTCACAGTAACCTGTCTATCGTCTCCCCCACCACCGATGGCAGCCGCGGGGGGGTGTTCAGTGGAGGCCCAGTGGAGGCCCTGGTCCCGTCTCTCTATCCCTCATCACTCACCCCTCTCCCCCGCCCACCCTCTACGGCAACAGTGGTCCCGTCTACCTGCCCCCCCGGGACCGTCTCCTCCATCGCCGCCGTTGCAGTAACTCACCTTCACGGCCTTCTCGGAGGAGATCTCCTCCGCCAGTACATCGAACCTCATAGTGAGCACCGACACCGACTCCACCCCCCCCCCCCCCCACGCGGCCCGGCAGCGGGCAGGTTGGCGGGCGGGCAGGGCATGGACGGGCCGAGCGGCAGCAGCAGACGGTGGGACAGGACGGGGATGGGCCGAGTGGCAGCTGAGCCGGAGTGGGCAGAGGGAGGGAGGGAGAGTCGGGTTGCAGGGTGGCCGAGCAGTTTGCGCGGAGTTTGAGTAACTCACACTCACACACACACAATGCAAACTGGTCCAATCGTCAAGTCAACTGGATCTAAACCACAGCTACCAATGAATGACCTGCAGATGCTGCTTTTTATGGATGGAGGGACGGAGGGAGTGAGGGAGGGAGGGAGTGACTGAGGGTAGGGGGAAAGGAGAGGGAGGGAGAGGTGAGGGAGAGATTGTGGGAGGGGAGGAGGAGAGGGGAAAGAAGTGGGAGGGTGAAGTGGAGGGGGATCCACTTAGTCTAGTGGTCTTATAATGGGGGATTTCCTGCCAAGTGTTTAGTTTAGTTTAGAGATACAGAGCGGAAACAGGCCCTTAGTGCCCACCGAGTTTGCACTGACCAGCGATCCCCGTCCACTACCACTATCACACACACGCTAGGGGCAATTTACAATTTTGCCGAGCCAATTAGCCTACAGACCTGTACGTCTTTGGAGAGTGGGAGGAAACTGGAGATCCCAGAGAAAACCCACGCCGGTCACGGGGAGAATATACAATCTCCGTACAGACAGCAACCGTAGTCAGGATTGAACCCAGATCTCTGGCGCTACAATACAGCAACTTTACCACTGCGTCGCTGTGCCTGCCCACCGAGACCTCTCTGTCTCTCCATCTTCAATCGACTACTTAAATCCCTTCACTTTGAACACCCACCCAAATATCCCCTTCTTGTGCTTTAATCAATATATGTTGTACTCCTGTTTACTTATGTTAATGGTACCACATTGTTGCTGATACTGGCATCAAAGTAGATTGACTCTAAACATATTAGCCTCAGTAAGCCAAGCCATCAAGAGATGCTGGATAACAATAAATTGCTAGTGATACACTGCATCTACAGGTAATGTTGTTTACAAGCTATGTTTCAGCGCTTTTCTGGAATTTAGTATCAACCAGTAATAGTAAGATAATTGAAAGTGTCTTTCTTTTTAAGTACAGACCCATTGCAATTCAGAAGGAATGGTGGGCATATTCTTTAAGTTAAAAAAATAACCTATTAAAAATAACCTCTGCTTCCCCCTGAGTACTTAAATGGATTTCAATGCATGTAACCTTTGCAAATCACATCCCATACATTTTGTAATGTTGACAGTTCTGTTAAAATACTGAAAGGAATTTAACCTTGAAGCAATCATTTAAGAAAAGAGTTTGTGAAAATGATATGGAAGGGTCAACGATACATTTTTAAAAAAGAATGAAAGAAAATTCCAGTGAGCAAAGGAATGGAGCAACCTCACATATAGTGTGAGGTTTATGGCTACAGTGACCTTCTGTAACAGAATATGTGTTTCTCAGTGTACCGAGGAGGGTTGAGCAAGTTAAATATTACAGACATGAATTGCAAGATAGCCTCTTTTGAGAACCTAGAATAATCTGAAATGTGTGCAGTGTAATATTAATAGCACAAGCTTTAATTTTAAAACCAACCACAATGTAAATTTGACTAATACAGAAGAATAGAGAGGGTGCTCCCGAATAGAAGCTTTGACATGGAATGTTAATCCTATTTCTTAACATGAGTCCAGTCTGATGGTGTGGTATGGTATAGCTCCCACTCACTTGAATAGGGATTCCCAAAAATGGAGTTTGGATAGGAGGAAACCAAAATTATTGAGATTTTACTCAATTTAATTAAATATTAAACATTTGTCATTAGTGCTTTTATATATTTTAATAATTCAATGACTTAGTAATTTGGATTAAGAACTGGTTTAACCGTAGAAGGTATTTGGTGGAAGAGTGTGTTACTGACTGGCTTTGGAGAAGGTGCAGAAGAGGTTTGCCCTGATGCTGCCTGGATTAGAGTGTCTTTGCAATAATGAGAGATTGGACAAACTTGGAATGTTTTCTCTGAAGCACTCGAGGCCTGATAGAAGTTTTTTTTTTAATTGTAGGAGGCATTATTAGGGTGGACAGTCAGAACCTTTTTCCCTTTGTGGCAATGTCAAAGACTAGGGGGCACAGCTTTAATGTTGGAAGGGAAAGTTTAAAGATGTCCTGGCCATCTTTTACTCAGAGTGATGGATGCCTGGAATATGCTGCCAGGAGCAGTGGTGGAAGCAGATATGACATTGGGCTTTTAGATAGGCCCATCAATATGCAGGGAATGGAGAGCACATGTAAGCAGAAGGGATTAGTTTAGTTTGGTATCATGGTTGGGCCAAACGACCTGTTCATGTGCTCAACTATTCTACATTCAAGTGTTGTTTATTCTTAACATTTAAAAATCATTCTATGTTTATGAATATCAGAAATGTTTAATTGCCATAAGTAAGTACCTTGAGACTTTGGCAGTATTCCTGAGAACAAATTACACGAGTCTTTGCATTGGCTCAAAAATACCTCCCATGCAGGTCAACTCAAATGACCCTCTACATTCTTCCCAAGTGAAGTGCTAAGCAGGGGCTAAGTGAAGATGTGGTTAAATAAATGGAGCAGGATATTGCAGAATGAACATAATGTAACATTATCCACTTTAGTAAGTAAATAACAACACTGATATTTCTGAAAAAGTAAGATTTTGAAAGGTGTTTGTGTTCTGAGGGATCTGGGAGTTGGGTTGGAGTCAATATAATTCAGTCCAATATGCATTCAAACTAAAGTAATGCTTTAACCGTCATGCTAGTGAATTTCAAATCCAGATTGGCCATCTTCATACACATGTTTTCCACTTCTCCTGAACTTTCCCAGATTACATGATATTCTGCTATTAGTGGACAGGCACACAGTCACATTCGGGTCTTGGTCATTGTCATTTTAAGACTGAACAAACAGGAAATACCAAGACTTCAAGAAGGAACTGCAGATGCTGGAAAATCGATGGTACACAAATAAGCTGGAGAAACTCAACGGGTGCAGCAGCATCTATGGAGCGAAGGAAATAGACAACGTTTCGGGCCGAAACCCTTCTTCAGACTGAAAATACCAAGAGTCAGCTCCAGCTGTCCTTCCCATTTTGTGTGAGTAAATGGGACCATTTGTTACATTTATAATTCCAATGAAAGATCATTAGTTTGAAATGTAAACTCTTCAACCAATGCTGCGTGATTTGTTGCGTATATCCTGCACTTTCTGATTTTATTCCTTTGCTAAGATTCTAGAATCACGAACTTGCCATGTTAGGACTTGATCCTATTATTATTTGAAATGTCATGATTCTTTATTTCCGTACTCTTCCATAAAGTACATCTCCATCATGGTTTAAGGAACGTGGAACTTTTTCATGAATTAAAAGTGTTGCTTTTTGCACACATTTTACTATTGAGTTTGGTGGTCTACTTTCATCTTTTACAATTTTTCCTCTCCTGCTTAAACAATCTTTCAGGATTGCGGTGGACTTGATAATACAGTATTTATTTTTTGTGCATTCTGAGATAACTGATGAGGTCAATGTGGAAAATGTAGACTTTTCCATAGCTGGGGTGGGAGGTGACAGACAGGGTGGATCATAAGATCATGTGATAGGAGCAGAATTAGGCCATTCAGCCCATTTAATCATATATCTCTCCCTCCTAACCCCATTCTCCTGCCTTCTCCCCATAACCTCTGACACCCATACTAATCCAGAATCTATCTATTTATCTCTGCCTTAAATACATCCACTGACTTGGCTCCCACAGCCTTCTGTGGCAAAGAATTCCACAGATTCACCACCCTCTGACTAAACAAATTTCTCCTTATCTTCCTAAAAGAACGTCCTTTGATTCTGAGGCTATGACCTCTAGTCCTAGACTCTTCCACTATTGGAAGCATCCTCTCCACATCCACTCTATCCAAGCCTTTCACCATTCTATACATTTCAATGAGGTCCCCCCCCACCCCTCATTCTTCTAAACTTCAGCGAGTACAGGCCTGGTGCCGTCAAACGCTCATCATATGTTAACCTACTCATTTCTGGGATAATTCTTGTAAACCTCCTCTGGACCCTCTCCAGAACCAGCAAATTCTTAGATATGGTGACCAAAATTGCTCACAATATTCCAAATGCGACCTGACCAGCGCCTTATAGAGCCTCAGCATACATCCTTGTTTTGTATACAACCCCTCTCTAAATGGGTGGATAATTTATGCGGTAGTGCTCTCCTTCTTAAATAGAACCTCTGTGCATTCAGAACGCTTGACATCAAGGTTTGCAATAGCACCTCAAATGCTCTATATCCGCCTTGCACAGTCATTGCCAGAAATTCTCAACAGTCAGAGGAGATGTTGCATTTTTTCAAGTAAACTTTGAGCACATCTTTGAATATTTTTCACTGTGAACCTCTCACTACTGAGTTGGGAATAGATTGTTTCAAGAGTCTAACGCGGCACAAGCGAATGATGTGGTCCATGCAAAAAAAAGCACCACTGGATATAAGTGGATCCACTGGATATATGTGGATATAAGTACCACATCAGCATTGTCTCCCAGGCCAGCAACTCCAGTTTTGCCCGTGGGAAGACATTAATGTGGTTCACCTATCCTTCCAATGAATTTGAAAGAATTTGTAGAAACAGCATTGGTTTAGTTTAGAGTTTAGAATTTAAAGTTTAAAGATTAGAGGACTAGAAGATAAACTAAACTGAACTGAACTGATTTGAGATACAGCGCGGAAACAGCCCCTTTGGTCAACCAAGTAGCGATGTTACAAAACGTAACTTCAGCGGCGCTGCAGTTCTGCCACTGGCCGTGTGCTCGACTTTGGCGCCTTTGGGGGGGAGGGGGGGGGCAGGCACAGGATTAAAATGCCGTTTTCTCCTGCTTATCGGAGGCGGCTTTCCTCGGGCTGCTAAGCTGCTGAAGAACAATCGATCGGACATTCGTTCCCGATTTTTTAATTTATTTAATCACGAGACAATTTAATAATTACATTAAAATAAAAGTGACTTCTAATGCCCTCAATGCCTAAAACGTGACGGATCGCATGAAGGGGACAAAACATATTGTAAGTCGTCTATTTTACATATAAACTTGTTTCTCGGGATGGCTTTAATCTAATTTTCCTTTGCGAAAATGTGATTTGGGCCCCATGCCGGGAGTGTTTTTCCTGCCGATATGGGGTTCAAATTCACCGCAAATGCAACGTTCCAATCAATCGCGTTCCAGAAAAACCCACTCGCAAGATGATTTTAATGCTTTTTTTTGGGACAATTAGTGTCATAAGAGCATCTAAATCATCTATATTTTGTGTTATTGTCTACCCATAGTCAATATTTTTATACTAAATATCAGTTTTAGTCCCATGTATTGTGCAAAAAAATAATAATTTTAATTATATTGAGTGGATATTTCTAGATTAATTTATGGGAATTAAACATTAAATTCCTTCCATCTGGCATATAAATTCATGACGGTGAGATTTAAAAATCATGTTATATTGTGAATTCCTGTGTGAATGGGATTAGTTTGTTATTTGGATACTTAGGCTATTTAAAAATTATCCTTTTCTTAAGAAATGGAATCTACAGGACATTTCTAATGGGAAAGTAGTGGGCAGAAAGGCATGTCGTGTGTGGTTTGAAGAGCAAAAGCCTGTAGTTTACAATGCCAATATTGAAAAGTTGAGAAATAACAAGGTGTACAGAGTTGCTTATTGGTTACAATCTGAGGAGTATGATGATGCTACTGATTATGATATGCCAATGTACCAGCTAGCAACTGATCTTCTCCATAAAGACTTGGTCTATTGCTAGAAATTGTAATTTATTTACCTTTCTGTTACGGACTTACAGCATATAATACAATAATATTAAATTTCTAATCTAGAGGATATCACATTTTAGAATTTTCAAGGCAGTCTGGGTGTTTATTACTATTTCCGTCACAACGGTTAATTTTGTAATTAACTGCAATTAGGTAATTAACTAATTATATGCTTTAATTTCAGGTCATCCAAGTAAGATGTTTTATATTTGTTTCAGAATGCTTCAATCTATAATAACAGAAAATTTCATTCAGTTCTCTTGATTTCTAAGAAAGTTATTGGCTTTTGACTGTCCTCGATCACAGCTTTTGTGTTAAGTCAATGGAATAGCAATAGGGAACAAGATGCCAATTTCCGAGTATGAAAATGGCCATAACTTTTTTAATACTGAAGATATGAAAGTGAATTAGGTGTCAAATTAAACTTATTTTTCTGATGGGATAAATTGCAGACTTGATTTTTAAAATCTCAAAATGTTGTATCATTGCTAAACCAAGTCCGCTCCAACCAGTGATCCTTGTACACTAGAACTATCCTACTCACAATTTTACAATTTTTACCAAAGCCAATTAACCCACAATCCTGCATGTCTTTGGAATGTGGAAGGAAACCAGAGTACTCAGAGAAAACCCACGCGGTCACGGGAAGAACATAAAACTCCATACAGACAGCACCCGTAGTCAGAATCCACCCCGTGTCTCTGGCGCTGTAAGGCAGCAACTTTACCATTATGCCACCGTGCCACCCATTAGTGATATTTTTCCTGGAACTTGAGATGTCTCCCTAAACACCATCCCTTTGAATCAAGACAATATTTCCTCTCTAGCCCATTTTTATCACGGATGGGGGGTGGATTGGAAAAGTGGTGATTTTTGAATAAGAAGTGGACCCTAGGTTAAGGAATGAGAGCTCATTCCTACAATGATGCCTTTATTTAATAAAAACACTTGCCTGCAATACATTCATGAAAAACCACTCAATAGAGATGGCTGTATGCACAAATGCTGGGAGAAATAATATTGGGAGCACTTTTCCTCGCCACCAGGAGGTTATGATCGAGTCATCTACTACAATTATCATCAGCTCAAAAGTGCTATTCCCAGATTTAATTTTTCATTGTTAGTCATAATTTTGCTGCCACTGTAAAACATCAAGTGATGTTACAGGTGACAGAGTCAAAGGATAATGCCATTCACTTCATCAGTGACATGCAAGCTACGAATCCAAACCACTCTCATCGCTGAATGTGCACATAATCACTGCGCAAGCATAGATCTGAGTGCTTGCCATTTAATTTTATTATTTGAGCATGTGACTGACATTTTACTCCCCAATCCTCAAAGGATGTACCTCAACCATTTGACAAAGAGAAATTTTAACATTGGTGCAGTGGTTACAAAATGAGTTAATATATGCTGCACTGGGGGCAGCTTGCTGACAATCATTGCTGTAAATTAAATAGGAAACAAACTTCAGGGATAATTTATTCAATATGTGTCAAAGGTATCAAAAGATAACCTAATTTTGGAGATGATAACAATGATGCAATCAAAGAGAGCTCTTGTACTTCTTTACACTATGTAAAAAGTATTTAATTTTGGTGTCTATACTTAATATTATGATTGAATTAAACCAATCCATCTGGCAGAAAAAATGCCAATGGACTATTAAACCTGAGGGGCATCTTTTCCACACAAGATACTTCCGAGTAAATGGAACGGGCTTCCAGAGGAAGTAGTTGAGGAAGGTTCACTAACAACAATTAAAAGACATTTGATCACTATATGGATAGGATAGAAATGGGGGGGGGGGAGGTACGCAGGGGTACGTCCTTCCCCTACTTTTCAGTTTACAGTTTCCATCCTGTGCGTGAATTCGCAGCTTTATCCTGCGCTACTTAATTCAAGCGAACGAGCGGACAGACGGACGAAAGCAACGATCATAGAGCGGAATAGGTGACATTTCGGGTCGAGACCCTTCTTCAGACTGAGTCAGGGGAAATAGGAACAAGAGATATAGATGGTACTAAGGACAAATGAATGGAAGATATTTCTATATCTCCTGTTTCCCTTTCCCTTGACTGTCAATCTAAAGAAGGGTCTCGACCCGAAATGTCACCTATTCCACTCTATGATCGTTGCTTTTGTCCGTCTGTCCGCACGTTCGCTCGCTCTTGATGCCGACACTTCTCCCCCCAGACTCCGCCAAACAACCAAACACACACACACACAGCATGTCCGGCAGATTGGTGCGGGCCGAGACCAGGAGCAGGGCGAAGCGTGACATCAAATGGGTCATGGCAGCTATCGAAAAAGTACGGAAATGGTGAGGGGGAAATTTAAAAAACACCCGAAGGAAATAGATGTTTAACAAAAAAAAAGGAGGCTACAAAATGCCAGATCAAAGGGAGGCTACAGATTTGTGGCTGTTGAGTAGAGCAACTACGTGGATAAAAACTGTTTTTATGTCTGGCTGTGGCAGCTTTGACAGTCCGGAGTCGCCTTCCAGAGGGAAGTGATTCAAAGAGTTCGTGGCCAGGATGAGAGGGATCAGAGATGATCTTGCCCGCTCGCTTCCTGGCCCTTGCAGTGTACAGTTCATCAATGGAGGAAAGGTTGCAGCAATAATCTTCTCTGCTGATCGGATGATTCGCTGCAGCCTCCAGATGTCGTGCTTGGTGGTTGAGCCAAACCAGACCATGATGGAGAAGGTGAGAACAGGCTCTATGATGGCCGTGTAGAATTGGACCATCGTTGCCTGTGGCAGATTGTGCTTCCTCAGTTGCCGCAGGAAGTACATCTTCTGTTGACTAAAGCAAAGATACTAAAGTGGAGACGGAAGCCGTTTACGGAAATGTTGCTGAAGATTACTCATGACTCTACTACGCCTTTTTAGTTGAATAGACTATCTTGCTCCACTATAGGATCTTTGTTTCCAGTCTCCATGAGATGGAGAGTGTGGAGGAAAGTGGCGCTGTAAATGCAGTCCACACCCTTCACCAGCCCATTGGAACTTTTCCCAATTCCATAATGACTGTTAAGAACTGGTGTCTCTCCCGCCAGGTGGCACCCTGGCCCGTGGCAGCTCCTGGTCCGTTCCCTCTGCGGGTGCCACCTGGCCCGCTGAGTTCCTCCAGCACTCTGTGTTTTTTTGAGGGTACACAAAAATGCTGGTGAAACTCAGCGGGTGCAGCAGCATCTATGGAGCGAAGGAAATAGGCAACGTTTCGGGCCGAAACATTGCCTATTTCCTTCGCTCCAAAGATGCTGCTGCACCCGCTGAGTTTCTCCAGCATTTTTGTGTACCTTCAATTTTCCAGCATCTGCAGTTCCTTCTAAAACACTCTGTGTATTTTGTTTGGCTCTGGAGTCGAAGGTGGACACGGGGAGGCTGGGTTGGCTCAGCAGGACGGGTGGCGGCTCTGGGGACTGGGTGGCGTTTCGGGTCGAGATCCTTCTGCAGACAATGACAAGTACTCTCACCGACGAGAGTTCAGTTCAGTCTGAAGAAGGGTCTTCTCTCCAGAGTTGCTGCCTGTCCCACTGAGTTACTCCAGCCTTATGTCTAACTTCAATTTCAAGAGTTATATAAAAAACACAGAGTGCTGGAACTAGGTGGCATCTGTGGAGGGAATGGATTAGGAGTTGTTCCGGGCCAGGGTTCTTCTTCAATAGGAAGGAACTGCAGATCAAAGATACTAGAGCGGATACTAGTATCTTTGCTGCAGATCAGGCATGATATTCTTCCAATTTAAATTGGAATTTCAGATTTTATTGTTTTCCTATTTGTCAATTTTTGTGCTTGATTATTTGGTGGCCAATCATCCCCTGTCTCTAAGGGGGTTGCATCCAATCACTGACCAGCCTCCCTTAAAATTTCCATCCAATCACCAAATCAGTCTCCTCCCATCCAATCAGCTGCTGTCTCCAAGGGCATTGTGTCCAATCACATAATGCGCTGGTCACTCGGCGGCCAATCAGACACAGTCTCCGAGGGGCCTTTTGGTCAATCACAAGCCTGCTTCCCTCACCGAAGCAGAAGATGGCTGCAGCCAACAGAGAGAGAGAGAGAGAGAGAGAGAGAGAGAGAGAGATGCAAGAAAGCAGCTATGACATATAATACACAATAAACTATATTATAAATACACAATAAACAAGTTATGCATTATTGTACTCTTACATGGGTATGACCGCACATTAAACAAAACTTCTCCCCCCCCCCCCTTCCTTTCCAACCTCAGCCTCATGGACCTTAGAGTATCCCTATTTCCATCTGGTTTTATCTGACCCTTTACTGTTCCTTTCCTTCTGTTTGAGAAAACTGTACCAGCTACACAGTTCTTCCAGTTCTGAGGAAGGGTTCCAGGCCCACATTTTCTGGTTTCTCTTTCCACACTTGTTGTTTTTGACTGACTGAGCCCTTCCAGCAGTTTGTTACATATTCGAGAATATGCAGATTTTCATTAGAAGTTAGAGTATAGACCTCTTGGTGTTGCACTTGTATAAGATGTTGGTGAGACTGCATTTAGAGTATTGTGTTCAGTTCTGGGCACCATGTTATAGGAAACATATTAGGGATAGCTCTTAGGGATAGCAGAGTTAAGGGATATGGAGAGAAGGCAGGAACGGGGTACTGATTGTGGATGATCAGCCATGATCACATTGAATGGCAGTGCTAGCTCGAAAGGCCAAATGGCCTACTCCTGCACCTATTGCCTATTGAAAGATATTGTTAAGCTTAAAAAGGTTCAGAAAGATTTACGAGGATGTTGCCAGGACTAGAAGTCTGAGCTATAGGGAGAGGTTGAGTAGGCTGGGTCTCTATTCCTTGGAGCGCAGGACGATGAAGGATGATCTTGTACAGGTGTATAAAATCATGAGATATATAAATCGGGTAGATGCACAGAATCTCTTGCCCAGAGTAGGGGAATCGAGGACCAGAGGAAAGGAGGCAGGGTCAAGTGGAAGAGGAAAATATATAATAGGAATCTAAGGGGTAACTTTTTCACACAAAGGGTGTATAGAACATGCGGCCAGAGGAGGTAGTAGAGGCTCGGACTATCCGAACGTTTAAGAAACAGTTAGATAGGTAGTACATGGATAGGACAAGTTTGAAGGGATAATTGACCTAACACAGGCAAGTGGGACTAATGTAGCTGGGACGTGTTGGTCTGTGTGGGCAAGTTGGGCCAAAGAGCCTGTTTCCACACTGTATCACTCTATGACTCTATTAGGTCAGAGGATGCTTATTAACAGAGGTGAAAATATTTGACACACCCTTTACCCAGGGGATTTATGTTTAAGGCAAAATTTAATATAACTCGAGGGGCAACCTTTTCACTCAGAGGGTAGTGGCAATGTGGAATAAGCGGCCAGAGAATATAGTTGAGGCATATACAGTTGAGAGCATTTAAAAAACAATTGGACAGGTACATAGATGGGAAAGGTTTAGAGGGATATGGGACAAACACGGGCAAATGGGACTGGCTTAGATGTGGCATCTTGATTGGCATGGGCGAGTTGGGGCAAAGGTCCTGTTCTCATGGTCTCATGCTCTCATCATTCTATAATTCTATTTCTCATGATTTTCCCAATTAAACAGAAATCATTTTTACTATATGAGAGAGAATGTGCTGAAGTAATTCAGCGGGTCAGGCAGCATCCAATGAGAACATGGATAGTTGACATTTCGTGTCCTCAGTCATAAGAAGGGACCTGACAAAATATCAACTATCCATATTCTCCAGGGATGCTCCCTGACTTGCTGAGTTACTCCAGCACTTTGCCTCCCTTTTTATTTGTAAACCAGCAGCTGCAGTTCTGGTTTCTACAGTCAGCTACAGGGAGTCTCAACGATTTCCGCCCAGTGGCACTCACCCCTGTCATTGCTAAGTGCTTTGAGTGGCTGATCTTGGCTCACCTCAAAGCCTGCCTCCCCCGCACACTGGACCCCCATCAGTTTGCCTACCGGACCAACAGGTCTACAGAGGACGCCATATCGGCGGCCCTACACTCTGCCCTGACCCAACTGGACTACAACAACTCCTACATCAGGCTGCCGTTCATTGATTTCAGCTCTGCCTTTAACACTGTCATCCCCGCCAGCTTGATCACCAAACTCAGCGGACTTGGCATTTCCACCTCCCTCTGCAACTGGACACTGGACTTCCTCACTAACAGACCACAGTCTGGGTCAATAACCTCACCTCCTCCACTATAACACTGAACACCGGAGTGCCACAGGGCTGTGTGCTCAGCCCTCTCCTCTACTCCCTCTTCACCCACGACTGCATCCCAAAGTACGGATCCAACGCCATTATTAAGTTTGCTGACGATACCACGGTAGTAGGACTGATCAGCGACAACGATGAGTCAGCCTACAGGGAGGAGATCCAGCACCTGATAGCCTGGTGTGCCAACAATAACCTCGTCCTCAACTCCAAGAAGACGAAGGAGATTATTGTTGACTTCAGGCAGACCAGAGGAGGCAGTCATACCGCCATCCATATAAACGGGACTGAGGTGGAGCGCGTCTCCAGTTATAAATTCCTCGGAGTACATATCTCGGAGGATTTGTCCTGGTCCCTCAACACCTCCAAGCTGATCAAAAAGGCACAGCAGCGCCTTTACTTTCTGAGGAGGCTCAAGAAAGCCCACCTGTCCCTCCGGACCCTGACCAACTTTTACCGCTGTACCATAGAGAGTATCCTGACCACCTGCTTCACGGTACGGTACAGCAGCTGCACTGCTGTGGACAGGAAGGCACTACAACGGGTGGTGAAAACCGCGCAGCACATCATCGGTGCCCCGCTCCCTGCCATGGATGCCCTCCACCGAAAATGGTGTCTGAGACGGGCTGGGAAGATCATCAAAGACCCCTCACACCCCAAACATGGACTGTTTGCCCTCCTCCCATCAGGGAGGCGGTACAGGAGCCTCAGGTCACGTACTAGTAGGATGAGGAACAGCTTCTACCACAATACAATCACATTGCTGAACTCGGAATCCCGCTGATAGATTTCTCCGGTCCCTCCGTCCCCCTTTGTTTAATTATTCTGTATTTTTTGATTATTCTGTATCTTCTCTCTTTCTATTTTTTTTATTTCTTTATGCACAACTACTACGGACTGGCGCAAAACTGCATTTCGTTGTACTCATACTTGTATTTGTGCGATGACATTAAAGTTGAATTGAATTGAATTCTTCATCATTTGGCTTCACCCTCTCATGATTGGGAGCATGAGTATTGACTTTTAGGAAGGATTTTATAGATACAATGTGAGAAGGGGATTTGCGCGGTAGACTCACAGAGTCATACAGACTCATACATATGTGACTTTTCTTTGCAGCTTTAATATTAAAATACCACAATTTTTCCCACTAGCAGTCTGCATACATTGTTGAGAGTGCTTTTATATTTGAACCATTGCAGGAAGAAAAGGAACAGATCGTATGTTAACATCACAGATGGCAGACATAACCGTTGGAGCTTCTGCTGCTATGGATGCAAATACAGTAGCAACCAGTCTTGATTGCTGAGGGGTGCTGGGTTTTTTTCAACAGGCAGATTTTGCTCTTACTAACATTCTGCAGATTCCACCTCAATGCATTATTTTCATGGAATGGCTGCTCTGAATTCATTTCTTATTACTTTTTATAGTTCATTATAGTGTGCAATTTCCCCTAAAGGTGCACTTTGTGACATTGAAACACATCACGCTCGGGAAGAGCATTTAGCATAAGCAATGTATTCTTCGATCTGTCCCTGAAGTAATATTTTTTTTTGCTGGAAGCTGTTGCAAGTAATTATGTTAGCAACAAAATCACTCAATAAAGATTCTGGAGGCTTTCGAGCAATAGACGGCGCTGTGAGACTTTTAGTTGACAGTCACACTCGGGCTGCTCCCAGCTGCTGATTCTCCCATCTTGTTTGTATTGTCAGATGCAGAACTGGCTCGAAGTGAAGTGACAAATAATAGGGGAAGGAGGAAATAAGTTGTTATGGTGGGTGGCACGGAATGGCAACTGAACATCTCCATTTGCTGTGCTACAGAACCTCAGCAGCTAAACCCCAAGGAGATGGATGGATGTAGCACAGTTAGACTGTAGATGTAAAGGTCACCAATTCCTTATTTTGTGCTTTGGCAATCCTGACAACATAATCCCTAGTGATGTACCTGGACAGTAATTTGTTAGTACGGGTGTCAGGGGATATGGGGAGAATGCAGGGTAATGGAGTTAAGAGGGAAAGATAGATCAGCCATGATTGAATGACATAGTAGATGATGGGCCAGATAGCCTAATTCTGCTCCTTGAAATTATAACTTACGAATTTGTGACATGTATTGGCAGGGTCATAACTTACAAAGCTGCTGATTGACTCGTGGGAAATGGAATTAGCCTAAATTGTTTTTGTTTTCACTGGCTTGATCTGTGCTAAGCTTAATGATTTACATATTTGGTGAATAAACTTGTTTGATGCTTTCTCAGTTTTACATTTTAAGCACAGGCATCTGACACTGAATCTGTTGAATGATTATATGATGTGTAGGAAGGAACTATAATGCTGGTTTACATCAAAGATAGACAAAAATGCTGGAGTAACTCAGAGGGTCAGGCAGCATCGCTGGAGTAGGTGACGTTTCGGGTTGAGACCTTTCTTCAGATATATGATGTTCTTCTTTGATGTATGGTTCCTTGTGCAAATTTGGACCAAGATTTTTATAATTTACTGATTCATGGGGTGAATTTCCATGCTAATTCTCCCCTCACTTCTATACTCATATATCAGTGGTTTCTCACCGATCAAATTTGCAGTGGAAGGGCAGAAGAACCCTTGCAAAAGTATCACCTCTGAAGAAGTGTCCTGACCCGAAACATCACTTATCCATGTTCTTCAGAGATGCTGCCTGGCCCGCTGAGTTACTCCCGCACTTTGTGTCCTCAAAGGTATAACCTCATAAGGTGCATATTTCACTTTAAAACAGTAATGCCCCTGTCCCACTTAGGAAACCTGAACGGAAACCTCTGGAGACTTTGCGCCCCACCCAAGGTTTCCGTGCGGTTCACGGAGGTTTTTGTCAGTCTCCCTAATGGTCGAAAGTGGTTTCCGCTTCTTCTATGTTCCGGCAATTATTTCAAAAAATTCAAAACCAGCCGCGACTAAAAACAGGTTGCCGTTTTAAAAATCGGTAATTTTTTAGTCGAAGCCGGTTGCGATGCTAGTTGAAGGTGGTTGCAGGTAGTGGAAGGTAAGACTTGAAATAATCGCCGGAACATGGAAGAAGCGGAAACCACTTTTGACCATTAGAGAGACTGACAAAAACCTCCGGGAACCGCACGGAAACCTGGGGTGGGGCGCAAAGTCGCCAGAGGTTTCCGTTCAGGTTTCCTAAGTGGGACAGGTGCATAACTCAATTACATCTCCATATCAGAACAAAATCACATTCCAGCAAGAATGTTTGGAAACTCATTTGTGTCTGTTCCAGCACGGTGAATGAGTGATCCATTTCAACTAACTTAGCTCTACTTTTTCAAACGATTAGAGAGACTGACAAAAACCTCTGCAATTTTTTCCCTATCACGTGAATATCCAATGTGCCTATTACGTTTGCTTCAATTGGCTTAAGCCCCCAAGCCTGCTGCACTCGCAGAAGTCACTTGGTCTATTTGCCAAATAAAATTCAACAAGAAAATGTATACAAAATACTTGTCATTGCATGTTTTATACACAAAGAAAATGGTGATAAGGTAGCCCTGAATTGATATGTCACTGGGTCAATTTTATAAGCATCTGAACATAATTGACTTAAACCTGTGTGAAAATAATGAGACAATAGTTCCAATGTTTTCACATTTTTCACCAGGCAGATGAATTTAAAGGAACAGAGATTGAAATTTTATGGATTTTTCATTTCAAATTTTAATTTTCCAGATCCAATGTATCAAAAATTGTCTACCACTCCTGGTTAGAGATTTCTCACAAGAGAGTATTGATCAGAATTTGACATAAATTGGGTCTAAATTGTCAAATTCCTTTGGTGAGTTCAAAATGAGAGATGGTCTTAGGTGTGGAAATCTAATAATGCTACATAAAAGTGTATCTTTGCTCATTGAAGCTTTTTTAAATTCAATTCTACCATCCAACGTTAGCACATTCAAGACTCATTCATTGTTGGTGCATGTCTTATGCTCGAGGTCACAAGTGATGCCAGTGAAGAGCCTGTGCCACACAGTAGACACCTTCTGGTTTCCCCATTGTTGGTCAAACCAATTTGTCACCATGGAGTGCCACAGAATATAAACATTACCTTGGTTACCCGGATACCGGCCAATGGTTAATTGCCTTCTGTCACATAGCAATTGGATATTGAGAGCTGAAATCCCTTTCCTTGATGAATCATTGGATTGTACCCTTCTCCAGGGGAATACCTACAATCCTCATAAAGCTATGTGCACTCTTTACCTGCAGCTCCCTGGCCTATTGTGCACAGTAGTTCTGCCATGCATGATGCTGAATACCATGTTGGTTCAGGTAATGAAAATAATTAAATGTAGTTATCTCTCTAACATGCGATTAATCAGTGACATCCCTTGTGAGGAGGAGATGGCAAACTGCAATTGCTGCAAATACCTCCAGTTGCATTCCAGAAGCAGCTAGCTGCCTTCGCTCCATAGATGCTGCTGCACCCGCTGAGTTTCCCCAGCACTTTTGTCTGCCTTCGATTTTCCAGCATCTGCAGTTCCTTCTTAAACAGCTGCCTAATAGTTCATGGTCATTGAGACTCATTGATAGGAAAGCCTCTTCCTGAGAGTCTTTCTTCCATAAATCTGCCTCATATATCTATTTAAACCACACTGTATGTGCCGAGCACTTTTACATAGTCATGATGCACTCCACGGGGGTTTCCTACTATTGTAGCTATATCCAGGGTCTTTGTAGCTTGCAAAAAAGTATTTCACATTCCACTCCACCCTGAAGTCGTCTTCATCTTGAAATAACTGTGGAAATTACCAAGGGATTTTTGCATTGATAATAAGCAAAACCCAACACGAACCAACATGGTATCCAGCATTGTTCCCAGCAGAAATTCAGCAGGATCATTTTCATTCGCAGGTGGTGCCTGTGACATCTAAACAGCAGAAGCCACTGGCCATGATCTTGTGCCCAATATATTAACATTTCAATTTATGATCAATTAAAGTCTAAATGTGTCCTTTCTTGTTTTGCCACCCAAATTTCATTGTTAGCATGTAACTATACACATTCCATCTTGAATTGCCCGACAAATGAAAGGATTAAACAAATAAAATTGTAAGATTTGTATAAAATAAGTAAACATGCCAGATGACTTCTAAGATGATTTCATTTTTAACACATCTATTCTATACTTTGGCTGGAAGGAAGATTAGTGAAGATAACTAGAGTTTAGTGTTTACTCGTAATGGACCATTTCCATTTGTGCTGTAAACCCCCAGGGGCCATGAATAAACAATTACCAGACAAAACACTAATCTATAGACCACCGCTGCTAAATTAAAAAATTAATCTGTGTAATTAAATTTACATAATAAACACCCCCCTCCCCCCTAGCTAAATTACAGATCTAAATTAAGAAATAAATTTGTATAATTAAAAACTTCATTTGCCACATTCTAAATGGGGTGAGAACAATGGTTGGCTGCTCCCCTTCACCCTCTGCATGGAAGAGCTGCTTGTATTTATTCCTGGCGTTGGATGTGTGATTATTCCTTCTCTGATCGCAGTGTGAGGCGTTCATATATCTCACTTTTTCTGTCTAGGCTGTTTAAGTTTTGTAGACCTGATGACTTGAAAGAGAAAAAGACATAACATTTTTCATGATCACAGGATGTTTCAAATGATTTTACAACTAAATGGGTTTTGGTCTATTATTGTCATGCATACTGAGGCATGGTGAGTAGCTTTGTTTTGCATGCTATCCAAACAGATCATATATACCATACAAAGATGCAATCAGTTCAGACTCGAGTACAATAGGTAGAGAAAAGGAAAAGATACGAAGTGAAGAATATAATTCTCAGCACTGTAGCGCAATAATTCCTCAGACAAAGTCCAACGGCCGGAATGGGGTGGAGATTAATCGAGCATTACTCTAGTTTATGGAAGGAGTTCTGGTTCAGAAGCATGATATCTGAGGGTTATCAGTGTTTTGGTGTTTTAAAGTACTGCAATTATTGAAATATGTTACACATGGGAGACAATTTATGTAGTGCAAGCGTCAGTTGATGGCCATGGAATAATATACAAATTGTCTGCGTGGTGCATAGGGAGATAAATACGGACTAGAAATAGCCCAAATATAATTATCCCATGCTTAATTGAACTTTGCATTTATAAGTGGCTAGCAGCTTAGGCTCTAATTTATGTATTAGCTGTGGCTCAATTGGTAGTACACTTGCTTTGGAGTTTGTGAGGGTCAAGCCCCAAACTAGTGATTTGAGTTAAGAAAAAACATGTTGACACAGTATTACTGGAGAATTGGGCTGTTCTTCTGGAAGTGACCTTAAACTAAAAGGCCCTATCTGCCTTCTCAGATGGGAATGAAAGATCCCATGATCCCATTTTAGAGAAAAGCAAGGATACATGTTTTACCAGTGTCCTGGCTGATATTTATGTCCTAAATTAAAGTTTAGTTTAGATTTAATTTTGAGATACAGCGTGAAAACGGGCCCTTTAACTCACCGAGTTCACACCAACTAACGATCACCCGTTTTCCCAGTTTTGCATTCTACACACTAGGGGCAATTTACAGATGCTCATTAATCTACAAACCTGCACATGTTTGGCATGTGGGAGGAAACCGGAGAACCCGGATAAACCCATGCGGTCACAGGGAGGACGTGCAAACACCAAAGAGACTCCCACCTGTAGAGACAGAACAAGTTTCATCAGGGCTGCAAGGTAGCTAATCTACCGCTCCGCCAGTGGGCCGCGCCAAATAACATGACTCAAACAGGGTAACTAGTCATTTACATTACAGTGCCCACATTGGCTGCCCTATTCCAACATAACAACATTAACATCATATCAAAAAGTCTTTCATTAGTTACACCAGTATTGTGTAGTGCAATGGCAGGTGATCCAACACTTTTAATGCTTACATTAGCTACAGCACACCTGCACTGTTTAAACAAACTATAATACATATTTCCTTTCTACATACTATGTAACAAGGTAACAACAAGAGAATAGTGCCCTGCTAACATCAATTATTTGTTCGTTTCATTAATATAATGCATTACTTATGGACCTGTCCCACTTAAGCGACTTTTCAGCAGACTGCCGGTGACTGTCAAATTGCCAGCAGTTGCCTGAAAAACTGGCAACTGGAACGGCGACTGTCAGAGTGGAGAGCGCGCGCACACACACACACACACACACACACACACACACACACACACACACACACACACACACACACACACACACACACACACACACACACACACACACACACACACACACACACACACACACACACACACACACACACAGCTTCCTTCACCAGACCGTTCTGCATGCGGGGGCCAGGGCAAGCGGGGGGGGGGAGCGCTGTCTAAAGAATTCACACGGTGCAAAGCCAAGGTGAAAAAGACACACACCGCGATGGTTGGCGCTGTAATTAAGATGGCTAAAGCACAGTGTACGGTATGTCCTTTAAAAAAGAGCGGGGGGGGGGGGAGAAGGGGGGGTGGAGAAGGAGTGGAGACATCTTTTAAGAAGCCAAATATACACGGCTGTGGAGCTCGGCGGACATTAACATTACCGGTCAGTTATCCTTGGTTCTGAAAACTACTGCTTATCATTTCTTCTCAATGAGCCAATGAAATTCACCAGTCAGCACCGGCTACAACCTATGAGAACCTCCGAGAACTTTCGACCTCCTGGCGACCCACTAGGATCTCCTAGCAACCCACCTACTGCACGGAAATTCTCGCTACTCTCCAACGCGGCTTCATTTTAGTCTTCGCTAATGTTGAAAAATTCACGGCGACCATAATGAGGCCGCAACTAGTTCCCAGAATGCAGGAACTCCTCACGACCATGAAGGCAACTCCCCGACAACCACCCGCGAACATGTGGCGACCATGTGGCGACTGCATAGTCTCCTGCAGTCACCTAAAAAGTCGCCTAAGTGAGTCAGGCCCATTACGATTTTAACATTACCCAATGCTTACTGAAAATGTTGTTGCCTGCCTTTAATAAAAGAACAGTACAGCACAAGAACCGGCCCTTCAGCCCACAATGTCTGTGCCGAACATGAAGCCAAGACCATATTTCATCTGCCCGAGCATAATACATATTCCTCCATTCCTTGTATATCCAGGAGTGCAGATGACACAAAGCTGGGTGGCAGTGTAAACTGTGAGGAGGTGGCCATGAGAATGCAGAGTGACTTGGACAGGTTGGGGGAGTGGGCAGATGCACGGCAGATTAAGTTAAATGCGGATAAATGTGAGGTTATCCACTTTGGTAGCAAAAACAGGAGGCCAGATTACTATCTAAATGGCGTCAAGTTGGGAAAAGGGGAAGTAGAACGGGATCTGGGGGTTCCTTGTACAGCAGTCCATGAAAGTATGGTATGTTGGCCTTTATAACAAGAGAAATCAAATATAGGAGCAAAGAGGTCCTTCTGCAGTTGTACAGAGCCCTAGTGAGACCACACCTGGAGTATTCTGTACAGTTTTGGTCCCCTAATTTGAGGAAGGACATTCTTGCTATTGAGGGAGTGCAGCGTAGGTTTACAAGATTAATTCCCGGGATGGCGGGACTGTCATATGCTGAGAGAATGGACCAGCTGGGTTTGTACACTCCCGAGTTTAGAGGGATGAGAGATTATCTCATTGAAACATATAAGATTGTTAAGGGTGTGGACATGCTAGAGGCAGGAAACATGTTCCCAATGTTGGGGGAGTCCAGAACCAGGGGCCACAGTTTAAGAATAAGGAGTAAGCCATTTAGAACGGTGACAAGGAAACACTTTTTCTCACAGAGAGTGGTGAGTCAGAAGGCGGTGGAGGCAGGTTCTCTGGATGCTTTCAAGAGAGAGCTAGATAGGGCTCTTAAAAATAGCAGAGTGAGGGGATATGGGGGGAAGGCAGGAACGGGGTACTGATTGGGGATGATCAGCCATGATCACATTGAATGGCGGTGCTGGCTCAAAGGGCCGAATGGTCTACTCCTCCACCTATTGTCTATTGTCTACTATCAGGTCTCCCCACAACCTTTGGCATTCCAGAGAAAACAATCTAAATCTGTCAAACCTATAGCTAATACCCTCTAATCCTGGCATCAACCTGGTAAACATCCTCTGCACCCTTGCCAGAGCCTTCCCATCCTACCTGTAATCGGGCAAACAGAAATGCGCACAATACAGCAGATTTTGAAGAATCAGTTTAGAAGGTAAAGCCACGCACTCAATACAGGACCAAAGCCTGTTCCGTCAACACTGCTGTCTGACTACCATTGCTAGTGTTGATAGCCATAGCTATAACATTTAAGATTCAACATTATTGCAAATAGTTGGTTTGTGGCATCCAAATAAAAATAAACATTGGTTTGAGAAACAGGGTACTGCAGATGCTGGAATATTGAGCAAGTCACAATGGCTGAAGAAGAGACCCAATCCAAAATGTCGCCTGTCCATTCATTTGACAGATGCTTCCTGACCCATTGAGTTACTCCAGCACTTTGTGTTTCTTAATTTTTTTTCAACTGCTGGATTTCAATGGATTAAATATACTGTGGTAAATGTACAATACAGTATATTGTAAATACGATACGATACAATAGAACTTTATTTATCCCAGGAGGGAAATTGAAAAATATACAATATACTCAATTTTCAGTATTTAATTGAAAGGTTACCACACATTGATGGACTGCACCACAGCCAGGGAAAAAAAATCTGTGCTCCTATAAGTGCCCAGAAAATTCTGAAATTTCGTTATGGTGGAATTTCAAGGAATGGGTAATTAGATCTATAGAGCTCATGGAGCTCTCTATGGAGTAGCATTGAGATGCTCTTTCTGCCCCTATTCTGACTAATTTTCTTCCCTGGATGTCCGAGTGGGTCTCAGGTGGAATTTCACAGAATGATCTTTAGCCTTGAAATGAATGGAACTGTTCAACTTTTACACCAATGAAGCCATAACATGCTCCAAAACAAGGACGTTTTAACAGAATAAACAACAAACACAACTAAATAAATTAAGATAGGGGACACAGAAGGCATTTGGAGCCACTCACACACTGCTGGAAGCTGCAAGGTATTAAAACTCAGAACTGCTGTAGATTTGGGAGCAACAGCAGGAGGAGATTAGCAAGAGATCAGACTGATTGGCTCTAGCCCGAATGGGAGGAGAGAAGTGAGCCAGAGCCGGGAAAACAGTTGAAAACTGAGGAATTTGGTTTGTAAATTGGTAAATCAAGCAATTTATCAGTCAATTTAAGCAAGACTGCTCTTAGGGAGTGGCCTTGTGAGGGAAGTGTGAGTCTTTGGCTCGAGAGTCTTCGGAGAGGAGACCACGCAATACACTTGAGAGGTAGAGACGAAAGAAGGAGATGTCAGGCAAGCTGATTCAGTGCGAAGCTTGCAGTATGTGGGAGGTCAAGGACACCGCTGGTGCCTCTGGCTGCTACAAATGCGAAAAGTGCATCCAGGTAGAGCTCCTGAAGGACCGTGTTGGGAAACTGGAGAAGCAAGTGGATGACTTCCAGTTCGTCCGAGAAACGGAGGCGTTCCTCGACAAGTTCTACAGTAAGATTGTTACACCTAAGGTACTGGAAGAGAGACGGTGTGAGAAAGGGAGGGAAGCATGGAATGCGAACGTCCCCGGGTGATGTACCTCTTGTGAACAGGTTCACCCACTTAGAAGCTGTTGGGACAGAAGACATGTTTACACTGAGCGGCAGACTGGCTTGCGATGCGAATAGGGCTGTTGAGCCAAAACCAAAATGGTCTAAG
The DNA here is from genome assembly GCF_028641065.1 of Leucoraja erinaceus. NCBI lineage: Eukaryota > Metazoa > Chordata > Chondrichthyes > Rajiformes > Rajidae > Leucoraja > Leucoraja erinaceus. Next base: position 47,124,159 of record NC_073378.1, on the reverse strand, counting down.
GCAGGCAACGCCATTGTAGTGGGAGACTCCATTGTGAGAGTTACGGACAGGGGTTTCTGCGGCAACAGACGGGATGCGAGGATGGTGTGCTGCCTTCCCGGTGCCAGGATCCAGGATGTCACGGACAGAGTGCAGAAAATCCTCAAGGGCGAAGGTGAACATCGGAAGTGGTGGTGCATGTCGGCACAAACGATGTTGGAAAAAAGGGGATGAATATTCTGCAATGTGACTTCAGAGAGCTCGGAAAAATGCTGAAAAGCAGGACCTCCAGGGTTGTTATCTCCGGTTTGCTTCCAATTCCTCGTGCTGGTGAGAGCAGGAACAGGGAGATACGGGACCTGAACGTGTGGCTGAGAAAGGGATTTAGATTCTTAGATCACTGGGATCTGTTTTGGAGTAAGGGGGAACTGTACAAAAGGGACGGATTGCATCTTAACAGGTGTGGGACCAGCATTCTGGCAGGCAGGTTTGCTACTGCTACACGGGTGGTTTTAAACTGAATAAGGGGGGTGGGGTGTCGAATGGGATTGTGGAGGATGGAGTTAAAGGGAAAGGGTTTCTTAAATGGGTGAGCGTAGAGACAGAGGGGTGTAAAATGAGGGTAGAAGCAATAGGTAGCAAGGTGAAAAGTAAAAGTGGTAGGACGGCAAATCCAGGGCAAAAATCAAAAAGGGCCACTTTTCAGCATAATAGTATAAGGGGTAAGAGTGTTGTAAAAACAAGCCTGAAGGCTTTGTGTCTCAATGCAAGGAGCATTCGTAATAAGGTGGATGAGCTGAATGTGCAGATAGCTATTAATGACTATGATATAGTTAGGATCACGGAGACATGGCTCCAGGGTGACCAAGGCTGGGAGCTGAACATCCAGGGATATTCAATATTCAGAAGGGATAGACAGAAAGGGAAAGGAGGTGGGGTAGTGTTGCTGGTTAGAGAGCAGATTAATGCAATAGAAAGGAAGGACATTAGCTTTGAGGATGTGGAATCGATATGGGTAGAGCTGCGAAACACTAATGGGCAGAAAACGCTAGTGGGAGTTGTGTACAGGCCACCTAACAGTAGTAGTGGAGTTGGGGATGGCATCAAACAGGAAATTAGAAATGCGTGCAACAAAGGTAAAACAGTTATAATGGGTGACTTCAATCTACATATAGATTGGGTGAATCAAATTGGCAGGGGTGCTGAGGAAGAGGATTTCTTGGAATGTATGCAGGATAGTTTTCTAAACCAACATGTAGAGGAACCAATGAGAGAGCAGGCTATTCTAGACTGGGTATTGAGTAATGAGGAAGGGTTAGTTAGCAGTCTTGTTGTGCATGGCCCCTTGGGCAAGAGTGACCATAATATGGTTGAGTTCTTCATTAGGATGGAGAGTGACATCGTTAATTCAGAAACAAGGGTCCTGAACTTAAAGAAAGGTAACTTTGAGGGTATGAGACGTGAATTGGCCAAGATAGACTGGCGATTGATTCTTAATGGGTTGACGGTGGATATGCAATGGAAGGCATTTAAAGACTGCATGGATGAACTACAACAATTGTTCATTCCAGTTTGGCAAAAAAATTAATCGGGGAAGGTAGTGCATCCGTGGATAACAAGGGAAATCAGGGATAGTATCAAAACAAAAGATGAAGCGTACAAATTAGCCAGAAAAGCAGCCTACCAGAGGACTGGGAGAAATTCAGAGACCAGCAGAGGAGGACAAAGGGCTTAATTAGGAAAGGGAAAATAGATTATGAAAGAAAACTGGTAGGGAACATAAAAGCTGACTGCAAAAGCTTTTATAGATATGTGAAGAGAAGAAGATTAGTTAAAACAAATGTAGGTCCCTTGCAGTCAGAAACGGGTGAATTGATCATGGGGAACAAGGACATGGCAGACCAATTGAATAACTACTTTGGTTCTGTCTTCACTAAGGAAGACATAAAAAATCTGCTGGAAATAGCAGGGGACCGGGGGTCAAATGAGATGGAGGAACTGAGTGAAATCCAGGTTAGCCGGGAAGTGGTGTTGGGTAAATCCCCAGAGCCAGATAGGCTGCATCTCAGAGTACTTAAGGAAGTAGCCCCAGAAATAGTGGATGCATTAGTGATAATTTTTCAAAACTCTTTAGATTCTGGAGTAGTTCCTGGGGATTGGAGGGTAGCTAATGTAACACCACTTTTTAAAAAGGGAGGGAGAGAGAAAACGGGGAATTACAGACCAGTTAGTCTAACGTCGGTAGTGGGGAAACTGCTAGAATCAGTTATTAAAGATGGGATAGCAGCACATTTGGAAAGTGGTGAAATCATTGGACAAAGTCAGCATGGATTTATGAAGGGTAAATCATGTCTGACGAATCTTATAGAATGTTTCGAGGATGTAACTAGTAGAGTGGATAAGGGAGAACCAGTGGATGTGTTGTATCTGGACTTTCAGAAGGCTTTCGACAAGGTCCCACATTAGAGATTAGTATACAAACTTAAAGCACACGGTATTGGGGGTTCAGTATTGATGTGGATAGAGAACTGGTTGGCAGACAGGAAGCAAAGAGTAGGAGTAAACGGGTCCTTTTCACAATGGCGGGCAGTGACTAGTGGGGTACCGCAAGGCTCAGTTCTGGGACCCCAGCTATTTACGATATATATTAATGATTTGGACGAGGGAATTGAATGCAACATCTCCAAGTTTGAGGATGACACGAAGCTGGGGGGCAGTGTTAGCTGTGAGGAGGATGCTAGGAGACTGCAAGGTGACTTGGATAGGCTGGGTGAGTGGGCAAATGCATGGCAGATGCAGTATAATGTGGATAAATGTGAGGTTATCCACTTTGGTGGCAAAAACAGGAAAGTAGATTATTATCTGAATCGTGGCCAATTAGGAAAGGGGGAGATGCAACGAGACCTGGGTGTCATGGTACACCAGTCATTAAAAGTAGGCAGGCAGTGAAGAAGGCTAGTGGTATGTTAGCATTCATAGCAAAAGGATTTGAGTATAGGAGCAGGGAGGTTCTACTGCAGGTTACACAGGTTCTACTGCAGTTGTACAGGGTCTTGGTGAGACCACACCTGGAGTATTGTGCACAGTTTTGGTCTCCTAATCTGAGGAAAGACATTCTTGCCATAGAGGCAGTACAGAGAAGGTTCACCGGACTGATTCCTGGGATGTCGGGACTTTCATATGAAGAAAGACTGGATAGACTCGACTTGTACTCGCTAGAATTTAGAAGATTGAGGGGGGATCTTATAGAATCTTAAGGGGTTGGACAGGCTAGATGCAGGAAGATTGTTCCCGATGTTGGGGAAGTCCAGAACAAGGGGTCACAGTTTAAGGATAAGGGGGAAATCCTTTAGGACTGAGATGAGAAAAACATTTTTCACACAGAGAGTGGTGAATCTCTGGAATTCTCTGCTGCAGAAGGTAGTTGAGGCCAGTTCATTGGCTATATTTAAGAGGGAGTTAGATGTGGCCCTTGTGGCTAAAGGAATCAGGGGGTACAGAGAGAAGCAGGTACAGGATACTGAGTTGGATGATCAGCCGTGATCTTATTGAATGGCGGTGCAGGCTCGAAGGGCCGAATGGCCTACTCCTGCACCTATTTTCTATGTTTCTATATTTCTATGTTTCTAAAACACGCACAGAAACTAGGAAGGGGTAGGAAAACCAAAGTAGTTATTTAATTGACTGTCATATGGGATGTGCTATACCAGGTAAACGGGCGATGCTAGATAGGACAGCACAGGAATAGGCCTTTCGGCCCACAAGGTCCATGCTGAGCATGATGCCAAGTTAAATTAATCTTTTCTTTCTGCCTGTGATTCCTATCCTATTTCCTACCTGACTATTTGGCTGTACAGAAGCCTCTTAAGTACTAATCATATCTGCCTCCACTACCAACCCTGGCAATGCATTCCAAGCACCCACCGCCCTCTGGATAAAAGACTTGCCCCGCACATTTCCTTTCAAACTTTGTCCCTCTGACCAAAAGGTATGCCTTCTCGTCTTTGATATTTCTACCCTGGGAAAAAGGTTTTGACTGTCTACCTGATCAATTCATCTCATAATTCTATGTATTTCTACAGATTAATAGTTACATAGTTCTACTGCATCTGTGCCAGGCCAAAGAGCAACCACTATTTTACAAAGAAAAGGAATGGAATGTATTATTGACATAAAACTAATTCAGTTGGGTTCATATATTAAAGGATTCCGTTTCAGCTCCATCCATAAGGACAATCAAACAGCGATCTGGAAATAAATAAGAAACCAGCTAAAAGAAAATCAGTAATGAATAGTTATTAATGAAGTATTGAACTGGATGCAGGCTGGATGGGAACGTGCAATGCAAGGCTTACCACAAAGGCAACTTAGTGATTTTTTAAAAATTGCTAATGCTGGAAATTTGAAGCTGAAACATATAGTGCTGGAAACACTCAAAGTCAGGTCAGCATCTGTGACGGGAGAAACAGAGTTAACGTTTCAGGTCACATACCCTTTGTAAGAATTGCCTCCGCATTAACCGTGGCTTATTTATAACACTATCTGGACTTATCAGATAGAAAATTCAATCGCAGATGATCAGATATCTGGACCTCTGGTTGCAGAGTTATCGCCATAGTGACTTTTATTGCATATGGTCACACTTGTGGGTAGGTCAAGTGTTATGCTATTTGGAGAGGTGGGGGATGGGTGTTAAGAGATGCAGTTAACACACGCCAAATGTATGCAGATGGGACAGCTTATGACCTCAGATTTTCCTCCATGAGATGTCAACCTGCAAAGTTCACTTAGTGTCAGCAATGCAACACGGCAGCTCAAGCTTCACTAACACCCCGCACTAGGCTTGCATAGTTGAACAGGTGCACAGTAGCAGGACTGACTGTTACACCAACACTAGTTAAACGGTCTGTTCATTTAGTTTAGTTTAGAGATACAGCTTGGAAACGGGCCCTTTGGCCCATCGAGCCCCCACCGAACAGCAATCCCCGCACACTAACCCTATCCTACACACACACTAGGGACAATTTACAATTTTTACCAAAGCCAATTAACCTACAAACCTGTATGTCTTTGGACTGTGGGAGGACATCGGAGCTCCCGGGAAAAAAACCCACGCAGGTCACGGGGAGAACGTACAAACTCTGTACCGACAGCACCTGTAGTCGGGTTTGAACCTGGGTCACTGGCACTGTAAGGCTGCAACTCTATCACTATGCCACCATGTCGCCCCCTTGAAGACTATTTTCGACTGTCTTTTATTATGTGGATATGTGTCTTTTATGCCTTAAAATTGTTATTGTCTGCAGTAAATTATGATGGCATTGTCCTGAGCTCAAGGATTTTGTATAAATCAGTAGCTACAAGACAGCACATTACGAATAAATAAGAAACCAGACATTACCTTGGAGAATGAGACAACTGGGAGAATTTACAGAGGAAACGAAGAGTAACATAAGCTCATCGAAAGTGGTGGGGAGGGGAGGGCAGTGGCAGAAAAGAGGCCTCAGCAGGAAGCCATATCTACCCAGCAAGATCGGGAAACATTTTACCACCTGAACCGAAGAAAGGAACCGCAAGTGTGCAACAGTAAGCATGTCTTCATTCATATCTGCCACCAATTGTAATCACAATAACAGTGTTGGAGCAGGCTTAGGAATGCATTGCCTGTGCTCTAAAGGCAACATTGCCATTAAAGGTTTTTTTGGGCTGGAACAGGATATATTATTAACACCTGCACGAGTAATGTTGCCAATGGTGTCTGCTCAACTGCATTTCATTCCATTTGCCAGGGGGCAGCAGGTGGAGAAGGAAGATGGAGATACATAGAACATCAGATAGTGAAGATGGTTATGAACAATTGCAGCAGGATCTTGATCGATTGGCCAGGTGGGCTGAGGAATGATTGATGGAATTTAATACAGAGAAATGTGAGTTGTTGCATTTTGTGACATCTAACAAGGGCATGAAATAAACAGTGAATGGAAGGCCTCTGGGGAGTGTTGTAGAGCAGAGGGATCTAGGAGTGCAGGTGCATGGTTCCTTGAAGGTTAAGTCGCAGGTAGATAAGGTGGTCAAAAAGGCTTTTGAACACTGGCCTTCATCAGTCAGAGTATTTATAAAAGTTGAGAGGTAATGTTATAGATAGAAAATAGGTGCAGGAGGCCATTCGGCCCTTCGAGCCAGCACCGCCATTCATTGTGATCATGGCTGATCAATCACAATCAGTAACCCGTGCCTGCCTTCACCGCATACCCTTTGATTCCGTTAGCTCCAAGAGCTCTATCTAACTCTCTTTTAAATTCATCCAGTGAATTTACCTCCACTGCCTTCTGTGGCACAGAATTCCACAAATTCACAACTCTCTGTGTGCAAAAGTTTTTTTCTCATCTCAGTTTTAAATGGCCTCCGTTCCTGCCTTCTCCCCATATCTCCTGACTCCATTATCTTTAAGAGCCTCTAGCTCTTATCTTTTTATCTAGCTCTCTTTTAAGTATCCAGAGAACCATCCTCTATCGCCCTCTGAGGCAGAGAATTCCACACTCGCAACTCTGTGTGAAAAAGTGTTTCCTCATCTCCATTCTAAATGGCTTATCCCTTATTCTTAAACTGTGGCCCTTGGTTCTGGACTCCCCCAACATTGGGAACATGTTTCCTGCCTCGAGCGTGTCCAAACCCATAATAATCTTATATGTTTCAATAAGGTAGCCTCTCATCCTTCTAAATTGTGGAGTATACAAGCCCAGCCGCTCCATTCTCTCAGCATATGACAGTCTCACCATCCCGGGAATTAACCTTGTGAACCTACACTGCACTCTATTCAATAGCAAGAATAGCCTTCCTCAAATTTGGAGACCAAAAATGCACACAGTTAATTTTCTATCCATGTCAGCACTCTACTCTCAATACCATGCGCCCTAATTTTGCCCACTAATTTCCTATGTGGGACCTTATCAAATGCTTTCTGAAAGTCCAGGTATACTACATCCACTGGCTCTCCCTTTTCCATTTTCCTAGTTACATCCTCAAAAAATTCCAGAAGATTAGTCAAGCATGATTTCCCCTTCGTAAATCAATGCTGACTTGGACCAATTCTGTTATTGCTATCCAAATGTGCCGCTATTTCATGTTTTATGATTGACTCCAGCATCTTCCCCCACCACCGATGTCAGGCTAACTGGTCTATAATAGTAAGATTTAACGAGAACTTACCAGTTTGAAGTTTGATCTGTATTTTATGAGGAGTTACGATGAGGGATTACGTGAAGAGCCCGCTCAGCACGCATGCGCGACATACTTCAAAGCAGCGGTGTGGAATCACAGATAGACACTGTTATTGAAATAAACATAGTAAAGAAAAGGAGACCTCAGTTATCAGTTTGACCCACATTATTGAGGGTGGGAGCGGAGGGCACGTAATCCCTCATCGTAACTCCTCATAAAATACAGATCAAACTTCAAACTGGTAAATTCTCGTTTAATCTTACTATTTTACTTCGGAGTCACGTGAGTGACTACGTGAAGATTTTAAAAGCTCTGTGATTTCATACTGTGTAACAGTTCTTACTTCACTCACTGCCGAAGTCCTTGAGGGAGGAAGTGTGTTATCGTACTCAACCAATGAATCTGTTTGTAAAACCAACAACAGTATTTATTAACAATAACAACAAAGAAATTAAATTGCTCCCCTGGGCTTAAATTAAATATTTGCAGACTAAAATTCTCTGCAAATAAAGCAGGTTTTGCCAACGGCTTATTATAGAAAGTTTGGAACGTTCTTTCACTCGACCACCCTGCTGTAGCCAGGATGTGGTCTATAGGCACATCCATTCTTTTGGCCGTTGACGTGGATGCTGCCCTGGTGGAGTGAGATTTGTACATGTTAGTGTTTATACCAGCAGTTTTTAGCACTTGCTTGAGCCATCTCAAAATAGTTTGGCTCGTCACCCGACCATAAGGTTTTTTGTGGCTGACCCATAAGGCTTTTTCACTCCCTCGAATTATTATGGTTGTGTCTATGTAGGACAGTAGGTGGGTCATGGCACATAACCGTGGTTCTGGCGGGTAAGCCCGGAATTCCACGACTGGGTTGGGTGTTCCTGGTCTGCTCGGTTTGATCAATCCCTGGATAACGAAAGAGACCTGATCTGGAGCTGTGATCATGTTGTCCAGTCGCAAAAGGTGTTGTGACTGGACCCTCTGTGCAGATACAAGTGCCATCAGCATGATATTCTTGAGCGTAGATTGTTCCAGGGTGAGGGACCTGGCTGGTGGCCATCCCCTGAGGTATGTCAGGACCACACTGACATCCCATATATGGGTGTACCTTGGTCTGGGGGGGTTAGAGTTGTAAATTCCCTTCATTAGTTTAACCACCAGCGGGTGGGACCCCATGGCCTGATGTCCTGGTGCCCGAGTTAAATAGGCAGACAGAGCACTTCTAGTTGTGTTGATGGCACTGTAGCTGAGTCCTTCATTGTGGTGAAGGGCTGCCAGGAACTCCAGTACGTTGGTAATTGTTGCGGTTGAGTAGGTGGTCCTTGTATCCAAGCAATACTTCTCCCACTTTTTGATGCTGGACAAGTACTGTTTTCTTGTGGATGTTTGGTGGGATGCTAACATGGTGTTGACTGTTTTTTTTCTGACAATCCCAGTCCCAGTAATGGTCTGTTCAAAATCTGCAACCCAGGAGTTTGATTTTATCATTGCATGGGTGGCTTATGCCAGATACTGGGTGGGTTAATAATTCTGGGTGACTGGGAAATATCATCGGGGTTTCAACAACCATGTCGTGGAGTAATGGGAACCATAGCTGTGTAGGCCAGTCGGGTACTATCAAAATACCTGAAGCGGAGTCCATTTGTATTTTGCGAAGTACCCGGCTGATGAGGCAGAAGGGAGGAAATGCATAGAAGAAGAAATTTCCCCAATCCAGCGCAAACGCATCTACCGCTGCTGCCTCAGGGTCTGGTTCCCAAGTGACATACATAGGCACCTGGTGATTTAACCTTGATGCAAATAGGTCGATATCTGGCATGCCATATTGCTTGATCATTTTAGCAAACACTTTGGGGTTTAACATCCATTCGGTGTTGTCATTAAATTTGCGTGACCTGGTGTCTGCCACTGTATTTAGCTTACCTGGCAGGTAAGTTGCTGATGGCCAAATATGTCTTTCGACACACCATTGCCAGATTATGTTGACCAATTTGTCGCATGATATCGATTTTATGCCGCCCATGTGGTTAATATAGGCCACCACCGTAGTATTGTCTATTTGTAACCGAACATGCAAGTGATGCATATTTGACGCATATGCTTTTAAACTGTAAAAGGCACCCAACATCTCTAGATAGTTAATGCCCAGTGTAAGTAGTAACGATGACTCTGGGTTAGTCCATCTACCATCTGTGCTGGATATGGAGTTAGTTTCTCCCCAGCCTTGAGCACTGGCATCTGTTTGGATAACTAAAGCAGGGTTAACGATGATGATAGGGCTGGAACTATGCCAAATGGTTTCTGCCCACCACTGTAGCTCTGATATTGCTTCAGTGGGTAATTTCATGATATGATCATAATGACCTGCATGTCGTTTTAGTGCCTGTACCTTTGCTCTTTGTAAGTTTTGATAGTGCAAAGGTCCAAATTGTGTAGCCGGAAATGCTGTTACCATTTTCCCAATTACTCTTGCCACTTGTCGAATAGTTGGTCGCTCGTTGACCATTAAATTGTTACATGATTGTGCCAATTCAGTTGTTTTGTCTTTTGGCAAAGTTACAGATTTGTGGACTGAGTTAATAGTGAAGTCCAACTAGTCCATGGTTGTGGATGGCTTCAACTTAGATTTATCTGGATGCAAGACAAATCCCAAGGTTTCAATCAATTGTTTGGTCGCTGACACAGCTGATATAGCCAATTCCATGGTTTTGCCTACTATTAAGATATCATCAAGATATGCCATGACAATATGTTTTTGTCTCCTTAATATTGCCAGGGCTGGTTTTAGTATCTTGATGAATAATCTTGGGGCTGATGTTAAACCATTGGGTAACGCTTTAAACTGCCATTGTTGCCCCATCCAGGTAAATTTCAGATATATGTGATGATCCTTATGAATGGGTATTGAATAATAAGCAATTTTTAGGTCAATGCTTGTCATGAAGTATCATTTGGAAATCATTTGTTTGGCAGTAACAAACATTTCCATTTTGAAATGTACATACTTAACAAACATATTTAGTGAAGTTAAGTCAATGATGATGCGACATCCACCATCTTTTTTTAGTTTTAGTAAATATATTAGACACAAATTCCAAGGGTTCATGTTTTGTTTTTTTCAATGATACCCTTAGTGATTAGTCTCACCAGTTCAGCTTGTCCCTCTCGTTTTTCTTTAACTGGGAGGGAAAGAACCCTCTGGGGTGAATGCTGAACTGGTGGAAATTTTTCTAGTGCAAACTGTATTTTGTATCCACGAATGCTATTGAGTATATACTTGTCATTCGTGATAGACTCCCATGCTTCCTTAAACAGGTGTAATCTCCCCCGTTAGTATATGCTGGTAGGAACCAGACCCACCTACCTCCATGGTTATGGGTGTTTCTTCTGCTTCTTCGCAGGATGACGAGTCTTGTGCGTTGTCTGACGTGTTGGTGAGGTTTGGGGTTGGCGCATTTTCCATGGGGTCCGCTCTGGGCCTTGGCCTAAAAATGGCTTCCGGTGGTGATATGTGGACCCCGAGCTTTCACCAGTCCCGCCTGACTCCCGCTGCGTCGCTGTTGCCTGCGTGAAGTCGCGCATGCGTGCTGAGTGGGCTCTTCACGTAGTCACTCACGTGACTCCGAAGTAAAATTCCCTGTTTTCTCTCTCCTGCTATCAGGCCCTGGGGATTTATCAGCCTTCTGTCCCATCAGTCTACCCAACACCATTTCCAGCCTAATGTGGATTTCCTTCAGTTCCTCCGTCACCCTAGATCCTCTGGCCACTAGTATATCAGGAAGATTGTTTGTGTCCTCCTTAGTGAAGACAGATCCACAGTTTCTGTTCAACTCATCTGCCATTTCCTTGTTCCCCATAATGAATTCACCCTTTTCAGTCTTCAAGGATCCAACTTTGGTCTTAATTAATTTTTTCCTCTTCACATAATTAAAGAAGATTTTACTATCCTCCTTCATATTCTTGATTAGCTTACCTTCGTACATCATGTTTTCTCCCCGGATTGCCCTTTTAGTTATCTTCTGTTGCTCTTTAAACATGACCCAATCCTCTTGCTTCCTGCTCATCTTTGCTACTTTGTACTTCTTCTGTTTTATTTTTATACTGTCCCTGAATTCCCTTGTCAGCTACGGTCACCCCTTACCCCCTTGGAATCTTTCTTCCTCTTTGGAATGAACTGATCCTGCACCTTCTGCATTGTTCCCAGAAATACCTGTCATGGTCACTGACCTCACTGCTATGGATCCTTAAGTCAACTTTGACCAGTCCCCCTCATGGCTCCAAATCCAGTTCATTCAACACAACACTAAATCCCGAATTGCCTTTCCCTCTCAAATTGTAGATTAAAACTTTCATATACTACCTCACAATGGCTCCTGCTCAAGAATCCATCAATCCAGTTCATTACACAACACTAAATCCAGAATTGCCTTTTCCCTGGTAGGCTTCAATACAAACTGCTCTAAGAATCCATCATGGAGGCATTCCACAAAGTCCCTTTCTTGGGGTCCAGTACCAACTGATTTCCCCCATAACAACTGTAGTGTTACCTTAACAACATGCCAATTTTAACTTGATTCAATTTGCACCCTATATCCAGGCTACTGCTTGGGTGCCTGGAGATAAGTCCCATTAGGGTCTTTTTACCCTTACAATTCCTCAGTTCTATCCATACTGACTCCACATCTCCTGATTCCGTCACCCCTCTCAAGGGACTGAATTTTATTCCTTATCAACAGAGCAACTCCACCCCCTCTGCCCACCTGTCTGTCTTTTCGATAGGACGTACACCCTTGAATATTCAGTTCCCAGCCCTGGTCCTCTTGCAGCCATGTCTCTGTAATTCCCACAACATCATACTTGCCTATTTCTAACTGAGGCTCAAGCTCGGCCACTTTATTTCTTATACTTCACGCATTCATATACAACACTTTGACTTCAGTATTCACCTCCCCTCTCACACCAGTCACTATTGGCTCTGACCTTACTCTCTTATCCCTTCTCGAACTTTCCTTCCCATTACTTCGGGAGTCTTTTGTAACTTTTTCTGTACTCGCTTTCCATTCAACTACATCTTTATACTCCCAATATGACAATCCCTCCCCCCCCCCCACTGCATAGTTTAAACCCACATGTGTAGCACTAGCAAACCTGCCTGCTGGTCCCCCTCCAGTTAAGGTGTAACCCGTCCCTATTGTACAGGTCAGCCCTACCCCCAGAAGAGACCCCAACGGTCTATAAAGCTAAATCCTTGCTCCCTGCACCAACTCCCCGGTTACCCATTCAAGTCCCCTATCTCTGTGTTCCTCCCCTCACTCGCACAAGGTACTGGAAGCAATCCAGAGATAACCACCCTAGAAGTCCTGCTTTTCAGTCAGTCTGTGATATCAATAACCCTGGCACCAGGGAGGCAACAAACCACCCTCGAGTCTCGCTGCCACCACAGAATCCCCAGTCCATACCTCGGACAATGGAGTCACCCACCACTAAAGCTCTGCATGATGTTGGTTTTGCCAGTCGAGTCTCATCACTTGGGTTGGAGCCACTGACCTGTCCACCTGTCTGCCCCGACAGCTCCCAAAAGGGAGTACCTGTTTTCATTGGGTACAGCCACCGGGGTCACCTGCACTCCACGCTTACTCCTCGTTCTCACAGTCACCCTCCTTTGCTCTCCCTGTAGCCTTGGCGTGACAACCTCACTGTAGGTCTTATCCACAAAACTCTTGTTATTCCGGATGGCCCTGAGATCATCCAGCAGCATCTCCAGTGCCCCAACACATTCCTTCAGGAGCTGAACCTGGTCACACTTACCACAGTTGTAGCAGACGGAGGCACCATCAGTGTCGTTGATCCCCTACATCCTTCATGCCTCACACTGATCATGTCTTCATCGCATCCTGTCTTCTCCAACATTTAGCGTAGTCTCCTGTCCTCAGCCTCCTCGCCAAAGACTACCCCGAGTGCGACCTTGCTTATATTGGCTAATTAAATTCCTCAGTTAATCCCTGCACACCACCTGCTGCCGACCTTGAAGGTGTGTGTTCTAGGCTGGTCCCGCCCGTGTTTTTCTACTTTCCCTCTGACTCACCGACTTCCAGCCAATCCTAGCTCTCTCTGCTTCTTGTTGCTCTTGCTCTCTCCCACCTTCACGGTAACTTCAAGGATGTCCTTCCTCAAATTGAAAAACAAACTGCACACAATACTCTAGATGTGGTCCCACCAGGGCCCTGTTGCAGTTCTATAGGATGTTACTGAGACTGCATTTAGAGTATTGTGTTCAGTTCTGGGCACCATGTTACAGGATGAATATTGTCAAGCTTGAAAAGGTTCAGAGAAGAATTACGAGGATGTTGCCAGGACTAGAGGGTCTGGCTATAGGAAGATGTGAGTAGACTGGGTCTCTATTTCTTGGAGCGCAGGAGGATGAGTGGTGATCCTATAGAGGTGTACAAGGGCATGAGAGGAATAGATCGGGTAGAAGCATAGAATCTCTTGCCCAGCGTAGGGGAATTGAGGACCAGGGGACATAGGTTAAAGGTGAAGGGGAAAGATGTAATAGGAATCTGAGGGGTAACTTTTTCATACAAAGGGTGATGGGTGTATGAAACAAGCTGTCTCGGGAGCTCTTATTCAGACCCCAGATACAGAGAGAAATTGGCCTCCTCAACTGCATGCAGAGTGCAGAAAACCACTGCAGACAATTCACATGGCAGGTACCACTAGATATATCACAACTGACTGGTTCAACATTCAGCGATTGGAGCGATTGACTGGTTCAACATTCAGTTAGTGTTCAACAGTTGGCAGAAAGCCATGCAGGTCAAGGCCCTGTTTCTTGGTGAATGTCGCAATGCCCTGTTTATCTGGCAGCTCTTTCTCAACCATCATGGTAGCTATTGGTTGACAAGGGCTACCTTGTCAGGTGATTCAAGGGCTACCAGGTGATTCATACACAACCCATCCTGACAAGGTGACCGCGTGCCACAAGAACTGAAATAAACATGTAATTGGCATTCTCTAACAAGGCTTTCATTGCACCGTCTGCACTGGAGGAATTGCAGTACTTGCTGATGACTCTGCTATTTGATGGTGCAACCTCGCCTGCAGAATGACACGGCATTTGCCACCAGCCATATTTTCAACAAGTGGAGCAGTAGATTTCCTTCTCATTCAGTGCTGAACAGAATCCTTGTTAGTTCCTTTTGATGTTGCACTCAATTAATAATCTATTTCCTTTCAGGCGTTCTCATTTTGTACATTAGGAGAGCAATCATCATAAGATCATAAGTGATTGGAATAGAATTAGGCCATTCGGCCTATCAATTCTACTCTGCCATTCAATCATGGCTGATCTATCTCTCCCTCCTAACCACATTCTCTTGCCTTCTCCCCATAACGTCTGACACCCGTACTAATCAAGCAATCTGTCAATTTACCTCCAAACATTATCGCTTCACCAGTAGATTTACTGTCCTGTATCTCTTTGATAGTAATGCTATTGGAATTTCTAAAGTCATACAGAAGGATTGTAAATTAGCCAATCAATGCGAATTTCTGATATTAAAATGTAAGTGCATTGGAGATCTCCTAGTGGCAGCATGCTGTAAGGTTGCAAATCCGTTTGTTCCCTTAACGTTTAACTTACACTGACCACTCTTTCAATGTTACTGGTGTCTATTTGACTTCAAGACTCCGTCTAACTGTTGATAAAGTGTTGATAACACTTTTACACGCCTTAATCGTGAAAAGGATGAAGACAAGAAGGAAAGGAGGTTCCCCAAAGAAGGAACGGGGAAAGCTACAACCACAGCTGCAGCTTCTGATTCCAGTATCATAGAAGCAATATCGAAAATGAACGATGAATTGAAAAATGAGCTGAAAAATGAAATGAAAACAAGATTTGGCATTTTGGAAGAAATGGTGAAAGGAGTTTCGACCAAATTGAGGAAGTCCAAGGAAAACTGTCTTTGTTACAAGATGAACCGTGAACAAAAGGATCAAATTGATATCTTGTACACCCTGGGACGGGAGAGAGATTTGAAGATTGAAAAACTGGAACGGAGAATGAATGAAAATACTCAAGCACTTCAGCAATACAAGTTTAAAAATATGGACCTAAAAAACAGGAGCTGTCATTTGGAATTTACGAATTGTTGGTTTGCCGGAAGGCCAAGAAGGAGATAAAGTTATAAAATATGCTTCTAAAATGATAAAGGAAACATTCAACATTGAGTACAATGAAAACCTTCCATTTCTGGATAACGCACACAGGGTTGGGAAGAAAGCCGGTAATAAACCGAGACAGTTGATCATTCGGTTTCATTTTTTTTCAAATGAAGGAGAATATTCTCCAGGCAGCAAAAAAGTTGGGTGTGGTTGAATATGAGGGATGTAAGTTTCGGTTTGTCCCTGATTATAGTTACGAGCTTTTGGAAATAAGAAAGACTTTTTACAATGTAATGTCTGAATTGTATAAGAAAAGACTCCGCCCAGCTCTATTATTTCCAGCTAGATTGCGTATTCGTCTTTTTAACGGTACCTTTCGATTCTTTAACAGCCCTCAAGACGCCTCCAGCTTGCTGGAGAGCTATGACATGGGAGGGGAGTAATTGATAGCTGATTAAGTTATAATTAGAGATTTACTGTTCCTATTTTAAGAATGATTAAGAATTTAACCGGACGAGTTTTTCTTTTACATATTCTTCTAAGAATTTCTTTGTTAATTTGCGTTCCTCTGTCATCAGACAAACTAAGAGAACGCAGCTCTTGTTTTTCATATCTTGACCTTGGATAATAATAAGTAGCATTCTATGCCTGTATTTTTTTTTCCTTCTCTCTCAAAGAGATAACAACCAATGTGTATGACGAGTGGTTAAATATTATTATTTCTATGCTGTGTGCTGTTACTAGGAGAGATGGGATTGGGGAGGGGATTAGGTAGCTTGCGGACTGTCTATTGGTCAGTTTGGGGTTCTACAGGGTTGGGAGGGCGGAGGGGGGAGGGTTTTTTTGTTCCTTATTTAGTGTTCTCCATTTGCACAAACCCTGAACTAAAAAAATGTCTGAAATGTCGTCACTTCTGGCTCTGCCCTAGATTTTTCTTTTTTCACTATTATGAACTTTTAGGCTTCAAGAAATTAACCCATTACATCCCACATGATTTTTACAAGCAATATGGATAAAGTTACTAATTTCCTTTCATGGAATGTGAATGGCTTGAATCATCCCATTAAGAGGAAAAAATGTTTTAAAGTTCTCCACAGATTAAATGTTCAGATTATCTTTCTTCAGGCAAGCCATGTAAGGCAAGATGACAAGTCACGATTTTTCAAGTTTTGGAGAGGACAGCAGTTTCATTCAAATTCACAGGCCAAGGTGAAAGGAGTCTCTATTTTTATTGACGACTCAATTCCGTTTGTTCACCATGAATCAATTTCTGATCCATATGGCAGATTCTTGGTGATTACCGGTGTCCTTTATAGGCAAAAAGTTGCTATGGTGAATGTCTATGCACCAAATATTGATCACCCTGAGTTTTTTAAACAGTTAATTGCATCCTTTCCTAATTTAAATGAACACTTTTTAATAATGGGTGGAGACTTCAATTGCTGTTTGAATCCCTCGATTGACAGGTCTACATCTGATCATGTGCTTCCAAATAAATCAGCTAATTTTATTAACTCTTTTTTACTTGACTCGGGAATGTTAGAAATTTGGTGATTCTTACACCCAAATGACAAAGAATTTTAATTTTTCTCTCATGTATAACATAGTTATTCTAGGATCGACTATTTTATACTAGACTCTCAGCTAGTTCCATCGGTCATTGCATGTGAGTATGATGCAATTGCTATTTCTGATCATGCACCATTGAAACTATCAATCAAACTACCTGATTCCAAGTTTAGTGCTAAACAATGGCGATTTAATGCTACTTTGCTTCAAGACTTAAACTTTATTAAGTTTATGAAAGATCAGATTGCTTTTTACTTTTTGACAAACTCTAATGAAGAGATATCCAATGGTATAGTTTGGGATGCTTTTAAGGCATATATTCGTGGACAAATTATTTCATACTACGCGGGATTAAAAAAAAACAAATACAAAAAGAAATACGCACATTGGCTGACGAGATTAAAGAAATCGATAAAAAATATTCAAAAGCCCCTATATATATAGAGCTCTATAAGAATAGAGTTAAACTTCAATTGAGATATGATTTGTTATTAGTTTCATCAATTGAGAACCAGTTACTTAAAACAAAGTCAATTTTATATACATGGCGAAAAATCGGGTAAATTACTTGCTAATCAATTGAAAGCAGAGTCGGCCAAACGTCAGATTATTAAAGTGAGTAAAAGGGATGGTACAGTAACTGTAGACCATGACGAAATTAATAAATCCTTTCAGGAATTTTATACCTCCATATATCAATCAGATTTTCCTACTGATTCCAATATAATGCATGAGTTTTTAAAGAAATCGAACTTACCAAATTTACCATCTAATGAGTCTTTGCTGTTAGATGAGCCCATCACGGAAGAAGAAATACAGAAAGCAATTTTTTCAATGAATTCTGGTAAAGCTCCCAGTTTAGATGGATTTTCAGTAGAATTTTTTTAAGTACTACTCAAATTTATTGTCTCCATGGCTATGCAAGGTATTTAAAGAAGCTTTTTTAAGGAATAGACTACCACAATCTTTTTTATGAAGCTTCTATTTCTTTAATTCTTAAAAAAGATAAAGACCCTACTGAAGTGACATCATATAGACCTATATCAATGTTAAATGGAGATTTTAAAATTCTTTCCAAAATATTAGCTATGAGATTGGAAAAGATCTTAACACAAATTATCTCTGAAGATCAGACGGGTTTTATTAAAAGTTGTTACTCATACTTTAATGTTAGGAGATTAATGAATATTGTATATACAGTGTCTAATAAAACCTCAGAATGTGTCATCTCACTTGATGCCGAGAAGGTGTTTGATAGAGTAGACTGGGAATATTTATTCAATACACTTGAAAAATTTAAGATTGGTCCAAAATTCATTTCTTGGGTCAAACTGATATATCTTATACCTCTGGCTTCTGTACTTACCAATAATCAGAGATCTCCTTTTTTCAGGCTCTTTTGAGGTACGAGACAGGGCTGTCCCTTAAGTCCTTTCCTCTTTAATATTGCTTTGGAACCTTTAGCCACCGCTATTAGGGAATCCTCTAATATTTTTGGTATTGTCCGTGGGAATAAGACACATAAGCTATCTCTTTATGCAGATGATCTGTTATTATTTATTTCTAACCCTGAGAAATCTATTCCGGCAATAGTAGCATCACTTAACCAATTTAGTAGTTTTTCTGGTTATAAACTAAATCTTAGTAAGAGTGAGCTTTTCCCAATAAATAATTTTGTTTTGAGTTATGGACAGTTTCCATTTAGATTGACTACTGAAAGTTTCACTTATTTAGGTATTAAGATCACCAAGAAACACAAGGATTTATTTAAAGCTAATTTTATGCCTTTAATTGACCATATTAAACATCAGTTTACTAAATGGTCACCAATGTCCTTATCCTTAATTGGCCAAATCAATGCTATTAAAATGTTCATTTTACCTAAATTTCTGTATTTATTTCAGACGATACCAATTTTTATTGCCAAATCTTTCTTTGATATTATAGACTCTAAAATCTCTTCATATATATGGCAGAACAAAACCCCCAGACTAGGTAAAAGATACCTACAGAAATAAAAAAATGTTGGTGGTCTGGCATTGCCGAACCTTAGACTTTATTATTGGGCGGTCAATGTTCGTTATTTAACATTTTGGACGAAAGACTTGGAAGATACCCAATGCCCTGGATGGATGAACCTAGAATGTGATTCCTTACAAGGGCTATCATTGGCATCTATTCTAGGGGCCTCGTTACCTTTTACAATTACGAGATTGAATAAATATACGACAAACCCAATAATAAGACATACTTTCTGAATATGGTTTCAATTTCGTAAGTTTTTTGGACTAAATGATTTTATCTTATCGAGTCCTATCTTATCCAATTTTCGATTCCAACCATCTAGTACTGATCAAGTTTTTTATTTGTTATGGAAGAGGAAGGGATTAGTAGCCTTTCGTGATTTGATTTTGGAGGGTTGTTTTATGTCCTTCGAACAACTCTCCAATAAATATAACTTGCCTAATTCACACTTTTTTAGATACTTACAAATTAGACATTTTTTTAAGGCTACTCTACCCCTTTTTCCGCTACCACATCAATCCGAAATTTTGGTAACAATTTTACAGTTGAACCCTTATCAGAAAGGATTAATAACGACTATGAGTTGATTTTGAAATTACAAATAGATACCTTTGATAAAATCAAGAATGACTGGGAAAGAGAACTAAAAAATTATTTATCTATAGAGAAATGGGAAAGGATTCTTCAACTTGTTAATACCTCTTCAATGTGTGCAAGACACGCTTTGATACAATTCAAGGTGGCTCACAGAGCTCATATGTCAAAAGATAAATTAGCTTGTTTCTATGGTCATATAAATCCTACCTGTGATAGATGTAACTCTGAAGTGGCCTCACTGACCCATATGCTTTGGTCCTGCCCTCTTTTGGAAAAATATTGGAAATACATTTTTGATACCATTTCTGTAGTCTTAGGTATAGATTTACAACCTCATCCTATTACTGCAATTTTTGGGCTACCAATGTTAGACTCTATTCATTTGTCCCACTCTGCCCATCGTTTGATTGCTTTTACCACACTAATTGCCAGAAGATTTATTTTATTTAAATGGAAAGATTCCAAGCCTACGACCACACTCCAGTGGTATTCTGAAACGATATCATGTTTAAATTTAGAAAAAATCAGAAGTGACATTGTTGAACCCTTGGTTGATTTTGATAAGAAATGAGGAAAATTTATTGAACATTTTCATACAACATAAATTGTTCCCTTTTTAACCGTATATAAAAATGATTTTACCTTCATGGAACGTACTTGATGACAAACAGACTTAAATTGTTGAATTTTTCTCAGTTCAGATTCGGTTTTTGCTCTGTTTTCTTTATTATTATTATTATTTTTATTATTATTATTTTTTTTAGTTTTTAAATTTAGTTTATTTTGTTTTTACATTTATGTTTCCTTTTAAAGATTTAACTATATTTACATAGAGATCGGGAGGTCTATATTCATTGTGTATTTTGACACTGGTTTCATATTAGGTTATACCTGTTATTAATATAATCCTGATCCCTATGTATCAATACCATTGGTATGTTTATCACTATTCTTTTTGCTCTGTCTTATTTTTCTTCCATTTTTTTTTTGTTTTGTTTTTTTTGAAAAAAAAACCCAATAAAAAGATTTTAAAAGAAAGAAAGAGTGCTTTCATAAATGTAGATTTTACAGCCAAGTGGCACATTGCTTTGCAAAATGTACATCCTATAATCGTAAAGCATTGCTTTAATGTTTTCTAATTAGTTATTACAGCTTGTTGCTGACGCGCACATTTTAGGATTAGTCACGGTGAAAGCACACAACAGGTGCAGTGACTGATCGACACTAGCGGAACAGTGACCTCTGCAAGAAATCTCCTGCATCAAACTCATCAGTCACCAGCAGTCACCAAGTGACCTGGAAAATCCAGTCATTTGATGAGACAAATAATGAGTCTATAGAAGTGATTAAAACCAAACTAAATACATGTACTAAATTCAAAAAACCAATGACATTAGGTAGAAGCCATTGAAGAGGTAGACCTAATCATAAATAAATCTCTGAAGCTAATTAATAGAAATATACTATTGATGGGGATTTTAATTAAACAATCAGAATTAAAAAACACTTCACAAGACTGCACCAAGAAGTAGTGACAAAAAATGTAGACACATGGAACCACAAATGCCGGTTTACCCAAAAAAAACAGTGCTGGTGGAACTCAGCAGGTCAGACAGCATCACTGGGGTCATGGATAGATGATATTTTGTGACCCTTCTTCAGACTGATTGTAGTGTGGGTGGGGGAGGGGTGGTGGGGGGGATGAAGGGAGAGAAAGCTTGAAATGAAGTGGGGTGGGGTGGGGCAAAGCTTGGTAAGTGACAGGCAGATACAGGTGAATGGTGTTTCAACTCCTCTCACTTTCTTCGTTAAAGGTGTAGCTATGAGCATTCACATGGGCCCCAGCTCTGCCTGCCGCTTTGGTGGTTACTTTGAACAGTCCTTGTTCCGAATGTTCACCGGTCCCTTCCTCTTTTCCCTCTCCAATCAGGCAAGAGTGCAGCAGTGTGAAAATGCACACCACCAGATCCAGGGACAGTTTCTTCCCGGCTGTTATAGGGCAGCTGCACCATCCTACCAACAACTAAAGAGTGGTCCTGAGCTACTACCTACCTTATTGGAGGCTCTCTGACTATCTTTAATTAGACTTTACCTTGCATTAAACACTATCATGGATCTGTACACAGTGGATGGCTCTTCATGTATGAGTTTTCTGCTGACTGATTAGCATGCAACAAAAGCTTTTCACTATACCTCAGTACACGTGACAATAAACTAAGCCATCTCCCAACTTTTTTCTTTGCTGCATCAACAAATGCAAAGGGGCTGCCTTCTGCACCCATGCAGAACTCATTGATTTCACCCACTTTACCACTAATTTTCACTCTACCCTCATTTTCACTTGGACTATCTCTGACACCTCTCCCAACTTTCTCGATCTCTGTGTCTCCATCACAGGGGACAGACTATTGACCAAACCCAATGACTCACCGTTTTCTGGACTATACTTATTTTACCCTGATGCTTGCAAAGGTGTCATCCCCTACTCTCAGTTTCTCAATCTCCACTACCCTGATCAATCAACTTTGTACTTTATACTCAATCAAATTTATAAGACATGACCTGCCTTGGACAAAGCCTCATTCTCTTCTAAATGCAAGTAAATCCTGTCTCTAAGAATCCTCTCCAATAGGTTCCTTGCCACTGATGTGAGGCACACTGGTCTATAATTTCTGGATTATCCGAATGTCAATGTGGATTTAACCAATAACAATTACTACCAAAATAATGCGCGGTTCCCGGAGGTTGCAGGTGGTTGCCGGAGGTTGCAGGTAGTGGAAGCAGGTAGGGAGACTGACAAAAACCCTCGGGAACCGCACGGAAACCTTGGGTGGGGCACAAAGTCTCCAGAGGTTTCCGTTCAGGTTTCCTAAGTGGGAGAGGGGCATAACTCCCTAAATTCCTTTTGAAGGACCTCGTCTCTCTTCATGCATATTAGCACCAATACAAACCATGACCTTTGGCTACTTACCTCCATGTTAAAAGTGTCCTGTACTTGCTCAGATAAATCCTTGACCCGGCCACCAGGGAGGCAACACACCAGCTTGAAGTCTCGCTTGAGGCCATGGAAGCATCTATTTGTGCTCCTTGACTAGAGTCCCTTATCACTATTCTAATGTGAACTGTCCACATACAGCTTTTGCCTCTGCGGATGCTGCTTGACCCATTGTTCTTCTTCTTTTTGTTCCAAACTCCAGCATCTGCAGATTCTTGGGTCATGAATTATCACTATTTGACCAACCAGTGGCTTTGTCCTGACAGTAATGTTACTGATTTTTCATAATAAGTCTGCCGTAGCCTCCCAGCACGGAATATGCAAAGCCATGCATTCGCATCAGTTCACAGCCTTACAGCTTAATTTAACAGGTGCCAACATAATCACTTCTTTCTCGGGAGCATTGCTTCCCACTTTAACCTCTGCATTAGTTTCAGGCTGCCAAATCAATGTGACTAGATCTGAAAAATAAATAACTTATTTAGTGCATCTGCCATTTCTGATCATTGCATTGCAACTCAATATCTGCCTTGTCTACTCTTTAAACTTCCATCTGGTAATACATTTCTTAGATGCTTGATGCATAAGATCCATCCTCATAAGGGAGACCTGTAACATGTGCGTTCTTATTGATTTGACATCTTATGATTAATGCACGTGATTACTTCTATGCTTGGCTAATGAAACAATAAGGCACAGAACTGATATGGGTATTTGGAATTATAAGAGTTACACTGAGCAATTAAGAAAATCACTAAAGTCACTTACAACTATTTTAGCTGCTGAACCAATTAATGTTGTTTTTAAAAAAGCATTTTTCAATATTGATCTATAATTGAGCAGTTCTTTTCCAAATGTGTATTAACATGTGGCAAATTTCAGTAATGGAACATCTTCATTGAAAATTCTAAAATGAGATGGCACAGGCTTCGGGGAATAGGGGGGAGGGAGATTTAAGAGGGAGCTCAGGGCAACTTTTGCACTCAGAAGACAGTCCATATCTGGAATTGCCTGAGGAAACTCTCGAAGTGGATGCAAGTACGACTTTTAAAATTTGGACAGATATATGAATAGGAAGGATTTAGATGGTATACGCCAAATACAGGCAAATGGGATAGCCCAGAATGTCAACTTGATTGGCACAGAGAGGGTGGGCCAAATGAACCTATACTGTAGAGCTCTGTGAGATGAAATGCAGAAAGATCAAAATATGACTAATGTCTGATGTACAGAGTGTTTTAAATGTATTCATGAGAAATCATCGTTCAGATAATAAAAACCATATCACATTTCCATAAAAGTCGTTAAGTGTAGAAAGATGCCATTCCAATTTTTGAAATAGCCTTCCTTATCATTCCTCAGTCCCCACTCTTTTTACAATTACATCTACTCTTTTTAATCAACCCAGGCAACTCTGCACCTACCTGAGAGGAAAGGATTCCCAGATCCAGGTCCACAACTCTATGTGCTACCATAGGCAATATGACATGTTATTGTGAGGAGTGTAGCAAAGAATTATGCCTTAATTCAAGTTTTAATTAGTTATTTGATGCACGCTTTTTAAAAAGAAACAAAGGAAACACATTCACTAAACCCGAAGCATTCTATTAGTTCAACTGTCTATGTCTCTCACATTAGGCAAGATATGATGTGCCTGTGTAAAAGTATGTACCTATAAATAGAACTATGGAATTAAATGCTTGTCTCAAATACCAAGCACTTTTGATATTCCAATTGTATTTATTCACATTATTAGCATTTAATTTATGGATTAAAATTGTTTAAACACTTTACTGAAATGCTGCAATTGTGAAATAAATGATTTAAAACATAATAAACTATTTGATGTTAATAGTAACATTTAATTACAAACTATAATATTTAAAGTGAATGAGATATATATAAATATATATATAAATTGTATATAGTTATACGAGGGGTTCTTAAAATATGAATGCCCATTTGGGGGAAAGTCGTGGTTGTCAGAATGAATGTTCTTCCAGTGACGACATGTTTCACTTGTAAGGCTCAAAATACAGGATGGTCTAAATTTATATGTGCTGGTATGTTACGCGGGATTACATTACGGTCATTTGAGTGCTCTAAATGGCATGAGGCAGTCTTTACTTTTCATCCCTGTCATTTATTTCTTGCCCTTTCCATTTTAGTAATTGGTGATTCTGTAGCACTAAAATGTTAGTGGGTTTTGTGGTAAAATTTTAAAGATGACTAATAACATAATGATGAAGAAGGTATTGTAGTGAAGATGGTCAATGTCAAGTCATGTATAGCAACAAAAGGAAAGAGAGGAAGGAACATTGGTATAGCATAAGAAGAAAAAAGACTAAATGGTGAGATTATTTACAGGTACTGTAAGTTTTTATGGTAGAGAAGTTTTTTTAAGAACTGATTCACATTGAACACATTAGCTTAAAACTTGAAGTGACTTTACTATAGTGAGCTTGTATGCATATACCTTGCATATACAGTGGTTTTACACTGGTCCACACATTTAAATGGAGCACTAGATACTGAGATATTGTTCTCTTGCAGAATGGTCTAATTTCAAATCTTTACTATTTACTTTTTGATTGAGGCACCAGAGGCGGAGGATGATTATGCTCTGCTAAAATTAGAACAACCATTCAGGAGGACATGATTGCAACATTTCCCCACCCCTTGCCCAGCACTCGACATTAATCCTTTGAGTAAATTCTTCCATTCGCTTGCAGCTACCTCTTGACTGTGCTCAGTTTGTGGAATAGATATAATGTATTAGGGATCAGGATTGATACTAGTCAATTTTGTTCCGTTTCTTGCTTTAATGTGTACAGCATTTGTTGTGTCATGATGTCTTATGCATCCCCAGCTGCCCTTGAGAACGTAACAATGAGCCACCTTCATGAGCCAATGTAGTCTTTGTGATAAAGGTGTTTTCACAATAAGGGAGAAAGCTTCAGAGAATTAATCTAGTGATGACAAAGAAATGGAAAACTATTTATAAATCAAATGAAGTGTACCCTGATGTGCAGCCTCAGATTATGCTTCTATACACCTATTACTATGTCCTTGGTGCTGGAGATGATGAATTTGGGTAGACACAAAATGCTGGAGTAACTTAGCGGGACAGGCAGCATCTCTGGAGAGAAGGAATGGGTGATGTTTTGGGTCAAACCCCTTCTTCAGTTCATTTATTTCCTTCGCTCCATAGATGCAACCTCACCCGTTGGATTTCTCCAGCACTTTTGTCTACCTTCAATTTTCCAGCATGTGCAGTTCCTTCTTCAGACTTGAATTTGGTTGATGCTCTTAGAGAAACCTTGGAAAGTTATGAAGATGTTACCTGCTACAGCCACGATTTGCTGCTAGTGTAGTAAATGGTTAGGGTGGGTAATGCATCTATTAGACAATTTTTAAACTCTTTTTGAGACTGCATGCATTCCAAGCAAGAGGAAAGTTTTTCCTCACATACTTCATTTGTACTTCGTATATGGTGGTAAAGGATTGAGAATTACCACAGAAGACCTATAATCAGGCAAATTTTATCATATTGCAAGGCAATGATGATCCAAAAGGAAGATGGCCTGTCCTTTGTCAATGTTAATAATATTTAATGTCAAAGAATGGTGGTTAAATTCCCTCTTGTTGGAGATGGGCATCACTTTGTCATTTACCACATATCAAGTCATATTCAAATATGGACCAGGCATCACATGTTGAGGGCATGGATTGCTTCACTATCTGAGAAGCTGTGAATGGAACTGAACAACATGGCAAAGAGCAGATAATTTTTTATTATAATGCAATAAACAAAACTACTGTGAACGTACGTAAAAATCTTAAATGCAATCAAGGCCAACACATTTCAAGTCTTATTTTTTTTTATTGAATTAATGTACACAAATTACAACCAATGGCAAAATAATTAGTTTAACCATCAAGTACCAATACCTTGAAGGAGATAAGGGGATCAGGTTTATTGTTCCAAATAATCAATTAATTTTCAACTTCCAATCACATCAATAGTAATAATAACTAATACCTATAAAATATTTTACAAAGGCAACATTATTTGCACATTACATTGACAGATAAACAAGTAAAAATGGATAAAGTTTATTAAACACTGATAATACCAGAAATTTGCATTTGTTAAGTATTAGTAATCTCTAGTTTACATCAGATTTTTAAAATGTTTGGCTATTATTCATCCATCTATATGACAACATACAAAATCATGTTATCATAACAGTCCATTGTAAGGTTTGATTCATATTCAACATTGGAATTGTTCTTCCTGTACTATACTTAGCTTTCGAAGCCAATGCTAATGCATATATATTAACCAGAGTCCACAATAAGGTTGATTGCAGAACTTTGGAAGATACTTCCTCTTTGATTTCCTGGGCTTTGGGATCTCAGTGTTAATGAATGTAACGATGCATTAACTGGTATGTGCAGGAGTCATCCAATATTTATTCAGTGGGAAATCAATTACATCTAGATTGGAACATTGCACAAGAGAATGTATGAGCAATCAATCCTGTACCATCTTCCTTTCAGTTCTGGAAATGGGTTTAAAAAAATTAACGGATGTACACGGAGAAACACAATCTGAACTAATTGCAATAAGGTCTCTGTCACTTATTATCCCTCCTATCTGAAAATCTATTATTATACCTCAAAAAGTCATTTATTTCTTCCTTCCCTTTTGCTGTTAATATCTACAGTACATGATTTAAATGCCACCCTTTACCTGGAACATTGTCTTCACCTTTGATGTTTTTCAGTGAATATGGCTCACTTTGTTTCATCACTTTTCTTTCACTTACATCATTCACTTTGCTATTTGTCCCTTACCATGTTTACAGTTTTTTTTAAATCAATTTTCCTTTTCTTTTATCTTAACAACAATATTCTATCTCTTGCCCTTCATTCCCAAGGCTCAAATCAAATCAAATCAAATATATCAACATGCAGTTTAAAAAAATATTGTGACAATTATAGCTACAGTTCACCAAATTTGCAAATATTGTTTCTACGTGATTTGCTGGAAATAATCTTGGGCCAGATAAGCATACATTCAATTACGATTTATACAACTTACACTAAAGCAAGTCTGTTCTTAATTGGTAATTGCAAGCACAATGAGATTCAGACAGACCAGACAACCAAAAACACAATACACTAGGTTTTTATAATCTAAACCTATCGAGCCTGTCCATCACATCACGAGGAGAACTGTGGATAATATGTTACCATTGATTAATAATATCAACATTTAAAAACAAGGAGCTGCCGATGCTGGTTTACCAAGGAAGCCACAAAATGCTGTAGCAACTCAGCAGATCAAATCTTCCCTGGAGAACATGGGTAGATGCTGTTTTGTGTCGGGACCCTTCTTCAGACTGATTTGAAATCAATTACTTATTTCAATATCAAAATTTAGTTGCTTCAATAGCACATCAGTATTGCATGGGATTTGTGGTAACTTGGCCAGAATTCAGGTATAATACACAACAGAGCCATGGTTATTGATTATGGAATAGTAAAATAAAATATCATACTTTATTTGTAGTGAGTGATTTCTCTTAGACACACCTTAGAAGGCAATCCTCACAAGGTGAGAAACAATTAAAATGCACATATACTGCAGAGAAAACTTGGTTTGAACTGTGGTTCACAAAATTGCTGGAGAAACTCAGCGGGTGCAGCAGCATCTATGGAGCAAAGGAAATAGGCGACGTTTCGGGCCGAAACCCTTCTTCAGACTGATGGGGGGTGGGGGGGGAGAAGGAAGGAAAAGGGGAGGAGGAGGAGCCCGAGGACAGGAGGAGACAGCTAGAGGGTTAAGGAAGGGGAGGAGACAGCAAGGGCTAGCAAAATTGGGAGAATTCAATGTTAATGCCATCCGGACGCAAGGTCCCCAGGCGGAATATGAGGTGCTGTTCCTCCAATTTCCGCTGTTGCTCACTCTGGCAATGGAGGAGACCCAGGACAGAGAGGTCGGATTGGGAATGGGAGGGGGAGTTGAAGTGCTGAGCCACCGGGAGGTCAGGTTGGTTATTGCGGACTGAGCGGAGGTGTTCGGCGAAACGATCGCCCAACCTACGCTTAGTCTCCCCTATGCTTAGTCAACCTACGCTTAGTCTCCCCGGATGCTGCTGCACCCGCTGAGTTTCTCCAGCAATTTTGTGTACCTTCGATCTTCCAGCATCTGCAGTTCCTTCTTGAACACTTGGTTTGAGCTGTACTGGTTCTTTATTTAGTGGGGACGTTTTGAATGGTATGGACTAGTTAGAGAACAGAATAATAAGTAAGGTTCAAAAACGGAGTGGCGGTACTTAAAAGGAAGGCAGAATGAGGAATCCAATCTAATATGATTCATCTTTCTGGTCATTCTTAAACCCAAAATTAGAAGAATGTATGAATTTGAACATCGTTGTTGGATAGGAGGCAAATGGCCAGGATTCCTGCTCTTGGTTACTATCCAGTGACTCCTCCTGGAAAATCTGTTTCTGGTCAATGGGTGTGGCCAGAGTTGGCCTCATTGTGACATCCCTCTCAATGGGCAAATAGCCTGCCAACATTCAAAGCACAAGCTCACATGCTTGGCTGTAATATCTGAGGGCTTCCAGCGCCCTTGGAACAATGGCTCAGCATGAGTCACCATCTCCAGAAGGAGAGAAGGGGGAAGAAACATGTAAAGTGAATACAGGCACACGTCAGCTGTCCCTACGTTTCAACAAATGCATACATTAAGGTAACTCTTAAAATTAGAGATCAACCTTTAATTGCAGGGGAATCGACTCAAACTAAAAAATAGGTTATTCACTTGAATGGCCAACTGGATGACATACTTTTTTACGAACACCATTGAAATTTCCACTCCCTCCACACCCCATCCTACCCTCCAAAAAGATAAACACATAACTCTGACACCATTTGCACATCCACATGAAAGACAACATGAAAGGTACACAAAGGATATTATACTAAATCACACCATTCTACATGTACTGCAACACTTCTAATTCAATTTTAAAACTAACTCATGGTACCATGGTGATTACACAGGATACACACTTCAAAAACATGCTCAATTCAGCTAAATACTTGCGTTTAAAAAATGAATATTTGTAAAGAACCCATAATAAAATACGTACTTGAATTGCTTTGATTCTATTTATGTAACTGGCTTTTGAAATATATTTATATTGTAGTAATATATTTCTAAGCCATGCAGCAATTTGATTACATTCCCTGTGGGATGGAATATGATGAATGCTGACAAATTTTATAGATGAATTCTACATTTATATGCTATAATTTTCCTAATATTCAACACCTGATCATTTTGCTTCTCGTTTTCAATCCTGAGCCTTGATTACTTAGTGTTTTGATTACCATAAATAAGAGGGAAGCAAGACTTTCTAAATCTCTTCTTGCAATGACATGGCATGTGTCGACACAATGATCCATAGAACACAATGTATCAGAAGCTGAGAGACTACAAGAATTAAAGCTGCATTACTTAATAGCCCTATTCAAAAATAAATTTAAGATAAAAATACAAGATTAATTGATGCTGTTCTTCTTCAAAGACCACTCTTGAAATAAAAAAAATTAAAATCCCAGAATTTACTAATTTATTTTAGGTTGTAAACTTCCTGTCAATCCTTTGTAATTCCACTTCTACAACTATCAGAAAAAAATGCAGAAGACTGATCCACGGTCATCTGAGGTCCAGTCAACCTGCTAGCAGGATGCACATGGGAGGACTGACTTTGTACATGACACCAATGCTTCATTTTAAAAAAAAAAGGCCAAATTAAATAAAGAATCTAAGTAATTAAACCAGTAACATTTGAATGGAAGCACAACTCATTTTAGGGATGTATTGCCATCACAGGCGTGGCAGTCTCTGCCACTATTAAGTAGCGCAGCTTTAAGTCTGTGCTTAACTAAACTCAGGACTCCGCTTCCCCTCTGCCACTGCAGGCACTGCTTCTTCACCCTTTGCTTCCATTGTTACAACGACCGTCTCTGTATTGGCAACATGTGGACTCATGCTTGGGAGGCTGTCTTCACTAACCTCAGCAGCTGCTGCAGCGTTAATATCAGTTGCCGCTTCTGGACCAGTGCCCTCGCCTTTGGAACTTTCTCCCACATTTTTGATGGCAACCTCTTGCCCTTCTGCCCCACTTCTTTCATTTTTCTTCTTCATATGAAAAGGTTTTGAATCGACAATGGACTTTTTGATCCTCTCTCCAGAAATCCTTATCTTCTCTCTCTGGTCTGGGGGGACTATAGTTGCGCTCAGCCGATTCATCTGCTTCCCTAAGTTTTGCTTGGTTTTTTGCATATTTTCTCTTGAGAAAACTTTCTTGATATTATCCACTCCCTTCATTCCCGATTTCTTGAGGCGTGCAGTTGCAGTTCCATCTTCATAAACAAGCTCTTCATCAGAGGAGAGGTCTGGTGGTGGTGTGGCTGTTTTTGAACTGTGTTCTTCAGATGCCGCTGCATTCCCCTCGTTTGGAAGTTTTTTATACGTGACAGAAGAAGGCATTTCATTTTCTTCCTGTGAAAGTAAAAAGTTGAGGTTGTTATTCTGGATTTCCACATCACAACATATTGGATTTTCATTGTGATTTCAGCAAATCATTTATTGCTCAGGCAGCTAATATTTCTTTCCAATTGTATTCATCCACACAACTGAAGTCTGACACATCCACACAAATTAGTTTTGTACCACCTTCTAGTGGAAAATATATCCCTTGTGGGACACCATGATGTCATGGATGCACCATCAGTCTCCTTTTAAGCTGCTAGCTGTCCAACTCATTTGCTTCATAAAAGCTAACTCACGATCAACATTTTGATTTGAATGCTAGAATAATCCTCAAAGGTCCTAACATCACGTTGCAGGATTCCAGCAGGCCATTGTTGAAAGTCTTTCACTTTCTCAGATGTGTTAGTGTATAGTAGGGAAATAGTTTCTTCAAAGCATTTATCATTGATAACCGAAGGTTTGATATAGAGCAGCTGCAGCATTGCTTTAGCTAGTTTAGCATTCTTGAGTGTCATATAAAAACAGGACAAAGGATATTGCACAATATATCCTTTATTGTAAGTAAATTGGAACTGAAAATGCCAGAAATACTCAGCAGGTCAGGTCGCATATGTGGGAAGAGAAAAAGGGTATATATTTCCAGTCTACCGAAGAGAAACTACTTCCAAATTGAAGGGTCTTGGACCGGAATCCTTGACTGTTTCTTTTCCTACAGATGTGGCCTGACCTGCTGACTATTTCCAACATTTTCTGTTTTTGTTTTAGATTTCCAGCATTTGCATTTTGTGGATTTTCAAATAAATTGGACACCAAGTTTTATTTTATTCCCACAGATATGTTTTGTATATTTATTCAAATGATTCTCCACAAGCCCTCATCCTAGTAAGATGCACTGATTAAAATCACTTTATTGCAATGAATTAGTTGAGCTGTGGTATATTACATATTTGGTCTATGCTCAGAAGTAATGGAGGGAACATTTAATGATATCAAATGCTTTTCCACAGAGTGCCCCAGAAGAAGCCAATCATGCATGGCCATTAGATGAGACCAGGATTAGACTCATAGTCATAGTCATACAGAATGGAAACAGGCCCTTTGGACTTACTTGCCCACGGCGACAAAGATGCCCCATCTACACTACTCCCATTCACGTGGTTTGGCCCATGTCCCTCTAAATATTTCCTATCCATGTATCTTATCCAAATGACTTTCAAATGTCATTTTTGGTACCTGCCTCAGCTACCTCCTCTGCCAGCTCATTCCATGTTCTCACCATCCACTGTGAGGAAAGAGTTGTCTTGCAGGTTCCTATTAAATATTTCTCCTCTCACCTTAAACCTATGGTTTTTGATTCATCTACTCTGGGTAAAAGACTGTGCATCCACCCTATCTATTCCCCCCCATGATCTTATACACCCCTGTAAGATCACATCTCATCCTTCTGTGTTCCAAGGAAACATTTATGTCAAGTTCTCGTTATTGCTCACTTGTTCTCTTCATCTTTGCATTGGAATAGCCTACTGACAATGATATAATGCTACGTAAACCTGAACAACAGATGATATTTAACAAAAAGCCTTTTTCTGCGGAGGGATAAATATTAACAAATTTTGAAAAATTGAGTTACGCAAGTGGCGTTGATGCATGACAATTCATCATTCTCT
Source organism: Leucoraja erinaceus (assembly GCF_028641065.1). Lineage (NCBI taxonomy): Eukaryota > Metazoa > Chordata > Chondrichthyes > Rajiformes > Rajidae > Leucoraja > Leucoraja erinaceus. The sequence goes on along the minus strand of NC_073378.1, from coordinate 47,091,374 downwards.
ATTCCTGTTTTAAGCATGTAATATGGGTCATTAATTGTCAGCTGTTACAATAGACTGGAGGTCAGTGATATTAATATTGTGAATTCTGGACTCTTCCATTACTACTGCATCCATTTGAAAGGTCCAGTATGCCACAGTTCAGAATAATTATCTCACCAGTGGATCTATAAAGGTATTAAAAATAACTCCCACAGCAACATTCTATTGTCCCTAATTAATTTACAATGGTATGTGAACAAAAATGGCATTCAGCTTAATGAAGCATTTGCACGTTTCCAGGTCTTCGCCTATGTATAAACTTTACTGACTGTCTTTTCAAAAATAACTCTGTGATGTGAGTCGGAAGGAAGGCCAAATACGGACCACTGGTCTCCGCGTATTGTTTTTCATGTGGACAGCAAATAGTCGCTGTTTCACAGCCATTAACCTTCAATACAGATGGCACGAGGCCGACTGGAGTATTAATACGACCCACATGTCCAAATGAATTCTCTATCTGTTACTCAACTCCCGTGATTTATTGTTTCAGTAATTTTATTTAAAGGCCATTAATACACAAAAATGGAAACAATTTCTCGGGGATTGTAGAGATTGTAAAACATCTAACAGATGCCCTGACTTAAAGATTCTGCTGAATTAGCGATTCCCTGCAGAATAAAGTTCAACACGGAATATTAGCTTGGTAGCAGCTGTGACTTGTTCAGCATGTCATGCTTTCAACACTAAGTATAGAATCTCAAATTCTTCAAACTAGTAAGACTTAAAGCGACCACTTCAAATGGAACTTACCTGGAATATAACCACCCGAAATTTATTCCTTTTGAGCAGCTCACGGTGATTTCCTTCAACTTTTTTGACCTGAGCATTGGTTTTATCCAGTCGCTGTCTCACATCTTTAACATTGGCGTTGATCTTTTGGGTTTTCACTAGCAACTTTGCGACCGTGTTATCTGTGGCCAAATGAGCCTTATTAAGTTTTGCAACATCGATTTGTATCTCTTTAACGGTGTTTTCTATTTCCAGTTGCTGTAGTTCCATTTTCTGTTGAGTTTCATTCACACTGTCGACAATCCCAGCCACTTTCTCTAGGAGATTAAAAATGGTTAATGGATCAAGCGGCGAGGCATCCCCTTCACCTGCAGCAGCGGTAGATTGGCCATAAGCAAGGTTGCTAGAATCTGAATACACTCGTTCCTCAGCCATGCTTGTGTTGGTTCAGAGAGCTCTCCTCCTAGGTCGAACTTAAAACATGAACGTTATGCGTGAGTGTGAGCTAGCAGATCTCCAACCAGTGCTCAGTTCCAAGCTGTGCTGGCAATGAGACATCAACCAGCCATTCTCATGGGTGACCCGAGATTAAAAGGGCAATGATTGGCTCCACCTACCTTTGAAACCACTCATGTATAACGGCTGTCACGCATCCGTCTTGAATTATCTGCATACCTGGGTGTGCATATTCTAATCCTGAGTGTGGAAAATACCTTCACTCCCACGCTGCTGATCGAACAGCTGTAAAATCTGAAATCTTATCTTCCAGAGCCTTTTAACGGCCTCTTTATTTTGGTCTATACCATATACAGTAGAACAAGGTGTGTTAGGCAGAATTTTAACAAACACGGATAAGCACACATCAAAAATCAAAATACTTATTTTAATAATGGATAACAATTTTCATGGTTTTTAAAGGTGATTTTTTTAATTGATTTGCAAATTAGCTGTAAATTTGTTTTGTGACAGAGAAAATGGGTTGACAACTATTTATGAAAGTCATCTTAAAGCAACTCCCTACCCAGAGATGCTTACTTTTTCATTCACCTTTTCTAGAAACACTTAACAGATTGATAACACAAAAGACTGATTGATTGATTACAGCATGGAAACAGGCCCTGCAGCCCACTGAGTCCACACGGGCCTGTTCACACCAGTTCTATGTTATCACACTTTCGCATTCACTCCCGACACATCAGGGGCAATTTACACAGACCAATTAACCTGCAAGTCCTTGGGATGTGGAAGGAAACTGGGCCACCATGAAGAAACCCATGGAGAACATGCAAACTCCACACAGACTGCACCTGAGGTCAGAATTAACCCCAGGTCTCTAGCTCCGTGACCCAGCAGCTCTACCAACTGCATCACTGTGCCACTCCAACTGATGGTATATGTAAACTAATAATTAGATACCCAGAATCCACAGCATATGTGTCATTCCTAACAGCCATTGTGTCCTCTTCAAATGGTTCACTAGGCTGTAATTCAGATTTACTGGCAATAAATACACAATTTACACATGTTCAGAAGGTACCAGTTTTGGTACAAGGCTGTGTTTGGAAACAATATGAATTACAGATTGGGAAACAATCTTAAGGTTTAATCAAATTTAAAGTTAATCCTGAAAAAATATATCATTCTGTGAAAGCAATATTTACGTACCGCAGAAGCAAATAATTGTTGGTGTGGTGGGGAGGGGAAGCCTTCTATACAGTGTTTTCTACTTCGATTGGGAGAAGGAAGCTACTTCTCATCCATTTTTTTTCACGAAATCAACTGAAATTTAATAAATGGATGTGCTGTTTAAATGCTCTGGACGTTTACAGAGATTCAATTATTTCCAGCTCCCAAAAACATCTGGAGTCAGTGACTGATGTCTTGATATGTTTCCATAGCACTGGCAACCATTCAATTACTCACACAAAGGATTAAGTATCACATCAGGCAGGTTATTTGGCCATGAGACAGGACACATTTAAGTAATTTCCAGTGCACAGTATAGTTGAGTGTGTCATTCCAAGGCATTTTATCCCAGGTTTATTTTACAATCAACGTAAAAAATCACTACAAGATTGGTCTTGCATCCAGGACAGTAATTTTGCCATGACTTTTTAGAATTGGAGCATAAAGAAGTGCCATTAAATCTGTGATGTCTATAAAGCTAGCATTAGGTGAAGTAACCACCAAAGCTGTACTGCTCAACCTGAATCCCTCTGGAGTCTGTGCAAAGGGCATAACCAAAGAGTCTAGAGTGGGTGATGCTTCTCCCACTGGGATGTCCAGAACCATAAGTCATAACCTTACAATAAGGGGTTGGTCATTCAGTGCTTAAATTAGAAATAATTGCTTTATCTGCCTGCAGAGGCTTAGTTACTGACTGTATTTGAAAAACGAGATTGATATATATTTTTGGATGCTTAGGAAATCAGAGGATATAGAGTTAGCTCAGGAAAGTGACGCTGAGGTAAAAGATTAATCATGATCTTATTGAAGTGCTGAGCAGGTGCAAGGTGACAAATGGATAACTCCAGTTTCTCTTTCATGTGGCCTGAAGTGATATATTGTCTGAAGAGCAGCTGCAATGAACTGCTGAGGGGAGAGTAGAAATTGAGTTTTAAACTGGGATGCATACACCAAATACAGATAACTGAAACTGTTAATCATTTGAATGTGGTGAGCTAAGACAGAGAAAATTTTCAGCATTACACTGGTACTTTGCTTAGCTTGCAGAATGTGATCTCAAAACCAAGAGTGGAATCAGTGCTGAAAGGGGTGGTTACAGCATGAGAACAAGAGAGATGAATCACTGTCGGTATTGGTGTGCCAGAGACCTGAGTCGAAACTTTGACTTCCTCACTGCTCTGCTGGAAATCAGGGTACCAGGAACTTACTGAGAATTGGGCAATGGATCAACCCCACAGCTCCCGGTGGCGGCTGGTCATAAATTTATAGAATCTTACAGCTTGGAAAAAGGCCCTTCGGCCCATCATGCCCACACCGGTCAACGTGTCCTATCAACACTAATCCCATCAGCCTGCATTTGGCCCATTTCCTGCTAAACCTGTCCAATCCATGTATCCTGGTGTTGGTGCGAGTGATGTGTTCTCTCAGCACTGAGTCACGGGGCAAGGATGAGAGTTCCCCTTACATCCTTCTAAACTCCAGTGAATACAAGCCTAGTCTTTTCAATCTTTCCTCATATGACAGTCCCGCCATCCCAGGGATCAATCTCGTGAACCTATGCTGCACTGCCTCAATCACATGGATGTCCTTCCTCAAATTAGAAGACCAAAACTGTAAACAATACTCCAGATGTGGTCTCACCACAGCCCTATACAACTGCAGAAGAACCTCTTTAATCCTATACTGAAATCCTCTTGTTATGAAGGCCAACATTCCATTAGCTTTCTTCACTACCTGCTGTACCTGCACGCCACTTTCAGTGACCAGTGTACAAGGACACCCAGGTCTCGCTGTACCTCCCCCTTATCTAACCTAACTCCATTGAGATAATAATCTGCCCCCTTGTTTTTGCTGCCAATGTGGATAACCTCACATTTATCTATATTATACTGCATCTGCCACACATCTGCCCACTCATTCAACCTGTCCAGGTCACTCTGAAACCTCCTAACATCCTCTTCACAGTTCACACTGCCTCCCAGATTTGTGTCATCCGCAAACTTGCTAGTGTTGCTCCTAATTCCCTCTTCCAAATCATTAATATATATGGTAAACAGTTGCGGCCCCAACACCGAGCCTTGCGGCACTCCACTCGCCACTGCCTGCCATTCTGAAAATAACCTGTTCACTCCTACTCTTTGCTTCAGATTCAGATTCAATTTTAATTGTCATTGTCAGTGTACACTACAGAGACAAAAAAATGCATTTAGCATCTCCCTGGAAGAGCGACATAGCAAATGATTTGAATAAATAATAATAAGTGTCCGGGGGGGGGGGTGGTGATTGGCAGTCACCGAGGTACGTTGTTGAGTAGAGTGACAGCCACCGGGAAGAAGCTGTTCCTCGACCTGCTGGTTCGGCAACGGAGAGACCTGTAGCGCCTCCCGGATGGTAGGAGGGTAAACAGTCCATGGTTGGGGTGAGAGCAGTCCTTGGCGATGCTGAGCGCCCTCCGCAGACAACGCTTGCTTTGGACAGACTCAATGGAGGGGAGCGAGGAACCGGTGATGCGTTGGGCAATTTTCACCACCCTCTGCAATGCCTTCCGGTCGGAGACAGAGCAGTTGCCATACCATACTGTGATGCAGTTGGTAAGGATGCTCTCGATGGTGCAGCGGTAGAAGTTCACCAGGATCTGAGGAGACAGATGGACCTTCTTCAGTCTCCTCAGGAAGAAGAGACGCTGGTGAGCCTTCGTGATCAGAGTTGAGGTATTGTGGGTCCAAGAGAGGTCATCGGAGATGTTGACTCCCAGGAACCTGAAGCTAGAAACACGTTCCACCTCCGTCCCGTTAATGTGGATGGGGGTGTGCGTGCCGCCTCTGGACTTCCTGAAGTCTACAATGAGCTCCTTGGTCTTCTTGGAGTTAAGGGCCAGGTTGTTGTCAGCGCACCATGCTGCTAAGTGCTGGACCTCCTCCCTGTAGGCCAACTCATCGTTGTTGCTGATGAGGCCAATCACCGTTGTATCATCTGCATACTTGATGATGGTGTTAGCACCATGTACAGGTGTGCAGTCATAGGTGAAGAGGGAGTAGAGGAGGGGGCTCAGCACACAGCCCTGTGGAATGCCGGTGTTCAGGGTGAGGGTTGAAGAGGTGTGCTTGTCTAACCTAACAGACTGGTGTCTGTTGGTTAGAAAGTCCAGTATCCAGTTGCAGAGGGAGGGGTGGATGCCCAGGTTACCGAGTTTGGTGATCAGTTTTGATGGTATAATGGTGTTGAATGGTGAGCTGTAATCGATGAACAGCATTCTTACAACATTCTAAGTGTCTCTGTTGTCGAGGTGGGAGAGGGCGGAGTGAAGTGCCGTTATGATGGCATCCTCCGTACTCCTGTTCTTGCGGTAGGCAAACTGATAGGGATCCAGTGTGGGGGGTAGGCAGCTTTTGAGGTGTGCCAGGACCAGCCTCTTGAAGCACTTGGTGATGATGGGGGTAAGTGCAACTGGGCGGAAGTCATTGAGGCTTGCCGCAGTGGAGTGTTTTGGCACTGGCACGATGGAGGTGGTTTTAAGGCAAGTGGGGACAACTGCTTGGGCAAGTGACAGGTTGAAGATGTCAGTCCAGACGTCTGTCAGCTGCGCAGCACAGGCCCTGAGTACGCGCCCGGGGATGCCGTCAGGGCCAGCAACTTTACGTGCATTAGACCTATTCAGTGCCACGTATACGTCGTAGTGGGTGAGTGTGAGGGGTTGGTGATCGGCAGGTAGCACAGCCTTGATGGCTGTCTCTAGATTGTCCCTGTCGAAGCGGCCATAGAAGTGATTAAGCTCCTCAAGGAAGGAGGCGTCGCTGGATGTGGGGGTGGTGTTGGAGGGTCTGTAGTCCGTGATGGCCTGGATGCCTTGCCACATGCGTCGGGGGTCGGAGTTGTTGTTGAAGTGCTCCTCAATCCTGAGCTTATGGCGGTGCTTGGCCTTCCTGATGCCCCTCTTCAGGTTAGCCCTGGATGAACTGTAGGCTCGAGCATCGCCTGACCTGAAAGCGGTGTCCCGTGCTTTCAGCAGTAGCCTGACCTCGCTGTTCATCCATGGCTTCTGATTCGGGAATATGGTCACCTGTTTGAGGGAGGTGACACTATTGATGGTGAAGTTTATAAAGTCCAGAACAGAGGATGTGTAGGAATCAATGTCCGTGTGGGAGTCGAGGGTGGCCTGGGCTGCAAACGCCTTCCAGTCAGTGTTTCCAAAACACTGCTGAAGTGTGAAGTCCGCTTCCTCTGACCAGACTTTAACTGTCCTCACAGTTGGTTTAACCCGTCTGATGAGTGGGGAGTACTTAGGGAGCAGGAACAATGAGACGTGATCAGACTGACCAAGGTGGGGGAGGGGGATGGCTTTGTAAGCTTCAGCCATGTTGGTGTAGACTTTGTCCAGTGTCTTGCCTACTCTAGTGGGGAAGGAGATATGTTGGTGGAATTTGGGGAGTACAGTCTTCAGGTTAGAGTGATTGAAGTCACCCGCAACAATGAAGGCTGCCTCGGGGTTGTGCGTCTGTTGATTGCTAATGGCAGTATGCAGCTCTTTCAGTGCAAGCTTGGCATTAGCATCAGGAGGGATATAGGCTGCAGTCACAACAGTGGAGGTTAACTCTCTGAGCAGATAGAACGGTCTGCCAACCAATTTTCTATCCATGTCAACACCCTACCACCAATACCATGTGCTCTAATTTTAGTTACCAGTCTCCCGTGCGGGACCTTATCAAAGGCTTTCTGAAAGTCTAGATACACTACATCCACTGGCTCCCCTTCATCCATTTTACTTGTCACATCCTCAAAATATTCCAGAAGATTAGTCAACCTTACCACACAGTATGGATTTATACCTCTTCCCGAATGCATGTTCAGTTTTCTATCTCCCTTCTCCACCACCTATTCTAATTTCAATCGCCTTTCCCCATTGCACATTCCTGTTTTATTCCCCACTGACTACCACATGCCAATATGGATTTCCACCTCAGCACATATATAGGAAGGTCTTTCCCCAACCTTAGGTGTCACCTGACGTATCCTCCGGGGATACGGCCTGACCAACTGAGTTACTCAAGCACTATGTGTCTTTTTTTCAAAAGGGAACTCACTCATTAATCTGAAGAACGGTTTCGGCCCGAAACGTCACCTATTTCCTTCGCTCCATAGATGCTGCTGCACCCGCTGAGTTTCTCCAGCATTTTTGTGTACCTTCAGCATCTGCAGTTCCATCTTGATCACTCATTAGGCTGCTGCTGCTCACTGACTACATCTCTGCATTCAACGTCATCATCTCCTCCGAAATTATCACGAAGATCTGAGACCTGGATAGAGTGGATGCGGAGAAGATGTTTCCACTAGTGGGAGAAGCTAGGACCAGAGGTCATAGCCTCAGAATTAAAGGACGTTCCTTTACGAAGGAGATGAGGAGGGTTTCTTTAGCCAGAGGGTGGTGAATCTGTGGTATTAATTGCCACAGAAGGCTGTGGAGGCCAAGTCAATGGATATGTTTAAGGCAGAGATAGATAGATTCCTGATTAGTATGGGTGTTAGAGGTTTTGGGGAGAAGGCAGGAGAATGGAGTTAAGAGGAAATTATAGATCAGCCATGCATGAATGGTGGTGTGTAGACAATGGGCCAAATCTCCTAATTCTGCTCCTATCACTTATGAACATAAACTTATGAGAACTGAGCCTCTATACTTCCCTTCGCAGCTGGATCCTTGACTAACTCATTGTCAGACCTCAATCTGTATGGATTAGTAACAACATCTCCTCTTCATAAGCCATCAACACAGGAGCACCTCAAGGCTGCATGCTTAGCTCCCTGCTCTATTCTTTTTACACTCACAACTGTGAGGGTAAACACCACTCCAATACCATGTTCAAGTTCAAATTTATGGTCATATTCATAAGAATGGCGAGGTGTAGATTTAGCAAATACTACAAAGAGGACACTATTGTTGTTGACTGAATCATGTGTGGTGATGAGTCAGCGTACAGGAGATAGAACAACTGGTGGAATGGGGCCACAATAACAACCTCTTACATAGGATGTATTCAGATTCAGATTCAATTTTAATTGTCATTGTCAGTGTACAGTACAGAGACAACGAAATGCATTAGTAGAAACAAGGAACTGCAGATGCTGGTTTACACAAAAGAACACAAAGTGCTAGAGTAACTCAGTGGAGAACATGGATAGGTGACATTTCCTGTCGCGTCCCTTTTTCAGATTCAAGAAGTGTCTCACTTGGGATGATCTGACATGTCACCGAATCATAAACATCGTTAACAAACCTCTACAGATGCTCTGCAGAGAGTACCCGGACGGGTTGCATCCAGACCTGGTACAACAATTCCAATGCACTTGAGCACAAGAGTGGTAGCGGCAATGGTGAAGTCAGCTTGGTCTATCATGGCCTTGGCCCCCCCCCCCCCCCCCACCCCCCCACATCAAAATCATCTGCATGAGGTGACTTCAAGATGATATCTGTCATCAAGATAGAAATGATCGGTGAACCTTTGCAACTTTGTCAGCGCCACACACGTCGCAACACTTATGTACTGCCCAGGTGAGATCAGCTGTATTTTATCAGGGTGTGTGTGCAAAACAAAGCATTTCACTGTAGCTGGGTACATGTGAAAATAAAGTATCATTAAATCATTGAATCACTGAATTGAACCGTATGGGCCATGCCCTCTTCTCATGGTTACCATCGGGCAGGAGGTACAGGACCAACACGTTCAGGAATAGCTGTTTTCCTACAACCGTCAGGTTCTTAAAACCAGCCTGCACAATCCTAAGCCTATCTCAGCAATAGAACACTATGGATCACCTCTCACACTATCATGGACTTGTTTTCTAATCCTGCTTTTTCACTGGTGTCTTGTTTTGTGCAATCTTTTACTTTTTGTTGACTTGGATCATTTATGTATAATTCACTTATAACTTAATCTGCAACTATTTCTTAATCCTTTGTTATTTTTGGTAGTAGACATTGCAAATTTGGGAGGTGCTATGTGTGTCTATGTGCCTGCAATGCTACTGCGAGCAAGATTTTCATTGTACTTGTACCTTATCATACTTGCACATATTACAACAAATACTTGTCTTGACGAATCTGAACCCAATCTCGAGAGGAGGACAAGTGACCATCACCTTTGGCACAACTGTACAATGATGCAGTGGCACAGTCATCAAAACTGTTGTGCCACCACATTAATGTATTTCCATTGCATGAGAAAAGGCACACTGTAAATTCTAGGCAGTGCTATTATTGACCTGTAGAAATATAATTCAATCAAGGAAACCTGTAATTGTAGGGTACAACATGCATCTTAATAATATACATTATTCCATGACACTTTTGTCATAGCATTGTATTTTGATTCATAATGCAAGAGAAGTATAACAAAGTTAAGAAAATCACACTCATAAACTATCTACAATGGTAAAATAATGGCCCTCATGGACTTCCTACCAAAAATCCATTGCCAAGTCTAGCTGTAAATTCACATTTTACGCAGTGAAACAAACCAAGAGGAAATAATGCTTGCTTTCACATTGTATCTCTCACAACCTCAGAATGTTTCAAAGCACATTCTACCCATTGACATTCATTTGAATTTGAGTCATTTTTGTGATAAAGGAAGTCGAGCACCTACGTTGTGCACAACAAAATCTCACAAACAACTAAGCACATATCAAGCTAATCTATTTTAATGAAGTTGGCTTTGAGATAAACACTGTCCAGATCGTTGCAGAGAAATCTGCTACATCAAGTAGTGTAATGGTACATTATACATGCACCTGAGAGGGCAGACCGAACTGCCAATTTAACAAATTATCCGAAAGATGCTGTTAGCTACTCTAACTGTGCTGCACTCCTCGATAACTACATCAAATTATAGGTCTAAATGTGTGTATTCGGGTCTCTAGAGTGATACTTGATCCCTTAACCTTCTGCCTTGGAAGTGAGTGCTATCTCAGAATCACAGTTGACAATAAATTACAGTGCTTTTAAAATACTTGTCAGTTACGACGCTACACAGCAAGAAAAGTGTGCAGCATAGCATAGTGTTGGCAAGTTAAAGAATATTTGATCATATTACACTGCTTTATTTTGTTGGACTATCACAAATTCTGTTCCCTCCGCTTTATATTTCATAGATACATATTTAAAATAACTACCAAGCATCATGATGCAGGATTTGAAGAGAGATTTTAGAATGAGATACTTGTTATTTCTCCACGAGTTATTATTTAAAAGACAGGGAAGATAATCACTGCAATACAATGGATTTGAAAATAAACTAGAACAATTTTGCCGAGTTAAATTTCAGTATTAAATTTGAAAACTGTTTATCTGATAAGAAGCTGAAAGAGGAACGATTGTGTAAAATAATCCTTGTAGAGAGTTTTGTCAGATCAGCTGAGAACTGAATTATGCAGAGGTCCAAGTTATATTGAGTTCTGGAATATAGTGATAGCTGTTTTCAAGATATTCTACACTCATTCAGTGGAGTTGATGTACCATGAAACTTTGTTAAGTCGCAATCCCTTTTATACACACCCAGTAGGTGCCACTGTTGTAATTTTAGTACTATTTTCAAAGTAATTTTAAATACAGCACATTTTAATAATTACAGTGTATTTTATCACAGTGAGATAGTGACAAATAACAATGTATTTAACTTTTAAAACAATTTGAATCGCAGTGAATACACCAAATGATCAACCTAAAGTATTTTTCTACAAAGATAAATCAATGTTTTGTGTGGCACAGGCCACATGCACCACGTTACATTTATGTGATACTAAATTTACACCAAGGGGAGCCAAATATAGCTGCAGTGTCAAAGTTATTAGAATGGTGGTGCACAAATCTCCACCATATACTGAATCCAAACAGCTTTGAATTTTAATCTAATCACAGTACACAGTTCCACAAATCATGCAAATAGTGTTTGAAAAGGCAACATTTCCTAATAATTTCAAATAGAAACCTTCATTTCTTGTAAGGAAAGTCAGTTGTAAACATGTTTCCCTTTTCTTTTATAGTCCTTTCTGTAGCTTGTTCAGTCGAGTCTCTTTTTAAACCCGCTCCGGCATTCTTCTGCCTTCTGAGTGTCATTTGTAATTTTATCATGAACATAATGGCAAGTTATTACACAAACATATGTTACTGGCATAATGAGCAAATTCCGCTCAGAGAGTACAAAAATGTCCCTTTCATTAGTATATTATTTTGATTCCATTATTTTCACTTGTTTTTTTTTTCTGTTTGTAATTTTTCTAGAAATCAAAAACCCTTCCTACTGACGGGACAGCCCAATTATTAGTTACAATTAGACTGTTTCACTTGTTTACCACAAATCGCAGCATCCTGGTCGTGATACCAGACACAGTAATCCATATGCTGGCAAAGGTCCAGAAAACCAAGGCCTCTGAAACAAAAATCTCTTCTTCTCAGCAAAGAAAAATCATTTGTAATTCATCAACCGGAGAGACATGATAAATGAAGAAAAAGAGTATAAAATGAGTTAAACTAGACCATCCTTGATGAAGTGGTGCAGTCTGCATTAAAATGTCCTAGGTTTTGTTTCTGTCGGCGTCCTCGGTTATTTTTTGGACATTTCCTGCAATACAAACAATGGAAATAATCAGTTCCATTAATGTTATAATCTTCTGAGAGATGTTTGTACTTTGGTCATATGACCATCAAACATTGCAGATCCAGGTGCAGCACCGCTGGCGACAGAACCTTGGTGCCAAGGATGTGCTGCCTCTCTACCAACTTATAGAATCATTCAGCACAGAAACGGCTCCATTGGCCCAACCCGTGCATGCCGACCAAGATGCCCCATCTAGTGTAGTCCCATTTGCCCCTATTTTGCGTACATCCCTCTAATTATTTGTATCCATGTATTTGTCCAAATATATTTTAAATGTTATTTAGTACCAGTTTCAACTACTTCCTCTGACAGCTCGTCCCATGTGCATACCACAGGCTATGTGGAAATGTTGCCCCTTAGGTTCCTATTAAATATTTCCCCTCTCACTTTAAACCTATGCCCTCTAGTTCTTCATTTTCTGACCCATTTATACAATCTATTGCCCTCATGATTTTAGATGCCTCAACAGGATCACTCCTCAACCTCCAAGGAATAAAGTCCTAGCTTGGCCAATCCCTCCCGATAACTCAAGCCCTCAAATCCTGGTAACATATTTGTAAATTTTTCCTGCCCACTTTCCAGAATAGCATGGTTCCTATTGCTGGATGACAAAAACTGAACACAATACTCCAAGTGCAGCCTTGCCAACGTCTTATACAACTATAAGCCCAACTTCTTCTTAATTTCCTGACTGATGAAGTCCAGCATGCCAAAAGTCATCTTCACCACCCTGTTGACCTGCTATTGTGAGCATTCACACTGGTAACCCTCTAAAAAAATCAGTTTAAGGACAAATTATGCCTATCTTAATGCTCATATTCACTGGATTGATTATTCATTCTGATGTTACATGGGGCATGTACAGCCAGAAAATGGAGCTCTTTGAAAAACACAGAGCAAGCTTGGTTACGATCTGAATCTTCTGCATGAAAATGTAGTATCATGTCTCCTATCCCTGGAGTTCTGAATTAGCATTGCATAGTCAAATTAGCACACCAAGCAGCGGTATTGGCACTATACTTTGCAAAGGACATATTATAGGTATGTTACAAAACCTACCTGAATCGTCATTGGGAATCTGCCCACAGCCATGTCGGCGATTTTGGCGCTGTTTGGAGGGGGCGGGTTTAAAACGCGATTTTTACTAGGCTGTACTAATCGCAGATGTTCAGCCTAGTAAATCATTAACGAAAAATCGCTGCAAGACCCGGTCGCAAAAGATATTATTAGTTTTATAGGCCTCGATAATATAGTTATAATAGTTTTAAAATTACTGTCTCATTCCGCAACCTCTCGCAGCCCCAGGGTTTTATAAAGCAAACAATTAAAGGTATGTACCTTATTTTTACATTAAATGGGGCATATATATAACCCTATATATCAAGTTATCTATAGCGAGTAGTTCATTTTGGGCTTTTTATATCCCGCAGTATTTTTCTCGGCATTTGAGGGCACTAATCCAGCGCGATGCGAACGTTCTAAACCAGCGCGTTCACATGCACCCTAGAAAGCCGATTTAAATGGGCATTTATTTACAGCAATTGAACACTAAATTCCTTCCATTTTGCCTATAAATTAATGTAAATTAGATATAAAAATCATGTTATATTGTGAATTATTTGTGAATAATCTTTGGACACTTAGGCTATTTAAAAATGTTAATCTTTCCTTAAGAAATGGGCTTTTGACTATCCAAGATCACAGCTTTTTTGTAATGTCCATTGAAAATCAATAGGGAACAAGATGCTAATTTCCAAGTCTGAAAATGGCCATAACTTTTTTAATACTTGAGATATGAAAATGAATTTGGTGTCAAATTAAACTTATTGTTATGCTTTATCTGATGGGATAAATTGCAGACTTGATTTTTAAAATCTACATATTACACTAAATGCAATTTTCCATGCAAACATTAACTGTACAATCCAGTAAAAAAATCACAAGGCAAAAATTCAAAGTGTTTTGTGTTTGTTCAAGATTCCAGCATCTGAAGTTCTTTGTGTCGCTATAAGTTTACAAGGGTTTGATGCTTCTCAATTGCGAGGGAAGACAAAATACATATAATGATGTATATCTTGATGCTGAGCTGGCATAGATTACACACATAATATTCACAACCAATTAATTGCATTTACAGTGAAATGTATGTTGATTGTAATAAGATGGAAACAGAAAGTGATCTCAATCGGCAATAATGTAAAGGAAAAAGGGAAAAGTTCCCAATGATGGGGGAGTCCAGAAACAGGGGCCACCGTCTAAGAATAAAGGGGAGGCCATTTAAAACTGAGATGAGAAAAACTTTATCACCCAGAGAGTTGTGAATTTGTGGAATTCTCTTCCACAGAAGGCAGTAGAGGCCAATTCACTGGATGGGTTTAAAAGAGAGTTAGATAGAGCTCTAGGGGCTAGCGGAATCAAGGAATATGGGGAGAAGGCAGGCATGAGTTATTGATTGTGGATGATCAGCCATGATCACAATGAATGGTGGTGCTGGCTTGAAGGGCCAAATGGCCTCTTCCTGCACCTATTTTCTGTGTTTCTATGAAATAGGATAATGTAGAGGAAAAAGGCAGTAGAATAGAGGCCGCAAAAAAAATATTGCTGGTGATTTTTTTCAATTACCCCAACATAATTTCACTAAAAAATGGACGGATGGCAGTAAAAAATCAAGAAGGAGGAATGCCGCAGCATGGCTGTATCCCATATATCTAGATGTAATTTTACAAATTAGTCTGTATCCATGTAAAAACCCTGTGCACTGCTTTGAGATAGAAAGCCAGTTAGGTGCATCACCATTGCCTGATATTGAGAGCATTTTAGCAGTAAAAACTGACAAAACTGCAGTACATGCACAATTTCATGTCTCTGCGCAATGGGCATTTTGAGCAGAAGGGGCGAAAGACTCCATCTTCACCACCAACTTTCCCACTATGTCGCACAGACAAAGGAGTTGCAGCACAGATGAGGAATACAACAAATATCTTCAATAATTCCTGTACATTTTGATGAATGTAAACCACTTACCTTGTTATGCACATCACCACGGCGACTATTATAGCAATCTGCACAGCTCCGATTATTGCTGCAATTAAGACATAGTGAAGTTTTTGCCCACTTGGAACCACATATAGAATACTGAAGTCTCTGTTTTCACAGTGCTGTCCAACATAGCCAGAGTCACAGCTGTAATAGCAAAAACAAGTAGGTAATGTACAACTAAAATGTACAAACGTCTTTCGCATTTCGGCTATTTTCTCTCCAGTTCTGGTTTTCCTGTCTTTAGTTGACAGGTTGGGCTATAGTTCTACAGGCAGCACCGGCCTTCCATTATGTCATAACAATCATTATCCATGTGTAAACAAGCAAGGAGAGGCTTTGTGAGCACAGAAAGACAGAAAGGTGCCTGATCCTGTCTCACTTGTCATTCACACATGCCATCATGGTACTTTATTTAATTTATTTTTGTCATACGTACCAAGGTACAGTGAAATTCACTTTTTATGCAGTTCAGTATAAGTATACATAAGCACTTAGGTACATCTTAGATAAGCATCTCAGATACAGTACAAGTATCTGGCAGTAGTACGCTGAGACAGTATACAGTCACCAGTTTTGGCATAATTTTCAAGGTAAGGGGCACCAAACTAAGCCAAGGACCTGGGTTAATCCTTCCTTTCCCTGCATAAATATTGAAGATAAATATAATGCACAACTGGTGAACAAAGCGGATCTGAACCCATGTGCCCTGGGTTACACCATATAAGTTCATAAGACATAGGAGCAGAATTAGGCCATTCGGCCTGTCGAGTCTGCTCCGTCATTCGATCAAGAGTTTATTCCCAACAACCATCAAGCTCTTGTACATTACACGACACTAACCTCAACGATGGACTATCTTTGGCTGCACTACGGACGTCAGGATTTTTTATACTAGTATTGTGGTCATTAGTTATTTTTTGTTTATTATATATTTTCTGTGTGTATTGTGTCTCTGAGTCTTTTATGATGCTGCAACAAAATAATAATTATTCTGTTGTTGGCACATATGACAATAAAACACTCTTGACTCTTGAATTGTGATAGATTGCTGCAAGTAAAAACACTTGCAACTTTCTTGAAACAGTTAATAATACCCTAGTTCTATACCGATACGGGTGCTGTCCATTCGGAGTTTGTACGTTCTAACTGTGACCACATGGGTTTTTTCCAAGTGAACATAGAATAGTACAGCACAGGAACAGGCTCTTTGGCTCACAATGTTCATGCTGAACATGATGCCCAGCTGAACTGATTTACCCTGCCTGCACATGATCCTTATCCCTCTATTTCCTGCACTTCCAGGTGCCTATCCAAAAGCCTTTTATATGCCACTATTATATCTGTCTCCACCACCACCCGTGGCAAGGCGTTCCAGGACCCCACCATCCTCTGTGTAAAAAAAATTCCCCACACATCTCCATTAAACGTTTCCCCTCTCACCATATTGCCGTACCCTCTAGTTGGACAGTTCCACTCTGAGAAAGAGGTTCCAACTGCCTACCCAATTTGTGCCTCTCAGAATTTTATATACTTTACCAAGTCTACACCCAATCTCCAAGAGAAATTCATCCAATCCATCCAACCCTGTAGTTGAAACCCTCTAATCCAGGCGGCATTCTGGTAAACCTCCTCTGCACCTTCTCCAAAGCTTCCACATCTTTCCTGCAATGGGGCGACCAGCACTGCATGCAATATTCCAAGTGTGTCCTATAGAGCTGCATCATGACTTCCAGACTCTTGTACTCAATGTCCTTAACAATGAAGGCAAGCATACTATATGCTTTCTTTACCACCCTATCTACTTGTGTTGCCACCTTTAGTGAGCTGGGAATGGACTCCAAGATCCCTCTGGACCTTTATGCTGTTAAGGGTTTTGCCGCTAACGGTATACTCTCTTCAACCATTCAACCTCCCAAATGGCAATGCATCACACCTGCTTGTGAGCTCCAGTTTCCTCCCACATTTCAAAGATTCAGATTCAGAATCCAACTTTATTGTCATCGTGCAGTGTACAAGTACAGAGACAACGAAATGCAGTTAGCATCTCACCCAGAAGTGCAAACACAGGATAAAGGAACAGTAAAATATATATATATGCAATTTTCGGGGGGGGGGGGGGGGGGGGGGGGGGGGGGGGGGGGGGGAGATCAGTCACTGGGGGAAGGAGTGTCTGGGGGAGGGGGGGTGACTGGCAATCACCAAGGGGCAGAGTTAAGTAGGGCAACAGCCGCAGGGAAGAAGCTGCTGGTCCGGCAATGGAGAGACCTGTAGTGCCTCCCAGACGGGAGGAGGGTAAACAGTCTGTGGTTGGGGTGAGAGCAGTCCTTGACGATGCTGCGCGCCTTTCGCCCACATCGCTTGTGAGGAACCGGTGATGCGTTGGGCAGTTTTCACCACCCTCTGCAGTGCTTTCCGGTCGGAGACAGAGCAGTTGCCATACCATACTGTGATACAGTTAGTAAGGATGCTCTCGATGGTGCAGCGGTAGAAGTTCACCAGGATCTGAGGAGACAGATGGACCTTCTTTAGTCTCCTCAGGAAGAAGAGACGCTGGTGAGCCTTCTGGATCAGTGTTGAGTTATTGTGGGTCCAAGAGAGGTCATCAGAGATGTTGACCCCCGGAAACCTGAAGCTGGAAACACGCCCCATCTCCATCCCGTTAATATGGATGGGGGTGTGCGTGCCGCCCCTAGACCTTCTGTAGTCCATAATGAGCTCATTGGTCTTCTTGGAGTTAAGGGCCAGGTTGTTGTCAGCGCACCATGCTGCTAGGAGCTGGACCTCCTCCCTATAGGCCGACTCATCGTTAATGCTGATGAGGCCAATCACCATTGTATCATCTGCATACTTGATGATGGTGTTAGTAGCATGTACAGGTGTGCAGTCATAGGTGAAGAGGGAATAGAGGAGGGGGCTCAGCACACAGTCCTGTGGAACGCCGGCGTTCAGGGTGAGGGTTGAAGAGGTGTGCTTGTCTAACCTCACAGACTGGGGTCTGTTGGTTAGAAAGTCCAGTATCCAGTTGCAGAGGGAAGGGTCGATGCCCAGGTCAATGAGTTTGGTGATCAATTTGGAGCGGATAATGGTGTTAAATGCTGAGCTAAAGTTGATGAACAGCATTCTCTCGTAGGTGTCTCTGTTGTCGAGGTGGGAGAGGGCGGAGTGAAGTGCCGTGGAGATGGCATCCTCCGTACTCCTGTTCTTGCGGTAGGCAAACTGATAGTGTGGGAGGTAGGCAGCCTTTGAGGTGTGCCAGGACCAGCCTCTCGAAGCACTTAGTGATGATGGGAATAAGTGCAACTGGGCGGAAGTCGTTGAGGCTTGCCGCAGTGGAGTGTTTTGGCACTGGCACGATGGAGGTGGTTTTAAGGCAAGTAGGGACAGCTGCTTGGGCAAGTAACAGGTTGAAGATGTCAGTCCAGACATCTGTCAGCTGCGCAGCACAGGCCCTGAGTACGCGCCCGGGGATGCCGTCAGGGCCAGCAGCCTTTCGTGCATTAATCCTGCTCAGTGCCGCATACACATCGATAGGGGTGAGTGTGAGGGGCTGGTGATCAGCAGGGAGCACCGCCTTGATGGTCATCTCTTGATTTGTGGGAGATTTGAAAGATGTGTGGGTTTGTAGGTTAATTGGCCTCTGTAAATTGCCCTTATGCCCCTAGAGTGCACAAGTGATAGTATGTACCCGAGATTGATGGTCTACATAGACTCACTGGGCTGAATGACTTGTTTCCTTGCCATATCCCTAAATTAAACTAAACACTGCAGAACCTGTGTCTTTTTAATTTATGCAGGATCTTTCTTTGTAGTTATTCAAACATCACATTGATTTTTAATTTTCTTTACAATGTTTTTTCCATTATCTGACTTTTGAGGGGTAATGCTGCAAAAGATGCACATAAACTACATTGGGTTGACTAATAAGGTCACATAATTTCAATGACCGGCTGTTGCTTATATCACTGGTGCTGGTCCAGTATTAATCAATAGGTTCTGTTTTTATAAGTAGATAACACCAGTTCAAGCAAATTAGAACCTTATGGAAAAATTGCTTTGACCCTATAACAGGTGATACAGTTTCAAATTTGCTGGAAGTCATAAAATTATAGAAATGTATTAGACAGAAGCATGCTACTTGATTCCATAATGACCCAAAACGGATTATTCCCAGTTTTTGTCATGGGCTTTAACATTATCAATCTATCGACCATGTAGGATTTTATTAAGCAACCTGCTAAATTCTAAGCATAACGCAACATACAAGCAGTGTATAGGAAAGAACTGCAGATGCTGGTTCATACCGAAGATAGACATAAAATGCTGGAGTAAAGGGCCTGTCCCACTTGGCCGTCATTTGCGCATAATTTACGCGCCATCATTTATGCGTCATGACACGTGCGTCGTGACACGCACGTGATGCGCGCATGATGCGCGATGATATAGGCAGCAGCGCGTGGCCGCGCGAGGCGTCCCAGGATTTTGTGATGTACAAAATCTTTGCACGCCATCTACATGACGCGCAAATGATGGCCAAGTGGGACAGGCCCTTAACTCAGCGGGTCAGGCGGCATGGATCTTTGGAGAGAAGGATTAGGTGATGTTTCAGGATGGAATTCTTCTTCAGACTGAAAGATAGAGGTGGTGGGAGGGGGAGAAACTGGAGATGAGTAAAGACCAGAACAAATAATTCCAAGAAGGGTGGAGTCCTTAATGCCGATTGTTGGCTGGGGAAGGTGTGCTAGCGACAGGAATACAAAGTATGAGAATGGAAAGAGGAGTTTAAATGTTTGGGAACCAGGAGATTGCATAGACCAAGGAATGGATTAGTACGGGTGTCAGAGATTATGGGGAGAAGGCAGGAGAATGGGGTTAGAAGGGAGAGATAGATCAGCCATGATTCAATGGCAGAGTATACTTGATGGGCCGAATGGCCTAATTCCACTCCTATCTTGTAATCTTAAGGCGGACTGAGCAGTGTCTTGTGTCTACATGATGTGAATTGTTTCTTATAAGCCTGTTATTTGCTTAAACATTAAATTAAGATTGTCATACAGAGCCTTATCTTAAAAAAATGCAATTACATTTCTCATTTAATCTGCTGTTCACTTAAATGCTGAATTGTGCCATCCTTGAATACTTCTTTTTTGCAACTTGCTGCCATTGTGCTTGATCAGTGGGCTTCCTATTTTCTGCTTTGTCTCTGAATGCCTTGGTGGCTGGTGAAGGGAGAGCCCCACTCCCTACAGGAAGCCAGGAAGTCATCCCAGCTGTGTGTATTTTAAAGATGAGTGCAACATATTGACGTTCAAAGGAACTCAACAGTCCTTGTGCAGAAGTCACTGAGAACCAATATATTCGCAGCAGAGAATCTGGATGGCAAATCGTATTTAAAAATAGAAGAATGTAAAAACAATGATCTACAGATGCTGGTTTGCAGAAAAGGACACAAAGTGTTGGAATAACTCAGTAAGTCAGGCAGCATCTCTGGAGAACATTAATATTTGTGCACATGGATACTCAGTTCTTCGTTTCTGAAAAATGAGTTACTCCAGCATTTTGGACCTTTTCTGTAAACCAGCATCTTCAGTTCTTTGTTTCTAAAAAAATATCAATATTCCCCAGCATTTATTAATATTATGGTCGTTTTTTTCATCTGCAGGTGTCCATAAGTTGACCATTTGTAACCCGGGTACATTGCTTGTCTGCATTAATTCCATAATGCCTCCGTGCTTTGTTCACTCAAGTACCTGTCCAGATGCTTCTCAAGAATCATTACACTTACTGCTTCCATCGCCTCCTCTGGCAGCTCATTCTAGATATCAACTACTCTTTGTGTGAAAAATGTTCCCCTCGGATTCCCTCTAAATATTCTCCCCCTCACCTTAAATTATCTAACTTATGTTATCACTTCATCATTATATGGTTAATTGATTACATTCTGTGAATTTCAGATTCAGTGAAGATCATTGCAAAAATATTTCACTGAAGATAGTTTAAAAAAATCCTGCAAATTTCTTCTCACATTTACATTTTGAGAGGAACTTGAAAGCCACAGGTAAAAGTTTAAGCAGAAACATGTGATGAATTATGGATTCTGTTAATTGGTCAGCAGGTAGGATTGGTTTCTGATGAAATATTGTTGTTTTAAGTTTAACTGAGGCCTTGAATGTCTAACAATGGGATGGATGTATGTGATGCTGACCGTAGATGCTGGAATATTGAGCATAAAACAAACTGCTGAAGAAACCATGGCGGCACGGATGTGCAGTGGTAGAGTTGCTACCTTACAGCACCAGAGACCCAGGATCAATCCTGACTACGGTTGCCGTCCATACGGAGTTTGTATGTTCTCCCCGTGACTTATGTGGGTTTTCTCCGGTTTTCTCCCACACTCCAAAGATATACAGATTTGTAGGTTTATTGCCTTGATTAAATAGTAAATTATCCCTAGTGTGTGTAGGATAGTGTTAGTGTGTGGGGATCGCTGGTCGGCGCAGAATCAGTGGGCCAAAGGCCTGTTTCCACGCTGTTTCTCTAAGCTATACTAAACAAACCTCAACTAAATACCGCAGGTCAGGCGGTATCCGTGGAGGGAAATGGACAGATGGTCCTATGGGTTGGGACACTTCTTAAAACTAAAATCTTAATTGTTCCCATTTTCCTGCATTCAATCTCTTATCCTCTACGCCAGGATATCTCAATAGTTCTCAAATGTTATGAGGGTACCTGGTTCTACCACCCCTTTACGCAACACATTCAAAATTTCAATCATTCTCTGGGTGAAGAAAATGTTCATCAAATATCCTCAAGATATACCACCCTTTACTGTAAACCTATGGTTACAGATACTTCTGCAAGGGGGAGGTGTTTCTCATTTTCGACCCTAATTAAGCTCTTCCTCATTTTATATAAAACAGGTTCTGCAAACTCAGCCTTTCCAGTTTCTGCACATATCTGAACTAATCCATCCCATGCAACCTCCTGCTGAATCTACTTTATATTCTCTCCAATGCAATCACATCCTTTGTAAATGTGTTATCAACGCATTGTTCAGAGATTTCTTCTGAAATCCTGAAGGGCATTTCTTTCTTTACCAACACGATTACAAAAACAAATTATCATGCCATTCATTTGCTGCTTGTGACACCTTACGTGAAAATTAAGTACAGCAATTGCCTGCACAGGGATAACTACATTTTAATAGGCATTATTTCATAAACAGACTTGCATAATCTGAGGATGTGGTCCTGAAATTCTACATTATCCTCCCACTCCAATTCAAAAAGATGACCAGGAGCAAGACAAATGACCATTGCTAATTCTTGGGAACTCTGCAATGACAAGTGGGAGAATTAACAATATAGCTGTATAATTTTATAGTACTTGTCACTAACAATAAGCATAAAAGGTTGATGTAGAAATAGGTCATTCGACCCTTCAAGCCTGCTTTACCATTCAATAATATCGTGCTTGATCTTCACCTCAATGCCACTTTCTTATATTAATCTAATATCCCATCATTCCCAGGACATCAAAAAAACTATTAATTTCTGCTTCAAATATACTCTAAAGCCTCTTGTCTACAGAATAGCAAAGTTTCATATTTCTCCAAGGAAAGACATATTTTCTCATCGCTGTACTGAATGGCTGACCCATTACTTTGAGACTGTCACTCCTGGTTCTATACATTCCTGCCAGGGGAAACGTCAACTTCAGTTCTATCGTGTCAGCTCCCTCAAGAATTGTATACGTTTCAATGAGATCTCATAGAGTCATAGAGTCGAGTGATACAGTGGGAAAATAGGACCTTCGGCCCAACTTGCTCACACCGGCCAACATGTCCCAGCCACACTAGTCCTACCTGCCAGCGTTTGGGTCATATCCCTACAAACCTGTCCTATCCATGTACCTGCCTAACTTCTTCTTAAAAATTGGGATAGTCACAACCTCAACTACCTCCTCTGGCAGCTTGTTCCATACACCCACCACTGTATGTGTGAAAAGGTTACCCCTCAGATTCCTATTAGATCTTTTCTCCTTCACCTTGAACCTATGTCCTCTGGTCCTCAATTCACCCACTCTGGGCAAGAGACTATATGCATCTATCCGATCTATTCCTCTCATGATTTATACACGTCAATAAGATCACCCCTCATCATCCTGCGCTCCAAGGAATATATTCCAGCCTACACAACCTCTCCCTATAGCTCATACCCTCTAGCCATGGCAACATACTTGTAAATCTTCTCTGTACCTTTTCCAGCTCGACAACATCTTTTCCATAACATGGTGCCCAGAACTGACACAATACTCTAATTGCGGTCTCACCAACGTCTTATACAACTGCAACATGACCTCCCAACTATACTCAATACTCTGACTGATGAAGGCTAATGTGCCAAACTCCTTTTTAACCACCGTATCTACGTGCGGCTCCACCTTCAAGGAGCTATGCACCTGCATTCCTTGATCCTCCTGCTCTGCAACACTCTCCCCAGAAACCTAACATTCACTGTGCAGGTCCTGCCCATGTTAGACTTCCCAAAATGCAACACCTCACATTTCTCTGTATAAAATTCCATCAACCATCAGCCCACCTAGCCAATCGATCAAGATCCTGCAGTACTTTTTCTCAACCATCTTCACTATCTGCAAAACCACCCACTTTTGTATCAGGTGCAAACTTGCTAATATTGTCGTGTACAATACAATACAATACAATTTATTTGTCATTTGAACCCCATTGAGGTTCAAACGAAATGTTGTTTCTGCAGTCATACACACAAAAAAGAACCAAGACACAACACAATTTACACAAACATCCATCACAGCGCATCTCCTCCTCGCTGTGATGGAAGGCAAAGACTATCTCTCCCCTGCACTTCCCATTCCCCTCCCGATGTCAGAGTCAAAGTCAAAGCCCCTGGCGGGCGATGGTAATTGCCCCGTGGCCATTAACGCCGCTCCGGGTGATGCAAGGCCACGCAAGGTCTTGTTGTTGGAGCCCCCGGCAGGCGCTAGCAAAGTCCCACAGCCATTCGAAGCCACGCGGGGCGACGATGTAAGGCCCCGCTCCAGGTACTCATCAACCCTGCAACTCGGGCGGGTTAAGTCGCCGTTGCGGAAGCCCCGAAAAGCGGTCTCCCAGCAGGGACCCGCGGGCTCCCGGTGTCACTGTCCACCAGACCTGCGGTAAGTCTCCGAATCCCCGGGGTCGGGTCGCAGCAGCGCGCCACCACCGCTCCGAACTCGGCCAGCTCCGCGATGGTGAGTAGGTCCGCAGGCCCCGCGACTGGAGCCCCAGGTCGTTCCTGCTGGAGGCCGCTCCACGGTGCTACAACGGAGACCCGACAGAGAAAAGGTCGGGTTCTCCGTGCAGGGGATAGATTTTAAAAGTTTCCCCCACCCCCCGCCCCCCACACACATACACAAAAAAATTAATAAAAACTACATTCAACGAGACAAAAAATAATAAACTGACGGACGGACTGCAGAGGCCGCTGCGACGTGAGTCGCGCCGCCAACCGGAGGGGTGGATGTTCTCATCCAAATAATTGATGTAGATGACAAACAGTAACGGGCCCAGCACCAAACCCTGTGGCACACCACTAGTCACAGGCCTCCAGTCCGAGAAGCAACCTTACACCATCATCCTCTCCTTCCTTCCATGAAGCCAATTTTCTATCCATTCACCTATCTCTCCTTGGATCCCATGCGATCTAACCTTCCAGAGCAGCCTATCATGCGGAACCTCGTGTTCTTTGAATTCTAGAAACAGATAACATGGCAGCAACGATGCACTTTGATGCAAAGGAGATATTTAAAATGGGAATTAAGTGGGCTGAATGACTAGCTGAAAAGGACGGTGAAAAGTGAATTCTTACTATGATAAACAGTCACAGAAATGCATCGTTGGCTTTGTTCTTTATTTAAGTAACATTGCCAGCAAATAACAATGTTTACGTGTTAATATGAAGTTATTCCTTCTCAAAAGCTTTTTTCTTTACATTGAAAGTGCTCTTGGAGGGGCATGCACTATCTTTTCCTGACATTGCAGCTTTCTATGCTCTCAGTTGACACACTTCCGGCTGTGGGAAATTTGAAAACGTTGTTGCTAAACGTGTGAACAATATGAATTTGTTAAGAAAGTAAATACTGAACAATAGACAATAGGTGCAGGACTAGGCCATTTGGCCCTTTGATCCGGCACCGCCATTCAATGTGATCATGGTTGATCATCCCCAATCAGTACCCTGTTCCTGCCTTCTCCCCATATCCCCTGACTCCGCTATTTTTAAGAGCCCTATCCAGCTCTTTCTTGAAAGCATCCAGAGAACCTGACTCTACCGTCCTCTGAGACAGAGAATTCCACAGTGTCACTACTCTCTGTGAGAAAAAGTGTTTCCTCGTCTCAGTTCTAAATGGCTTACTCATTATTCTTAAACTGTGGCCCCCTGGTTCTGGACTCCCCCAACATCGGGAACATGTTTCCTGCCTCTAGTGTGTCCAAGCCCTTAACAATCTTATATGTTTCAATGAGATACCCTCTCATCCTTCTAAACTCCAGTGTACAAGCCCAGCTGCTCCATTCTCTCAGCATATGACAGTCCCGCCATCCCGGGAATTAACCTTGTAAACCTAAGCTGCACTCCCTCAATAGCAAGAATGTCCTTCCTCAAATTAGGGAAGGACCTCTTTTCTCCTATATTCGATTCCTCTTGTTATAAAGGCCAACATGCCATTCGCTTTCTTCACTGCCTGCTGTACCTGCAGAATAATTCTTATCAGAAAAATCCCCTGTTGGCAGAAGATTCAAGATCCTATTCAGTTTTGAAAGCAAAAATTAAAAAATATTTTGTGAGTTGAGATAGCACCAGCTGAAAAGCCATTATTAAAAAAGCTAAAACAGGCAATATTAATATTAGAATATTGTTCCACCATTTAGAAAATGCAAGACATATCAAAGTAAAATAATTTAATTCTGGTTTTTCAGTCTTTCAGAAGATGTGAAATATTATTGCCGATAGTCTAACAATTTGATCTGATAATCTACCTCTGAAATCACATCAAATGATTGGAATATTACCAATAATATTCCACAACCCCAGTACGAGAGTGTTCAGAATGTGAAATTTTATCTGAATAATTAATGCTTAAAGCTATATTTGGTAAAGTTTACGAGAAAACAAGCATCAATGGGGGCATCAAAACCCGTAGTCATAGCATTGTATACCATAAAAACAGGCCTTTTTGCCCACCGCATCTCTGCCAACCATCGTGCTTATCTTTAGTAATCCTACTTGCCTGCGTTAATTCCATATCCCTCTCTGTCGCGCTTATTTTAAATACCTGTCCAGAGACCTTTTAAATGTTGTTACGTTTTCTGCCTCCACCATCTTCTCTGCCAGATCATTCCAGATATCAACTATTCTTTGTGTGAAAGACTTATCCCTGAGATGCATTTCAAACCTTTTTCCTCTCAAAAATCTACATCCTCTAGTCCTATATATCTCTACCACTGAAATAAGTCTCTGGATACCTACACCTCTCATCTATATTACTAAATCTCTGTTCTTGACCGCTTTTGGCCGTCTGTGCTGCGATTTCCGAGAAAACGCCGCCACCTACAGCCGTTACTTTTGGCCGCCTCGCTCAGAGCCGCCATCTGCCGCATGTGTGGCGAGGATTTTTCCCGTTGATGAAAAATGACAGAGATATTAATGTTTTTACAAAATTCCCCATTCTCTCTGCTGCCCCTGCTGGAGGGAGGGGGAGGGACTAAAAAACCAGGAAGTGGTGTGCCTCAATCAGTCGCTGCAAGTGGTGTACCTCAATCAGTCTCTGCAAGTGGTGTGCCTCAATCAGAGCTCTGAATAACACTGAACAAATGTCTCCACAGCTGTGAGTACCCAAAATGTGGTTTGAACATGAAAATATGGTTAGTTTGAGGAAAAAAGCACTGCCTGCAAATGGTTGTTTGGGTTGAAGTAAAAAGGCACCCTCTCTCTCTCCCCTCCTCTCTCTCTCCTCCTCTCTCTTTCTCTCCCCCCTGTCTCTCTCCCTTTCTCTCTCTCTCTCCCACCCTCTCCCCATCACCCCCCCCTCCTCCTCTACCCCCCCCTCTCTCTCTCCCCCCTCTCCCCCTCCCTCCCCTCCCCCACCTCCCTTTCCTCTCACCCCCCCTCTCCTCCCCCCCCCCTCCACACCCCTCCCCCCCCTCTCCTCCCCCCCTCCCCCCCCTCCCTCTCTCTCTCTCTCTCTCTCTCTCTCCTCTCTCTCTCTCTCTCTCTCTCTCCCCTCTGTTTCTGTCTCTCTCTCTCCCTGCCCCTCCATCCCCTCCCCCCACCGTCCGGCCTATAATTGCTAGGTTTACTCTTAGAACCCTTTTTAAACAATGGAACAACATGCGCAGTATGCCAATCCTTGGGGACTATTCCCGTTTCTAATGACATTTGAAATATTTCTGTCATAGCCTCGGCTATTTCTACACTAGCTTCCCTCAATGTCCTAGGGAATATCTTGTCAGGACCTGGAGATCTATCCACTTTTATATTTTTCAAAAGTGTCAGTACTTCTTTTACTTTGAAACCCATAGTATCCATAGCTACTCTACTACTTTCCATTACCTCACATAATTCAATATCCTTCTCCTTGGTGAATACCGACGAAAATAAATTGTTCAATATCTCCCCCATCTCTTTTGGCTCTGCAGATAGCTGTCCACACTGTCTCTCCAATGGACCAATTTTATCCCTCGTTATCCTTTTGCTATTAATATAGCTGTAGAAACCCTTTGGATTTACTTTCACCTTACTTGCCAAAGCAACCTTATGTCTTCTATTAGCTTTTCTAATTTCTTTCTTAAGATTCTTTTTACATTCCTTATACTCCTCAAGCACCTCATTTACTTCATGCTGCCTATAATTATTGTAGATAATCCCTCTTTTTCCGAACAAGATGTCCAATTTCCTTTGAAAACCAGGGCTCTTTCCACTTTTTACTGTTTCATTTCAACCGAACAGGAACATAAAGATTCTGTACTCTTAAAATTTCCCCTTTAAATGTCCTCCATTTCTCTTCTACATCCTTCCCATAAAACAAAATGTCCCAGTTCACTCCTTTTAAATCATTTCACATCGCATCAAAGTTAGCCTTTTTCCAATCAAAAATCTCAACCCTAGGTTCAGTTCTGACCCTCTCCATAATTATATTGAAACTAATTGTATTGTGATCACTGGACCCAAAGTGCTCCCCAACGCATACCTCCGCCACCTGTCCCGTCTCATTGCCTAACAGGAGGTCCAACACTGCCCCTCCTCTAGTAGGTACCTCTATGTATTGCTGCAAAAAACTATCCTGCACATATTTTACAAACTCCAAACCATCCAGCCCATTTACCGAATGTGTTTCCCAGTCTATGTGTGGAAAGTTGAAATCTCCCACAATCACTACTTTGTGCTTACTACTAATATCTGCTATCTCCTTACATATTTGCTCTTCCAATTCTCGATCCCCATTTGGCAGTCTATAATACACCCCTATAAGTGTTGCTACCTCTTTCCCACTTCTCAGTTCCACCCAAATAGCCTCCCTAGATGAGCCCTCCAATCTATCCTGCCAAAGCACTGCTGTAATATCTTCCCTGACTAGTAATGCAACACCTCCACCTCTTGCCCCTCCAATTCTATCACACCTGAAGCAATGAAATCCGGGAATATTTGGTTTCCAATCACAGCCCTCCTGCAACCATGTTTCACTGATCACCACAACATCATACTTCCAGGTGTCTATCCAGACTCTAAGCTCATCCACCTTTCTTACAATGCTCCTAGCATTAAAATATGCACATTTATGAAACCCTCCGCCTCTTATTCTCTGTTTATTTCCTTTTTTTAGAGCATGTTAACTCTCAGCCTCCTTTGTTCCAAAGAAAATAAACTCAGCTATACAATCACATCAGTCTGAAGAAGGGTTTCGGCCCAAAACGTTGCCTATTTCCTTTGCTCCATAGATGCTGCCTCACCCACTTAGTTTCTCCAGCATTATTGTCTACCTTCGATTTTCCAGCATCTGCAGTTCCTTTTTAAACAGCTATACAATCTCTCTTTATAACTCAAGCCATCCAATCCAGGTAACATCCTTGTGAATGTTGTCTCCCCCCATTCTAGCGTAATCACATCTTTCCTGTAGCATGGAACAAATCTGCACATGCACTCCAAAACAAATCAGCAGGCCATTTAGAAGATATCATAAGAAAAATACATGCATTAAAACATCAGCACACCGAAAGGGATCTTTTAAAATAATCATGTGTTCTTACTTAATGCAAATGAAAACATTGTTCAGTAAACAGACACAGCTTTCCACTTCTTTGATCTATATTATTTAAGAAATGTCAGATGTGAATTCACATATGGACTAATTTTAATACACCTGCATTGTGGTTTCCAATCTGTTTGGCCACCTGTTTTATGGCCCATCTGACTTTACTGTCAATTAACCGCAATGGAAAGTATAGGTAAAACACCAATCTGACCCAATCTTGGCTGTCCTCTTTCTGAATGTTAGGTTCTATTTATATTTCCCTTTCCCTGTTTCGACCACTCAACCCCATTCAACTCTGTTCCATAAATTGTTAATGTCATCATAACTTATTTTTTGCTGGGGACTTTAAAAAATATACATTTGTAAAAACAAAATTTTGAGAACCATTTACAAAGGAAACATGTGTAAAGGTTCGGTTAACACCAATCAACTATTTATTTAACAATTGAAAATTATGGATCTCAGTAAAATAACTTACTTCACAAGATGAGAGCACTGTGGTTAATGTGAAATTTAATGCAGTGCTCCCGTTTCATTGATTTTGCTACAAGGTTCTGAATCTGACTGTACTTACTGGTTCCTTCCAACAAAATAATGTTATGCATTTTACATGGGTCTGTTTACTTTCTCCAATATTAGGTGAAGTGAAAGGCAAGCATCCTGACTGTGTGAGAACAGAGGGAATGCCTGTGTGAGAGACACCTGTGTTGCATGAAGACTAAGAGAGATTGAATGATATTGGGCAGCAAAGTGGTGCAGCTTGTGTAGCTGCTGTCTCACGGTGCCAAGCACTTGGATTTGATCCTGACCTCGCGTACTGTCTCTGTGGAGTTTGCACGTTCTTCCTATGACCGCATGGTTTTCTTTGGGTTTTCTTTCCTCTCACATCCCAAACGTTAATTGGCCTTTGAAAAAAAATTGTATCTCGTGTATCGGGAGTGGATGCGAAACCTGGATAACATAGAACTGATGTGAACGGGTGATTGATGGTCGGCATGGACCCGGTGGGCCGAAAGATATGATTTCATGTGTGTCTAAGCTAAATAAAAGGTTGTGAGAATGTGAAGTGGGTTTGTTATCACAGTTGATCTGCGCAGAAAAGAATGAGGACAGAAAACACAAGCTGGAACTGTGAGATTTAGGCTGCTGCAACAACTGGAAATCTGAGATTAAAGTTAATATTGGGAACAGGAAGAAATGCTGACATGCTGTGCATTTCCTGCATTCTCTCTTTTATTTCAGAGATCCAGCACCTGAATTGTTGTGCATCTCATACTTCTGGTATATACTTTTTTTCTCTTTACCTCTGCCTTTCTTCACTTCCCTCAGTTGCATTTCACAAGCTGCCATCAATCTTTCTCACCCAGCACCTTGACCTTTTGTGTCAGTCACCATTCTGAGTCTCTATGCCCTTTTACATGCCATCTCTTTGTATTCACTGCAGCTAAAACATAATCAATTTCTAGCTTTTCCTGTTTCTATTAACAATATTTACTACTCTCACGATGTAAACTGCAGTTCATACCTAAAATATGTTCTATTGCTTTTTATGTTAATTTTATGCTTCCTCATCTTTTACATGAAAATCTATTTGAAGGCATTTCCATTATTTCTTATACTACGGGTGCAATTTGCTGATTTATTTGCCAGTTTTACAATTTAATGTAGGGTGATGAACGTGTTCAAACTTCCGGTACCAAGTGAATCCAGGCTTTGCACACAACAGATTATTTTTAATCATAATTATTTTGTGAAATATGATAATGATTCTTTCACATCCCGAAGAGACTAACAGTTGTTGGTCAGTCATGTTCGCACATATGTCTGCTCGGTGAGGTCAAGCCTATAGTCCACCAGGAGCACAACAGGAAATTAGATATGTGGAAAGAATTTAACCACTTGACCCGAAAGGATGAAAGCTTTAACAAGAGCAACATCTACATTATTGAAATGTCATCTTGAATGAAGCAGCGAGCAACTTCTTGACTGCCTTTACACATCAGACAGTTTGTGATGGTAAGATCACAAAATGAAGTGAATAATGCAGCTAAATAATATCTCACCTTTACATCTATCGGAATCCTTTCTGGAACTTTATTCATTGCACGACTTGAAAAGATTTCCTTAGAGCTGAGCTAAGGAGCTCTTAGTACTATCATTTGGGATTGAGCCTGCCACTCTGCATCTACCTCACAGAATGCACATACAGGTCAGTTGTGCATTTGTATTATTGTACAGCAATAATTTCAAACCCTTGCTAATTAGTGAGTCCACCATCTTGGAAGTAAAGACCTTGTCCCACTTAAGTGTCCTTAGCACGCAAATTACGCGACCTCGTGGTATGTAGTTGTGCGCGACATCGCGCGGGGCTCCGAAATTTTTGGAGCGATCGAAATCTTCGCACACCAATGGCCTGTTGCGTAACTGACGGCCAAAGTGGGACAGGCCCAAGACCCTGGCGCAACGCAACGTCTCACCTCCAACAGCAGCAGAAGCAGGCAAACGAGCGCCAAACTCGGCCTGGGGCTCACAGCCGTGGCGGTCCGGATCCGACCCCACTTCTACTCCAAGAAAATTAAAGATAGACACAAAATGCTGGATTAACTCAGCATCTCTGGAGAGAAGCAATGGGTGACGTTTCGGGTCAAGACTGTTCTTTCAGACTGAAGAAGGGTCTTGACACAAAACATCACCCATTCCTTCTCTCCAGAGATGCTGCCGGTCCCGCTGAGTTACTCCTGCATTTTGCGGCCATCTTCAAATGACGTCACGCGCTCCAGACGGCTGTGTGAATGCATGAAATCGCGCGCGACCTTTGCGGGATGGTCGCGCCTCAACGCG
Source organism: Leucoraja erinaceus (assembly GCF_028641065.1). Classification (NCBI taxonomy): domain Eukaryota; kingdom Metazoa; phylum Chordata; class Chondrichthyes; order Rajiformes; family Rajidae; genus Leucoraja; species Leucoraja erinaceus. Next base: position 47,059,068 of record NC_073378.1, on the reverse strand, counting down.
ACCATGAGGTCGCGTAATTAGCATGCCAAAGACACGCAAGTGGGACAGGCCCTTAACTTTATGTATATGGGAATTGCAGAGAATTTTTTTTTAATTATAAGATTTGTTTTGACAAACAGGCAAACCTTTGGAGAAATTGTATTTTGTATGAATAAATAGATCACATTTTAATTATGAAACTACTTAAAAGTCTGAGTTTATAAATTGTGTCCTTATCCGAACAAAACTCTTCACAAATTTGAACAAAGGAACTGTTTATCATTAAAAAAATTCAGATTATTCCATTTATTGGATAATGTGTAAAAGGCAGCACTTGAATATTCTGTTATGGCAACAACCGACAGTTATCTAACAGTCTAGCCAATCAATCTCCAGTGAGGAAATTATTGTTTTACACATTAATCTAATCAGGGCATGCACATAGTGCCAAACAAGGTACATATTAATATTGCCAATTAAAGCAAGCTTTCCCAATATCTGAGAGCAAACAATGTACTTCTAATTATTTGTTGGTACTTTTTGGATCTTTAGCAATAAGAATAGTCTGAACTTGGAAAGCATGCTGATCAACAGCCTATTATTTTGACAGAAGGAGAAGAATAAAACAGACACTTACAGACAGGATGTCTCTCGGCGAGCGTAAATGTATTCACATTTTCCATGCATGCAAACATGCTCTGAACATGGCTGGTAATTTCCAGTGTAAATATCTTCTCTTTGATCACTGGCATCTTAAAATAAATTAACAAATGTCAGTATTATTTCTTATTTCTTCTGCCACAAGTTTCCTGCTGTAAGTTTCCTGCTCACAGCAGAAAGTACTTTCAAAAAGCACCTGGAGTAATTTAAATAAATACCTTATTTTCTCAATTGCGGTTTTGTAACTCTGAGTATTTCATTCAACAAAGTGTAAGGTTTTCCCTGCATGTGTGCCAAACATGCATTACTGTAACATTTTTGCTCTGAAATGGGACGCAATGTGAAAATGCATCCTGCCAGTTGATGATGAACCAGTGCTCATCTGTGAGAAAGGGAACTGTTCCTCAGCTTTACTATCTGACCTCTGTGCAATAGAAAATGTTTTGACATGCTTCAATCTACAGCTTACAGATGTATGTACAAAATCTGATCTTCTTGCTAAGCTACCTATTTCCTTGCTGAATCTTTGAAATAAACTAAACTAAACTATAAAGTAATTTTTGTAACTATTGGTTTCAAGGCCTTCTGGCTGCAGTAAATGTTGATAACCATCAGCAATTATAACCATCTTGTTGGATCTCAAGAAGGAATATTTGTCATCTGTGAGAGCACATGGTTGTACCCAGTAACTGCTCTGGCTATAGTATCTAGGGCAGAGAGTGGTGGCGGTGCGGAATGAGGCAGGTTCATTGGTATCATTTAAAAATAAATTGGATAGGCATATGGATGAGAAGGGAATGGAGGGTTATGGTACGAGTGCAGGCAGGTGGGACTAAGGGGAACAAAATTTGTTCGGCACGGACTTGTAGGGCCGAGATGGCCTGTTTCCGTGCTGTAATTGTTATATGGTTTATATGGTTATATGGAGATACCTATGAAGGAACGTCTTCAATGGACATACGTTAACCATCAACAAACTGTGATTTGCACTGTTGCAATCTTTAATTACACTTCTTTTGAATTACTACAGTTCAGGGCCTGTCCCAATGCGGCAACCTAATTGGCGAGATTAGAAGAGTTTGCCCTCGACTCATACTCGCTGCATGGTCGACACAAGGTCCTAGGAGGTATTTGTAACTCTCCTTCATGCTTGAGAGTAGTCCCTGCGTACTCGAGGCCTCAGCTTGGTGGCGGCATTTTTTTCAACATTCTGAAAAATGCCTGCGAGTAAAAAAAGGTCGCCATGGAAAAAATCAATATTTTTTTACTCGTAGGTTTAATCAAGATAGGTCGTAGTGGGTTGTAATGCTATTGTATGTAATCGAAGGCAATCGAATGTAGTTGAAGGTAAAGCTCGTTGAGAAAAAAAGGTAAGTAAACCGATCGGTAATGTTACCATCACAGAGAGGGTTTCTGATACTTGCCTTTAATTTCTGTTCCCAGCTGAAATCCATTGTCCTTCCCCAAAGAACCAGTGTCATCTAGGAAGAAGCAATGATACATTAGCGGAAATATCTGTGGCCGACTGCAACAGAAGATGCTGGTCAGGCAACATCCGTGGAAGGGGGAAAAGAAAAACAGAATCAATGCTTCAGGTTGACAATCTTCATCTACCTTGAGGAGACACAAGAGACTGCAGATAATGGAATCTAGAACAAAAAATTGCTGGAGAAACATAGTGAGTTGACAGAATGTGTGGAGGAGAAGGAATGGTCAATGTTTTGGCCATTGGGTGCTCATATAGAGAATAAGGAATAGAGGGAGGTCTGTGACATGGGCCCAGCAGTGATAAATTGACCGGTGGGAGGAGGGGCGGGGAGTGGAGGAGAAGTGTTGGGAGATAGAGGCAGGTGGGTGATAGGTGAAAGCGGACATAAAGAAGAAGGGGGTCGGGTGAATCTGGAGACAGGGGCTTGAGGGTGACGAGTGGGGACACAAATGCTACCAGTGCAGGAATCTACTAAGTAGGAAAGGTGATTATAAGAACTATTAAGAAAGAGATGAAGAGCGGAAGGACTACTGTGGTAAGTAGGCAGAGGCACAATGAAGTTGTGAGGAGCAAAAATGGAGCATGAGGGCAGGAAAGGCTATGGGAAAGGGAATAGAAATGGGAGGCTCAAGTAGTTCGGAAGGGGGGAAAACGCAGGAAGTAAGAGTTGCCCTAAATTGGAAAACTCAAGGTTCATACCATTTGATTGTAGATAATCCAGGTAGAATATGGGCCTCACCCTGGCAGTGGAGGACAAAGACAGACTATTTGGTGTGGGAATGGGAAGTGAGTTGAAAGTTAGAGACAAAAAAAGTGTTAAAATGTAAAGCAAGTAGGTAGGAGTGGAAACAACAAAAATGGAAGCTCTGTCTACAAGAAAAAGGCAACATAGTTTGTATTGGGCTTCATCCTGGCAATGGAAAAGGCCAAAGGTGGACAGGTCAATGAGGGAATGAAAAGCAATGTTAAAACGGCTGCAACCAGGTGCGAGAGATATTTGCAGATGGAGCAAATATGCTGTAAAATGGTCACGCCTGGTTTCACTGATGTAGACCAGGCCACGTCAGGAACACCAAATGCAGTGGATAAAGTTGGACAAAGGTGTACATGAATTTTTACCTCACCCAAATAGATTGTTTGGGTCGCTCGAGAGGAAAGTGTAAAAAAGAGTGTTGACCCCCTTCCCGACCTCATCTCTGATTTTCGTCCCCCTCCTCCTTTTTCCCTGAATTTAATTTACGTAGTGCCGACACACATTACCCACCAGATCCCCACCCCTATCTGATTCCATCTACCTTTATCTCTCCCTTATTGGTTCCCATTATTACCTTCCTTATTCATTGGAATCCAACAATGCTAACCTGTTCGTCCTGCATATCACGCTTCAGTAGCTGTTTCAACCTCCCCCCTCCCTTGCCCTCACTCCCATCAGCTCAAAGTAGCAACTAACTTTTCTTCATTGTATGGTTCCATCTTCCACTCCCTCTTCTCCCCCACCTGGCTCCACCTGGCTCCATCTGCCCATCGCCCTTCACCCATCTTCAGCCCACCTGTCATCTACTGGTGAAATAAGGACTACAGATGCAACTTTACAAAAAAGACACAAAGTGCTGGAGTAACTCAGTGGGTCAGGGGACCATCTCTGGGGAACATGGATAGTTGATGTTCCGGGTTGAGACTCTGGGGGAAAGGCCTGTTTCCGTGCGGTATCATTCTATGATTCTATGTTCATCAATAAACCATGTTCAATTGATCCCACCATGGTATTCAACTAAATGTATTTTAGTTCAACTGCAGGTTAAGAAGAGGCTGGAGCTCAGGTTAATATCTAGGGCGAAACTCAGAAAAGAGAAAACACAAATAATCTTTGTTTTATTACAAATTACAAAAAACTAACATAAGTCTAAATGTCTTACTGGTTCAAGTAGATTGATTTGATTTGTTTCCAAGTCTATGAGAATGTTATATTCACATTCACACACTCACTCCCACTTAATCTTGGTATTGAGACGCAACCCCTATGGATGCTTCTGACCATCTTGCTTCACAAGAATCATTCATTCTCACCAAAATCATTTATGCATAAAACGTCTTCTGCATGCTACATTGATCCAATTATTTATCCTCTTCCTGATGTCTTATTGTACTGTCAAGGTTTCTCTAATTGGATTGGTAATCAGATTTAGTAGAATCCAATAGTGTCTTTTTGCAATCAAGGTTTGGTCACCATTTGATAAAGGGTCACCTTTGCAATGAGTGCTTTAAATGATATCCTACAATTGAGATTAATGTTTAAATTAATTCATCCACTAGAAGAGTTTAAGCCTGGCATTATCAAAATTCACAACATGTCCCAAAGTGAGTCAGTTGGAGATTAAGCTCCTGTCTAAAAAAAATGAACTAGTGCACAAGTAATTGCATTTTTTATAGTGCCGTTAAAATAGCAAAAAATGTCCCAAAGCTCTTTATTGGAGAATTCAATGGACTCCTTATTGGAAATTGTGTGGAAGGCAGTGCAGTTAGCATAATGTTGGTAGTCAGTGGCTGCAGAGTGAATGGTGCTGGCATAGCCCCAGAAATACTGAAGCAGATGTTATGCAAGGGTAGAGTCAGATCTACGCCAAGAGAAGGTGCAGGAAGGTGAAATTTGTAATAATGTTGATGATATTTTCCAGTTCAGGGCAGGAGCAGAAAGTAGCTGTGATATAGTCTTCGGAAAGAAATGAGGGTGAGGATCTATTGAAGGCTGAAACAAAGAATGTTACACATATCCCATAAAATGACAAGCTTAACTTGACTCCACGACAAGACCACTTACTTTGAGGAGATGAGCAAATAAATTATTCAATGAGAAAACAATTTCAGCTAGGTGAAGGGAAAGGTTATGGAAGTGAAGAAGCTATTCACTGTCCCTCAGTACGTGACCACATCATGAGGCTGCAACCCCTGCAAACCCTCTCTGCATCCAGTCTGTCTGGAGGTAAATAATTAGACCAAAACTACACACTCAAATCCAGATGGAGTCTCACCACGGCTATGTATGGCTGCAAGATGATATTCATGTTCCTATACTCTCTTGCAATTCTCTTGCCATGAAGGGCTGAAGGGAAAATGCTGGGAACTATAGGCTGGTGAGCTTAACATCTATAGTTGGTAAGTTAACGGAGAATATTCTAAGGGATAGGGTATAGAGACATTTGGATGGGCAAGGGCTGATTAGGAATAGTCAGCATGGTTTTATACGTGGGAGGTCGTGTCTCACAAACCTGATTGATGTTTCTGAAGACGTGACCAAAAAGGTTGATGAAGGCAGAGCTGTAGATGTTGTGTACGTGGACTTCAGTAAGGCGTTCAACAAGGTTCCGCATGGTAGGCTGCTCCGGCAGGTTAGTTCGCATGGGATCCAAGGAGATATAGCTGAATGGATAGCAAATTGGCTCCATGGAAAGAAGCAGAGGGTAATAGTGGAAGGTTGCTTCTTAGACTGGATGCCTGTGACTAGTGATGTGCCTCAGGGTTCGGTGCTGGGTCCATTACTGTTTGTCATCTACATCAATGATTTGGATGAGAATATCCAGGGCAAGATTAGCAAATTTGCTGATGATACAAAAGTTAGTGATTTTGCAGAGAGTGAAGATGGTTGTGAATGATTGCAGCAGGATCTGGGTTGATTGGCCAGGTGGGCGGAGGAATGGTTGATGGAATTTAATACAGAGAAATGTGAGGTGTTGCATTTTGGGACAGGACCTACACAGTAAATGGTAGGCCTCTGGGTGGTGTTGTAGAGCAGAGGGATCTAGGAGTACAGGTGCATGGTTCCTTGAAGGTCGCGTCGCAGGTAAATGAGGTGGTCAAAAGGCTTTTGACATTTTGGCCTTCATCAGTCAGAGTATTGAGTAAAGAAGTTGGGAGGTCATGTTGCAGTTGTATAAGATGTTGGTGAGACCATATTTAAAATACTGTGTTCAGTTCTGGGCACCATGTTATTGGAAAGATATTGTCAAGCTTGAAAGGGTACAGAAAAGATTTATGAGGATGTTGCCAGGACTAGAGGGTGTGAGCTATAGGGAGAGGTTGAGTAGGCTGAATGTCTATTCCATGGAGTGCAGGAGGATAAGGGGTGATCTTATAGAGGTGTATAAGATCATGAAAGGAAAGATTGGGTAGATGCACAGAGTCTTTTGCCCACAGTAGGGGAGTCGAGGACCAGAGGACATAGGTTCAAGGTGAAGGAGAAAAGATTTAATAGGAATCCGAGGGGTAACTTTTTCACACAAAGGGTGTTGGGTGTATGGAACAAGCTGCCAGAGGAGGTAGTTGAGGCTGGGGACTATCCCATCGTTTAAGAAACAGTTAGACAGGTACATCGATAGGACAGGTTTGGAGGGATATGGATATGGGGAGAAGGCAGGAGCAGGGTACTGATTGGGGATGATCAACCATGATCACATTGAATGGCGGTGCTGGCTCGAAGGGCCAAATGGCCTACTCCTGCACCTATTGTCTATTGACCAAGCGCAGGCAAGTAGGACTAGTGTAGGCCGGTGTGGGCGAGTTGGGCCGAAGGGCCTGTTTCCATTCTGTATCACTTTATGACCCTATGAAAATAAAAACATAATTTGCCTTTCTAGCTGTTTGGTGCAGCTGAACACTTGCTTTCAGTATTTGGTATGCAAGGAGATCCAAACTGTAAATCTCCACTCAATATTTTAAAGAGTGTCATGAAGAAGGAATAATATAAAGAGACAAAAGTTTAGTCATGGATTTCTTGAGCTTAGATATCCGGAGCTGTAATGAAGTACCCAGTGCTATTGAATTCTTGATTTTGATATCAAAAATGCCTAGGCATCTGAGTGTATCAATGTTGAGTAGTAATATTTTGCCCGTACAGTAAGGTCTAGGACCTTAGTCAAGATTGCAATTGAAGCTGTATGGCACACATGAGGTCACTGGTAGAAGCACAGCTGGTCTCTTTTAGTAGGTTTTGAGAAGTGTATAGAGAGATTAAAATTATATTGTCTCCTGGAGTGGGGGGCATTTAGTTTGTGTGCGTGCGGGCGTGCGTCTGCATTTGTGGGTGTGTATGTGTGTCTAAAATTGCTCAATACTAGAGTGCACATGGGAATAAATGTTTTGCTTGATCAGGATGGCGAGAAGGGGTTGGGGTCACGGGGGAGTGTGCGTTTTCAAAGAGATGTAATGGGGCTGCAATGACCATGTTGGAGACTGGGGGAAATTAGTAGAGGAAGCAGGATGGATGCAAACACCATACCTAATGACCCATGCCTCTTGCTTTCTGCGGAAAAATAATCATGAAGAGGATGTGACCAGTATATCTGCAGATATTTAGGCCCAAAATGTTAGCTTCACAAGTATTCATGTTTCTCTTTGTCCAATTGGCTGGGTTGTCACTTCTGGCCTCTGGCTTATTAATGATTCTTGCCTAACAATGGGAATAATAGGTGTTTCCAAAGTATGGCAGTTTTGTAATTCTGATTTGAATGTAAAACAAAAGTCCTTCTTTGAAATAAGGTTTGTTTAAGGAGTATCTGTCACTCGTAACTTGTTATTGCTCTATTATTAACATGACCAAAGTATCAGCTAAATTGTAAATCTTTTGAATTATTTTCTTCATCCTGACAATTGATAATCTCAAAATAGCTTTCAATTTTTTGAGAATGCTATAATAGACATACATAATAATTGAACCTTTGACAAATATGGCCTTATCCCCAAACTGATCCTATTGCCATAATCTTCTCACTCACTATTCCATTATTCACCTTTTTCCCCTCACCTCAATGTTGTATTGTTTGGGATTAAGTGATGAATAGATGATTCCGTCGATATTTGCTGTGATCAAACAAGCTGACATGCCATTACAGGGGAGGCATATTTTCATTTAGAAATGCAAAATTATCAATGGAAAACACCAGAATGGAATTATCAATGGAAAACACCTAGTAAGTGTACTATAGCTTTGAAAAGAGAAAAATGTAAATTCATCTGGAGCTAAACACTCAATGGGAAGCTACATGAGGTGAATGGAAATGAAAAAGACTGGGTGAAATGCCAATTATTACATTATGGATGAGGTACATGATGCATCAACTATGGTTTTTGCTTTATCATTTCCAAAACCCTACACATAAGTTGATGAGTTTTGCAGAATTTCAACACCCAAAACAGATGTCGATGTCATAGACCTCAGGGAATTTGGAATTAATGCATCATTTCTGAAAATAAGTTATTTACCTTGGCATTTACCAAGACGTTTTACTTCAATCCACTCCTGTCTCTGGCAGGATGCTTCTTTGACAAGGCAAGGACTATCGTATGATTTTCCATTAGATGCACACACTGGATTGTAGTTGAATCTGCTGCAGTCTATATTACACACACACCTGATAAATCAAAATATCCACATTGTATCGAATTGTCAGCTAAAGAAATCACATATGCAAATTACATAATTATGAAACCTATAAACATAATATTGCCACATCTACCACTACTGTAACCCACTGAAAGCAAAACATATCACAGACAGCTAAATTAAATACACATACTGCAAAGGTAATTATTTTAAGCATAATTGATCACTTCATTGCCAATAGACTAAATGCTTAATGTGTGAAGGATTGAGTTTATAGAAATATCACAGACATCATTGACTTGTTTAAAATCATAGTTAGAGATTCTTCCATAAGCAGCATAGGCTCAACAGAGACAACGTGTATTGCTCAAGTGACAGGATTTTCCTTATTAGTTTGCCCCTTTCAAAGTGGTTCAGAGGACAGGTTTATATGACTTGGCGGGATCTATTTTGTAGACTCTCAAAAATATTTCATGCCCCAGTTGCTCTACATAAACACTGGTGTTTGTTCAGCTTTGCCGATTTTACTGGCTTCTTTACCAATGCATATTAGACACTAATGATTCAATTTTATATAACTGATCCAGCTGCACAGAAGTCTTTTGCATAATGCACAAGTGTCTACAGTTTGCTTTTATTGAATGTTGTGTTATTTGAGATCACTGGCAAATATCAACGAAAGAAACACGAATGATGAAACCAAATTCTCTCAGGGTTTAATATTCCTTTATTCTTTGCCAAATGCAAAATACATTTCTGTCTTATGAAACATTAAATAGTTATTTTGGAGGGGGGGGGGGGGTGGACAACACCATTACCATTATAGCTAACTGACATGTCCAATTTCCATTTGTAAATGCCAATCAAATTCTTCACAATGTTCAATATACTCGACAAAGTGTGTGAGCATGATTAGAAAATTGAAATTAAAATGTTTACCTAAAATCTAAACAGCTCAGCGTGAATATTTATTAACGCTTTCCCTCGTAACTTGTTCGATCCATTTGTTTATATTTATATTTATTGGAGGCCATACTCAATTTATGAGGGGCTTGAAATCTTATTATTTCATGGAAAATTTAAGTGAGTTGGGAATTAGTGTTCTTTCTCATTCAGCCATCGATCGGAGTACAGAATTATTGACCATTGTCAAGCCCTCTCAAACCTTTCTCTTAACCTTACCATCAACAACACCAATGTTAATTCTCAATGGCCTCGTTTAAAGAGACATGTAAAACATATTCCCTTGTTAATGTTAGCACTCTAGGGGCGCTGCACTGGCAGCAGCCTCTGCCTACAGCCTGTCTGTTATTTCTGTCTTTTTTATTATTTTTAGTTAGTCCAAAGTGTTGGGTTGGGGAAAACTAACTTTTCTATGTGGGGGAGGGGGGCAGGGTAAGGGGGAAACCATCTCCCAGTCTCTTCCTGGCGGGGACGCGACTATTTCTCCGAGTCACGTCCTCGCCCCCCACCTCGCGGCCTACCAGCTGGACCGGAACGGCCTTTCCTGCCGGGGACCGGGAACCGGACCAGGGCTGCTACAGCGGCGGCGCAGCGCTGGAGTCACCGCGGAGCGGGCGATGCCTACCTGGGTCGCCGTTGGAGCTCCGGAGCGTTGGGCCACTGCTCCAACATCGTGGAGCTCTGGTGCAGAGAGCTTCCAACGCGGGCAGCGCTGAACAGCATCGTGGAGTCCTGGGGCGCCTTGCAGAGGGTCTACAGCGGCAGTCTCCACCCAGCGCGGCCTGCGGACTTTGGGAGCCGCCGACTCCGGTAGGAGGGGGCCGACTCTGTGTCCACGCCGCTGAGGACATCCCGCAGCCCCGAAGTCGGACTTTTAAAACCCCGGCGTGCGGTCCTGAACATCTGGCCGCCCGTAGCGGCAACTGCGGAGGGCACGGGGAGGCCCTGACCACAGGGAATAGTGGAGGAAGAAGACTGACTTTGGTGCCTTCCCACACAGTGGGGAACTTTGATTCTGCTGCGTGGGGATGTTTTATGTCAAACCCTATAGTGTGTTGTGTCCCGTTGATTTTTATTGTATGGCTGTATGGAAAATCATTTCACTGTGCCATCAGGCACACGTGACAATTAAATCTATCTTGAATCTATCTTGAATCTTGAATCTTGAATCTAATGCAATGATGACCTACTTGATCAAAGATACAGAGCCCCCTCTCCTTTCCAATCATGCCAGAAATTCCTATTCTCTGGAATGTTGAGCTGCTAGTCCCGTCTGTCCTTGGTGACACATTGATACCTTTATTTAACTTTTACTATATTTCATCTGAATTGTGTCAGGAATTTCAATACCATTGTAAATCTGGAAATCTCCTCCTTTACAATTAAAACATGTTAGCCTATATTTTGAGGAGTTTTTTTTACATCGGAGTGAGAGTCTTATGCAACTGCTGAATGCCATCTTGATCATTCTAATGTTAGTCTTTTTAGGATATGCAGATTTGTCTTACAATAATTGCCAATTGGGCAGAAAAGTTCATATTATGGGCATACCTGCTTTTTCCAAGTATAGTGTCCACTGACTGTACTAGGCTTGTCATTGGTGGAAAGTTAGTTGATATAAATGTACGAAAGTTAGCAGAGCCTTTAAACATTGAGAAATGTATATGGCAAAGGACAGAATTATGGGAAGATTCACTTTTAAGTCTTTGATGGCTAGAAAAGTAAACTTGCTGCAGGAGTAGACTGCCTGGAATTCCAAGCATCTATCTAAAATGACAGCAAAGCCATTCACCAGGCAAGAGGCAGAAGCTATGGTCACCATTAAACAAAGTGCATGTCAATCTTTGGAATCAATGTGGCAACAGATGATACACTTTGAACAATTTAAAAAATATGGTTACTTTAAAGAGTAATGTCCTAATATAAGTGCACGTGAAATAGAAGCAGGAGTGGGAAGGGGAATTAAAATGTCTGGCAACTGGGAGATCCCAAAGGCCACAGTGGATAGAGCACAGGTACTCGGCAAAGAGTTGACAGCCATTTTAATGCCACCTCCCATTCCCACCCTAACATGTCTATCTGGGGCCTCCACCCTGCCAGGGTGAGGCCAAACACAAACTGGAGGAACAGCACCTCACATTTTACCTGGGCAATCTATAACCAAATGACATGAACGTTGAATTCTCTCATTTCATACCTAGGGAATTTAGCAAGCACTCATAACGTTTCACACGGCAATTTGACCAGGAAAGTAAAAGCAAGAAAAATGGCATGTCGGATTAAAAAATGTTTCCACAGCAGAAAGCACAGAATAGGGCTCATTGTGTGTTTCAGTGACTGTCGGGCTAAAGTACATTCTGTATGCTGTATGGTTCTGCAGGGCTCCTGTTTGTCATAAGATGTAAACAATTTGGATTCAAATATAGGACCCATCATCAGGAGCTTTGAAGATGATTTCAAAATAGACAATACAAATAATCGAAAGAAAGATCTAGGCAACAGGAAGCTATCATTGGAGATGGCGGACACAAAATATGGAAAATGGAATTCAATCGAGAGGAATGCGGGCAAATGCATTTGGAGAGATTGTACAAGCCAATATATAAGAAATGACAGGATATAGGAAGTGTAGGGGAACAGAGCTGGGCAATAGATCTGAAGGCAGCAGGACAGGCAAATAAAGTGATTAAGAAAGCAGATTGCATACTTGCCTTTATTGGCTGCAGTATAACATACAAGAGCAGGAAGGTAATGTTATTACCAAATAAAACATAAATTTAACCTCAACAAAACTGCTATGTGCAGTTCTGGTCACCACTGGAAGAACAATGTAACAGTCTGAGAAATGGTGTGGAGATTTACAAGTATCCGGCTGGAGGATTACTGTTATGAGTAACAACTGGCTGGCCTGGGGTTGTTTTCTTTGACACAGAAGACATTGAAGAGAAATGTAATGATATCTGTGAAAACATGGGACTTCTAGAGAGGATTACTGTAATGATTTATTTCTCTTCCCACAGAGTCAAGAATCATAGAGCTATGTCGCACAGAAAAAACCCTTCAGCTCAAGACATCCACGCCAACCAAGTTGCCTAACCAAGTTACTCCACTTGCCTCTAGCTGGTGGTTAAAAACTTTCCTATCCATGTACCTGACCAAATGTCTTTGAAATATCATTATTGTACCCTCCTCTAATATTTCCACTGGTCGCTTGTTCCATGTACAGTGCATTCAGACCCCTTCACATTTTCCACATTACGTTACAGCCTTACTCTAAAATGGATTAAATTATTATTTTTTTTATCATCAATCTACACACAATACCCCATAATAAAAAAGCGAAAGCAGGTGTTTAGAAATGTTTGCAAAGTAATTAAAAATAAATAACTGAAATATCACATTTTCATAAGTATTTAGACCCTTCACTCAGTACTTTGTTGAGGCACCTTTGGTAGCGATTACATCCTCAAGACTTCTGGGGAATGACACTACAAGCTTGACAGACCTGTATTTGGGTAATTTCTCCCATTCTTCTCTGCAGATCCTCACAAACTCTGTCAGGTTGGATGGGGAGCATCGATGCACAGATATTTTCAGGTCCCTCCAGAGATGTTCGATTGGGTTCAAGTCCGGGTTCTGGCTGGGTCACTCAAGGACATTCACAGACTTGTCACAAAGTCACTCCTGCATTGTCTTGGCTGCGTGCCTAGGGTAGTTTTCCTCTTGGAAGGTGAACCTCCACCCCAGTCTGAGGTCCAGAACGCTCTGGAGCAGGTTTTCATCAAGGATCTCTCTGTACTTTGCTCTGTTCATCTTTCTCTCAATCCTGACTAGTCTCCCAGTTCCTGCCGCTGAAAACATCCCCACAGCATGATGCTGCCACCACCATGCTTCACCGTAGGTGTGGTATTGGCCAGATGATGAGCGGTGCCTGGTTTCCTCCAGACGTGACGCTTGGCATTCAGTTCAAAGAGTTCAATCTTGGTTTCATCAGACCAAAGAATCTTTTTTCTCGTGGTCTGAGAGTCCTTTAGGTGCCTTTTGGCTAACTCCAAGCGGGCTGTCATGTGCCTTTTACTGAGGATTTGACTTCCGTCTGGCCACTCTAACATAAAGGTCTGATTGGTGGAGTGCTGCAGATATAGTTGTCCTTCTCCACAGAGGAACTCTGGAGCTCTGTCAGAGTGACAATCGGATTCTTGGTCACCTCCCTGACCAAGGCTCTTCTCCCCCGATTGCTCAGTTTGGCTGGGGGGCCAACTGTATGAAGAGTCCTGGTGGTTCCAAAATTCTTCCATTTAAAAATGACGGAGGCCACTGCAATGCTGCAAAAATTGTTTTATACCCTTCCCCAGATCTGTGACTCGACACAATCCTGTCTCGGAGATCTATGGACAATTCCTTCATCTTCATGGCTTGGTTTTTGCTCAGCCATGAGCTGTCAAATGTGGGACATTATATAGACAGGTGTGTGCCTTTCCAAATCATGTCCAATCAATTTAATTTACCACTGGTGGACTCCAATCAAGTTGTAGAAACATCTCAAGGATAATCAATGGAAACAGGATGAACCTATGCTCAATTTTGAGTGTCATAGCAGAGGGTCTAAATATTTATGTAATTGTGATATTTCAGTTATTTCTTTTTAATTACTTTGAAAACATTTCTAAACATCTGTTTTCACTTTTTTTATTATGGGGTATTTTGTGTAGATTGATGATAAAAAAAAGAATTTAATCAATTTTAGAATAAGGCTGTAACCTATGAAAATATGGAAAAAGTGAAGAAGTCTGAATACTTTCTGACTGCATTGTACATACAGTACTACCCTCAGATACCTTTTAAATCTTTCCTCTCTAATCCTAAATCTAAGCCTCTAGTTTTCGCATAGAAAGGAGGAGGAGCTGAAGGTAGTTGCTTTGGTCTTTCTCATCTTTACATGATAGAAGCACATAAAACTATTGGGTGTATAGATAGGGTATACAGTGAGATATTTTTTCCCAGGGAGTAAATACCAAAGACTTGAGAGGCAAAGTCTAAAGGAGATGTACGGTGTTTTACACATAGGGTGGCGGGTGCAGATACAATAGTGATATTTAGAGGCTTTTGGATAGGCACATGGATAGGCAGATGAAATTAGTTTATCTTAACTTCATTATCGGCACAAACATTGTGTGTCAAAGGACCTGTTCCTGTGCTGTACTGTTTTATGTTCAATAATGAACTATTATATTCTAATATAATACGATTGATGTGCTGCTGAAATATACTTTTTCTACATTAGGATTACAGTTACATTCTCTGCCACAGAAGGTAGTTGAGGCCAGTCCATTGGCTATATTTAAGAGGGAGTTAGATGTGGCCCTTGTGACTAACGGTATCAGGGGGTATGGAGGGAAGTACAGGATACCGAGTTGGATGATCAGCCATGATCATATTGAATGGCGATGCAGGCTCAAAGGGCCGAATGGCCTACTCCTGCACCTATTTTTTATGTTTCTATGTTTCCTATGTAAAAAGCTGATCAAAAAGATACTGTTCATCAATGTGAAAAGTTAACATCTTCCGAGAAAGTGGAGCAATTTATACTTTCACAAAGTCAAATTGATATTCATGTTATTGTTCCCTGTGTGCTTACTTCAGAAGCTGTTAAAGAAAATCAACCTACATTAACAAATAATACCTCTACGAGAAGGTATGCTCCAAGGGGGTATCTTTATCCTATATGATCAGACCATGCTTCAATGGAATTACTGTGCCAAAATATGTGACTCCTGGTTTTAGTGGGATATGACTTAATTATTCAACATTGTTTTAACTGCACTACTGTGGAATAGATTCAGAAAGATTAAGTTCACCATATCTAAATTCCTAATACTCTGTACAGCATGTAAAGTATTGTTTTCGACCTAGAAACTTAACAGAACAATGAGTCACAGAAAATATAGGAAAATCGTATGGCTGATTGTATGAGGTGTAATATTAATAAATAGGGCACAGACTAATAAGAGCTGAGTAATTTGATTAGTTCAAATGCAACATTTTTATTTAAATTTATTTTTTCCATGATTCTTCCTTGCATTTGTTTTCATATTCCATCTATGTATCCATCACATGTTATTTTCATTTTATTTTATTTTATTCTTCATCTGCATTAATTTAGCTTTTTGGGATAGGAATTTGTCTAAATAAATCCTTGTAAAGGAGAGTTCTAGGTGGATAACTGGCATTATTTTCAGATGCTAGTTAATCTTACAATAGGCATAATGGCTGTCAGTTGTACACAGCTCACCCCCCACACTTGGATCTCCTGACGCCGAGGACATTGAGTACAACTGGCAGCAAATATTTTCATTGGCATTTAGCACTAGTGACTGATGTTTGTTTTCCTACTTTTAATCAATAGAATGTGAAACCATTATCTGAAATAATGCCAATTATCCACCTAGTACTCACGTTTACATGGGATTTTTCAGTCAATACAAGATAATTCATTGTTTTGTTGTAGATGTACCACATCTGCTTTGAGCAAAATGAAAGTGTGTCCTTATTTCAATCTATACATGCTGCTTCTGCTGTAGCTTTTGAAAGATATATTACCAGACATCCTCGGCATCTTCATCACATTCTGCACCATACTTGCATTTTCCACATCTCACGTGTTTTTGGCGTCTTTCTGTTCCTGAGCCTTCGTATTCTGTACAGAAATAATCACATTTTCATTTTTGATTACATTTGATTTTTTTTTAGATTATGTGAATAGGCAACATAGAAGCAAATGATACTTTATATAATTTGCTGCAAAATTAAAGGAAATGTCTGTTTTATATTCACATTCTGAAAGGGATGCACGGTCTATTAACTACACTTGTCAATATGATTCTTCTCCATTCTTTTGGTGATATCTATTGTTGTGATATTAGGCATTCCTTGGCCCCAGATCAGCCACTAATCATTTAATCTTTCCACTACCTTGTCTCTGACTTTAACTACATCAGTCCTAAATTCTGGCATTCCCTCCTGTATCTACCCATCATTTGACCGCTCCTCTCTCCTTAAGAAGAATCTGCACAAATCCTCACATTTTAACCCAATTTTAGTGAACCAAAGCAATATCTCCCCATTGCTGGAATCTTGAGCAAATAACAAAGCGCTGTAGAAACAGCCGGTCAGGCAGCATCTATGTTGGGAATGGTCAGCTGACATTTAAAAACTGCAGAAGGGTCCTGACCTGAAACAACATCTGTCCATTCCCTTCAGAGACGCTGTCTGACCCATGAAGTTCCTCCAGGACGTTGTTTTATGCTAATTTCTCTCTACATGTCCTATTGTTAAATTGTGTTTCATTATGCATGGCTATCAGAGGCTAACAGCCAAAGGAGGGAAATGAACAGAGGAGCTGTTTGGAGAGTAAGAATGCACACAAGTTGTGCTCCAGAGATCTTTAATAGAGCAAACTACACATGAAGGTTGCATAGTGACATGGCTGGTATAGTGGCCAGCATGCTAGACATCTGCAATCTATGGAAGGAATTTAGAAATAATCTAAAAGCAATTTAACAGAAGTCCTTGAGCAAAAATTGATGTAATCAAAACATTTACTACATTTTAATATTGATCAGAGCAACTATACTGTAATTTCATACAAAGAACCTTCAATTTGAATGAATGTGGCATGATCTGCTGAGTGTTTCCAGCATGTGTGGTTTTACAAGTTTTACCAACATTCTCTCCACATAGGAAAGCTATTTACCACAGGTGTAATGCACGTCCCAAACTACTGTAACAACCTGCAATAGTACTTGCATGTCTTCATTTGCATGTGTCAGACAAGGGCCTGTCCCACTTCCCCTAGTTACTCACAAATTCTCCCGAGCTTTCCCCTTGATTCAAACTCAGAGAATGCCCGTAGGAGTCGGTAGCGAGTCCATAGGAGGCCGTAGATATTTCGTAGCAGCTCGTAATGCCAGCTGTAGTTACTCGGGGCATCAGGTAAGTCGGGACGTTTTTTCAGAATGTTGAAAAATGGCCACAAGTAACAAAAAAAATAGCCCCGAGTACCTACAGCTGGCATCTCCGAGTTTGAATCAAGGGGCAAACTCGGGAGAATTTGTGAGTAACTCAGGAAAGTGGGACAGGCCCTTATAACCATGTAACCATAAAACAATTACAGCACGGAAACAGGCCATCTCGACCCTTCTAGTCCGTGCTGAACACATAATCTCCCCTAGTCCCATATACCTGCGCTCAGACCATAACCCTTCATTCCCTTCCCATCCATATAACTATCCAATTTATTTTTAAATGATAAAAACGAACCTGCCTCCACCACCTTCACTGGAAGCTCATTCCACACAGCTACCACTCTCTGAGTAAAGAAGTTCCCCCTCATGTTACCCCTAAACTTCAGTCCCTTAATTCTCAAGTCATGTCCCCTTGTTTGAATCTTCCCTACTCTCAGTGGGAAAAGCTTTTCCAAGCCAACTCTGTCTATCCCTCTCATCATTTTAAAAACCTCTATCAAGTCCCCCCTTAACCTTCTGCGCGCTAAAGAATAAAGCCCTAACTTGTTCAACCTTTCTCTGTAACTTAGTTGCTGAAACCCAGGCAACATTCTAGTAAATCTCCTCTGTACTCTCTCAATTTTTTTTTAAAGTGTGTTGTGGGGTGGAGGCAAGCTAAAAAAAAAATGTAGGTAAAAAAATCTGTCAAATAAACCTGTCCTTGGACACATCAGAATAAAATTAATAACATTTAAAAAAAATTAAGAAATCATTTTTTAGCAATGCAAAAGCTGACAAAGTAAATTGAAGACCAGGCAAGGTAGCTGGTCTCCAGGGAAAGGGATGAACTTAAAGTGGAACAGATTCTGGCATTGAGTAATTAAATCCTGTGGCTGGGAATAGGGTTGAAAGATAGGGTACATAACTGATACTAAACATATGATTATCAAAGATCTGCTCCTAACTTTATACAAATAGGCAATCAGCTGCAGATACTCTGCTTGAGGGTAATTATACAGTGTCACAGAGTATACGATAGTCAATGATACAAGACAGTATTGTGATGATATATAGTCAACTGTGATGATTGATGACACACAGCAGGCATTGCATAACGAACTCAACATAAATATGCTGTATGACACAAATCATATATGCATATGTTTAATAAACTTCCAGATGGTGACATGTTATTAACTGACTGATTATATGAGCAAGCAAAAGAGCTGTTAAACTGATGCAATTAAATGCAATTAAAATGAACTGTAATTGCTAAAACACAAGAGGATAAATTGTGATAAAATATGACTCCCTATATAATAAAACCTCAATAATAAATTATTATAATTACAATCCGTTTAAAACTGAAGTGTGAAGGTCAGTGCAGTAACCCAGTTAGAGAACTAAAAACCTGCACGAAGTGTAAAATATATGCAATACCACAAAAGTCTTACTTTCCTAGTGTTGTACAATATTTCAATCACTTGAAAATGTTTGAAAGCACAAGGACAGAAAGTAACTTTTCTAAATGTTCAAAATTGATATTATTAATCAGCAATGATAACCCACTAAATTAATTTCTGTGTTATGTTTGCATTCCTTGCCCTTATTCCTTCAATTCTTGTTGTGTAGGTCCCTCATATCACAGTTCAGAAGGACGTCAAGTGGCAAATTGTCCATAATTAAGATCTTCACTGTGCAATAGTGTAAAATTAGTGATAGTGAAACAGAATAGAAATCCATATGAACTGCACAATAAGCATTGTCATTATTTTTTTAATGATTGTATGGTTACAATTCAACACAATGGAGCAGTGTATGTTTGGACTCCCCAGGGAGGTAATTTTGTGGAGGAGTTGGATTGACCTTTGGCAAGAAAATCATGTGAGGGATACAGGTAGTGAATTTTATATACTGCATTTGAACTCCATGTCAGTGAGATGGATTGAAATAGTATTTTCAGTGACAGTTATACAAATTCAAATGTTCCAGAAGGGATAAACTACATATTTTTGGACTAATCGGCCTAACGCAAGCCTAACAAAAGGTTAATGCTATGTACGGAAATCACTATTTACCAAGCAGAAAATGCAGTACATAAGGTTAAAGTGCAATTATACTGAATAGGAAAACTTAAGTTTGACAAATTTATTTGTTACAAGAAATACAGCAGTCGCAAGACATACAGAATGTTAAAAAGCAATTCTTAAGATGCTTTATAAAAAGACTTTATAAAAATAAGACATACAAGGCTGACGAAAATATTACCACCAGAATTGGTAGTTAAATAAGATTATTGGCCTCGACAATATCTATATCCAGAGGACATAGGTTTAAGGTGAATGGGAAAAGAATTAATAGGAATTTAAGGGGTCATTTTTTTACACAAAGGGTGGTGGGTGTATGGAACAAGCTGCCAAAGGAGGTAGCTGAGGCTGGGACTATCTCAAAGTTTAAGAAACAATTAGACAGGTACATGGATAGGACAGGTTTGGCGGGATAGGACCAAACACGGGCAGGTGGGACTGGTGTAGCTGAGACATGTTGGCGGGTGTGGGCAAGTTGGGCCAAAGGGCTTATTTCCACGCTGTATAACTATGAGTCTATGATTCTATCCACATACCTAGTTCAAATCATCAAAAAAATGATGGAAGCTGTCATTGGCAGTGCCATTCATTGCCACTAACTCACAGATAACCTACTCAACAACACTCAGTTTCAGTTTCAGCCAAGACCACCAAAACTAAGACCTGAATTCTAGAGGTGAGGTGAGATTGGTTACCTTGAGATCAAGGCGGCACTTGATCAAGCGTGGCATGAAGTCAACTGGCATCAACTGAAAAACACTTGAAGTCAGATCTTGCACAGAGGAAGTTGGTTGTGATTGACAGAATCATCCCAGGCCTGAAACAATACCGCAGGGGCAGAACCCTAGCTGCAAACATCTTCAGCTGCTTCAACAATTACCTTTCTTCCATCATGAGAATAGATATGGGCTGTGCATTGATGAATGCAAAATAGCCATTTGTTAATGCCCTGTCCCATGGTACGATTTCATTCCAAGAGCTCTCCCGAGTTAAAAAAAAATCAAACTCGTGGTGAGCACGGAGAATAAATGTAGCGGGTACGTCGGAGCTTGGGTACGTCACTTAATGGCTCGTAACGCAAACGGCAGGTACTCGGGAAGACTCGCTAACGGCAGGTAAGCACGGGAAGACTCGTGAAGATTTTTCAACGTTTAAAAATGTCCACGAGAGCCCCGAGTACCGACGAGTGGCTATTACCGTAAATCTCCGAGTTTGAATCAGGGCAAACTCGGGAGAGCTCGTGGAATGAACTCGTACCGTGGGACAGGGCTTTAACTCCTCCACAAATGAGCACTCCATGCACCAAAATATCGACAGCATTCAATCAGTGATTTATAAGCACCAAGTATCATTTGCACCATAAGGGTCAGGCAAAGACCATCTCCAGCAAGAGAGATTCTAATCCCTTCTCTTTGAATCTGAAAGGCATTACCTTTGTTGAGTCCTCCATCATCACTTGCCTGAGGTTCTCCACTAACCACATATGCACTACGGCACCAAGAGAAGTTCAGAAGCTGGGTGTCCTGAGGTTACTGACTCACATCCCAATACCCCAAGCCCGTTCCACCATCAGCAAGTCAAAAGTCAGGTGTATGATCATATGCTCTTCATTTGCCAGGATAATTACAGTGCCAAAAATTGTCAAGAACTTCAAGACAAAATGATTTCAACTGGAGGCACAAGAGACTACAGATGCTGGAATCGTGTGTGAATAACAAAGACATAGAAACATAGAAAATAGGTGCAGGAGTAGGTCATTCGGCCCTTCGAGCCTGCACCGCCATTCAATATGATCATGGCTGATCATCCAACTCAATATCCCGTACCTGCCTTCTCTCCATACCCCCTGATCCCTTTAGCCATAAGGGCCACATCTAACTCCCTTGTAAATATAGCCAATGAACTGGCCTCAACTACCTTCTGTGGCAGAGAATTCCACAGATTCACCACTCTCCGTGTGAAAAATGTTTTCCTCATCTCGGTCCTAAAAGATTTCCCCCTTATCCTTAAACTGTGATCCTTTGTTCTGGACTTCCCCAACATCGGGAACAATCTTCCTGCATCTAGCCTGTCCAACCCCTAAAGAATTATGTAAGTTTCTATAAGATCCCCCCTCAATCTTCTAAATTCTAGCGAGTACAAACCGAGTCTATCCAGTCTTTCTTCGTATGAAAGTCCTGACATCCCAGGAATCAGTCTGGTGAACCTTCTCTGTACTCCCTCTATGGCAAGAATGTCCTTCCTCAGATTAGGAGATCAAAACTGTACGCAATTCTCCAGGTGTGGTCTCACCAAGACCATGTACAACTGCAGTAGAACCTCCCTGCTCCTATACTCAAATCCTTTTGCTATGAATGCTAACATACTATTCGCCTTCTTCACTGCCTGCTGCACCTGCATGCCTACTTTTAATGACTGGTGTACCATGCCACCCAGGTCTCGTTGCATCTCCCCCTTTCCTAATCGGCCACCATTCAGATAATAGTCTACTTTCCTGTTTTTGCCACCAAAGTGGATAACCTCACATTTATCCACATTATACTGCATCTGTCATGCATTTTCCCACTCACCCAGCCTATCCAAGTCACCTTGCAGCCTCCTAGCATCCTCCACACAGCTAACACTGCCCCCCAGCTTAGTGTCATCTGCAAATTTGGAGATGTTGCATTCAATTCCCTCGTCCAAATCATTAATATATATCGTAAATAGCTGGGGTCCTAGCACTGAGCCTTGCGGTACCCCACTAGTCACTGCCTGCCATTGTGAAAAGGACCCGTTTACTCCTACTCTATGCTTCCTGTCTGCCAGCCAGTTCTCTATCCACATCAATACTGAACCCCCAATACCGTGTGCTTTAAGTTTGTATACTAATCTCTTATGTGGGACCTTGTCGAAAGCCTTCTGAAAGTCCAGATATAACCCATCCACTGGTTCTCCCTTATCCACTCTACTAGTTACATCCTCGAAAAATTCTATAAGATTCATCAGACATGATTTACCTTTCATATATCCATGATGACTTTGTCCAATGATTTCACCACTTTCCAAATGTGCTGCTATCCCATCTTTAATAACTGATTCTAGCAGTTTCCCCACTACCGACGTTAGACTAACTGGTCTGTAATTCCCCATTTTCTCTCTCCCTCCCTTTTTAAAAAGTGGGGTTACATTAGCTATCCTCCAATGCTCAGGAACTACTCCAGAATCTAAAGAGTTTTGAAAAATTATCACTAATGCATCCACTATTTCTGGGGCTACTTCCTTAAGTACTCTGGGATGCAGCCTATCTGGCCCTGGGGATATATCGGCCTTTAATCCATTCAATTTATCTAACACCACTTCCCGGCTAACCTGGATTTCACTCAGTTCCTCCATCTCATTTGACCCCCGGTCCCCAGCTATTTCTGGCAGATTATTTATGTCTTCCTTAGTGAAGACAGAACCAAAGTAGTTATTCAATTGGTCTGCCATGTCCTTGTTCCCCATGATCAATTCACCTGTTTCTGACTGCAAGGGACCTACATTTGTTTTAACTAATCTTTTTCTCTTCACATACCTATATAAGCTTTTGCAGTCAGTTTTTATGTTCCCTGCCAGTTTTCTTTCATAATCTATTTTCCCTTTCCTAATTAAGCCATTTGTCCTCCTCTGCTGGAATCTGAATTTCTCCCAGTCCTCTGGTAGGCTGCTTTTTCTGGCTAATTTGTACGCTTCATCTTTTGTTTTGATACTATCCCTGATTTCCCTTGTTATCCACGGATGCACTACCTTCCCTGATTTATTTTTTTGCCAAACTGAGATGAACAATTGTTGTAGTTCATCCACGCAGTCTTTTAAATGCTTTCCATTGCATATCCA
Source organism: Leucoraja erinaceus (assembly GCF_028641065.1). Lineage (NCBI taxonomy): Eukaryota > Metazoa > Chordata > Chondrichthyes > Rajiformes > Rajidae > Leucoraja > Leucoraja erinaceus. Next base: position 47,035,653 of record NC_073378.1, on the reverse strand, counting down.
CCGTCAACCCATTAAGAATCAATTGCCAGTCTTTGGCCAATTCACGTCTCATACACTCAATCCATTAAGTTACCTCTATCTTTCTTTAAGTTACCCTCAAAGCCACTTTAAGTTCAGGACCCTTGTTTCTGAATTAACAATGTCACTCTCCATCCTAATGAAGAACTCAACCATATTATGGTCACTCTTGCCCAAGGGGCCACGTACAACAAGACTGCTAACTAACCCTTCCTCATTACTCAATACCCAATCTAGAATAGCCTGCTCTCTCGTTGGTTCCTCTACATGTTGGTTTAGAAAACTATCCCGCATACATTCCAAGAAATCCTCTTCCTCAGCACCCTTGCCAATTTGATTCACCCAATCTATATGTAGATTGAGGTCACCCATTATAACTGTTTTACCTTTGTTGCACGCATTTCTAATTTCCTGTTTGATGCCATCCCCAACTCCGCTACTACTGTTAGGTGGCCTGTACACACTCCCACTAGCGTTTTCTGCCCCTTAGTGTTTTGCAGCTCTACCCATATCGATTCCACATCCTCCAAGCTAATGTCCTTCCTTTCTATTGCGTTAATCTGCTCTCTAACCAGCAACGCTACCCCACCTCCTTTCCCTTTCTGTCTATCCCTCCTGAATATTGAATATCCCTGGATGTTCACCTCCCAGCCTTGGTCACCCTGGAGCCATGTCTCCGTGATCCCAACTATATCATAGTCATTAATAGCTATCTGCACATTCAACTCATCCACTTTATTACGAATGCTCCTTGCATTGAGACACAAAGCCTTCAGGTTTGTTTTTACAACACTCTTACCCCTTATACAATTATGTTGAAAAGTGGCCCTTTTTGATTTTTGCCCTGGATTTGTCTGCCTGCCACTTTTACTTTTCACCTTGCTACCTATTGCTTCTACCCTCATTTTACACCCCTCTGTCTCTCCGCTCACACATTTAAGAAACCCTTTCCCTTTAACTCCATCCTCAACTATCCCATTTGACACCCCACCCCCCTTATTCAGTTTAAAACCACCCGTGTAGCAGTAGCAAACCTGCCTGCCAGAATGCTGGTCCCACACCTGTTAAGATGCAATCCGTCCTTTTTGTACAGTTCCCCCTTACTCCAAAACAGATCCCAGTGATCTAGGAATCTAAATCCCTGCCCCACATTCAGGTCCCGTATCTCCCTGTTCCTGCTCTCACCAGCACGAGGAACTGGAAGCAAATCGGAGATAACAACCCTACTTTTCAGCATTTTTCTGAGCTCTCTAAGGTCACGCTGCAGAATATTCATCCCCTTCTTTCCGACATCATTTGTGCCGATATGCACTATGACTCCCGGCTGTTCACCTTCGCACTTGAGGATTTTTTGCACTCTGTCCGTGACATCCTGGATCCTGGCACCAGGAAGGCAGCACACCATCCTCGAATCCCATCTGTTGCTGCAGAAACCCCTGTCCGTACCTCTCACAATGGAGTCTCCCACTACAATGGCATTGCCTGACTTTGGACTATTTGGTTTTGGCTCAACAGCCCAGTAGTGTCCTTGACCTCCCACATACTGCAAGCATCACACTGAATCAGCTTGCCTGACATCTCCTTCTTTCGTCTCTCCCTCTGCAGTGTTTTGCGTAGCCTCCTCTCCTCAGCCGAAGACTCTCGAGCCAAAGACTCACACTATTCTCACAGGGCACTTCCCTCACAAGGCCGCTCACTCACTGCCGCTCCCTAATAGCCGTCTTGCTTATATTGACTGATAAATTGCCTAATTTACCAATTTACAAACCAAATTCCTCAGTTTTCAACTGTTTCCCCCCTCTGACTCACTTCTCTCCTCCCACTTGGGCTAGAGCCAATCAGTGTTTTCTCTTGCTAATCTTCTCCTGCTGTTGCTTCCAAATCTACAGCAGCTCCGAGTAAAGTCTGCCTTTACAGTGTGTCAGGCAGCATCTGTAGAGGGACATGGACAGACAATGTTTCACATCAGGACCTATCTTCATTCTGATCCATTGTGTTCCTCCAGCACTTTGTTTTCTGCTGAAGTTCAACTGAAACCACTGCAGTGATTCAAGAAGGCAGCACCTCCTTCAAAGGCAATTAGCGATGGACAAAAATGCAGCATGAACTAGCAAGCATGCTATGACTTTTCTCTTGGAGAACAACCTTGTTTCTACTCAGAAACATCTTGCTACAAAAGAACTAGGATGAGTATAGGCATACATATTGCTAATGTACTATATAAATGCACTGTGTTGGGACCCTAAACATGCCACATTATAAGGACACATTATGTCCCCTATTGAAATGGTTGAAAATGTAAGCTTCGAACTTACATTATTGGCTATGTTATTTTGATAGAAGAATATTTTAATTACATTGTTGACAAGGTAAGAAGTTGCTGATGGTGCCTTAATCGTGACCGAGCAAAAATCAAACTTGATTTACTCTTGTAATATGATGATGAGTAAGTTAATAGTAACCTGAAAATAAATATGCCAGCAGCCTTTGGGCTGAATTATATTAAAGAAGGAATTTTATATTAACACTATATGTATATAACCAAGTTAACCAGCTATTCCATCTGAAGGAAAATTGTTTAAATTCCCCCAACTACAAACATTTCAACAGTGAATAGGAGAGACACTTGGATGGGACAGACTAGAAAATATACTTGCATCGCCAAAGGGATGGAGCAAGGGACTTGGATTGATGAAGTTGCTCTGCAGAGAGCTGTCATGTATTCCCTTAGGGCAAAGAAAGAGACCTTTCAGGCCATTGCGTCTTTGTAACCTGTCAAAACATTCCCATTAATCCCATTTCCCTACTTAGAGTCATTAAGTCACAAGCACAGAAACAGGCCTATCAGCCCAATCTGTCCATACCAACCAAGATGCCCAGGTGTGTAGGAAAGAACTGCAGATGCTGGATTAAATGGAAGGTAGACACAAAATGCTGGAATAACTCAGCGGGACAGGCAGCATCTCTGGAAAGAAGGAATGGGTGACGTTTCGGGTCGAGACCCCTCTTCAGACCAAGTTGCCCCCACATGGCCCATACCCTCTAAACCCGTCAAAGGCTGTCAAAAGATAATGTAGCATATAGATTGCTTACAGATATGGGCAGAGAAATGACAAACGGAACTTATTTCGAGCAAGTGTGAGGTGTTGCCTTTGGAAGCTCAAATACAAGGGGAAAATATATAATGAATTGCAAGGCCCTCAACAACATTGTCGTAGAGAGGGATATTGGGGTCCAAGTCCATAACTTCCTGAATGTGAAAAACAAGTAGAAAGATTGGTAAAGAAGGTGTATAGTACTCTTGCCTTCATCAGATGGGGCATTGAGTTTAAGAATCTGGAAGTCATGCTGGAACTTTATAAAACTTTGTTTAGGCTGCAGTGGGAGTATTGAGTGTACTTTTGGAAACCCATTACACAATGCATGTGGAGTCTCTGAGAGGATGCAGAATGGTGTGGGTGGTTCAGCGGGTAAGGTTGGACAAATTTGGATAATTTTTTCTGGAGTGTTGGAAAATGAGGGGAGAGACTAATAGAAGTTTTTAAAATTAGAGGAGGTATAGATAGGAAAGGCAATCTGAATTTTTTTTCCAGGTTGGAAATGCAAAATAACTGAATGGAATAACTTAAAGGTCAGAGGGGGAAAGTTTAGAGTGCAAGTTTTTTTACCCAGCGATTGATGGGTGCCCTGAACACTCTGCCCAAAGCACTGGAAGCAGGTATGATTGTGGCATTTTAGAGCCTTTTTTTAGATAGAGAATGGAGAGATATAGATCACATGGAGGCAGTGGAAATTGGTTTGATTTGGTATTGTGTTAAGCACAGATATTGAGGGGTTAAAAGGTCTGTACCTATTCTGTACAGTTCCGTGGTGTTCTGAGGGAAGAATACCTTCTTGGGACTCAGGGACCACAAAGTTGCTATAATCTGTAAATCAATTAGATCTGAGGAATATTTAGCCTACTTTCATTACTGAAGAAAAGAAAAACTGATAATGGGCACATATTGGAGTTTTAAAAAATTGGTAGTTCATTTATACATTCTGCTTAATTTTCAGTGTGTGTGTCAACTGTAGTACACTATTAGTTGACACATTTTTGATCTTACAAAGAAACCAGACATATTCACATTTTCAGCAGATTAGTCAGCCCATTGCTTTCCCAAGTTACTTTAAAAGTAGCATCTAAAGGGCCTGTCCCACTTGGGCGTCATTTGCGCGTCATTTACGCAACATCCTAAAAATTGGTTGGCGCGTTGTGGCGTATGCAGTGATGCATGGTAACGCACGGTGTTTCCCTATTGCCCCAGGATTTTGGAATGTTTAAAATCCTGCGTGACGTATCCCTTGCGCACGCTGACGTACTGATGGCGTACCATGACGTACTGATGGCGTACATAGAGCGCGTGGTGACGCATGGTTACGCACGGTGATGCACGAACATTGCCTATGCTAATTTATTATGCGTCACCGTGCGTCAACATCCGTAACCATGCGTCGCCGCGCGCCGCCCGTACGCCGTTGCCGCGCCATTTGCACGTTATTTGTGCGTCACACCACATGATCACCCGGGTGTAAAGCGCGCCGAGGTTTGAAACATTTTCACTGGGAAAATCCTTGACATACTGTTAGACATTTTCGCGCATCAGTCACTGCCGACCTGTCGCGTAAATGATGCGCAAATGACGCCCAAGTGGGACAGGCTCTTCAGTTACACTGCTCAATATAGAGCCATAACAAACGCTATTTTTTCATAGAAATTCTGAGGCCAGATGCTTTATATGTACTCTAATTCGGGTGGAAGTACAATACAATTTTCAGAAAATAGGGTAACGTGCTTATATGTTCCCAGATGAGATCAATCATGCTGCTGAGATGAAAGACAGAGCATGAACTAACCTGGAATTGGTTCAACCCTTGCCTGCTTCTAATGTCGCATTTCCCCTGGGATTCAGTGTGTTCACCACCCAATCCCCAACATTCAATCCCATCCTGGACCTCCAGCAGGATACGTGGATCCTGTACAGCAAGCAGAATATCAGAGGTGGATTTCCAGGGTACAATCCCGAGTAGGGTCAGATTTGGAGACCAGATTCGGATTTAGATGTCCCGTTTGACAGTTCAGCTCACTTCACAATACACCCTGTAAATTGACAGTTGCTCTGGTGCCATTGATATTCTTACACACCTCTCTCTAATAGCAAATAACATGGTGCTCATCCTCCACTCATGCCAGAACACAAAATCTGCCTCCCCATTTCAGGTTGGCATTAACTCTCCTCATGTTATTTCAATGTTGGTACAATCCTTCTATTGACAGTATGAAGCTCTATTCTAAGCTTCTATTCCCCATCTTTAAATTCATGACTGCTCTGATCCCTTCCTGCAATGTACGCATTTTTGTTCTTTCCTATTCAATTGTTAACTACTTCTCTTTCCCCCCCTCTACTCACACTATCAATCTTAATTATTCTGACTTCTGAGGAACAGGTTTTTCAACACAGAGGCTGATGGTCATATTGAATGAGCTGTCAGAGGAGACCATAGAGGCAAATACACTTACAACGTTGAAAAATATTTGGATAGATAATTGGAAAGAAAAGGAATGTCATGTCATGTCTGCTGTACCTCTTGATGGGCGGAAGCCACACTGCGATTCTGGGAGTATCTCCGCGGACAGTGGTAGAAGTCGGTTTGCGAGGACACGAGCAAGGACTTTGCCTGTTGTTGACATGAGCGAGGTGCCCCTGTAGTTTCGACATTCAGCCTTGTCCCCCTTCTTGAAAATGGTCACTATTAGATCTTCCCTGAGTTCTGAGGGAAGTTATTTTTCCCAGACCTGGAGGAGTAGGGTGTGGATGTCATACAGGAGCTCCAGTCCACCTTCCTTTAAGATCTCAGCTGAGATCCCACCTGGATTGGTGGCCTTGTTGTTCTTAAGGCTCTTGATGGCATCTTGAACCTCTGTCATAGTGGGAGGTTCTTCCATGTCTTCTCTGATGGGTCTCTGGGGGATGCGGTGGGTAATGTCTGGTTAGACATTGAAGGAATAAGTAATAGAAACCTAATGCAAGCAAATGGGATTAGGACTAGGTCAAAGTCTAATTTTTTGTGCTGTACAGTTCTATGACTATTGTAAGTTGTATAGGGCTCTGGTGAGACCACATCTGGAGTATTGTGTATAGTTTTGGTCTCCTAATTTGAGGAAGGACATACTTGTGCTTGAGGCAGTGCAGCGTAGGTTCACGAGATTGATCCCTGGGATGGCGGGACTGTCAGATGAGGAAAGATTGAAAAGACTAGGCTTGTATTCACTGGAGTTTAGAAGGATGAGGGGGAATCTTATAGAGACATATAAAATTATAAAAGGACTGGCCAAGCTAGATGCAGGAAAAATATTCCCAATGTTGGGCGAGTCCAGAACCAGGGGCCACAGTCTTAGAATAAAGGGGAGGTCATTTAAGACTGAGGTGAGAAAAAACGTTTTCACCCAGAGAGCTGTGAATTTATAGAATTCCCTGCCACAGAGGGCAGTGGAGGCCAAGTCACTGGATGGATTTAAGAGAGAGTTAGATACAGCTCTAAGGGCTAGTGGAATCAAGGGATATGGGGAGAAGGCGGGCACGGGTTATTGATAGGGGACGATCAGCCATGATCACAATGAATGGCGGTGCTGGCTCGAAGGGCCGAATTGCCTCCTCCTGCACCTATTTTCTATGTTTCTATGTCCATCTATGTTTCTAAGTAATCTCAATTACTATACGCTCAAGCTGAAATTTCCAGTTCTCTTTAGAATTCCTGCCTGCAGAATCCAGCGACGGCAATTGTTTGCATCAGTAACAAAACTCTCGTAAGTATTATTTAATAGAAAGAACAGCAGCCATGTAGATCAGTTTACCAAAATGTTGCCTCTTGGTATGAAATACTGGTGACAGGCCTGACTGTTCAGTTTATATCTGATGAGCTGTAAGTAATGTTTTCAGGGCCCACTGGGTTCACATTAATTTTAGTTAAAAATAACTATACCTCTGCATAGCACACTTATTTTTGCTGCAGATTTCTAAGAAATTTAGCAGGCTAGCCTTGAATAAGTGAAATGGAAAATTTAAAGGTGTTAGTTTAAACTAGAGTAAATGGCATTTCACATTTATTTGGTCTAATGAATAGTATCAAATTAGATAACTTATTGATTTAATGTTAAAGTAATTAGATAAAGTTGTTTAATCAATGTGTTTTTCATACATTTCAATTGATAGTGACTCACATGTTAATCTCTATGTATCTACTGGAGCACCTAATTAATCATTCTATTCTCAGTTTTCTACAAGCAGAGTAAGATTTTCAATTGTTTTTAAAACAAATATCTAGAAACTGGATTGAATAGCAACATTTCTGTGCACTGGATAATTCAAATTATATGGATACATAGAAAATAGGTGCAGGAGGGGGCCATTCGGCCCTTTGAGACAGCACCGCCATTCATTGTGATCATAGCTGATCATCCCGTATCAATATCCCTTGCCTGCATTCTCCCCATATCCCTCCACTCCACTAGCCCCTAGTGGAAAACTAGAATCTATCAGATGTTGCAGTATATTTGCAAACAAAAAGCTTTTCACTGTTCCTTGGTACACAACAATACCAAACTAAAACAGTTTTAGTTTAGTTTAGAGACACAGCATGGAAACAGGGCCTCCGTGTCGACCAAGGATCCCCGCACACTTACACTATCCTTCACGCACTAGGGACAATTCACAATTGTACCAAGAAATTTAGCCAGCTTTGGAGTGTTGGAGGAAACCAGAGATCCCGGAGAAAACCCACGAAAGTCATGGGGAGAAAGTACAAACTCCGTAGAGACAGCACCCATAGTCAGGATCGAACACGTGTTTCTGACTCTTAAAAACAGCAACTCCACCGCTGCACCACCGTGTCGCACCAATGTTGCATGAAGTGTTCTATTTCCATTCCACTTCTGATACACCAGCACACATAGCAGCCCTGGGGTACAGAGTGGTGTTCAACACCATGCAACACATCTGGATGCCACGTCTGCAATTTTTCATGAACCAGTGCATCATCTTGGGAACCCACCTCAGATTGCATTTAGGAAATGTGCTCGCTGGTGCCTTGAGTGGTTGCCGTGAGCTGTTGAAGAAACAGGATCATCTGAACCACAGGCCATAGCATTCAGTGCATAGGTACACAGGACAGACCAAATTGCATCAGACCATTATTTCCTGTTATCCTTCACGCAGCTGATGATGTTATCAGTTTTGGCGGTCTCAAGAACGACAATTGAACTTTTAAACGGATCTTTATTCGAAAGTTTGTTTTTCAGTACACAGGTTCTCTCGACACATCGGTGGTCAGCGCTGAACTGGCGCGCGAAAGCAAATCCACGAGAAAACAAGCAGCCCCTCCCGAGTCAGTGACCGCGGCTTCCGAACGCCGGGTTCGATACCTGCGTGCGCCAACAGGGGCCGCTACACAGTACTCTTTATTTCCTTTCCAAAACTGGATCAAAAGCTCATGACTGCTGATGACCTTTGTTTTACACCCAAAGAAAGGATCAGCAAATAAAAATAATGCTGGGCAGTCAACCTATGTTCCACCAGTGAGCATTTAATTCTACTTGCTCCTTGTTTTATCTTGAAGGTTATAGGGTTTTACTTTGAAGGTAATATGTTGCAAATTTCAGATCCAATTTCAATAAGATAGCAATGAGCATTGCACTTGTGAATGTGTGCAAATGGTAATAAGAATTCTTTCTGGGATGATTCATGACCAGGTTTGCCTGATCTATTTTACCTGTGTGTTCAACAATAATGAAAGACGGTTGCAAATACTTAAAGGGATGTCAAAAGCAATTTTTATGCACAATTTACTTTAAAAAAACCACATTATGTGATTTCAACTGCTGACATTGCACTGGAGAGAGATTGAATATAAAACATTATGCCATAAGTGTGGGTGATGAAGTAAATAGTGGTATATTGTTCATCAATGTGACAACATTTGATATGCTTCTTTTACATGATCTGTCATATTATTTATATTGCAGTGTTCATAACTAAGGGCATAGTAAATAATGGCATTGATTTTTATACCACTACTTCTAGTGTCAGCATTTCACAGTGTAATTCAACCTCTAGAAATTCTGTCAGTTTTTAAACCTCTGTTTTGGGAATGCTGCCAACATAATTTTCCATTAAACATCAAAGCATACGATAAAGCTTCACTGCAACATATAGTTGGGTGCTGTACGATGATTTTTGACTAATTGCTACCAATTTGTGCCAGTGATGCCTTGTTCCGAGGATGCTCTTATAGTCTTAAGAATAAGCTGAAGTCCATCCTTCAGTAAAAAAAGGATTGAACTGAAAAACTATAAGCTTTGTGGATTTACTGGGACACGGGCTAAAAACTGAAATTATATTGAAATTAAGTTAATCTTCGCAACCCCTCAAAGATCACAGGATTTCAGTTAGTGTCTTTTTAAACTGATTGTCTCCCTTCCCCAACAGTGGCAAAATGAAATAGAATTCCATAAGTAGGAAATCTTCAATCAAGACCGACATCATATGTAGGATCCCCAAAATATTGAAAGCATTCTTAATAAGGAAGGCACAAAGCCCTGCAACTCGTTTAACTGTACTATACTGTGAACAACAATGGCCTCCGAGTATTCATTTTTGAGCAAATACACGGCAATGGAAAATGCATGATGCTTATAAGGTGTATTAAAGAGCATCTGTGCAGGAAACAAGTCAACTGTGTAATGGAACAGACCTTGCAAAAATGTCCTTTCCTCTGCTACTTACATGCCCAGCTTTGTTTGTATGTATGCACATTATTGGCCTCAAGCTGGCAAGAGAAATAAGTTGTGTAGGAAGGAGCTGCAGATGCTGGTTTAAACTGAAGATTGACGCAAAATGTAACAGCGGGACAGACAGCATCTTCAGAATGGTCTCGACCCGAAACAGAACCCATTCCATCTCTCCAGAGATGCTGCCTGTCCCACTGAGTCATAAGAGGAACAAGTTGGTCTGTAGATGTGGAGGTTGGGAGACAGGGTAAAGATGATTGAGGGTGGATAGAGAAATGAAGGAGAAAAGATGACACTGACTGGCAGTGAACACCTAGAAAACAAACTAAAGAATCGATATGAATCCCATAAACTCGCTAGAAATGTCATGCGATCTTTAGCCAACTGCCCTCAACCTTCCAATTAAAATTACTTCCACGCAAGGAAGCTGTGTTTTTCATAAACCGCACGTGCTCAAGAATTTTAGGTAAGTGGTATCAAAACATGCCTTTGTGCAAAAGGACACAACATGCTGGAGTAACTCAGGAGGTCATGCAGCATCTCTGGAGAACATGGATAGGTGACGTTTCAGGTCATACATTTCTTCAGACGTGTATATATGTTTCAGATGTCCGGGAGTCCAACAAATCACTGGCAGTGTACTATCCACACATGATAAAATCCAATTGTAAAGCTCACAAAATCGTCACACTACATGTTAGAATCTCCAGCCTATGACACCAGACCAACTTAACACATGCACAGAGTGGTGTTCTGTGGTTTTGAGATAGAGAAATGCTTATTTTATCATAATTGGTTTAACCTTTCCATCTGCACCGCAGCAACATTATCCAATGTTGGTCACTAACACCAATGATTGAATAAAACACATAATTAGGATTATCTGAACCAGTCAGCGTTTGGTCACAAGAGAATAGACCAAACACAGACAATGTTATTGCTGTTTCCCTGCAGAACATATTACGATTCGCATTTATTTTAAGATTACAATGCTGTTCATAATTGCAATCACATTGACATGGAATTTAATTTAATGCTTCTTCTTACACCTAACTGCAAATTAAATATGTCATGTTTGTGTTGTTCAAAAGCTAACATCCATTAAGTTAAACCACACAATGTAATAAACACATTAAAAAAATCAATCGATTTTAAGCAGCAGCTGTTGTAGTTTATAATTTTGATTTTCTGGAGATTCAGAGCCTTGGTCCAAATCTAAATAATTCTTAATTAAAAAAGGCACATCTCAAAATCACACTCTTAAAAATAAATAGTACATGCATCACCGTGCTGCCCTTCAATTCGGGTTACATTTTAAATTTAAGGAATAGCATGATGATCACTAATCACGTTGTCATAGAATGGTTGTGTCAGTAAATGTGTCATTTGGGAAATAATGGATAGAGTTGTGAATCTCCTACTGGATCTGTCTGGTTGCACTTTTTAAATGTCAAAAATGAACTTTATTTGGAATTTAAAATATATGCAGTGCCTGCCATAATGTTAGGGACAAAGACCCATCATTTATTTATTTCTCTCTGTACTCCACAATTTGAGATTTGTAATAGAGAAACAAAAAATCACATGTGGTTCAAGTGCACATTGTCAGATTTTATTAAAGGGTATTTTTATACATTTTAGTTTCACCATTTAGAAATAACAGCTGTGTTTATACATAGTCCCCCCACTTCAGGGCACCATAATGTTTGACTTCACAGGTGTTTGTAATTGCTCAGGTGTGTTTAATTGCCTCTTTAAATAAGAGAGCTCTCAGCACCTAGTCTCTCCTCCAGTCTTTCCATCACCTTTGGAAATGTTATTGCTGTTTATCAACATGAAGACCAAAGTTGTGCAATGAAAGTCAAAAAAGCCATTATGAGACTGAGAAACACGAATAAAACTGTTAAAGACATCAGCTAAACCTTAGGCTAACCAAAACCAACTGTTTGGAACATCATTAAGAAGAAAGAGAGCATTGGTAAGCTCACTAATCGCAAAGGGACTGGCAGATCAAGGAAGACCTCCAAAGCTGAAGAAAGAAGAATTCTCTCTATAATAACGAAAAATCCCCAAACACCTGTCCGACAAATCAGAAACACTCTTCAGAAGTCAGGTGTGGATTTGTCAATGACCACTCTCCGCAGAAGACTTCATGAACAGAAATACAGAGGCTAAGCTACAAGATACAAACCACTAGTTAGCCGCAAAAATAGGATGGCCAGGTTACAGTTTGTCAAGAAGTACTTAAAAGAGCAGCCACAGTTCTTGAAAAAGGTCTTGTGGACAGATGAGACGAAGATTACCATATCAGAGTGATGGCAAGAGCAAAGTATAGAGAAAAGAACGAACTGCCCAAGATCCAAAGCATACCACCTCATCTGTGAAACACGGTGGTGGGGGCGTTATGGCCTGGGCATGTATTGCTACTGAAGGTACTGGCTCACTTATCTTCATTGATGATAAAACTGCTGATGGTGGTAGCATAATGAATTTTGAAGTGTATTGACACATCCTATCTGCTCAAGTTCAAACAAACGCCTCAAAACTCATTGGCTGGCCATTCATTCTACAGCAAGCCAATGATCCCAAACATACTGCTAAAGCAACAAAGGAGTTTTTCAAAACGAATAAAATGGGCAATTCTTGAGTGGCCAAGTCAATCACCCGATCTGAACCCAATTGAGCATGCCTTTTATATGCTGAAGAGAAAACTGAACGGGAGTAGCCATAAAAAACAAGCATAAGCTAAAGATGGCTGCAATACAGGCCTGGCAGAGCATCACCAGAGAAGACACCCAGCAACTGGTGATGTCCTTGAATCGCAGACTTCAAGCAGTCATTGCATGCAAAGGATATGCAACAAAATACTGAACATGACTACTTTCATTTACATTACATTGCTGCGTCCCAAACATTATGGTGCCCTGAGCTGGGGGGACTATGTATAAACACTACTGTAATTTCTACATGGTGAAACCAAAATATATAAAAATGGCATTTATTAAAGTCTGACAATGTGCACTTTAACCACGTGGATTTTTTTTTTCTATTACAAATCTCAAATTGTGGAGTGCAGAGCCAAATAAATAAATGATGGGTCTTTGTCCCAAACATTATGCAGGGCACTGTACAATGCAAATAACTAGAAAAACTCATTTTCAGTGTCTATACATTCAATAGTGTCATACTCAGTAATGTTCACAACTATCTTTAAACAGAATACCCTTGCCACTCGTGTGGCCCCATGGTGTGATATCTCTTTCCTTGTTTGATGAATGTCCCCACTGGACTCTGCCCAATGCCTCGAAACGGAAGGACCCTACGGAACTAGACTAGTTGGACAGACCAAAGAGTGTCTTTCATTGTTGATGAACTTCTAACAGCAGTTGATGTCTGTCTCTGAATGGGAACAGTTCAAAAGTCAGAGATTCATCTGTAAGGAAGTTGTTCTGGGTGAACTGTGACATGCACTCTTGCATCATACTCCAGACCCTCTTCGCAAATCCACACACTGGAAAGAGGTGAACAACAGTCTCATAGAGTGATAGTATGAAAATGGGCCCGTCGGCCCAACTTGCCCAAACCAGCCAACATGTCCCAGCTACACTAGTCCTACCAGCCTGTGTTTGGTCCATACCTCCAAACCTGTCCTATCCATGTACCCTTCTAAGTGTTTCTTACATGTTGGGATAGTCCCTGCCTCAACTACCTCCTCTAGCAGCTTGTTCCATACACTACAGTGGACCGTAGTTCCAAAACTAATCGACAAGAAACAATTAGATCAAAAAGGAAAGAACTACTGTAAGCTGCAGGACTTTGGCTTTAAGACGTAAAAGTTAAAAGGTAAAAATCAACTGAAGACAATGTCTGCTTAAGAGTGGAAGATAGCCCTGAATATGAACCTGAGCATCAAGTCAAACATGAAAAGGAGATCATGGAATTTACTACTGGCAGCTAGTTGATCTAGTCTGGTCTGACAACACCATACTGATGGATCATGAGCCGATTCAAGAAACTGATTCGAAAATTTCCACATCGTTGGTCTGTACTTCAAAACGTTTATAAATCCAGAAGTATAAGAAAACTAATGCAGTTTCAGTCAGGAAAAAAACAAGTAACTTCTCATTACTCTAAATGCAATAACGTGATATAAAATTGCAAATGACTGCAGTTCCCTTTTACAGAAATCAGCTGGAATGCTTTCAGGTTCATCATCATAGAAACATAGAAACATAGAAAATAGGTGCAGGAGTAGGCCATTCGGCCCTTCGAGCCTGCACCGCCATTCAATATGATCATGGCTGATCATTCAACTCAGTATCCTGTACCTGCTTTCTCTCCATACCCCCTGATCCCTTTAGCCACAAGGGCCACATCTAACTCCCTCTTAAATATAGCCAATGAACTGGCCTCAACTACATTCTGTGGCAGAGAATTCCAAAGATTCACCACTCTTTGTGTAAAAAACGTTTTTCTCATCTCAGTCCTAAAAGATTTCCCCTTTATCCTTAAACTGTGACCCCTTGTTCTGGACTTCCCCAACATCGGGAATAATCTTCCTGCATCTAGCCTGTCCAACCCCTTAAGATTCTATAAGATCCCCCCTCAATCTTCTAAATTCTAGCGAGTACAAGTCTAGTCTATCCAGTCTTTCTTCATATGAAAGTCCTGATATCCCAGGAATCAGTCTGGTGAACCTTCTCTGTACTCCCTCTATGGCAAGAATGTCCTTCCTCAGATTAGGAGATCAAAACTTTAGAGACCAAAAAGAAGTTACCTCCAATGAATCCTCCAATAATGACCTGAACATTTTCCTTGGGTTGTATGTTTATGAAGGATTGAAGCATTCATCTGAAAACCATCTTCTATTATTTTAGTGGAGATGCTTTAATGGTTAACATTTTTTTCTGCTCAAATGATGGTACAGTAATGTAGATGGAGTTTACAGATCATTCCATAGGAAAATCACTCCATATGATTTTACTGAATGCCAATTTTCAATATTAAAATGTTAATTACATTATTACTGGAGTCATTTGCAATTTTATATCACGTTATTGCATTCTGAGCAAACCGTAACAATATGTTCATTCTTACAGATTATTCCAATGCATATTTCTGGTTTATATATCTGAATATAGTTTTGTGGACATAATTCCAATCTAATTAGGCACAAAAAGCTGGAGTAACTCAACGGAACGGGCAGCATCCCTGGAGAGAAGGAATGGGTGATGTTTTCTTCAGTCTCGACCCGAAATGTCACCCATTCCTTCTCTCCCAGAAATGCTGCCTGTCCCGTTGGGTTACTCCAGCTTTTAGTGTCTATCTTTGGTTTAAACCAGCTTTTGCAGTTCCTTCCTATACATTCGAATCTTGTTTCTGTTATCAGGAGGATACTAATCAAAACCCTAAAACATAACCAGGTTCATTTCAAATGTATTGGCAGCAAAGAGGCCTTTCAACAGATTTCCTGTCCACTGCTTTGAATTATGTGGTGCTTGAACAATGCAACTGGAGGAAAGGCAAACAAATACTCTTTTTTGTGAACAATTTCCACTAATAAAAGTAAAAGTGTAGGTTAATTAAAGATGTATGTTGAGTTTGATTTACAGTGGTATCCAAGTGGTAGTGGTATTCAAGCCAGTTACGCAAGTGCATTAAACATGTCCTAAGGTTGCAAAATGCAAGTTACAGCATCCTGTGAAATAACACCTGAAAACAGTGCAGATGGGCAATGCCATTTTAACTAAACTACTAAATACTATAAGAGTCCCTAGTCAATTCTCCCCTTCCCACCCAGACCACCCCCTCCCCTGGAGCTTTCCCCAGCAACCGCTGGAAATGCTATCCTTGTTGCTTTACCTCCCCCTTCGACTCCATCCAAGGACCCAAACAGTCTTACCAGGTGAGGCAGAGGTTCATCTGCACCTCCTCCAACCTCATCTACTGCATTCACCGTTGCAGATGTCACCTTCTCTACATCGGCGAGACCAAGCGTAGGCTCGGCGACCGCTTCCCCCAACTCCTCCGCTCAGTCCGTACTAACCAACCTGATCTTCCGGATGCCCAGCACTTCAACTCCCCCTCCTATTCTGAATTTGACGTTTCTGTGCTGGTCCTCCTCCATTGCCAGAGTGAGGCCCAGTGCAAATTGGAGGAACAACACCTCATATTTCGCTTGGGTAGTTTACACCCCTGCGGTATGAACATTGGCTTCTCTAATTGTAGTCTTTGCTTTCTCCCTCCTCCTTCCCCTCCCCCTCTCTCCTACATAGCCTACTGTCTCCGCCTCTTCCTTTATTCCCCACCCCCCCCACCCCCCACCCTGACAACAGTCTGAACAAGGGTCTTGACCTGAAACGTCACCTACTCCTTTTCTCCATAGATGCTGCCTCACCCACTGAGTTTCTCCAGCATTTTTGTCTACTTTAAATACTTTAAAAGGTTCACATCAATAAGAAGACTGGCAGAGATATGCCTTTCAACAATTCTGTAATGATATGAGCCATCAAATTCTGTTATAAGCCTTACATCTTTAACCTTACATCTTTAACCTTGTGTGGTCTTTTAGAATTATTAAAATCAAGCAGAAGATTTTCTAGAGCAAGAATGCAACTGGTTTTATATGTGACTAGATGAAAATAAAAGGTATAGTATAGGTTTGCAATGAATAAACATAAATGCAAAATCTAGAGGGGAAGGTAGGTTATTGAAATCTGAATCCCCGAAGGCTAGAGGGAGATAAGAGTTATATGGTATGGAAACAGGCCCTACAACCCAACTTGCCCATACCAACCAACATGACCCATCTACACTTGTCTCTCATGACCATGCTTGGCCCACACTGCCCAGTCCATCATGGGTACTGACCTCCCTACCATCAAAGGTGCTGCCTCAGTGACAGCTAGAATCATCAAAGCCAAGCATCACATTGGCCATGCTCTCTTCTCGCTACTACCATTGGGAAGAAGGTACAGGAGCCTGAGAACCGCGGCCACCAGGTTCAAGAACAGCTTTTTTCCCCATCAAACATCAGGCTCTTCAGCACTGCACTAATCACAAACTTACCCCAGTAACTATTATCTACTGTGGACTGTGTTTTGGTTGCACTACATACTTCATTTTTTGCACTATTATAGTCTAAATATCTGGTATTTCTGGTTATTAATTTAATGTATTACTGATTGATTTCTGTTTTAATGCATTACTGGGCCTGTAAAGCTACAGCAAGTAAAACATGTAATTGTTGTGTTGCTGGCACATATAACAGTTCAACATTCTTGATTCTTGGCAAATAAATATGTTTGTTTGGTTTTTACCAAGGAAGAAGATGCTGGTGGAGTGGCATTAAAACAACATAGCTTAGATAGTGATTGGATAAAAATTGAGAGAGAGGATATACTAGAAAGGCTGGCTGTACTTACACTGGATAAATCACATAGTCAAGAACTTACTGAGGGAAATGAAGGGTGGAAAATGTATTGCCATAATATTCAAAACAGCAGAAGAAGTATTGCCTATAATATTTCAAGCAGCAGTTTTACTGAGGATTGGAATTACTGTAATTGTATATATTACCCTTTTGTTCAAAATAAGATGCAAGGATAAATCCAGAAATATTGCAGTCAATTTAACCTAGGTAGTGTGGAAGCTTTAGAAAGGTTAACCAATAATATTAGCATTCACTCGGATTAGTGTGGTTTAATAAGGGGACATGAACATATATTCGTTAAAGGTAATCAATCGTTCAATAATTTTTTAATGAGATAAGGGAGATGGTCGATGAGGGAAATGCATTTGATGTAGTGTGTATGGATTTGACATTTGAGACATCTGAAAATTATTTTCATCTATTGAATATGGATCTTGCTGCATGCCAATTGTCCTGAACTGAGGAGAAATTTAATGGGCCTGTCCCACTTAGGTGAATTTTTAGAGGACTGCCAGCGACTGTCATAGTCTTGTTGGATCGTCGAAAATTGAATGTATCAACCCCATCCTACGACTATGTCTAAGACAACCCACGACAACCTACGACAATCTACGACTTAATCACCGATACGCTCGTGACAACTGGCGACCCATTAGTGGGGACTGAAGACGACCACCTTCAACTCCCAGACTACTGCACCCATGACCACAGAATTCAAGCTATGACAGGCTACAACTCTGTAGGCTTAAAAATCACCACCAAAACAATGACGTCATTTTACAATGATATTTAACTATAAAATGGCTTGCAGGGTGGGGTTTAAAATCATTCAGAGCCATGTATGCAAGGGAGGAACTACAATACAATACAATATAATACAATTTATTTGTCATTTGTACCCCATTGAGGTTCAAACAAAATGTTGTTTCTGCAGTCATACACACAAGAAAGAACCAAGACACAACACAATTTACACAAACATCCATCACAGTGCATCTCCTCCTCTCTGTGATGGAAGGCAAAGACTTATCTCTCCCCTGCACTCCCCATTCCCCTCCCAAACTCATGGAGAAATTGCGTTCAATATAAATACAATCCCTGCTGCTTGCAGCAGCCTTTTTGCTTGTGCAGCTGGAAGGCAGAAGGACAAGAACAAGGGTGAAGAAGAAGCCCAAGAAGTGGTCTCAGTAGGTGAAGCCCCTCTTCCAAAGGAGATGCAGCTTGGGCCAGTATGAAAACCTGATAAATGTGCCACATGAAGAAGATTTGTCTGCTTTCAAAAACTTTACTAGAATACCCCTTGAGCTGTTTCAGGAGCTGAAGGCTATGATAGGCCCTCTCCTGGAAAAAAAGGAGACCTATATGAGGAAGCCACTGGAACCAGGCCTGCGCCTAACCATCACCCTCCCCTACCTGGCATCAGGAAACTCCTACAAGAGCCTCTTCTACAACTTTCTTGTGGCCCAAGATTGTCCGAGAGACCTGTGAGGCCATCATCAAGGCTTATGAAGATGAAATGATGGACTGCCCCAGTACACCAGATGACTAGAAGAGAGGCGCTGGGCTTTGATACAAGACGGAACTTCAAGCACACATGTGGGGTAGTGGACGGCAAGCATGTGGCCCAAGGGAGGTTCAATATACAATTACAGGAAGTTCCATTCAATCGTACTCCTAGCTGTGGTGGATGCTAACAACAACTTCCTGTTTGTGGATGTGGGCCCACCTGGCAGTGTCGCAGATGGTAGGATCTGGAAAGATACCACCATTGGGACGGCAATAGAAGATGGAACAGCAGGCTTTCCTGATCCAGAACCTACACACTGGTTGCTGATGATGCCTTCCCACTCAGGTCATGGGTGAAGAAGCCATACCCTCACAAGTGGATGTCAAAGGAGCAGAGGATCTTCCATTACAGGCTGTCCAGGGCTAAGAGGGTCGTGGAAAACGCCTTTGGCATCCTCGGCAGCATTTAGATGTTTGCTGACTACGATGGAGCAGGAGCCCAAGAATGGGGAGACAATCGTGTCTGCAGTATGTGCCCACCACAACCTGATTCGTACCAGAGGTGCAGCAGCCATGGAGGAGGGTGACCGAGTGGACAACCAGACAGGAAACATCACACCAGGTTCATGGAGAACTGGAGTACAGGCTGCACCTGTGGTGCCACTGGAGAGATCGCCAGGAAACACCGGCAAAAATAGTGCCAAGCAGAGAGACCACCTCTGCTCTTACTACAACTCAAAACTAGGCAGTGTACCTCGGCAGAACGACACGATTTGAAGAACAGCAGCAAATATCCCACACCACAAACAGAAGTCCACCACTCCAGGAGAGCCCACTGCAGACCACAAGATAATTTATTTTTCAGGTACATCCTGCCGAAATAGATTAATTTTAAATTAAGTGGACTTCTTGTGTTTCTTAAAGTTAAAACAATCTTTAAAAATATTTGTTCTAAATGCAGTGCATTGTTTGCCTTTATGTTTGATTATAGAAAATATATATAAAAAAATATTTTAAAAGCATTGCTTGTTTCTTTTTCATCAAAACATATAAAAAGATCCTGCCTGAAAATGCAGTGCATTGCTTGTGTTTTTTTATTTTTAGATTCATCAAAATGTATAAAAATAATGTTCTTTTAAATGCAGTGTATTGCTTGTTTTAGTGTTAGATTCATCAAAATGTATAAAAAATAATATCTTTTTAAATGCAGTGCATTCAAAGTGCTTGTGGTTGTTTTCGTCATCAAAATAAATGTAAAGAATCAGACTTTAAATACAGTGCATTCCTTCCTTACGTTTTTGTGTGACCGCGCTCTGGAATGACAGCGCAACACGTGCAGCTGTTTACATACCTTTTTTTTGCAATGAGCCAATGATAATGACCGGTCAGCAAAGGCAATTAACTAAAACCACCTACGACTACCTCGACTACCTTCAACTACATGGCGACCCCACTCCAACGGCACCTATGACTCCAGGATTCTCGATAATTTCCATGGCGTCCAATTTTTGGTCGCAGAAAAATTTTCAACGTTGAAAAATTTGCGGCGACCATAATAAAGCAGCGACTAGTTCCCAGAATGCGGGAACTCCTCGCGACCATGAAGGAGACTCACCAGAGACCACCAGCGAACCTGTGGCGACAATATGGCGACTGCAGTCTCCTGCAGTCGCCTAAAAGTTGCCTAAGTGGGGCAGGCCCATAAGTATCAACCAAAATGCTTAGTCTCAGGATGTATAGTCTCAGGTTGTATAAGTCCTATATATAGAATGCATTGGAGGGAACCCCTCACTTTAAACTTATGTCCGGTTCTTGATTCCCCTACTGTGGGTAAAATACTCTGTGGATTTATCCTGTCTCACGCTCTTATACACCTCTATAAGATCAACCCTCATCCTCCTGCACTCCAAAGAATAAAGTCCTTGTTCTCAACTTCTCTCAAAAGCTCAGGCCCTTGAGTCCTGGCAACATCCTCATAAACTGGAATTCCGCAGCGGTTGGTACTGGGATCACCACTTTGTTTAATGTAGATTTATGATATGGATTTAGTGCAAAGGGCATAATTTCCAAATCTGTAGATGACAATAAAATATGTAAACTTAAGTGATCTGTGAGGAGGACAATAATGGACTGTGTAGATAAGTGATGGAATGGGTGGACACATGGCAAATGAAATTTAACTTAAAATGGCAAAGCATTACATTTTAGTGGGAAAAATAAATAGTTGGAAGTGACAGGGTTAAATTGAGAAAGCTTCGATAAAAGCATACAGTATCCTGCACATTATAAATAGAGGTATAATGTTGAAGAGCAAGTGAGTCATACTGAATATGATGCATTGGTGTTGCCATCACTAGAATGTTTTGTCCACTTCTGGGAACCACAAACTAGACAGATGTGAAGACTTTGGAGACAATGAAAAAGAGATTTAGTTTAGTTTAGTTTGGAGATGTAGTTTAGAAACAGGTCCTTTGGACCATCAAGTCCACATCTACCATCAATCACCACATTCACTCTAGTTCCATGTTATCTCACTTTCTCATCCACTCCCTACATACTAAGGGCAATTTTTAGAGGCCATATAACCTGCCAATCCGCACGTGTTTGGGAAATGGAAGGAAACCGGAGCATCTGTTGGAAACCTCGCAGTCACATGGAGATCATGCAAATTCCATAAAGATTGTACCGAGGTCAGGATTGAACCCGGAATTATGTGGCTGTGCAGCAGAAGCTCTACCAGCTGCACCACTGTGCATCCAATGAAGTGGCACATTTTCATGAAGCAAAATGATTTCAAGGATGAGAGACATCAATTATGATTGTTAACCAAAGAATGTGAGTTGTTTTCAAAGGTTCAAAAGTTCAAAGGTATTTTATTGTCACGTGTACCAAGTAAGGTACAGTGAAATTCGATTTACCATACAGTCATACTAAAAAAATCAACAAGACAAAAAGTTAACATAAACATCCACCACTGCGGATTCCCCACATTCCTCACTGTGATGGAAGGCAATAAAGTCTAATCTTCTTTCCTCTTTATTCTATGAGGCAGTGGATACTGTGTTAGAGTATTCAAAATTATGAGTGGTCTACACTGTTTACAAGAGGACAAAGAATAAAGGCAATTGTAAATTAACAAAAAATGACATGCAGAAAACTTTTTCAAATATCGAGTAGTTGGGACCTACAATGTCTGGAGTAGTAGTGGAGATAGATTCAAGGGTAACATTCAAAAAGGATCAAGGTCAGTAGCTGAAAGGAAATCATTGTTTCCACGAGAGGGAGGGTCTAGGGCTTGAGGGCACAGCCTCAGTATAAAAGGATGTATCTTTAGAAAGGAAATGAGGAATTTCTTTAGTTAGAGGGTGGTGAATCTGTGGAATTCATTGCCATAGACACCTGTGGAGGCCAAGTCATTGGATATTTTTAAAGTGGAGATTGACAGGTTCTTGATTAGCAAAGTTGTCACGTCATGGGGGGAAGACAGGAGAATGGGGTTGAGCAGGAAAGGTAGATATGCCATAAATGAATGGCAGAGTGGGCTCGATAGGCTGAATGGCCTAATTCTGCTCCTATGACATGGATTTATGAATTTTCATAAATCTGTGTAGAGAATGAGGAGTGGGACTGGACTAACCTTGTGCTGTACCAAGATAGACTTAATGGGTTGAATGGTTAACCTTTTGTGATATCATCTTTTGGTTCCAAGATCAAATTTTAAGAGATTACATTTTAGCAGAGCATTACTTTATTAAATGTTTGAATCAATCATATTGAACGTGTGTATTTTGGAAATAAACTGTGCCCTCCTCATAAAATATTTTAAAGCCTTCCCAGAACCTCCTTCCCTAACCCCCTTACCGCAATCACACTGAGGCACCTTGCCCCAGCCCACTGTGATGGAAATGTGTCCTTCCCCTTAAACCAATAAACATTGTCAACTCTCAATGTCCACAGAAATATTTTCCAAAACATTGCCTTGCATTCAGCAAGACCTCTTGGCAATGAGCCCTATCAAAATGTTCCTTTAAAGTGCAATGGCAATGTAATTGCATTAGTTATTACAAAAGATGTTTGAAGTATATCTTGATAAATTATGAACACATACCTCCTTCTCCAGAACCAGAGCCATTTTCTGAAAAATAAACAGAAAAGAATAATCTTAATAATGATGTTCTTTGGGGCAAGCTGTTTTCTTCACAGAGCTACTTACAACACAGTACATGGATTATCGCAGCATTATATGCCCCCTGTGAATAAATTCAAACTAATTGCATTTAAAACAGGATTATATTGTTGCACCAAAGCAACTTCAGGTAAAATTATCCATTGGGAATATATGTCTGACAACCTGTAATATAACCAAAAGGTTCTGATCATGTCAAAAATGACAAGATTGAAAATCCTTCAATCTACAGATTGAGATACATTTTGTTTATTGTAATAATCCATATACACAATGTCCGATTGCAACACTTTGAGCGTTGCCCTACAGATTTCCACTGCTATGTTATGTTGTATCAAGTTTCAGGGTACGAGTTAATTTCTTCTTGTTCTGACACTTTGTCATATGCAATAAATTATTCAGTGTAGACCTTAAACACATCACAGCAAATGATGTATTTCCTGCAATTGAAACAGCAACAGCTGCAAATGTGCAAGTAAAGCAATTGAAGGTATAACATTCTGAATTATAACATAGGACAGCATTTGGAGGGTGACTGTCCAGGTGAAAACCATGCTTCCTAATCAGAACAATGAAGGCCTAATAATCCCCAGCTGTCAGTTGCATGCCTTGGTCAATAGAAGGGAACAGCAGCTGTTCAGTGGGCAGGAGAAGAATGTCAGACAGCAGTTCAATTATTCCTGTCATTCAGGTAAATTGTAGGGACTGGATTTGGGGACAAGAGTGGGGAGGAAGAGATGTTACCTGATACTAAAAGTAGGGTGCAAGAAATTCAGGGTACTGAAGACGTAAGCCTTTCACATCAGCAGAGGTGAAAGTTAAAAACATGTAATATTACCACATTGACCCCATTTTGGGCCCAGTTCTTTGTACCATCTTCATCTGGTGAGAAGGCCATGGGATGATCAGACCACCCAACCTTTTTACACGTTAAATAGTTAAAACACAAATGGAAATCTTCTCTTAAGCTTCTCCTAAACATGGGTTCCTGGAATTATTTATTTTATGTTGTAGCTTCTTGATTTATTAACCAGAGGCATTGCTAGAAATGTGAGGAAAAACTGAACAAATTGATTTCAGAAAACTTGGTGTATTGCCAGCAGAAGCATACAACATTGCAAAAATTCAACTCACTACTAAATGTTCACCTGCGTACATGTATCAGAGGTTTCACAGTCCTTTAGTTATTTAATTCTAGCTTATAGCACTAAGATTTAGTGACATTATGCTTTACAAACAGCTAACTGTAACATTATTCATTGTTCGTGTCTCTGAAACGATGATATTTTATGCAGTGGACTCATAATGCATTTTTTATACCTGTCATCACTGATTTCTTACCTAGATAGCTGCTTCTAATAAAGATAGTTTGAACAAAGGTACTGTATATAGCAGCAATCAAATGAAAAAAGAATGAAGCAGAAAATTCTGGAAACACTCAACAGGTCAGGCAGCAGTAGAAGAAAACAAATCAGAGTTAGGACAGCACAGTGGCACGGCTGGTAAGCTGCTGCCTCAGAGCGCCAGAGAACCGGGTTTGGTTCTGACTTCCAATGCTGCCTGTGTGGAGTTTGCACGTTCTCTCTGTGACTACGTGTGTTTCCTCCGGATGCTCTGGTTTCCTTCCACATTTCAATGATGTGTGGGTTTATAGATAAATTGGCCACTGTAAATTGCCCCTAGTGAGTAGGGAGTGGATGCAAAACATAGAACTACTGCGAACAAGTGATTGATGGTCAGCATGGACTCGATGGGCTGAAGGGCCTGCATACATGCTATATTGTTGATCAATTCAATCAATCAATGCATCAGGTCCCACTACTGAAAGCATGCTTGAGTCACCTGGTGTATGGAATAATGTTGATGTCTTTGCTGTGCAAGCAATAATTTTTTAGACTTTAGGGATTTAGCACAGATACAAGCCCTTCGGCCCTCCAAATCCAGCTGACCAGCAATCACCCTGTACACAGACACCATTCTACACCATACTAGGGACAATTTGCAATTTTACTGAAGCCAATTAACCCACAAACAATTCACCCACAAACCTGTATGTCTTTGGAGTGTGAGAGGAAACCGGAGCACTCAGAGAAAACCCATGCGGTCACAGGGAGAATGTAGAAACTCCGTATAGACAACACCTGTAGTCAGGATCGAACCCGGCTCTCTGGCACTGTAAGGCAGCAATTCTACCATTGCAACACTGTGCTACCCTGCTATCGGGAAGGAAAACTCGTAGGCTAGTAGAATTCTATCCCATCTTTATGATCTGCTGCAGAATTGACCTGCAACTGCAGCAAGATTCCATTTCATGGCACAGTCACGGAGCTCTGATTCAAGCGCTAGAAGCTGCAGTAAAACTGCCACCATCATCATTTTATGGAGGTAGCGAGAGGATTCTACTAAAAACTAACAATCCTCATCAAGCTTTATGATTAATATTACTCCCAGTCCTTGAGTGCATGATTAGCAAAACCCCACAAAGGCCCCAGTAATAACACGCAAAAGAGAAAATGCTGAAACATTAAGAAGTCGGGCAGTGTCCATGAAAAAAGAAATGTTTCTTTAGAACTGGGTTGAAGTCAACATCTTCATGTAACTTGATTTCTCTGTTTGTATCAGGAATAAATGGTTCTCCTCAAGGTCAATCATCCGTAAAACTGGCTCTGTTTTTTCTCTCTTCTGCCAGGGCCTAACCTGCCAGGTAATTCCCACTGCTCTACTTTTTGCAGCTTTGTTTCCTTTCCCTAATTGCCTTGGCTTCATTGCTTTTATAGTTTGTTATGTTCCCGCTTTGAAAATTCCATCATTAACCTACTAACCACTTACCATGCATGTTCCCACAAAAACTCGAGCCTCACCCAATCAGATATATTACCTCACTCCCATTCATCCCTCAATGTACCGTCTCTGCAACTTAAAACTAACTTATATTCCCTCTTTCCTAGTTCCGACAAAGGGTTTTCAATTTGAAACCTTAACTCACTTTTACTTAACTCAAGGGCACAAATTTAACATTTTGGAGAAAGATACAAGGGGAAGGCAAGGAAAAAGGCCTCCCTAACAAAGAGAAGTTATAACAGGAACTTACTGGTGATAATCCAATCTAACACAAATTTCAAGATAAAATTAGAGACACGAGAGGAAATAATGTGCACGACTATAGTGAAAGAGAAGAGAAATAGGTTTGTTTGGATTGTTCTTCATGTGCTGGTATAAATGTAATTAACGGAATGGCTTCTTTCTGTGCTATAAGTATACCATGATTTATTGGACCCCTCACCAAATGCACTATATCCATCACTCTTGCACTTATTCTTTCCTGTGCATACCTATTTGCAGAGAATCAGATTTAGGCACACATTTTACAGTTAAAGTGCACAGAGGAAAAAGTGTTTAATTTAGTCTAGTTTAGAGATACAGCGCAGAAACAGGCACTTCGGCCCACCGAGTGCGCACCGACCAGTAATCCTGACAAATTAACATAAGCCAGCATACATTAGGGACAATTTACACAGACCAAGTATATAAACCCAAAGCAATTATCCTTCAAACCTGTACGTCTTTGGACATTGTTGAATGCCAATAGGCTTAAGGTATTGTTAACACTGACATAGGACTTCTTAGTTACCTGGTTTCAAAACTAAAAATCTGCAAACTCCATTTCAGACATCATCCACTCATATTCTTCTGTTCAACACAATGAAATACTAAAGTCTTCATAATAATAGGTTACATATTTTTACCTTGCCAGAACTAATTCACAATTTTTTCAAATTTATTGCAGTGGTCAATGGACTTCCCAAATAATGAACTTTCAAAGTAGGTGATTCCTTCCAAGATGCAACATCCCAGGATTCAAGTGTACCCCACGATTGCTCAAACAATTGAATTCAATGAACCCAGCAAGGTTGATTGTTAAGTGCACAACTTTCTCCAAATGTTTTACGCTAGATCTAGATGCTTTGTCAGGACACCATTAATGAACAAGATAATCACTCAACGGCATCTGCAAATCTGCAAAAGCCTGCACCGTTCATAACTGAAAACATTCCAGAGGAATGCAGGCCAATCTAGAGTGAGATAACATTACAAGATGCATTTATCTGCGGACAGAGCCAATTCCATGAAACACCATTTGCAGCAATCAAAGGGAAGCATGCAGCTTCTGAGCTTTGCAGAATCAGGAGGCTCCCTCTGCTGCTTTAAATGAGTGAGACACACTTTGGCCTTGGCCTTCAACTGATTAGCACCATCTGCTCTTCAGTACAGAGGTATGAGTGAAGTACAGCTGGCAGATAATGAGAATTGGGCTCGAACAACCGCAGAGGTCATTGGCAAAGGGCATCTCAGCAGTAAGAGCAGGAGTATAAGTAGCCTCCCATGATCACTGCTCATGTTTCAGCAGTAGGATAGCAAAAAGTAACAACAAGCGTATGCTTCTGAATGATTGAGAAAACGGTAGGTTACTAAATTTCCATTGTTCAGTTTAAGCACGTTACTTATTGTTAGAAACATAGAAAATAGGTGCAGGAGGAGGCCATTCGGCCCTTTGAGCCAGCACCACCATTCATTGTGATCATGGCTGATCGTCCCCTATCAATAACCCGTGCCTGCCTTCTGCACATATCCCTTGACTCCACTAGCCCCTAGAGCTCTATCTAACTCTCTCTTAAATCCATCCAGTGATTTGGCCTCCACTGCCCTCTGTGGCAGGGATTTCCATAAATTCACAACTCTCTGGGAGAAAAAGTTTTTCACCTCAGTCTTAAATGACCTCCCCTTTATTCTATGACAGTGGCCCCTGGTTCTAGACTCGCCCAACATAGGGAACATTTTTCCTGCATCTAGCATGTCCAGTCCATTTATAATTTTATATGTTTCTATAAGATGCCCCCCCCCTCATCCTTCTAAACTCCAGTGAATACAAGCCTAGTCTTTTCAATCTTTCCTCATATGACAGTCCCGCCATCCCAGGGATCAATCTCGTGAATCTACGCTGCACTGCCTCAATCACAAGGATGTCCTTCCTCAAATTAGGAGACCAAAACTGTACACAATACTCCAGATGTGGTCTCACCAGAGCCCTATACAACTGCAGAAGAACCTCTCTACTCCTATACTGAAATCCTCTTGTTATGAAAGCCAACATTCCATTAGCTTTCTTCACTGCCTGCTGTACCTGTAAGCCAACTTTCAGTGACCGGTGTACAAGGACACCCAGGTCTCGCTTTACCTCACCCTTACCTAACCTAACCCCATTGAGATAATACTCTGCCCCCTTGTGTTTGCAGCCAAAGTGGATAACCTCACATTTATCTATATTATCCTGCATCTGCCAGGCATCTGCCCACTCACTCAACCTGTCCAGGTCACCCTGCAACCTCTTAACATCTTCTTCACAGTTCACACTGCCACCTAGCTTTGTCTCATCTGCAAACTTGCTAGTGTTGCTCCTAATTCCCTCTTCCAAATCATTCATATATATGGTAAACAGTTGCGGCCCCAACACCGAGCCTTGCGGCACTCCACTCGCCACTGCCTGCCATTCTGAAAAGGACCCGTTCACTCCTACTCTTTGCTTTCGGTCTGCCAACCAATTTTCTATCCATGTCACCACCCTGCCCCCAATACCATGTGCTCTAATTTAAGTCACGTCTCCAGTGTGGGACCTTATCAAAGGCTTTCTGAAAGTCTAGATACACTACATCCACTGGCACACCTTCATTCATTTTACTTGTCACATCCTCAAAAAATTCCAGAAGATTATTCAAGCATGATTTCCCTTTCATAAATCCATGTTGACTTGGACTAATCATTTTACTGCTATCCAAATGCCCCATTATTACCTCTTTAATAATTGACTCCAGCATCTTTCCCACCACCGAAGTCAGGCTAACTGGTCTGTAATTCCCCGTTTTCTCTCTCGCTCCTTTATTGAAAAGTGGGATAACATTAGCTGTCCTCCAATCCACAGGGACTGATCCTGAATCTATTGAACATTGGAAAATAATCACCAATGCATCCACTATTTCTAGAGCCACCTCCCTGAGGACCCTGGGATGCAGACCATCAGGCCCAGGGAATTTATCATCCTTCAGTCCCATTAACCTACCCAATACTATTTCTCGCCTAATGAAAATTTATTTCAGTTCTTCCACCCCCTTAGATCATCTGTCCTCCAGTACATCTGGGAGATTGTTTGTGTCTTCCTTACATCTGGGAGATTGTTTGTGTTAGTGAAGACAGATCCGAAGTACCTATTCAACTCTTCTGCCATTTCCTTGTTACCCATAATAATTTCCCCTTTGTCTGATAATGTCTGCTTTCAAGGGACCCACATTTGACTTTGCTACTCTTTTTCCCTTAACCTATCTAAAGAAGCTTTTACAGTCCTACTTTATATTCCAGGCCAGCTTCCCCTCGTACTTCATCTTTTCTGCCCGTATTGCCCGTTTTGTTTCCTGCTGTTGTCCTATGAAAGTTTCCTAATCCTCTGGCTTCCGGCTACTCTTTGCTGTGTTATACATCTTTTCTTTTACTTTTATTCTATCTCTAACTTCTCTTGTCAGCCACGGTTGCCTCCTACTCCCCTTAGAATCTTTCTTCCTGTTTGGAATGAAATGATCCTGAGTCTTCCGGATTATGACCAGAAATTCCTGCCATTGCTGTTCCACCGTCATTCCTGCTAGGATCCCTTTTCAGTCTACCTTGGCCAGCTTCCCTCTCATGCCTTCATAGTCCCCTTTGTTCAACTGCATAACTGACACTTCCGATTTAACGTTCTCCTTCTCGAATTGCAGATTAAAACGAATCATATTATGATCACTACTTCCAAGCGGTTCCTTTACCTCGAGTTCTCTTATCATTGATTAGACAACACTAAATCCAGAATTGCCTTTTCTCTGGTTGGCTCCATTACAAGCTGCTCTAAGAATCCATCTCGGAGGCATTCTACAAACTCTCTTCCTTAGGGTCCTGAACCAACCTGATTTTCCCAGTCAACCTGCATATTGAAATGTTCTGCATTTCTGTTCCCTGATGGCCACTCTCGATTGTGTAATGATAATTTGTCTTTTCAGTTGCTAAGTGGAATAGGAAAACACGAAATGAGTGGGACAATAGGAAAAGCTGCAAAGGGTTAAAGGACAAAGGACATTTATTGTCACATACACCAATTGGTGTAATGAATAGAGTTATGACTCAGCCCAACTCGCCCACACCGACCAAGATGCCTCATTTATGCTAGTCTCATCTGCTCACATTTGATCCATATCCCTCTAAATCTTTCCTATCCATGTACCTGTCAAACGTTTTTGAAATGTTGTATAATATCTGCCTCAACTACCTCCTCTGGCAGCTCGTTCCATTACCCAGCACCCTCTCTATGAAAAGGTTGCCATTCAGGTTCCTTCCAAATCTTTCCCCTCTCACCTTAAAGCTATGTCCCGTGGTTCTTGATTTCCCTACTCTGGGTAAAAAAACTGTGCATTACCCTCGTGATTTTATACACTTCCATAAGATCACTCTTAAGCCCCCTGCACTCCAAGGAATAAAGCTCTAGCATGCTCAACCTTTCCCCATAGCTCAGGCCCTTAAGTCCTGGTAATATTCTCGTAAATATTTTCTGAACTGTTTCCAGCTTCACAACATCCTTGCCATAGTGGGGTGACCAAAATTGAATACAGTACTCCAAATACAGCCTTCCCAACATCTTGTACATCTGTAACATAGCATCCCAACTTCTGTACTCAATACCCTGACTGATCTACCAAAATAATTCTTGACTGCCCTATCTACATGTGGTGCCACTTTTAGGGAACCATGTACCTGTACTCCTAGATCCCTCTGCTCTACAGCTCTCCCCAGGGTGCTGCCACTCACTGTGAAAGTCCTGCCCTGACTTAATTTGCCAAAATGCCACACTTATTCCGCATTATACTCCATTAACCATTCATCAGTCCACTTGCCCAGCTGATGAAGATCCTGCTGTAATTGTTGATAATCATCTTCATTACCGACAAAACCACCTACTTCAATATCATCTGCAAAATTATTCATCTTGTCTTGTACAGTCTCATCAAAGTCATTGATATAAACCACAAACAACAATTGGCTCAGCAACGATCCCCGAATCACAGAATTATTGTGGTTCATCAGAACTGTGGGGCTTCCAGCAATAGAACTCCATCAGTTCCTTTCCTGCTCTTTCTGTACAATCTTGAAATATATTCTCCCTTTTGAAAACTTTGATTAATTTTATTTCCAACCCTCTTACAGGCTTTGAGTTCCAGATCATAACTATTCCCAGTTTTTTTTTTTTTTCTTCTTTCCAATGTCCTTTTTATTTTTGATCCAACATTTTAAATCTGCATCCCTAAATTTTTGAACATCAGCTGATGGGAACTGCTTTCATCCATTTAATCGATACCTCACAAAATAAACTTCCCATTCCTGGCATTTTTCCAGTAAATCCTTTTTGCAGCATCTCCAAGATCTTGACAACATCATCCTAGAGCTGGGCTGACCACATTTAAATACATAACTCCAATTGTGGCCAACCAGCGCTGTCCTCTATTTGATGCAACTTATCGGCTTTTGTATTCGGTGCTTCTATTTATGACTTTTAGGGTTTGTACTGTATGTCATCAATCACTCTCAATTCACCTTTCCACTTTCAAAGATTCATACACATGCATACCAGTTTCCTGCATAGCCTTTAGACTTGCACCTTATCACCTATGTAGTCTATCCTTTTAAAAAAAAATCACTTCCCACTTCTCTGTAAAATGTTTTATCTGCAAATGATTGTCCAGTCAGCAGCCTATCTAGGTTTACTTGCTGTGTATCCCTATCCTTCTCACTTCCAAACTTTGCATCTGCAAATGCCTAAATTTTACCCTGAATTCCCATGTCTAGATCATTAATGCATATTAAAGAAAGATCTCGTCAATAGATAATTAGACAATAGACAATAGGTACAGGAGTAGGCCATTCGGCCCATTCAATGTGATCATGGCTAATCTTCCCCAATCAGTACCCCGTTCCGGCCTTCTCCCCATATCCCCTCACTCCGCAATTTGTAAGAGCCCTATCTAGCTCTCTCTTGAAAGCATCGAGAGAACCTGCCTCCACCGCCCTCTGAGGCAGAGAATTCCACAGTATAGGTCCCAGTGTAGATCTTTGTGGAACATACCCTGACTACCAGCTTCCAGTGTAAAACACAACTATTTCCTACTCCTCTGCTTCCTCTGCTACCTGTCTTATGCATGCTATAATTAATTTCAATTTTGCCTACCAACTTTTGGTATCGAGCATTATTAAAAACCCTTTGAAAATCCACATTAACACATCTATTGTATTACCCTCAGTATTTTCTCATCAAAAACATCAATGTGGGGAAATTTGGCATAGAGGGAGCCTACAGAACCCAATAAGTCTGTGCCTCTTTCTATAATGGAATTTCATCAGAAGAATTAACAATTACATTGTAGAACTGCGCTGTGAATAAGATGTACTTGCCCAGATCAATCTCACAAGTACTAATGGAAGACGGGTTGGTTGGTTGGTTGGTGGACTATGTTCTGTCAGTGGGATTATGTTGGAACACCAGGGTGGGAATTGGGACAAGACAAGGAGAGTGGCAACTTAATACATTATAGGAGCATTCCAGTGATAGTTACTAATTAAATGGTGTAGGTATGAATGTATCTTCAGAAAAGTAAATAATTGGACCATTCACCTCCATTCCCTCTCTTCCCTCTCCTTCTCCCATCTCTTCAAATACATCTGCAAACTAAGTGCCTTTCTGCTACTCAGACCCTTATTACTGTCAATTTTTGTGATCAGAGCTGCACCTCTCATTCATTCTAGATGTACTAAATGATGCTAACTTTTGCTAACTAATGACAAACTTTAGACCTATTTAGGATCTGAACCACATTTTAAGTGCATCTGCACAGTGGCATATCTGGTTGTCTGATTGAATTCATTGTACTGCCCTTAGGCACCATTGTCTGCCCTCTGATCTGATGTCTTCAGCCATGTTTGAAATCTTCCAGCAACACTCCCTCATTAGTTAGCATACACTCTTTAACACTGATCCAGTTTTTTTGACACAATTAATAGTAAACACTTTATGCATCCACCACAATCCAGCTATGTCCTAATCTGTCTACACTGACACAGTCAGCATGACTTATTTCAAATAGTAAGCAAGTTACTCTATGCATGTTGGTGTTCATGGAAAAGCACAATCATATTTATAAGGGGCTTTCTAAGTGGAGAATTTAATATTAATGCAATGTTTGTATGCAGATGATAGCCATTTGCCATTATTTAGTGTTTATTATGTCTGTCATTAATCAAGTTCTATGGTTAACAACCATGTCACAAGATGCAGCTTCACTACATAATCATAATATAAGCCATAAAACGGCTCACAATCAGGAGCCAATCCTTTAAAAGGCCTTTTGTACCTTTCACAAGCTCTGGGTCTGACAAACGGGACAAAGGAGAAGGTGTCAGATAAGGAAAGAAGAAGAGGAAATGTAAAGGTGGAGGGAGAGATATGTGCAGAAGGCGACAGAGGGAAGACCAAGAGTGGGTATAAAGAAACATGGCATTAGAGGATGGGAGAGGAGCGTACTGGGGAAAGTAGCAGAATGATCGAGCTGGTGAAAGATGGTCGGAGTGCACATTAGAGTGAGGGGAGGGGGGGGGGGGGGGGGGGGGGGGGGGGGGGGGGGGGGGGGGGGGGGGAGGTCAGCGGAAAGATAGGGAGATAGGGGGGTATTACATGAAATTGAAGAATTCAGTATTTATACTATTGGGTTGGAAGCTATCTAAGCAGCGTATGAGCTGCTGTTCTTCCAGTATGTGAGTGGTATCATTCTAGCAACAAGGAGGCCAAAGATTAAAATATTGGTATGGGAATGGTAAGAAGAGTTAAAATGGTTAGCAACTGGGAGCTCCAGCAGGCTGGTGGACAGAGTTTGAGTTTGAGTTTGGTCTATTGTCACGTGTACTGAAATGCAGTGAAATGCTTTTGTTGTGTGCTAACCAGTTAGTGGCAAAACACATGATTACAATCGAACCATCAAAGTGTACAGATGCATGATAAAAGGAATAACTTGAATAGCATTTACTGCAGGATGAAGTCCAATAAAGTCTAATCAAAGATAGTGATCACCAAACACAATTGTTTGGTCAAATGGTGCCTAGATTACACTTCGTCTTTCCGAAGTAAAGGAGACTACATCGGGATTACCGAATGCAATAGAGGAGGTTGGAAGTACACATGAACCTCTCATCTGTGCATTTTGGGTGCTCCATATTCCTTTATCTTGGGTGGGAACATAAAATTAGCTATTTTCAATCTGCAAACAAGGGAAAGACGAGAGGACAGTCTACAAAGTTGATTGTCAATTTTTCATCATCCATTTTGAATCATTGACAAATCTATATACCATAGAGCTGAATGATTAACTTTCATCAAGCTATATTGGGTGCAATATAAATGTCAACAAAGAGATTGTGAGAACTTACATACTCCTCAAAGATTTCTCTGAGATCTTTCATTTCAAAGTGAGACGGCCGAGGTAGCAGCAAAATGGGTTATTTAATGGCATAGAAACCTGTACGATACGGTTAAAAGCTTTATTCATCCCCAGAGGGAAATTGGTCTGCCGACAGTCACAACACACAAAGTACCCAAAAACTTGAAATTAAAAGTGAAAACAAAAAGAAAAAGTCAAGTGACTGTTAGCTGGCTGGCTACCTTGTGCACAGAGTGCCCCTCCCCTCCCCCACACCAGGTCCCCCTTAATTCTCCCACCATCCCCTCACAGCGGTCCCCCCACGCCGGGTCCCCATTGTCTTCCCCTCCCCCCACACGCTCATCGACCGGGAGACCCCTCCGCCATCGAGGTTCCCGTTGCCGCCGGGGCCCACGTTGCTGCCGGGGCCCACGTTGCCGCCGGGGCCCACGTTGCTGCCAAGGCCTCACTGCCACCGAGGTTCACGGTACTGCCGAGGCACCTGCCGCCACCGCCGAGGCTCCAATCGCCACCACCGCTGAGGCTCCTTCGGCCCAGACATGCCTCGCCGCCCAGCTTCACTGCAGTCCCCTGGGAGATCTGTGGGGCGAGTCGGGCCTACCGTGGCGGGCTCCAGTCTTCGGTTGTCGTTCTGGTCGTCTGCGGCGTGGTTTTGTGGTGGGTGGTTCGGGTCCACGCGGTTCCCCAGGACAATCCCGCCGTGTGCGGTCTTTAACAAATACTTTTGTCAGACAATAGACAATAGGTGCAGGAGTAGGCCATTTGCCCTTCGAGCCAGCACCCCATGTGATCATGGCTGATCATCCTCAATCAGTACCCCGTTCCTGCCTTCCCCCCATATACCCTGACTCCGCTATTTTTAATAGCCTTGAAAGCATCCAGAGAACCTGCCCCCACCGCCCTCTGAGGCAGAGCATTCCTCAGACTCGCCACTCTCTGAGAGAAAAAGTGTTTCCTCGTCTCCGTTCTAAATGGCATACTCATTCTTAAACTGTGACCCCTGGTTCTGGACTCCCCCAACATCGGGAACATGTTTCCTGCCTCTAGCGCGTCCAAGCCCTTAACAGTCTTATACGTTTCAATGAGATACCCTCTCATCCTTCTAAACTGTACAAGCCCAGCTGCTCCATTCTCTCAGCATTTGACAGTCCCACCATCCCGGTAAATAACCTTGTAACCCTATGCTGCACTCCTTCAATAGCAAGAATGTCCTTCTTCAAATTAGGGGACCAAAACTGCACACAATACTCCAGGTGTGGTCTCACTAGGTCTCTGTATAACTGCAGAAGGACCTCTTTGCTCCGATATTCGATTCTTGTTATAAAGGCCAACATGCCATTCGCTTTCTGCACTGCCTGCTGTACCTGCATGCTTACTTTCATAGACTGATGTACAAGGACCCCCAGATCCCGTTGTACTTCCCCTTTTCCCAACTTGACGCCATTTAGATAGTAATCTGCCTTCCTGTTTTTTGCTACCAAAGTGAATAACCTCACATTTATCTACATTAAACTTCATCTGCCATGCATCTGCCCACTCCCCCAACCTGCCCAAGTCACCCTGCAATCTCATAGCATCCTCCCCACAGTCCACACTGCCACCCAGCTTTGTGTCATCTGCAAATTTGCTAATGTTACTTCCCTTCATCCAAATCATTGATGTATATTGTAAATAGCTGCGGTCCCAGCACCGAGCCTTGCAGTATCCCACTAGTCGCTACCTGCCATTCTGAAAGGGACCCGTTAATCCCTACTCGTTGTTTCCTGTCTGCCAACCATTTCTCTAACATGTCAGCACTCTACCCCCAATACCATGTGCCCTAATTTTGCCCACTAATCTCCTATGTGGGACCTTATCAAATGCTTCCTGAAAGTCCAGGTACATTACAACCACTTGCTCTCCCTTGTCCATGTTCAAAAAATTCCAAAAGATTAGTCAAGCATGATTTCCCCTTTGTAAATCCATGCTGACTCGGACAGATCCTGTTACTGCTATCCAAATGTGCCGCTATTTCATCTTTTATAATTGACTCCAGCATCTTCCCCACCCCCGATGTCAGGCTAACTGGTCTATAATTCCCCGATTTTTCTCTCCCGCCTTTCTTAAAAAGTGGGATAACATTAGCTACCCTCTAACACACAGGAACTGATCCTGAATCTACAGAATATTGGAAAATTATCACCAATGCATCCACGATTTCTAGAGCCACTTTCTTAAGTATCCTGGGATGCAGACGATCAGGCCCTGGGGATTTATTAGCCTTCAGTCCTATCAGTCTATCCAACACAATTTCCTGCTTAATGTGGATTTCCTTCAGTTCCTCCGTCACCCCAGTTCCTCTGGCCACTACTATATCAGGAAGATTGTTTGTGTCCTCCTTAGTGAAGACAGATCCAAAGTGCCTGTTCAACTCATCTGCCATTTCCTTATTCCCCATAATAAATTCACCTTTTTTGGTCTTCAATGGTCCAACTTTGCTCTTAACTAATTTTTTCCTCTTCACATACCTAAAGCAGCTTTTACTATCCTGCTTTATATTCTTGGCTAGCTTACCTTCATACCTCATCTTTTCTCCCCGTATTGTCTTTTTGATTATTTTCTGTTGTTCTTTAAACATTACCCAATCCTCTTGCTTCCCGCTCATCTTTGCTACGTTGTACTTCTTTGCTTTAATTTTTATAGTGTCCCTGACGTCCCTTGTCAGCCATGGTCGCCCCTTTCCCCCCTTGGAATCTCTCTTCCTCCTAGGAATGAACAGATCCTGCACCTTTTGTATTATTCCTAGAAACACCTGACAGTTTTGTTCCACTGTCATCCCTGCTAGTGTATCTTTCCAGTCAACTTTGGCCAGCTCCTCCCTCATGACCCCATAGTCCCCTTTATTCAACTGCAACACTGACACCTCCAATCTACTCTTCTCCCTCTCCAATTGTAGATTAAACCTGACCATGTTATGGTCACTGCCTGCTAATGGCTCCTTAACCTCGAGGTCCTTTATCAAATCTGGCTCATTACATAACACTAAATCCAGAATAGCCTTCTCCCTGGTAGGCTCCAATACAAGCTGTTCAAAGAACCCATCACGAAGGCACTCTACAAAGTCCCTTTCTTGGGGTTTAGTACCAACCTGATTTTCCCAGTCTACCTGCATGTTGAAATCTCCCATAACAACCACAGCATTACTTATGCTACATGCCAATTTTAACTCCCGATTCAATCGCTACTATGTCCAGGCTACTGTTTGGGGGCCTGTAGATTAGTCCCATTAGGGTATTTTTACCCTTACAATTCCTTAGTTCTATCCATACTGACAGCACAGCTCCTGTTTCAATGTCATCCCTTGCAAAGGACTGAATTTCATTCCTCACCAACTGGGCAACCCCACCCCCTCTGCCCACCTGTCTGTCTTTTCAATAGCAGTTATACCCTTGAATATTCAGTTCCTAGCACTGGCCCTCTTGCAGCCATGTCTCAATAATTCCCACAACATCATACTTGCCAGTTTCTAACTGAGCTTCAAGCTCGTCCACTTTTTCCTTATACTTTTCGCATTCATATACAGTACTTTGACCTCCCTATTCCCCCCCCCCCCCCCCACACACAATTGGCCCTGACCTTACTCTGTTGTCCATTCTCAAGCTTTCCTTCCCAGTAATTCGAGAATCTTTTGTAATTCTTCCTGTCGCCACTTCCCCTTTATACTCCCAATTTGTCAATCCCTCACCCCACTATTTAGTTTAAACCCACACGTGTAGCCCTAGCAAACCTGCCTGTCAGAATGTTGGTCCCCCTCCAGTTAAGGTCTAACCCATCCCTTTTGTACAGATCACCCCTACCAAAGAAGAGATCCCAATGGTCTATAAATCTAAATCCTTGCTCCCTTGTGTCAGTACAGTACAGTAAATCCTTGTTAGTACAGAATTAATTATGCATTTAAATCTCTGTATAAGGCATGAAGTCATGACATGTGTCAGAGGTGAGAAATTCCACAACTAAACCAAGGGTAACTTCCCAACAGCAAATAATTCTAGACCATCTATATAATTAAAAGTCTCATCTTGACCCTGTCTGCACTGTATATTGATTTTAGAAAAAAGGGCACCATATATCACTACGATTTTTGGCCATCTTACTCGGTCCTCCACCGCTGAGCAGGCCCTGAGGATTTTTCCCATCGATGAAAAATAAAAAAGTTATGAGTGTTTAAAAAAACCTTGAGATCCTCTCACCTGTCAATCACCGTAATGAAGATAAGGCACCTTGGCTTGGTTACTTTGAATGATGGAGTGGGGGGGGGGGGGGCAGGACCATAAAACTCCGGATGCCTGGACATGCCTGTCACTCTGCAAGATCGCGAGGGAGAGGCCACGACTCTCATTCTAAGCTGAATGAACTGAACTGTGACTCTGCAATGTACTTGCAATAAATGATTTAGCCCTTAAGCCCTTAATGACATTGCCATGAGTTGTTTGGCCTGCTGCCCTGCCTGTGCTTGAAACTGCAATGCTTTATTAGGTCCGACTGTGTTTGGTTCAAAAGTCCCACTTATTTCGAGACTTCCGCTTAGTGGACAGGTCGCGCTGACTGTGTAATTTCCGGTGAGTGCAGAGGACACACTGACTGTGGAAGTGCCGCTGACTGCGGAAGCCCCAAAGTGGAGAGGCCACGCTCAGTGAGTATTCAAGAAAGTTTACTGCCATATATATGGTGTGTGAGTGTGGGAGTCAGTGAGTGTGAGCGAGTGTCTGTGTGTGTGAGCGTCTGTGTGAGCGTCTGTGTGTGAGCGAGTGTGTGAGCGTGTGTGAGCGAGTGTGGTCTCAGTGACTGAGCTGCCAGCAAAATAATTCATTCGGCTAACAATATCCATACTAGCCCTCTGGAAACCAGTCCCTTCGGCCCACACACCATGCTAGCCCCCCCCCCCCCCCCCCCCCCCCCGGCTAGCAATATTGGAATTGGTGGAGAGGTGGAATATTGCGTTGTGGGACCCATGTGAAGCTGAGACCCAACGGGTCCCACTTAGTCTAGTATGATTTAAAATGATGAATGCCCTGAAGCTGCAGTGAAAAAACAAGTTACATTTATGTGGAACATTTCACTTGCTCCCAATGGACAGTACAACCAACGCAGGATTATATCTTTGCGGTGCAATTATTATAAAACGGGCAAAAGTAGCAGCCAATTTCAGCCCAGTAAGGTCACAAGATAAACAAGCAGTTAACCTGTTTTTAAGGTTTGACTTGGTTAAATGATACCTTACAATCTATTATATCAATCTAACAGGATCTCATTTTACTGTCTCATCTGATAAAGCAGTAGTCCCTCAGTACTGGATCAAAGATGAGGGCATTGTAAATAAATTCAAGCTGATACTAATTGGGAACAATAGTGGTGTGTAATTCATGAGATGTTGGAACAGTTTCTAATTCATGCTGAAGAAGTACGTTTTGTGGAACAGAACAAGAAAATATAGCCAAAGCTAAACAGTAATAATCTTAACTGCATAACAGAACAAATAAATATTGGGATCCAGAGAGGGCTAACTAACTATATGCAGAATTGACTTCTTGGTAGGAAGTAGATAGTGATGGTGGATGGTTGTCTTTCAGGCTGTAGGTCTGTCTCTAGTGGTGTGCCTCAGGGATCAATGCTGGGTCATTGCTATTTATGGTTTATATCACCAATTTGCATGAAAGTGTACAAGGCATGATTAGTAAGTTTGCAGATGACAGTGGTTAGTGAAGCCTGTTATCAAAATTTACCAAATTATCTTGATTAGTTGGACAAGTGGTCCGAGGCAAGTGGGTGTTATCTAAATGGACAGAACTGCCAGAGGAAGTAGCTGAGGCAGGTACATTAACAACATTTAACAGACATTTGGACAGCTACATGTATAGGAAAGCTTTAGAGGGATATGCCAAACATGGGCTAATGGGATAAACAAGTAACTTGGGGCATCTTGGTTAGCAGGGACCTGTTGGGCCTTAGGCCCTATTTCTGTGCTGTATGATCATATGAGTTATAGAAGCATCATTCTTTGTAACAAAGCCAAGGGTGGAAAGGATAGAGTTTCAATCTCATCTCCTGCCCGATTTGGCCAGCTTCCTTACAAAGCAGGAAGTAAATTTGATCATGATGCAGCAAGGATTGGAATAGCAGTTGACTTCCTCATTCTACATACTTTCATGGTAGATACAGTGGAGATTGTAGTTATCTTTGTGTATATGATTACATTGTGCATATCTGCCAGTTTAGTTTAGTTTACTGTCACGTGTACCGAGGTACAGTGAAAAGCTTTTGTTGCATGCTAACCAGCCAGCAGAAAGACAATACATGATTGCAATCGAGTCATTTACAATGTATAGATACATAGTCATAGAGTCATAGATTGATACAGTGTGGAAACAGGCCCTTCGGCCCAACTTACACACACCGGCCAACATGTCTCAGCTAGTCCCACTTGTCTGCACTTGATCCATGCAGCTCCAAACCTGTTCTATCCATGTACCCATCTAAATGTTTCTTAAACAATACATGATAAGGGAATTACATTTAGTGCAAGGTTAAGCCAGTAAAGTCCGATCAAAGATAGTCCGAAGGTCGCCAGTGTGGTAGATAGTAGAACGGCTGGGACTGCTCTCTAGTAGATGGTAGATGATCATGACAGTTGCCTCATAATTGCATTTATTTGGGAAGTGAAAACTGTTGAGAAACGTTTTACTTTTTTTGTTTCCACTTCTGAGTATGCGACACTGCAGCAGAGCCACTGTTGTCACTGCCGGTCGGAAATGACTATTGAATATTAGAGACATGTACTTTAATTTTCTATTTATTTTTAACGAAAACTGAATGGACACTGGTTGAGAAACGTTTTTTTGTTTCCTCTGAGTATGCGAATACTCAGGAAATGACAATAAAGATTTACAATTTACAATTTACAATTTACAATTTACCAGTGAGGTAGATAGTAGTTCAGGACTGCTCTCTAGTCATGGTAGGGTGATTCAGTTGCCTGATAACAGCTGGGAAGAAACTGTCTCTGAATCTGGAGGTAGATA
Organism: Leucoraja erinaceus; assembly: GCF_028641065.1. NCBI lineage: Eukaryota > Metazoa > Chordata > Chondrichthyes > Rajiformes > Rajidae > Leucoraja > Leucoraja erinaceus. The sequence goes on along the minus strand of NC_073378.1, from coordinate 46,994,069 downwards.
CTTTCACTTCAAGAGGGGATGTTCATATTATTGAATCACAATAATCATAGTAGTTAGTGTAGATTGGTTTATGCATGACAACCAATCATAGTAGAATAGCATCACTAACCCCACCCTACTGTACGATTTATATTAACACCTACTTCCTGTACTGCTCAGTCTTGGATTATGAAGTTCTGACAACTAACAATCTGCTGTACCGCTTCAGTTTAAATGCTGATTAAAGATGATCTTGGATTTCAGATTGTATGACTTGGTTGTTTACATGGTGTCAGTCAGCTTGGGTTAACCCACTGCTTCTGTATATCGGGTTTTATTTTATTTTTAACAGTTTGTTTTCTGCTTTACGATGGCTCAATCTAGCAGAAAGCCTGCACAGCTTATCTTGGATTCTGACATCAGTGAGCGATGGGCGACTTTTGAGATTGATAACCAACACTACATGAACATCGTCCACCGAAATGAACCAGACGCTGTCAAAGCTTCCCTTCTACTTAACCTCGCGGGTCCCGATGCCATGATGAGGGCTCGGACTTTTGAATACGCCCCTGCAGTCCGCGACGCCAACAACCAGGTAGTTACACCTGCAGAATCTGTAAATGATCCTAATGTTTTGCTGCATAAATTTTGTGAGATATGTGACCTGACCTCAAACCACATTTTAGAAAGAGCAAGATTCTTTCCTAGATGGCAATTTTCCTGGCGAGACTGTTGAGAAATGTATTTGTGACTTAAGATACATGGCCCAAAGGTGCCGTTTTGAGTATATGACTAACCAGCTGATAAGAGACATATTAGTGTCTGGGATGAATGATCAAAAGCTATGATCAGAGTTGCTTCGGAATCCTAATTTAACACTCGATGAGGCCTGTCATTTGGCAGAGCTTGTCGCCCCATTAAATGAGCCACGTGAAACTGAAACAAAATCTATCAACTTGACTGGATTCACCAGACCGCGAACCGACAGACAACAGAAGATTTACGACTGAGGCCCCTCGACTGGCTAATTGGGGATTTGCTAATGAGCCTCCCAGGAGATGCCCTAACTGTAACTATCTGCCTAATAGGCAAGATATATGCCCAGCCTATGGAAAGGCTTGCAACTACTGCAAGAAATTGAACCATTTCTCTGCCGCCTGCCGGGCCTGTGGGAAGAAACCCCCAAGTTTGAAACCTAATCTACACATGTTACAGCAAGACGAAACAACCTCTGCTTCTCAGTACCAGCTCAACTTGGCCCCCGAGGACAGTCCAATTAACTCACAAGGGGAGTCAACCATGTATTCACTCCTGCATACAGCTGGTAAGATTCTCAATCCTACAGTTCTGATGACAGTAAATAATAAAAGCTTCAAGGCCAAACTTGATACTGGTGCAAAAGTGAATGTAATGTCTGTAAACCTTTACAACAAGATAAGAAATAATGAGGCCCTGATTAAAGATAGCGCCACTCTGCATGCTTATAGGGGGGGGGGGGTTCTTATTCCACTGGGTAGAACCATTTTTAAATGCGTGCTGAAGAAAACCACAAGGAATCTGACCTTCTATGTTTTGAACTCTAACTCTGTTGGGCAACCACGCAGGCCAGGATTTGGGGCTGATTTCCTTTGACCAATCGGTCCACAAGCTACTGATATCAATGGACCCGATAAAAGAATACCTTGATCTGTTGAACGACAAACTAGGCAAGCTGTCTATGACCTACAAGATATCCACTGACCCCAATGTTGTACCTGTCGTCCGTGCACCTCATCGTGCGGCACATGCCATGAGGGACAGGATCGATTCTGAGCTAAAAAAAATGGTCTCCTTAGGCGTGCTAGAAGAGATCAGTAAGACCACTGACTGGGTCTCCACCACGGTTGCTACCTTCAAGAAGGATAAAGACGAGCTCCGCATGTGCATCAATCCGAAAGATTTGAACTCTGCCATCAGGTGCCCCCACTATACTATGAGGACTGTCGAGGACGTTGCAGCACAGATCGGACAAGCTACCATATTTTCCGTTCTCGATGCTAAGAGCTCCTTCTGGCAGATACCGCTGGACGACGAGTCATCAAACCCCACCACATATGCCACTCCATTTGGCAGATTCAAGTTCCTAAGAGTGCCATTCGGCATCAATTCGGCCAGTGAGGTCTTCCAGAGGAACATGGAACTGCTGTTCCTGGGCCTCCCATGTGCCATCATAGTTGATGATATCTTGGTGTATGGCAAAGACACACCGGAGCACGACCACACCCTAAAGCTTATCCTGGGCCGGGCACGTCAGATCAACCTGAAACTTGACCGACACCGAACAGCGCTATGCGCAAATTGAAAAGGAGCTGCTGGCTGTTGTCTTTGCTTGATCCAAATTCAAGGATTTCATCTTTGGCAACGTTTTCACGGTCGAGACAGACCACCAACCCCTGGTGACGATCGTCAACAAACCTGTTCACGCAGCACCTGCACGTCTGCAGCGCATGATGATGCAGCTCCAGCGCTTTGACTTTAAACTTGTTTACAAAAAGGGTAAAGACATGCACATTGCATACGTTCTCTCTTGTGCACCACGGACATCCAACGAACATCACCCCAATGAATGGGACGAGTTTACGGTCCTCGGTATTGACTTTGTTCCTACGAAACAACTGCATCGCTTAGCCGAACACACAGCCGCCGACGCCAGCCTCCGGATACTTTCATCCGTGATCAAAAGAGGCTGGCCAGACAGACAATCCAGCGTACCAACAGAGGTGCAGTCGTTCTTCCTAGTCCGCGATGAACTGGTAATACAGGATGGTGTCATAGTTAAGGGCCATAAAATCATGATCCCCTCATCGCTACGTGACGAATACTACAAAGAGGCACACAGCAGTCACCCAGGAATTGATGCCACGCTGGCCCACGCACAGAACTTGTTCTACTGGCCTTGGATGGTCAAGTACATATGGGACTGTCCAGCCTCCTGCCCCACTTGCAACAGCCTTGCACCACACCAGCAGAGACAGCCCCTACTGCAACAATCTCCACCAGCTCTGCCCTGGACGTTGCTGGCGGCAGACATTTTCGAATGGCACAGTAAACACTATCTTGTCCTGGTTGACTCCTATTCTAACTGGTTTGAACTCGACTTACTGACCTCTATCACATCTGAAATGGTCATTCGAAAGCTGAAGAAACACTTTTCTCCGATTGGCGCACCTGTCCGTTTGCAGACAGACAATGGAAGACAGTTTACCAGTCACGCTTTCAAGCTCTTTGCCAACCGATGGAATTTCCACCATGTCACGAGCAACCCTGAATACCCACAGAGAAACGGGCTAGCTGAACGTGCTGACAGGAGCGCAAAACATCTAATGGAATACGCACACCTAGCCAATTCAGACGTGTACCTTGATCTCTTAAATCTCAGGAACATTGCTAGAGACGGAACCCTGGGCTCACCGGCCCAGCGACTGATGTCCAGAACAACGAGACCTCCGATTCCGACTGCCCAGCAGAAGCTGATACCACTGGTGTTGAAGCCAGCCACAATCCAGAAGCGTATCCAGGAGAAACACGACATACAGAAACGGTCGCACGACAAGTCTAGCAAGCCACTAAAACCTCTACTACCGGGTTAAGTCGTCCGTTTACAAACTTCCGTGGGACATTCCCGTTTGGGTAGTGTTATCGGCCTGGCTGAAGAACCTCGATCATACCTTGTGGACTATGTTGGTACCATATACCGCAGGAGCCACCAACACTTGCTTGCTGTAAAGGAACCACGTCCACCACCAGCCGGTCCTTACGCTCCACCACTGCAGTTCCAGCCGTCTGCTGCCGTACCTTCCACCAATTCCAACATGACCCGTACCCCTCCACGACCGGCAGCTATGACTACCCACAAAAATATCTCTCCTGTCGGTCACCACGGGTGTCCCCTGCTGCCATCTCACTTCCGGGTTCACCACCTCCCTTTAATCTTTCTGGCGAAGGGGGAGAGGGCTTGGTCCGTACGTGTTCAAGCCGTATTAGTAAACCGCCTGATAGATATGGCGATTATGTTTAAATTTTATGATATGTGTGCTCACTATTCTCACTCTTTAAGGGGAAGGATGTAGATTGGTTTATGCATGACAACCGATCATAGTAGAATAGCAACACTAACCCCACCCTACTGTACGATTTATATTAACATCTACTTCCTGTACTGCTCAGTCTTGGAAGCGCTTATGAAGTTCTGACAATTAACAATCTGCTGTACCGCTTTAGTTCAAATGCTGATTAAAGATGATCTTGGATTTCAGATTGTATGACTCAGTTGTTTACAGTTAGTAACAGAAAGTTTTGCTGATAAGTTCCATTTACCAATACATAATACTCACCCGTGTAACAAGGACTCTCTGTGTCTGTTGTAATCTCTTTTTGGTACTTGCATGCAGCTAGCCTCATGAAACATTCGTTCTGGTAGGTGTCTCCATTAGATGCACAAACAGGGATGTAATGTTTATGGCACTGAAAAATACAAAGTTTATTTATGTTATATATGTAGGAGCATGATATGTTTCTTCTAAGATTCAAGGTTAGTAATAACACAATAGTGATAACTATAAGATGAATCAAAAACAGATTTCAATGCAATACCTCAATGCACCTAAAGATTCTGCCATTCACTATTTAGTTCCCATTTGCATTTGGCCTCCCAAAAAAATAATCTCTTGTTTGTCACAATTAAACACCATCTCCCTTTTATCTGTCCAAATTTTCAGCTGATGTACATCCTGCTGTAGACTTTGACAATGTTTTTCAATATCCACAACTGCAGATATTTTCATGTCATCTGCAACCATCTATACTTTCATCCAAATGGCAATTGATTTCCTCATTCTATTTACTTTCACAGTAGATACAGTGGAGATGATAGTTACCTTTGTGTGTGTGTATATGATTAGTAAACCATTATATATTCTCCTCTCTCTTTTTTATATATATATGTTTTTTCAATTTGTGCAAAAATGGTATGTGATAGTGCTGAGATTTGTTGCCAGGTTACTCACCGTTCTCCTGTGCTGCGAGTGCAACAAGTTTCCTTCCGATCGGTGGTATATTGTAAAAGTTATTGAGGGTTAAAAATCTTTAAAAACGCACGTGCACAGATTCCTTCAGTCAGCGCCATTCAGATTGGTCTCTTCTCCTGTCAGTCAATGCCACGGCCTTGATGGCGATGCCCCTTCCTGCCCCACCGGCAGCGGCCTGGCCCGCCTCACACAAACTCCTCTCTCCCCTCCTCACAGTAACTTGTCTATCGTCTCCCCCACCAGCGGCGGCGGCTGCGGGAGGAAGGGGATGGGGGAGGGGGGGGGTTAGTGGAGGCCTAGAGGATGCCCAGTGGAGGCAAAGTGGAAACCTGTCCTGTCTCTCTTTCCCTCAACACTCACCCTTCTCCCCGCATGCCGTCTGCAGCAATGGCGGTCCCGTCTACCCGTCCCCCCTGGGCCTGTCTCCTCCGCCGCCGCCATTGCGGTAACTTACCCTCACAGCCTTCTTGTGGTGCCCACCGTGATGAACACCTCCCTCCCCACCACCCCCTCCACCCTCGCAGGCAGGTAAGCGGGTGGACAGGGCAGGGATGGGCTGAGCCGCAGCGGTGGGCGGGCAGGACGGGTAAGTGCCAAGCAGCAACAGCGATCGGACAGAATTGGGCCAAGCGGGGTGGACAGAGGGAGGGAGAGAGAGTCTGGTTGCAGGGTGACCGAGCAGTTTGCGCTGAGTCTGAGACACGCACACGCACACTGCAAACTGGTTCAATCGTCAAGTCAATGGGATCTAAACCACAGCTAACAATGAATGACCTGTGGAGGAAGGAACTGCAGTTGCTGCTTTTTATGGAGGGAGGGAGGAAGGGTAGGAGAGGGAGGGGGGGAGGAAGGGTAGGTGAGGGAGGAATGTGGGGGGGGGGAGAGGAGGGGAGGGAGGGATTGGGGGTAGGGGGAGGTGAGGGAGTGGGGAAGGAGGGGGATGAGGGGAAATGAGCAATGTGCCTGCACAGTTGGGGGCTAGGGAGGGTGAGTGTAGGTGAAAGGAGAAGGAGGGAGAGGTGCAATATTGCGGGGAGGGGGGGGATAGGTTGCTGGGGATGGGGGAATGCCTGCACAGTTGGGGGCGAGTGGTGCAATATTGCATTGGGGAATGGGTTGCTTTGGGGGACCAGGCCTCGCATGTGACAGGGACCCAATAAGTCCCACTTAGTGCAATATATTATTAAAAGTTTTGTTTGTCTCTCTCTTTGTGAGATCAAGGAACTATGCCAAAACAGTACAGAATAGCAAAAAATCTTTTTGCAGAATCTTACTCAGCTTTTTCCCATGATCTAAGTATCATGTTTCTTCACATTTAATGTTATATTTCACGAGTTAGTGATATTTAAAGTTTCAACAAAGTCAACTTTGAAAATAACTGTCTGTGAGTGGGAGGGTTTTCCAGCAGCTACCAGTGATGATGTCACAATGGCATCTCACAGTCTTCCAATCACAATGGGATCACAATGGGATCTCATTTACACAAGCTTGTAAGATTCCGAAAACCGAAAATGACATCACAATAGGTTCTCAGGCACACGCTGCAGTGAACATTCCGACAACTGAAGAGGGGAAATGAGCTGTGCCTGCGCAGTTGGGGGCTATGGGTGAGTGGTGGAATATTGCATTGGGCGAACGGGTTACGTTGGGGGATCGGGTGATGGGGGTGATTGGCTCTGGGGGGCGCCTGCCTCCGTGAAAACCGACGCCGCATTCGGGGACCAGCCCTCCCGTGTGATGCCGCCCCCCTCCCCCCCCACCATCATTGGGGGATGGGGCACAAAGGGTCCCACTTGGTCTAGTATGTAACAAAACAACAGATATCTGAACAATGATCCCTGCAGATCATTCCAGCCAGCGAAACAACCCTCAGTCCTCCGTCTACTATGACTAAGCCAATTTACCAACACTTAATCGATCTCAAGTGGCCTATTCTCTGGCCCAGACTACCATGAAGAACCTTATCAAATGCTATTCCAATATTGTTATGCCTCTCCAATTTTCTACCTATTTAATTAGTGTTCCACTTAATTTTCTGAAGCATAATTTTCCCACGTATTTGGCTTGATTACCATTTTTATGAGAAAATCAGCACATTACAGGGATACAAAGCACAGGCATTTCAGCAACAATTTAATGCCATTATGGAAAATTAAACCTCAATGGATCAGTACCATGACAAATTCTAAAATTGACTGAATCACACTCATGCCTGAACAGCATTCCTTCTTACGTATTTTGCTGATTGTACCAACAGTTCAAGTAATGTTATAGGCACTAAATAAATGCAAGGTGCAAATAAATGCAATCGGTCTGAAGAAGAGTCTAGACCCAAAACATAATTTGTTCTCCAGAGAAGCTGCCTTATCTGCTAAATTACTCCTGCACTTTGTGTCCTTAATCATAAGTTATTGTTTCAAAATGGTAAAATGTTAATGATTATTATCACAACTTGTCAACACCCAATTTTGTAATTAACATTTTAGAAAATGTACATAACTGCTGTTTATTTGTACATTTGGTTAGTATAAACAAGTTACCATTTTTAGAATCTTGCCCATAACACAATTACCAGGAGGAAAAAAAGTCCATTAATTATTTTCTGATGTGAATGTCTCTGAGAAGGGATTTGCAGAGCTCCGATACACCTCTGTAGAGCACATAGAAACATACTGACAATAGACAATAGGCTCTTCCAGCCAGCACCGCCATTCAATGTGATCATGGCTGATCACATACTGGAAGTCATCGGACTTATAAAGGAATAATAAAACTTGCACATTGTGCAAATATTTAGCGTATCATTTCACGCACGATTTTCATTTACTGTCTTGCACTATTACATATGATTTATGCATAATTTACTTTTTTGTGTCTTGTTTGAGTCTATGTATCTGTGCTGCTGCTGCAAGCAAGATTTACATTGTACCTGTACCTCACTCACTGCATTTGTGAATATGACAATAAACCTAACTCAACCAATATGGTTACGGTTAAATGCATTCTGTATACAAATACACCTAAAATGGTACCAAAATAAAGCAACAGTTCATATAGATAAGCACCAAGATTATTAGCAATTAGTTATGTTGGTGATTTACTGTTCAGTCATAAACTATTCTAGGGCAGATGGATAGAACGAGCTGCATCAACAAGTCAAAAATCTTAGTTAGGAGCTCAAGGAAGAAATTGACAATCAGTTACAGCCACTATTATTGTGTTGTCTGCAATCATTCATCTTGACGGCAGAAGTAGTATTTTCTCTTTATTTTCCCCTAGTTCAGTAGCATTACTTTCACTTCAGTGGTAGTCAGCTGCAGCTCCATTTCAGAAACTGAGTACGTTACACAGGCTGACACCTCAATGCAATACTGAGCCAGTCCTGAGTTGTCATAGATGCAGTCATTTGAAAATGATATTAATTCAAGCCTTTATATTCTCTGGATGCAATTATTACTTCCTAAATGAAGAGGAGTTTGTCTAGTGTCTCGACCAAGATTTATTCATCAATAAGCTTTACTAAAATAAGGCTTTTGCTCGTGTATCATTCCCATTTTTTAGGACAAAGGATGTTCTTTTAGGAAGGAGATCAGGAGAAAGTCAGTGGATATTTTTAAGGCAGAGAGATAGATTCTTGATGTCAGAGGTTATGGGGTCAGAGATTATGTATGGGGAGAAGGCAGGAGAATGGGGTTAGGATGAAGAGATAGATCTGGCATGATTGAATGGTGGAGTAGACTTGATGGGCCGAATGGCATAATTCTACACCTATTCCTTATGACCTTATGATTTCCTTTTCAATAGAGTGCTTGAGCTAATTAAACAGGTTATAAAGTGTGCATAAAGGAACAAGTCAAGAGGTAAATAAAGGGCCTGTCCCACTTACGCGATATTCTCGGCGACTGCCGGCACCAGTCATAGTCGCAGCAGGTCGACAAAATTTTTCAACATGTTGAAAATCCAGCGGCGACCAGAAAAAGGTATGATTCTTTGGGCGACTACTCCTGACCATACAAGCATCACCCCGTGACATGACATAAGTGAGACAGGCCCTTAACACAGAACTGCAGATGCTGATTTACCAAAGAAAGACACAAAATGCTGTAGTAACTCAATGGATCTGGCAGCATCTCTGAACATGGATAGGTAAAGAGGTAGAAAGGTTTGGGGAAGAAATCCAAAATGTAGTGCCTTGGCAGTAAAAGGCAAGCATACTAAAAGTATAGTGACTGAAATTGGATGTGCTCAGAAGATCAGACACATAGAAAATCGGCCCTTTGAGCCATTACCGCCATTCAATTTGATCATGGCTGATCATGCAAAATTAGTACCCTGTTCCTGCTTTTTCCCCATATTCCTTAACCCTAAGAGCTAAATCTAACTCTCTCTTGAAAACATCCAGTGAATGGAAGTTTAGATGTCTTGCAAGTGTGTGCGGTTGGAAGATATTACATAAAATAAGAGATGAGTACATGAAGAGAATTTAGGGCGGCACAGTTGTGCAGCGGTAGAGTTGCTGCCATACAGAGCTTACAGCTCTAGAGACCTGGGTTCAATCCCGATTATGGGTACTGTCTGTGCAGAGTTTGTGCGTTCTCCCCGCAACCATTTAGGTTTTCTCTAAGATCTTCAGATTCCTCCCACACTCCAAAGACGTACTGGTTTCTAGGTTAATTGGCTTGGTAAAAATGTAAAATTATCCCTAGAGTGTGTAGGATAGTGTTAGTGTGCATGGATCGCTGGTCAGTGTGGGCTCAGTGGGCTGAAGGGCCTGTTTCCACGCTGTATCTCTAAACTCAACTAAACTAAAGAGAACTGAAGACAAGCATTTTAAAGTCAAAGTGTTGATTAGTCGAGGTCCAGTGGAAGTCAATGAACACATCGGTGATGGGTGAAAGTGATTTGAGTGTTAATTAGAGGGCAAGAAAGCAGGTTTTAGATTAAGGCAGATTAAAGTGGGTGGTATTGTAGATAATGAAGATGGTTGTCAAAGATTACAACACAATCTTGATCAATTGGCCAGGTGGGCTGAGGAATGGTGATGGAATTTAATACAGAGAAATGTGGGGTGCTACATTTATGGAAGTCTAACATGGGCAGGGCCTACACAGTGAATGGCAGGGCTCTGGGGAGAGTTGGATCTTGTAGTGCAGGTACATAGTTCCTTGAAAGTTGCATCACAGGTGGATAGGGAGGTCAACAGTTTTTTACCCAGAGTAGGGAGTCAAGAACCAGCGTTCATAGGTTTAAGGGGGGGGGGGGGGGGGGGGGAGGAATATTTAAAGATTTAATGGAAACCCAAGGGTTCACTTTTTTACACAAAGGGTGATGGGTGTATGGAACAAGCTGCCGAAGGAGGTAGTTAAGGTAGGTACTATTGCAATGATTAAGAAACATTTAGACAGGTACTTTGATAGGGTGGGTATGGAGGGGTATGCGCCAAAACAGGCAGATGGGATGAGTGTACATGGAGCATGTTGGTCGGCATAGGCAAGTTCGCCGAAGGGCTTGTTTCCACGCTGTATGACTCTATAACTCTATGAACTCTGATGGCATCACAAAGCAGTTCCATATCACAAAATATGTACAATCAAAGGTATTTCATTGGCTGTGAAATTTATTGGATTAACCTGAAATTATTAAAGTATGACAGTCCCTGGCTGTTAGCCACACGTAATGTAATGCAAGTGCAAGTTTTTTCTCTGACAATTTGCCTGTAGATCCTTGATAATCGATGAATGGAATCTTTGTCCACCTACAAATTAGCCATGGACCTTATCTGAAATTATCATCGCATCTCTACCTGAGATTCCCCCCGGGCCATTTGGACCAAGGTAAAAAAAAATTAAAGTATGGCAGCCTTATGGACCTGTCCCACTTACGTGACTTTTTCGATGACTGCTGGCAGCCGTCATAGGTCATTGCAGGTCGCCGAAAAATTTGAACATGTTGAAAATGCAGCGGCGACACCCTGGCGACATGTCGCGGGGTGAAGCCTGTATGGTCGTGAGCCGTACCTTGTTCTGGTCGCCGCTGGATTTTCAACATGTTGAAAATTTTGGGCGAGCTTCTGCGACCACGACGGTGCCGGCAAGTTGCTGAAAAAATCGAGTAAGTGGGACAGGCCCATCAAGCTCCATAAGGAACAAGAAAAACTAGTCATCTGTGATAAGGAATTGTGACGTTTGTAGGTATAGGGGTGTTTATCTACAGAAGAATAATAGTCATAGAACCATAGAGACACAGCGCAGAAACAGATCCTTCAGCACACCATGTTTATGCCGATCATTAAATAGCCTTCCATACGATCCAACGTTCCTCAGGCTCAGCAGAGTAATTGAAAAATATTCTGAAAAAGGGAATTTCATTTGACTTGATTTTGTGATTTTGCAGGGTTATTTTTGACTTTGACACTTTGATCCCTTACAAATGACAACATCGCCGAGAAACAAAATCACCTGCAGAGCCTACAACGGAATTTAAATGTTTTGCTTAAGTGCAGTCTCCTGCCATCATCTCCTGTTCAAATATTTATTCAAATGCTTTTTAAACGCAAGTCTACGCCTCAGTGGCAGATTATGGTAAACAACCCAACTAACCTCTTGAAATATTTCATAATTTTGAAAACTCCTTATTAGATCGTCTCTTAATCTCTCCTAAAATTGAAAAAAATCTATTTTCCTGCATTCTTTTTCCTAACTAAAATTTCCAATTCCACGCATAACTTGAGTTAACATTCACTGAAGCTTTTCAATGACTCTCATATTCTTATCAAAGCAGTGTCCTAAGAACTGCACACGATGATCCAACTGTGATCTAATCTCAGCATCTTGTGAATATTTTATGGTACTTGTTTTTAAATGCACCTATGTAAAAAAGAAACAGAATACAATTTGACTTGTTATGGTCTTTCCTCTCAGCTTTAGATAGCTAAATATATGTAGAATTTCTAATCAGAGATCTGTTCCTGGCATGGGATTTATTAATCTACACCTCAGTGTTGCTGCACAATTAATTCCACAGTTAGAACACCGAGTCCTCTGTGACAAAAATTAATTATAATGTGTCGAGCACCACTGGGCCACACATCACATACTGTAACTGCAGGCTGAAAGCTAAGTTCAACAAATCAGCCTGAGAAATTAAATATTAACTGGCTTTTAGTCTCCTTTATTCTCTTCTCAGGCATATAAGGTTTAAAGGCATGCATTTTAAAGAAAATAGCCAGATTTCTCCAAAACACAATTAGGACAAGCAAAGCGAAATAAGAGGTTTTATTATTGAATTGACACTTTGCCATGCTGGTTATTTCTCGGGTATAGTGAAGAGTAAATGGAAGTGGGATTTGGCTTGTCTTTTTTAAAAGTGTTCCTCAGCCTAACTCAAGCCATCAAAAAACACAGAGATTTCAAGTTCTGCCAAGAATGAAACTATCCCCAATAACATTAACAAATATTTTCGTTTAGTACAACAGTTTGGTATTTTCTACTAATTCAAGGACAGTTGTGACCCTAACCACGGTAAATCCACATTGAGACATGTTGCTGTTCATGTACCATACACTCTTTAATAAACTGACCTAGGTCTTATTACTAGAATCAGGCAAAGTATTTATTATACATTTGAGGAAAGACACATATGCCATAACTATACAGTGACAAGAATTTTCAGTTGGATCTCTGAGAATACTGTCAACAACATCGGGCAGCACAGTGGTGCAGCGGATGAGCTGCTGCATCAGGGAGCCAGAGACCAGGATTTGAACCTGACTTCGGGTGCTGCTTGTGTGGAGTTTGCACGTTCTCCCTGTGACTGCATGAGTTTCTTCTAGGTGCTCCAATTTCCACCCACACCTGAAAGGTTTGGGAACCCTGCGGGTTTTTAAGTTAATTGGCCTCTGCAAATTGCCCCAAGTGTATAGTGAGTAGATACAAAATTAGGATAACATAAAAATAGTGTGAACAAGTCAGGTCAAAGATACATAAAACCAAAGATATTGGACAGGTCAAGGCACACAACAATCATAAGGAGAGTGATGGCTCATTCTGAGCAGTAGTTTGAAAAACTGAACCCATAAAAATGTCTAGACTACACATAGGACAGTGCTCTTTTACGACTGCTATGATTTTAACATAAGTGGCAGGTTTATTGCCTATTACAAGGAAATCAACTCTTCTCATTGGGAGTGGATGTTGCCAGCTTCCACCACTTAAATATTTAGGCTGAAGATAGACGGAATCAATAATTATTTCCCCTCAAAACACATGTCCTCAAAGTTCCCTTGAAATTAATAAATATGTTGGTTTGGATAAGTTCCAAAACCATACTTATGATTTGTTACAGTAAGACCCTTAACAGCATTGACATACAGAGGGATCTTGGGGCTGAAGCTAATTGCTCCATATAAGTGACAACACAAATAGATAGGAAAGTAACGAAGACATATGATATGCTTGCCTTCATTGGCTTTGAGTATAAGAGCCAGGAAGACATGTTGCAGTTTGATAAAAACTTTAACCATGGTATTGGAGTATTTTGTGCATTTCTGGTTGGCCCATTACAGGAAGGATGTGGATGCTTTGGAAAGGGTGCAGAAGACACCAGAATGCTGGCTGGATAAGAGGATATTGGCTATGAAGAGTGAATATAAAACATAGAGTAGTCCAACACAATAACAGGCCCTTCTCCTACAATGTCTGCGCTGAACTTGACGCCAAGACCATCTCTTATCTACCTACACACAATCCAGATCCCTCCATTCCTTGCATAGCCATATGTCTATCCAAAAATTGTTTAAATGTCACTATTGTAGCTGCCTCAACCTGCACACCCGGCAGCGTATTCTGGGCACTCACCACCCTCAGTGTAAAAACTTGCTCTGCAAATTTCCTTTAAACTTTGCCCTTCTCAACTTAAAGCCTTGCCCACTAATATTTGATTTTTCCATCCAAGGTGAAAGGTTCTTATTGTCTACCCGATCTATGCCTCTCATAATTTTATATACTTGATCTGTTTTATATACTTGTTCAGTGGATATTTTTAAGGCAGAGATAGATAGATTCTTGATTAGTACAAGTGTCAGAGGTTATGGGGAGAAGGCAGAAGAATCAGAATCAGAATCAGAATGCTTTATTGTCATTGCATGCGTCACATACAAGATTACTGTGTCTCTCCATTTAAAAGAACTTCAAACATTCACATACTTGTACTTTTTACACTCCCTCCCTCCCCAAACCCACCCATGGATTCACATTTACATAAATTAACACCGTCTCCCACCCCCCTCCTTCCCCATAACCCACTCCCGAGACAGAGTTCAGTTCCAAGATTGCAGATGGGTAAAAGCTGTTCTTGAGTCTGGCAGTGCGTGACTTTAGCGACCTGTACCTTTTTCCTAAGGGCAGCAGTGTGAAAAGGTGGTGACAAGGATGTGTAATGTCTTTCACGATATTACAGGTCCTGCTGCGGCATCTGGAGTGGTAAATGTCCTCCAGAGGGAGCAGGGGGAGTCCAATGATACCCTGGACAGCTTTTATCACCCTCTGGAGAGCTGCTCTGTCAGCTGCTGACCAGTTCCCAAACCAGGCAGTTATACAGTAAGTCAGTATGCTTTCTACCGAACAGCAGTAGAAAGACTCCAGCAGTTTAGCAGACAGATGGGCCTTCCTCGGTGTTCTGAGGAAATAAAGTCTCTGTTGCGCCTTTTTTACAACTACAGCAGAGTTCACAGACCATTTAAGATCCTCACTGATGTTGATCCCCAGAAATTTAAAACTAGGCACCCTCTCCACCTCCTCGCCCCCTATCTCCAGTGGCCTGAGCTCCGCTCTATGTCGCCTGAAATCAGTGACGATCTCCTTTGCCTTTTTAGTGTTCAGAGAGAGATTGTTGTGAGCACACCACTCAGAAAGTCTGTGCACATCCTCTCTATAGGCTACCTCGTTCCCATTTGAGATGAGCCCCACCACGGTTGTATCGTCCGCAAATTTTATGATCCTATTTGCGGGGTAATGGGGCAAGCAGTCATGTGTGTATAGGGCGGAGAGGAGCGGACTGAGCACACAGCCCTGCGGTGCTCCTGTGCTGAGGGTCAGGGATGTCGAGGTGTTGGGTTCAAGTCTCACCTTCTGTGGGCGTTCACCGAGGATGGGATTAGGAGGGAGAGATAGAGCCATGATTGAATGCCGGAGTAGACTTAATGGCCTAATTCTACTCCTATTCCTTATGACATGATCTTGTACTTGAATCAGGTCTCCCCGCAACCTCTTTTGTTCCAGAGAAAACAATCCCTGTCTAACCTCTCCCTGTAGCTAATACCCCTAATCCAGGCATCTCTCTAGTAAACCAATCCTGCACCCTGCCCAAAGCCTTCACATCCTTCATGTCATGGGACGACCAGAAATGCACACAATACTCCAATTGCGGACTGTTGAAAGTCCTAAAAAGCTGCATTATGTCTTCCTGACTCATATTCTCAATGCCCTACCTAGGAAAGTGTTGATTCCAGATCTAATACTCTCTCCCTAGTCTGGTACAGTAAAACCACTGGGTCGAACGCTGGAGTCCAAACCCTTTGTATGCAACACCGTGGGGCCGGCCTCAGATCCACTCACTCGAGCCCTCAGCAGCCTCGGGTAAACACTACAGAAGGAAAGACAACTGACACGCCCCAACGAAACGATCGCCCTTATATACCCCTATACAGTGGCGGGAAAACTAATGGAGCAAAAGTACAGGGGGAGGCAACCCCTACAAACCAATCACAGCGCCTATTCAGTGCACAGAAACAAAGTAAAACATATTAAGTGAGGTGCACGCCAAGTTGATTGCATTCATCGAAACAGGGCGGACCACGTGAAAGTTGCAATCTCCCACATTAAGTGAGGTAACCCCTGTAGACCAATCACCAACACGGAACAAGCGTCTGGTGTATCAGTGTATTGAAACATAACAGACAAGAGCGGAACTCGCTATCAAAACATGGAGGGGACGGGGGGCACAATTTTTTGGCGGCCATGCGCGCATGCGCACACTAACACACGCGCGAGTCTTCGGGGGCTCAATCCAGCGCTAAATGCAGCTCAACTCTGCCTGTCTCGCCGGGTTAACTACAGCCCTGCCTGGACTGACGGGACACCAGCGCTGCTTCTCCACGCTGGCCATATTTCCCGCAAGTCCAGGCAGGTTCACCTGGTGGGACAGGCAGAGTTGAGCTGTGTTTAGGGCTGTTTCTCTGCGCTGGCTGTAGGCCTGGGGGCACAGCTCACGTCTGACTCCCAACTTCTCTGGTCACCCGTGGGGGGGAGGCGGGGTGGGCACTCGGGACAGCGCTGGAGACCCGGCGGGATCGATCCTGCCTGCGGATGAGGCGCAGGTCTGTGCCACGTCTCCAATCGTCGCACTCTATCCTCATTCCTCCCCCCCCCCCACTCCTCCCTCCTTCAATCATCGCGCCCTCGATCATCAGTCCCACCCTCATTATCTCGAGGAAAGCAGAGATTTAAAAATTGGGATCACAAAAACTTGGGGCGGATGTCCCCCACCTCTCGAAACATGGTGGGGACTGCCCCCCCCCCCCCCCCCCCGGGTTTTCCGCCCCTGATAACATAAACCACTTTAGGAACCCATACTTTGTGGCGATATGTGGGTCTCATGGGTAGAAGCTACCTGGAGCTCCTTCAGATGTCTTCAGAGGTCCAGACTTACTGGCGACAGCTAGGTCACATGGGTCTCCAGCACCTTGCAATGTATTGTCACTATTAGTGAAGCCCATTCTTTCACTGACACCTGCCATTTCCAAAGTACCCAAATCCCTGCATATCCACAAAAGCATGCATACTAATGTGTTCTTTACCATTCGTATCTACTTGTGTGGCCACTTTCAGGCGACTATGAACTTGGACTCCAAGATCCCCTCTGCATATCAATGCTGTTCAGGTTCATGGTTGGACATGATGCTATGATTGGAGGAGGGAGTAGTGGAGGAGGGAGGAGTGGGGGGGATGAGGATAGAGCGCGACGATTGGAGGAGGGAGACATGGCACAGACCTGCGCCTTATCCGCAGGCAGGATCGATCCTGCCGGGTCTCCAGCGCTGTCCCGAGTGCCCACCCCGCCTCCCCCCCACGGGTGACCAGAGAGGTTGGGAGTCAGACGCGAGCTGTGCCCCCAGGCCCACAGCCAGCGCAGAGAACAGCTCAGTCTGAAGAAGGGTTTCGGCCCGAAACGTCGCCTATTTCCTGCGCTCCATAGATGCTGCTGCACCCGCTGAGTTTCTCCAGCATTTTTGTGTACCTTCATGGTTGGACAAACTTGGATTATTTTCTCTGGAGGACTGGTGGTTGAAGGGAGATCTGACAGAAGCATACAAAAGTATGTGAGGCAAGATATAGGCAGTTAGAAGCTTTTTCCCCCAAAGTGGAAATGTAAAAAACTAGAAGACATAGCTTTAAGGTCCAAGGATAAAAGCTTAAATGAGATGTGTGGAACATATTTTTTCAAACACAGAACACGGTGGACCTGGAATATGCTGGCGGGACAGTGGTAGCTCCAATTGGGGTGTTTAAGAGGCTTTCCGATAGCCACATGGGTGTGCAGGGAATGAAGAGATATGGATCACATGTAGGCAGAGGAGATTCATTCAACGTAGCATCATGTTCAGCAAAGGCATTGTGAGCTGAAGGGCGTTGTCCTGTGCAGTTCTTTTCTATGTTCAGTGTTCTGTTCAGTGTTCTATGTTCCATGTGATAAAGCAACAGGTCTTGTTATGAGTGCATAATGAATCTCTACTTGTACTCTACATGCCATTGCACTTGGACATTTGGCAGAGTTTGGAAAACATGAGGCATAGGATAGCCTTTTTTGGTTTCCATGATTAAAATAATCGCACAGAGGTCCCCTTATGTTAGATTGTGCTATATTGTTCATGAACATTGTGTGCATCACGACGAAGAACTTGAATGAACTTGATCCAAATCTACCCTTTGCAATTTCCACCAATCTTTCACAGATTTTTCAGAGGGCGACTGTAGGGATCTGATTGATTGGTGGTGCTGCTAGTAGATTCACGCTCTTGCAGCTCCAAAGACCTAGGATCTTCTGTGACCACACGGGCTTCTTCTAGGTGCTCCGCTTTCCTCCCACATGTCAAAGATGTGCAAATTAATAGATTATTTCACCACTGTAAATTGATCGTAGTGTGCGGGTTAGTGGTAGAATCTGTGGGGAATTGATGGAAATATGGGGAAAGTAAAATGGGGTTGGTGTAGGATTAATGTGATGATGCCTGATGGTCTGGGCTTGGTGAGTCATTGGGCCTGATTCTGTACTATGTGCCTTAAGACTGAATTACAAGATCACATGAAATTCCCAGATGAATGTACTAGGAGGGAGAATCATTTGATTTTATAAAGTGATTTGACAATCATTTTCATATTTTAAGCATGCCTGCTGTTATCTTCTCCATACTAATGCTTGTTTCTATTTCTCCTTTAACTAGATCAAATAATTTCACCCTCTAAGCCTCCTTGACTGAGAGACTGTGGTTAGTTTGACGTGCCTGAATAATGAGAAGTAAATGGGAATTAAGCTAAGTCTCTAAAGTCTGTGGTTGCTCCCCCAGTGCCTGACATCAGGGCCTTGAGGTACACTGTAGGGAATATTTTAAAATTAAATTGTAAATGTGTCTATTAAATATTTGGCCTGCTTTCAGGAGCTCAGAAATCCATCAGTCCGTTGGGGTTTGCAGGAAGGCTTTTGTTCTGATTTCTTGAGGTGATCATATTCCTAGGTACTGAGGAACTTAATAATTGCATCCAGAGGAAAACCAAGGCCATGTTTAGGGCACTACTCTCAACACGTTGTAATGGAGCATTGCCTCTACATTGACTGCAGGCAAAGTCCCCAAACAAATTGCTTCATTGCCAGCAAATCCTGGAGCATGGTAGAAGGGTGGGAGGCAATGACCCAGTGTAACAGATCTCCAATGCTTTTTATTATCTCACACCTGCACTTGGGGGGGAAAAAAAAAAAAAACACAAATTCTCAGGGACAGTGAACCACCCTAATAATACGGATCAGATGAGCAATTCTGGGTGCCATCGGAGAATGCACTGTAAGTGAATATCAATTAACATCAGAAACCATTAGCACTTTCTTAATTGGCATAATTAAGTGGAGAATGATAAAATAATGGAAGAGTATTAATGTGTATAACATTGCCTTTAGAGAATGGATAATATAGTCAGCAATCTAATATCACCGTCAACTTTTCCCAGTGCGTCTTCTAATATTAATCTCCATGGAAAACCATTTTGGAGATAGAGGACACCTCTCGTGGAAAATTCTCCTCCCATTTCAAGTTGTATTGTGTTGCATACTTTTGTGAGCCAAATTGTAATGATTTTCTTGAATTTTACATTTCTTGAAAATCATCAAACTTTGGCTCAGAAAATGGACAAGGGCAGTATGATAATGGCTTCTCGGCTAATTAGCATGCAGCAAGATCTCGACAATATGCTGCAACAAGTGGTAAGTTACGTTCACTCTATAATGTCCAGCTCCAGTTAGAGAAAAACTAACCATCTGCACAGGACTTTCAATAAATTTGACCATCACATAGTCTGCCACTGCCATCAACTAGGGAGTCACCATTGATCGGAAACTAAACTAAACACAAATGCTGTGACTTCAAGAGATTGCCAGATGGGTATCCTGTGGCAACTGATTCACTTCCTAGCAGCTGTTGAGGTACTGGAAGACTGAAGGGAGGCTGATGTAGTGCCTTTATTTAAGAAAGACTGAAAGGACAAGCAGGGGACTTCTTGGTGAGCCGGTTGTAGGAAAGTTAACAGAGGGGATTCTGAGAGACAGGATCTATCTGCATTTGGAAATGCAAGACACAAAAAGCTGGAGTAACTCAGCAGGACACGCAGCATGTCTGGAGAGAAGGAATGGGTGACATTTCGGGTCGAGACCCTTCTTCATAGAAATGCAAGGACTGATTATTGATTGCCAGCATGATGTAAGAAACCTGATTGAGCTTTTTGAAGAGGGATAGGCAGAGAGTTAGATGTTGTCGACTTTATCTATTGGCAAGCTGGCCTGGAAAGTTAGATAGATCACTTGGGATCCATGGTGTTCTAGCCAATTAGATTCAAAATTCACTTGGTAGAAGGAGTCAGAGGGAGGTAGTGTAGAGCTGTTTTCCAGATTAGTCTGCTGCATGGATTGGCGATGGGTTCTCTGTTGTTTGTTAGATATATTAACAATTTTGATAACTGTAGGTGGAATGATCAGTAAATTTGCAAATCACACCAAAATTGGTGATGTGAGAAACAGTGAAGCTGGTTGTCTAATGTCAATGTGATCTAGATACGCTGGGAATGTGGGCAAATGAATGGTGGATGGAATTTAACTCGGGTAAAAGTGAAACAATGCATATTGAGAATTTAAACCAGGGTAGGACAGACACAGAGTGAATGGCAGGGGCCAGGGGAGTGTTCTAGAACAGCAAGACCTACGGGTCCAAATACATAATTTCCTGAATGTAGCAATACAGGCGGTGAAGAAATATGCATGTTCACACCGATGCGCCAGTCTTACCTGAAGACCTCCACATGTGTTCACATTTATTAGCAGAATGAAATAAAGGCAGAAACAAGGAACTGCATATGTTGTTTACCAAAAAAAGACACAAAGTACTGGAGTAACTCAGTGGGTTAGGCAACACATCTGGAGAACATGGACATAGGGTTAGGATTGATTAAGGCATTGTGGGATGCTCAGAGGCATTGCAAGAGTGACTTCACAAAGACTGGAGCAGTTAAAGAAGACAGTTCACCACCACTTCAAGGGCAAATAAGATAAGCAGTAAATATGGAGCAACAATTTGCAAGTGACCGTACTGGTAACACCCAGAGCCCAAAAAGAAACATAAAAGAAATCATTGATGCAGCTGTATTGTATCTGTGAGGCAGATATAATCATGGCTCTAGGGATGTACCACTCGTCAAGTCGAGTTTATTGTCACTGGCACAAGTGTAGAGAGAAACGAGTGCAAAAAAATGTTTGCTCGTAGCAGCATCACAGGCACAACTCAGAAAAACGCGTGCAAAACAAATTATACATACAAAGCAAAACCAAGTGCATAGCTACAATTCTTTTTTCTAAAACATCAGCGGCAGTATTTAAGGAAGCCTATGTTTCCTTCTTAAAATATTACCTAATTACAAAAGATGCGGGTTATTGAGTTAGAGTATTATGGTGTCAGACAATAAACACATTTAAATTCAATCTTCCACTCTGCTGAACCTTGTGCTAGACCAGTAAATGAAGATGTCAATGAGAGCTCAGATGCATATCTGCAGAGGACAGTGGGGGTTCGACACAGGAAAAAGTAATGGATCTGCTTTTCACCAAAACAAAATACAGTAGATACTGGAAATCTGAAACATTAACATAAAATGCTGGAAATACTCAGTGTCAGGCAGCATTTGGGGAGAGAGAAATATATTTAATTTCATTTGTATGTTTAAAGAGTAATTGATCAATCTCATAAAATATTAAAACAAAGGTAGTTGTGAATCATGTTCCCATTTTTATTTAATAGAAAGAAAAACGTAACACTTTCCTATTGTCATACCGGCTTAATAATCTTCTTCAGTAACCAGCCTAATGATTATGACAATTCAACAATGAAAAGCGTTCCATTATCATCATTATTGCAATGTAAAGTATGCTACATTTGCACTTCTTTATTAAATGTCAAAGATACAAATTGAATATAACATTTCACTAACATTGTAAATGTAAAACAGAAAACTCAGCAGTTACTGCTGAAACGTATACTACCATCACTCTAAGCACATCCAAATCCTTAAAAAAAAATCTGTTGATGTTTCGGGCACTGAATTCCTCTCCCCTACCACCCTCTCTCTTGCTGAACATAGAACTGGACACAGTATTCCAGTTGCGACAAAACAATGTTTAATAAAAGTCATCATACCTTATTCTTGTGCTGTACTCTTTAATTTATAAAGCCGTTATGTCTGCACTGACTATGTCGTTTTAATGTTCCCTGCCTATCCATGAGATTGTCTAAATGTTGCTCTCATACCTGCTTTTATCATATCTCCTGGCTGTGAATTCCAGACACCTACCACTCTCTGGGTAAAATACTTGCCTCATATTCCTCTTTTAAACTTTTTCCCTCTCACCATAAATCTATGTCCTTTAGTGTTTGATATTTCCACCCTGGGAAAAAGAAATACATACTAGATCTGCCCGTTTCTTATAATCTTGTATACTTCTAACAGGTTTTCCCTTGGTCTTTGATGCTTCAGAAAAATCGATCCAAGTTTATCCAACTCTCCTTACAGCTATTACTCCCCAATAAACCCTGGTGAACTTTTTCTGCACCCTCTCCAAAGCTTCCATATCCCTTCTGAGATGTGGCAACCTGAACTGCGTACGATATTCCAAATGTGGCCTTAGCAAAGTTTTATTCAACTACAACATGATTTCCTGACTTTTATGCTCAATGCGCTGAACAAACGTTGTCAAGCCCTATCCTTTCTTGTTACCTTATCTATCAGTGGCAGAAAATTGATTTTGTCATCTGCTTTCTAACTCTTCTTTAAGTCTTTAATCCCTTGGCAAAGGCATATACATTATAAAGGAAGAATTTATTAAAGATTACAGTTAAAATTGTGAACATTGCCAGTTCTGCCCCAGACTCTAGCAACATGAAGAGTTTATAAATAACTAAACCAAGTGCAGACCCGTTGGGTCTGTTCCACCAACATGCATTTGCGGGAGGGGAAATGAGGCAGCATGCAGCGTCACACGCACTAACCACCCCCACACTAACTACCCCCCTTGATATTATATTAATATTATTAATTAGCTCCTTGTACCCCATAATGTAAAAATCTTTCGAGGTTTTCGAGTAGATACGTTTCAAAGGCAAAAGGATACACACACACACACAAACAAAGTTTTAAAAGTGTACTAGACCAAGTTCAGACCCGTTGGACCCGTTCCCCAAATGTGCTGTTCCCCATAGATGCTGCTGCACCCGCTGAGTTTCTCCAGCTTTTTTGTGTACCCCCAAATGTGCGGTTGTGGGAGGGGGAGGGGGGGGGGGGGCAAGGGGCAGCGGCATGTGGTGTCAGACACACTAACTACCACCCCACACACACGCTAACTACCCCCCTGGAGAGGGGGGGGGGGGGGGAGGGGAGGAGGGAAGGGGGAAGGGGGGGGGGGGGTGGAGGGAGGGAGGGGGAGGGGGGGAGGGGGGGGGGGGGGGGGGGAGGGAGGGGGGGAGGGGGGGGGAGGGAGGGGGGGGGGAGAGGGGGGGGGGGAGGGGGGGGGGGGGGGGGGGGGGGAGGGGAGGGGGAGAGAGGGGGGAGAGGGAGAGAGGGAGAGAGCGGAGAGTGAGAAGGGGCAAAGAGAGAAGAGGGGAGACATGAGTGTGGGAATCACTGGGCAATCTGAACCCCAGCACCAAGTTGTATGCGGCCGAAGGTGCGCATCCCTCAGGACAGCCCCCACTCTCCCAAGCCCACCCTCCGCGGGCTGTGGGTCGGGTGGAGCAGAGGTGTGGGACAATGTTCATCCCTTCGCAGTGATGTGATGGATGCAGGAGTCTGGATCAATCGCTGACAAGTCCCGCCCCCCAGCAACGTCATGCCTGTTATTGGACTTTTCTGTTGAGCGGCAGTCGGCTTGTTGGCTTGTAGGTGACGCTGCCTTTCGGGTAGGTGGCGTTTCGATAGAGTAGCCATTCAGTGAGTTTGCTTTTAGGCGACGCGGCTTTTCGGTTAGTTAGATTTTAGGCGTCCCGCCCTTTCGGTTAGTTTTAATTTAGGCGTCCCATCTTTTCCGTTAGTAGGCGTTTCGTCTACGTACTCATCTTTATTTTGGCGTTTCAATCTCATTCGGTTCTTTGTCTTCAACTTCTTCGCTTCGGCTTCTCGTCCGTCGGCGCCATGTCCGTGTACCGGTTTCTCGGTTAATAGGGGCCTTGTGGGCCAAAATTAGTGGGTTCAGGCAGGCCAAACAACTAATTTTATTTAATTTCCAATTGCATTGCAGTTTCAAGCACAGAGCAGGCCGAATACCTCATTGCATGTTCATTTCACTCCCATTGCCATTGCACTTTCACGCATAGGGCAGGCTCAAGCCAAACAGCTGATTGCATTTTCACTTAATTTCCATTGCCATTGCAGTTTCAAGCTCATGGCAGGTTCAAGCCAAACAGCTCATTGCATTTTCACTTAATTTCCATTGCCATTGCAGTTTCAAGCTCATGGCAGGTTCAAGCCAAACAGCTCATTGCATTTTCACTTAATTTCCATTGCCATTGCAGTTTCAATCACAGGGAAGGCCAAACAACTCAATTCATTTTCATTAAGGGCTAACAAATCATTTATTCAAGTACATTGCATACTCACAGTGTTCTATAGTTTCCCAGCTCAGTGTCATTATCTCTCCCTTGCCATCTTGCAGACAGACTGAGCCACACCAACACTTCTGGGTTTTATAGTCCCTCCCCTTCCCGCCAGAAGGGGCGTGGCCTTCATGGCAGTGATTGACAGAAGAGAGAATCTCAAGATTTTTTAAACACTAATAAGTCTTTTACTTTTTATCGATGGGAAAAATCTTTGGGGCCTGCGCAGCGGAGGACTATGAGTAAGATGGCCAGAAAAATCACATATATATATAATGGAATACACAATCTTATATATATATATATATATAAATAATAGGGAATAATTTCAAAATTTACATATATACTCAAAATTTAAAGAACGAGTAGACTCTGTGGAGAATAAAGGTAGACTTCAAGGAGATAGAGATTGATGAATGGCAGATCAAATGTAATGTTGAGAGATATAAATTGATACATTTCTGTATTAATAATGGAAGCAGGAAGCAGTGCTAAAACTGATATATCTGGGACGTGTATGCATAATTTGTTGAAAGTGGAAGTGCCAGTAGGTAATGAACTAATGGTGTCCTGGGCTTTATAAATGAAGGAATACAATACAAAATGGAATGGTATAGTGCTTTATAAAATATCATTTTGGCCATAATGGAACACTGTTTCCATTCTGGGTGCCACAGTTTAGAAAGTATGGAATGGCTTTGCAGAAGTCGCAGGAGAGTTTTTTTTAAATGATCGCAGGAATGAGGACATTTTATAATGTGGATAGATTGTAGGGTTGTTCTCCTTCATAAGTCCATAAATTCATAAGTGATAACAGATTTAGGTCATTTGGCCCATCAATACTCCTACATTCAATCATGGGTGATCTACCAGCCCCTCTTAACCCCATTTCCCTGCCTTCTCCCCATAACCCCTGACACCTGTACTAATAACAAATCTATCTATCTCTGCCTTAAAAATATCCATTCGCAGCCTCCACAGCCTTCTGTGGCAATGGATTTCACAGATTCATCATCCTCTGACTAAAGCAATTCCTCCTCATCTCTTTCTTAAAGGAACGTCCTTTTACTCTGAGGCTATGACCTCTGGTCCTAGACTATCCCACTAGTGGAAGCATCATCTCCACATCCACTAACAAGGCCTTTCACAGTTCGGTAATTTTCAATGAGGTGTTCCCTTCATCCTTCTAAACTCCAGCGAGTAGAGGCCCAGTGCCTTCAAACGCTCATCATATGTTAACCCACTCATTCCTCGGATTAGTCTTGTAAACTTCCTCTGGGCCCTCCAGAGGGAGCACATCCATCCTCCGATATGGGGCCCAAAATGCGCTCACAGTACTCCAAATCTGGCCTTACCAGTGCCGTATAAAGCCTCAGCATTACATCCCTGTGTTTGTATTCTAGTCCTCTCAAAATAAACGCTAGCATTGTGTTTGCCTTTCTTAATACCGATTCAATATTTTGGTAATCCTGCACTCCCAGGTCCCTTTGCACCTCCAAGTTCTGAATTCTCTCCCTATTTAGAAAATAGTGTTTGCCTTTATTCCTTCCACCAAAATGCATGACTTCACACTTTGCTAAGCTGTATTCCATCTGCAACATTTCCCCCCCAACCTGTCCAAGTCTTTCTGCAGAGTCCATGCTTACTCTACACTACCTGCCCCTCTACCTAACTTTGTATTATCTGCAAACTTCACAACAACGTCTTCAATCCCCTCATCCAAATCATTAATGTACAATGTGAAGAGTAGCGGCCCCAGCACCTACCCCCGTGGAGCTCCACTAGTCACTGGCAACCAACCAGAAAAAGCCCTCTTTATTGCCACTCTTTGCATTCTGCCATCCTGCCAACCTGCTATCCATGCTAGTATCTGCCCTTCATCTTCTTTTGCAGCCTCACATGCGGCACCTTATCAAAGGCTTTAGGTACCAACATCCACTGACACTCCTTTGTCGGTCCTGCTATTTACTTCCTCCTTGGAACAGATGAATTTAGAAGTTCCAATAAAGGTGCTTCAAATTGTAAAGCTTTTAACCAGGTAATTCTCTATATTCCTTGGAGTGCTGGAAGCTGAGGGGTAATCTTATATATGTGGATAAAATCATAAGGGGAATAGATAGGGTGAACGCACAAAATATTTTTCGCAGGGTGGGAAAATCAAAAACTAGTGGACAAACCACAATGCATAGGTTTAAGGTGAGAGTGCAAGCATAAGAATCTGGGTAGGCAACCTTTTCACACAGAGGGTTGGGTGGGTATTTGGAACAAGCAGCCAGAGTAGTAGACGGTTACAACATTTAAGATTCAATTGGACATATACATGGACAAGAAAGAATCAGAGGGATATATGCCAAACACAGGGAAATGGGACTAGCTTATATTGGGTCATGGACCTGAAGTTATTTCTGAAGCTCTCTCCTGGTCCGAGAACACTGATGCAATTATTAAGAAAGCACATCAGTGACTCTACTTCCTGAGAAGATTACGGAGAGTCTGTATCTCAAGGAGGACTCGCTCTAACTTCTACAGGTGTACAGTAGAGAACATGCTGACCAGTTGCATCGTGGCTTGGTTCGGCAACTTGAGCGCCCAGGAGCGGAAAAGACTACAAAAAGTAGTAAACACTGCCCAGTTCATCATCGGCTCTGATCTCCCTACCATCGAGGGGATCTATCGTAGTCGCTACCTCAAAAAGGCTGGCAGCATCATCAAGGACCCACACCATCCTGGCCACAATCTCATCTCCCCACTACCTTCAGGTAGAAGTTACAGGAGCCTGAAGACTGCAATGTCTAGGTTCAGAAATAGCTACTTCCCCATAGCCATCAGGCTATTAAACTCAACTGAACAAATCTCTGAACATTAATAGACCATTATCTGTTTATTTGCACTCTAACTGGTATTTTATTGATGTGTATATATATTTATATAATGGTATATGGACACACTGATCTGTTCTGTATTCATGCCTATTATATTCTGTTGTGCTGAAACAAAGCAAGAATTTCATTGTCCTATCTGGGACACATGACAATAAACTCTCTTGACTTGACTTGGACAAGTTGGGCCAAAGGGCTTGTTTTTGTGCTGCATGACTCTGTGACTCTAATAACCAGATAAGCTGTATTAGTTGTGTTCATTGGTTGATAAAAGAATCACCACAACAATGCTGCATTGATGAAATGTAAACAGAAAATGCTAGAAACACTCAAATGACTTTGACCTGAAATGTTACCTGTATTTTCCTTTCTATAGATTATGTCTAACTTGCTTCTGCCACTTTCTGTTTTTATTTCATCTTTCCATTATTTGAATTTTTTTTTGTTAATTTCATCCATATTGATAAAACTCCTTTATTAGTTGAAACCGGGATACACTTACATGGAACTGGCACGAGCACCTCAAGTCACCACTGACTTCCTTACAGACTCCACCATATCGACACGTGGTTTCATCACACATTTTGAAATCATTTTCTCGTTCATTAAATTCTGGAAAAAAAAAGAATTAAATCTAAATGCATTGCAGAAAAAATGCATAATTCAGTCTGAAATTCACTAATTTTCATAAATTATTTGATTACATAAAAGAGCTACATTTTGTTATGATAAGTTGTGACTTCAACAAGAGCTATGCACTGAGACTTTAACACGAGCCGTACTATTTCAAAACTTGACACGTTAGATATTATGATATATCAAAGTTTTTGTGTGTTTAGTTAAGAATTCTGGATGTTATCTTGAAAGATTGAAGTAAAATATCAAATCCAGATAAAACTAAAAATACTGGAGCCACATTGTGGGCGAATCAGGGTATGAAAAAAACGCCATTAATGTTTCATATTGAATTATTTAATAGTATAATTGTCCTTTCTCATCAGATCTGTAAGTCTAGCATTTTCTGTTTCTGGCTACAAATAATAAAATTCTGAAGCTTTTGTTTTGTTTCTATTTGTACTACTCAAAGTATCAATTCTATTTGCGTTTAAATTATTATGTGGTAAAAATTGGTGTCAAACAAGGCTATTGCCATTTTCAATCTTTTTTGCTGCAGTGATGTATCCTCCTACCAACATCCCATGGGAGTGGAACTAACTCTTAGACCTAATGGGAAATTGTTTAACCTGCGGTGACCAAGAGGCAAGACTCAAATAGACATAGGGAACTACAGATGCTGGAAACTTGAGCAAAAAAACGAAGTATTGAGGAATCTCTGCAGGTTGGGTAGCATTTGTGGAGGAAATGAACAGATACCATTTTAGGTCCTGAAATGTCATCTACTATGCTACCTGAGCTATTGAGTTTCTCCAGCACTTTGATTTTCAGCCAAGAGACAAGATTATGTTTTTGCTCATATGCACCAGGAAGAGAGCAATTAAATTATTTCTTGTGGTACCTTTATCCAAGCACATTAATGCAACAACAGAGCAAATAAATATAATATAAACAATAACACAATTAATTATCAGGTATAGTAGATAACCAAACTATAATAGTGTAAGTTGAAATATTTTGTGCCACTTTATTGTATTGTATTATTGAATTACAGACCAGTTAGCCTGACTTCGGTGGTGGGAAAGATGCTGGAGTCGATTATTAAAGAGGTAATAATGGGGCATTTGGATAGCAGTAAAAGGATTAGTCCAAGTCAACGTGGATTTATGAAAGGGCCATCATGCTTGATTAATCTTCTGGAATTTTTTGAGGATGTGACAAGTAAAATGGATAAAGGGGTGCCAGTGGATGTAGTGTATCTAGGCTTTCAGAAAGCCTTTGATAAGGTCCCGCACGGGAGACTGGTAACTATAATTAGAGCACATGGTATTGGAGGTAGGGTGTTGACATGAATAAAAAATTGGTTGGTAGACAGGAAGCAAAGTGGCAGGCAGTGGTGAGTGCAGTGCTGCAAGGCTCGGTGTTGGGGCCGCAACTGTTTACCATTAATATTAATGATTTGGAAGAGGGAATTAGGAGCAACACTAGCAAGTTTGCGGATGACACAAAGCTGGGTGGAGGTGTGAACTGTGAAGAGGATGTTAGGGAGTTGCAGGGTGACCTGGACAGGTTGAGTGAGTGGGCAGATGAATGGCAGATACAGTATAATATATATAAATGTGAGGTTATCCACTTTGGCGGCAAAAACAAGGGGGCAGATTATTATCTCAATGGGGTTAGGTTAGGCAAGGGGGAGGTGCAGCGAGACCTGGGCGTCCTTGTACACAAGTCACTAAAAGTTGGTGTGCAGGTACAGCAGGCAGTGAAGAAAGCTAATGGAATGTTGGCCTTCATAACAAGAGGATTTCAGTATAGGAGTAAAGAGGTTCTTCTGCAGTTGTATAGGGCTCTGGTAAGACCACATCTGGAGTATTGCGTACAGTTTTGGTCTCCTAATTTGAGGAACGACATCCTTGTGATTGAGGCAGTGCAGCGTAGGTTCACGAGATTGATTCCTGGGATGGCAGGACTGTCATATGAGGAAAAATTGAAAAGACTAGGCTTGTATTCACTGGAGTTTAGAAGGATGAGGGGGTATCATATAAAAGTATAATAGGACTGGACAAGCTAGATGCAGGAAAAATGTTTCCAATGTTGGGCGAGACCAGAACCTGGGGCCACAGTCTTAGAATAAAAGGGAAGCCATTTAAGACTGAGGTGAGAAAAACATTTTCACCCAGAGAGTTGTGAATTTGTGGAAATCCCTGCCACAGAGGGCAGTGGAGGCCAAATCACTGGATGGATTTAAGGGACAGTTAGATATAGCTCTAGGGGCTAGTGGAATCAAGGGATATGGGGAGAAGGCAGGCACGGGTTATTGATTGGGGACGATCAGCCATAATCACAATGAATGGCGGTGCTGGCTCGAAGGGCCGAATGGCCTCCTCCTGCACCTATTTTCTAGTTTTCTGTTTCTAAGAATAACCCAGACAAAATGAAAAGGACATTTCCAGTAGAGAGAGTCTTTAACCACTTAATGAGATCCTTTTAGAATAAAGATTCAGAGGAATTTCTTTAGATGATGGTGAAGCTGTGGAATTCATTGCCACAGACGGCTGTGGATGCCAAGACACTGGATATTTTTAAAGAGGAGATTTCCGTGGTCCCTGCCTGCTTCAAGAGATCCACTATTGTACCAGTGCCTAAGAATGACTACCCACCGGTGGCCCTCACCTAGGTAGTCATGAAATGATTCGAGAGGCTGATCAAGAACTACATCTGTGCCTTCCTCCCTCGCACCATGGATCCGCTGCAGTTCGCATACCGTCCGAACAGATCCACGGATGATGCGGTCTCCCAGGTTTTGCACACCACTCTCTCTCACCTTGACAGCCAGAAGGGCGGGCTATGTGAGGATGCTGTTCATTGATTTCAATTCAGCTTTCAACACCATAGTCCCCACCAGACTTGCTGATAAGTCGCTGGAACTGGGGCTGAACACTACCCTGTGCGCCTGGGCCCTGAACTTTCTGATCGCCAGGCCCCAGGTGGTCAAGGTGGGTAGACATACCTCCAACCCCCTCACCCTGAACACATGATCCCCCCAGGTTTGCGTCCTCAGCCCCCTACTGTACTCTCTCTATACAATGACTGTATGACCAGGTTCAGCTCCAACGCCATAAAGTTTGCTGATGACACAGTGGTGGTGGGCCTGATCTCCGATAACGATGAGAAGGCCTACCGGGAGGAGGTGGATGATCTGGCACTCTGGTGTCAGGACAACAACCTCCTCTTGAATATCACTAAAACTAAGGAGCTGATTGTAGACTTTAGAAGGGCACAACAACCGAGGACGTACATGCCACTGGAAATAAATGGGGATACTGTGGATAGGGTGAGCAGCTTTAAATACCTGGGAGTCTAAATCACAGAGGGTCTGACATGGTCAACACACATTGCCGCAATGGTGAGAAAGGCAAGACAGCGCTTTTACCACCTGTGGAAATTCTGAGGATCCTTCAATCCTTCTACTCTGGTGCAGTGGAGAGTATTCTGACCGGAATCATCTCGATCTGGTTTGGCAACAGCTCTGCCCAGGACAGGAAGGCTCTGCAGAGAGTAGTGCATTCGGCCGAACGCACCATGGGAACTTCACTCCTCCCCCTGCAGGACCTATACACCAGGAGATGCAGATCCAGAGCCAACAAGATCATGAAGGACCCTCACCACCCCAGCAACGGACTGTTCCAGCTGCTACGATCAGGCAGGCACGCTGCAAAAACAGAGAGGATGAGACGGAATTTCTTCCCACAGGCCATTAGGAAGTAAACTTTGATCTCACCGGGGCGTAATTATTGTTGTGTCTTTTCAAATTCTTTACCTGCATGAATTTAAATCATATTTTTAAATGTGCCATGCTTCAGTACCACTGGCATTATCAACCACTGGCTGATTCTCCAAAATATAACACCACTGGCTGAAACACCAAAATCAGCCAATTGTAATGAGTGTGATTACTTTTCAATATCTGTTCTTCAGGTTAGTTATGTGTAGAATTTCTTCTTCCTGCCCAATGCTGGTTCAGCACTGGCTGAAACCTCCGTAGCTTTTTCCCCTGCGTAATTTCTGCAATCCACCGCAAAATCCAAACAGCACTTGATCCATGGACACTCTTATAACGGTGAAAACAAAAGCAATTCTGCATTTATGTTAAAATTAACAGCTCACTGTCTCTAAAGCCTTTGATCATGTTAATCATAGAAAGCTGTTCGTTAAAATGAGTCAAAGAGGGGTGCCTAAATACATTGTGAGAATTCTGGCTTACTGGTATGCCCACCCGACTATGCAAATAAAATGGGGATATAGGGTCTCAGCCCCATTTGGGGTTAGCAATGGTGTTAGACAAGGGGGAATTTTGTCCCCAGTCCTTTTTAATCTTTATATTGATGATCTGTCCAAGCAATTGAAAGGTTGTAACACTGGGTGCATGATTGGTAATATTTTAGTGAACCATATTATGTATGCAGATGATTTTGGGGTCTTTAGTCCATCTAGCGCTGGTCTCCAGCAGCGCCTTACTATATGTTCTGTGTATGGTGTGTAACATGATATTAAATATAATGCTTGTAAGAGTGCTGTTATGATCTGTAGAACCAAAGAGGATGAATGTCTAAATTCTCTTGATTTTAAATTGTCTGACCATAATCTTAGTGTCTGCAATAAGGTAAAATATCTAGGGCATTTTATTACAGTACTAATGACAGATGATGAGGATATTTATAGGCAACGACGTATGCTGTATGTACAGGAGAATATTCTCTTGCGTAAGTTTGGTGCATGTACAGATGTGGTGAAGATATCTCTGTTTAGAGTATATTGCACACCACTCTGTACTGCACACCCATGGACAAACTACGGAAAGACAAGTTTGCAGAGACTAAAGGTGGCCTATAATGATGCCATGAGAACACTACTAAGGAAACCTAGATGGTAAAGTGCTAGTAATATGTTTGTGGCTGCAGGAGTCTATACTTTGGAAGCTATCCTAAGAAATCATATGTATAAATTCATTTGCAGGGTAAATGACTCTAACAATGTAATTATCATGGCCTTGCCAAACATAAGGTTTAGCATAAGGTTTTCACTGGTATCGCTGTCTCGTTGTAAGACACTGATCTTTCTTTTTTATTCTGGATTTTAAATCATGTATTGTGTTTTTGTGTATAATTTATTATGCTTTTATAAATGAGATACCAAGATTTTATATGTATTTTATGGTGTTTTTATATGCAAGGTGTTTTATGTAATGTTGTCCCTTGTCTGGACCTTGTCCGAAATAAACTTTAATAATACAATACAATACAATTTATTTGTTGTCATTTGAACCTCATTGAGGTTCAAACGAAATCTGGTTTCTGCAGTCATACACACAAGGGAAAGAACCAAGACACAACACGATTTACCCAAACATCCATCACAGCGCATCTCCTCCTCGCTGTGATGGAAGGCAAAGACTTATCTCTCCCCTGCACTCCTCCCGATGTCAGAGTCAAAGCCCCCGGTGGGCGATGGTAAGTGTCCCGTGGTCATTAAAGCCGCGCCGGGTGATGCAAGGCCATGCTCCGGGTCTTGGTGTTGGAGCCCCCGGCGGGCGCTAGCAAGTCCCGCAGCCATTCAAAGCCGCGCCGGGCGATGATGTAAGGCCCCGCTCCAGGTAATTTTCAACCACGCAACTCGGGCGGGAGAAGTTGCCGTTGCGGAAGCCCCGAAAAGCGGTCTCCCAGCAGGGACCGCGGGCTCCCGGTGTCACCGTCCACCGGGCCAAAGGTTGGAGTCTCCGAATCCCCGGGGTCGGGTCGCAGCAGCGCGCCACCACCACCGCTCCGCCAGCTCCACGATGGTGAGTAGGTCCGCAGGCTCCGTGACTGGAGCCCCAGGTCGTTCTGGTTGGAGGCCGCTCCACGGTGCTCGGCCCCAACGACAACGGAGACCCGACAGAGAAAAGGTCGGGTTCTCCTTACAGGGAAAAGATTTTAAAAGTTTCCCCACCCCCAGCCCACTACGCACACACCCAGTTAAAAAAAAAATAAAACCTCCATTCAAACGAGACAAAAAATAATAAAAAGACAGACGGACTGCAGAGGCCGCTGCAACGTGAGTAAGTAATAATAATAATAATAATAATAATAATAATAATAATAATAATAATAATAATACAACAAAGCTGGAAAATTAAAACATTCTGCCAATTGATTTTTAGATTTTGAAAAAAAAAACTTAATTCAGAAGTTTCCAACAAATATAAATCCACTATATTTGAAGATTAAATCTATTTTTCCATTCAATATAACTAGCTGACAATTTAAAAATGAATTACTAGAAATCCATGAGTAGTAAATTATATTGTTGGTGAATGGGGTATTCCAGTAGCAACAAGATATGTGAAAATCAGTTAATTATTAATATTATTACTACACTTTAATTATAATTCTATGTATCCACGGAATAACATAAATTACTAGTTTAATACATGTTGGCCCCATTAAGGGAAGGCTGTATTGATGAAGATTATGGTTTAGATAAGGCTTTGACTGGAATAGTAATATAAATGAATATAAAAGTCCCCTGGCTCCTGAGACGATATAAACCTCTGTATCCAAAGTTTTGATATGCAATCTGTCTGCTCAATCCAGTACCTCATGTCCAAACCAGGAGCAACTCAACAATTCATTTGGTTGGCGCTCTTAATATGCAAGTCTAGACACTCTACCGCAGGTCATTTGCCATGAGTAGGATCACAGCTGAGTCTATTCCTACTTCCATTAAATCTGCTGGATATGTATTATAAGTAGACACCTTTGATGATTCGTATTTCTCAAGCTCTGGATCACAGAGGCAATCTATTTCTGTCACATCCTCATCATTGTATGTAGGATTAAGCTTTCCCCACACAGTTAGGGATCTAAACTGGGATACATACTGACTCATTTGAATTAACATCATACCATATGGTGCAATAGTTCCCATGCCATTAACTGAGGCCACCGTAGAATCTTTCAATAGATCAAAGCTGTATATTGGAACTAACTTTCCATTTCCCTATACCACATCACTGTCGAGAATCATGTTGTTAGCTCCTTGTTTTTTTATTATTATTGTTCACAGTGAGATGAGAAGGTATTTTATGTAACAGTTTAATTCAAGTTGTATTCTAGGTCTGTCAATGTGAATTGTTGCATCACAGCTACATCAAGGAATCATCACGTTGAAGAAAAGGAAACCAAGAGTGCTTGGATAGATGTGAATACATTAAACACAATGAAGCAGCAATTGTTTCAATGATGGAAATTGTTCCTGTAAAGACCCTATGCTGAGCATTTACAGATATTGTCAGCAACACTAACAGCCACATCTTAAAATTAATGTTCCATTGCTGTGAAAATGTAATGAATACAAAATACGCAAATGCAATTTTGAAAGGGTTTTAAAAATAATCAGACTAGAAATACATTATTGCTGTGCTCCTGATTATGACATTTCTATATAAATGTTGCAGTTGTGAATAGCTAGAACTAGCAGCACCATTATTTGATTATAAAGGAAAAATAGTAATGCTTTGTTTTAGAAAGTGCCTTCTACACACAATTTCCCTAAATGTGTACAGCAAGTTAGGCATGAATACAGTGGAGATCCAAATTCATCTGAGTTAAAGATATTCATCATGCTTTCTCATCAAAATGCAAAAATTGAAAACTGAGTTATGCTCTCTCTGCTTTAGAGGCAGCAGAAACCCTAATGTGGTCAAAAATTGTATACATTACAAACAAATATTATATGTTGCAAATGACATGTTTTAGGCAGTCAGTTATGATCCTAATTTTATGCGACAGATATTGCTCGTATGCATTTAAATAAAGTGGCAAGATTTTATAATTACTGCTTTCAGAGACTCTGCCAAGAGGAGTTGAACAAAGAGAACATTTTCCTATCCACAACGTTTAATCAGCAGCAATAATCTGCAGGAAGCAGTACAGCCCAACTGCAGTGAATTTCTGCAGAGATTTGCTTGATCATAAGAACATGACAAGTCAGAGCAGAAGGAGGCCACATAGCCTCTCATTCATGGATTTACCATTCAGAGAGATCATACACACTTTTCTGCTCTATATACAGTGGCTTGCAAAAGTATTCATACCCCTTGAACATTTCCACATTTTGTCACATTACAACCACAAACGTAAATGTATTTTATTGGGATTTTATGTGAGAGACCAACACAAAGTGGTGCATAATTGTGAAGTGGAAGGACAATGATACATGGTTTTCAAATTATTTTACAAATAAAAAACTGAAAAGTGTGGCATGCAAAAGTATTCATCCCCCTTGAGTCAATACTTTGTAGAACCACCTTTTGCTGCAATTACAGCTGCAAGTCTTTTGGGGTATGTCTCCACCAGCTTTGCACATCTAGGAACTGAAATTTGTGCCCATTCTTCTTTGCAAAATAGCTCAAGCTCAGTCAGATTGGATGGAGAATGTTTGTGAACAGGAATTTTCAAGTCTTGCCAGAGATTCTCAATTGGATTTAGGTCTGGACTTTGACTGGCCCATTCTAACACATGAATATGCTTTGATCTGAACCATTCCATTGTAGCTCTGGCTGTATGTTTAGGATCGTTGTCCTGTTGGAAGGTGAGCCTCCGCCCCAGTCTCAAGTATTTTGCAGACTCTAACAGGGTTTCTTCCAAGATTGCCCTGTATTTGGCTCCATCCATCTTCCCATCAACTCTGACCAGCTTCCCTGTCCCTGCTGAAGAAAAGCATCCCCACAGCATGATGCTGCCACCACCATGTTTCACAGTGGGGATGATGTTCAGGGTGATGTGCAGTGTTAGTTTCCGCCACACATAGCGTTTTGCATTTAGGTCAAAAACTTCAATTTTGATCTCATCTGATCAGAGCACCTTCCTCCACATGTTTGCTGTGTCCCCCACATGGCTTGTGGCAAACTGCAAACGGGACTTCTTATGGCTTTTTTTCAACAATAGCTTTCTTCTTGCCACTCTTCCATAAAGGCCCGATTTGTGGAGTGCACAACTAATATTTGTCCTGTGGACAGATTCTCCCACCTGAGCTGTGGATCTCTGCAGCTGCTCCAGAGTTACCATGGGCCTTGGCTGCATCTCTGATCAATGCTCTCCTTGCCCGGCCTGTCAGTTTAGGTGGACGGCCATGTCTTGGTAGGTTTGCAGTTGTGCCATACGCTTTTCATTTTCGGATGATGGATTGAACAGTGCTCCGTGAGATGTTCAAAGCTTGGGATTTTTTTATAACCTAACCCTGCTTTTAAACTATTCCCAGTCTGAAGAAGGGTTTCGGCCCGAAACGTTGCCTATTTCCTTCGCTCCATAGATGCTGCTGCACCCACTGAGTTTCTCCAGCTTTTTTGTGTACCTTCCTGCTTTTAAACTTCTCCACAACTTTAGCCCTGACCTGTCTGGTGTGTTCCTTGGGCTTCATGATGCTGTTTGTTCAGTAATGTTCTCTAACAAACCTCTGAGGCCTTCACAGAACAGCTGTATTTATATTGAGATTAGATTACACATAAGTGGACTCTATTTACTAATTAGGTGACTTCTGTAGGCAATTGGTTGCATTGGATTTTATTTAGGGGTATCAGAGTAAAGGGGGCTGAATACTTTTGCACGCCACACTTTTCAGTTTTTTATTTGAAAAACATGTATCATTTTCACTCCACTTCACAATTATGCACCACTTTGTGTTGGTCTATCATATAAAATCCCATTAAAATACATTTACATTTGTGGTTGTAACATGACAAAATGTGGAAAAGTTCAAGTCAAACATCTAATTTTTGGTCAAACTAAGAGGGTGTTGGGAGCACCTCAGTTGAGAAAAGAGAGAGGAAGAGGTTTAAAGGGGAAATTCCAGGGCATAAGCTCATGGCAGCTTATCCAAGAGACACCCATGATCAGGAAGCAAGGGGAATTGGCATACAAGCCAAAGAGTTTTGCATGACCTCAGGTTATCAATAGTACAATGCAGGGAGGGGGCCATAAATGCTTTGGAATAGTCAAGTTGATAGGTAAGAACAGCAAGGAAGAGGGTCTCAGTAAAACATCAGCTAATGCAGTGGAATTAAGTTACAGAGACCATAATGCCAATCTAACAAATCCCATCTGCCTGCACATGGCCTGTTTCCCTCTATTCCCTGCCTATTCATGCATCTGTCAAAATGCCTCTTAAATATTTTAATCATGTCTGCTTCCGCCAATCCTCACACCCCCATCCACCCCCAACCCCCCATCCCAACCCCCACCTTCCTCCTGGCAGTGTGTTTCAGGCACCTATCACTATATAATGAACATGTCTCACTTCTCTCCTTTAAATTTTCCCACTGATACCTTAGGTATACATAGTATTTAGAGTTTTAGAAATGCAGAATGGAAACAGGCCCTTTGACCCACCGAGTCCACACTGACCACAATCATCCAGTCACACTAGTTCTTCATTATCCGACTTTCACGTCCACTCCCAACACATTTGGGGCAATTTACAGAGGCAGATTAACCTTCAAACCTATACACCTATACAAAGACAGCACCTGACATCAGGATTGAGCCTTCAGTGGCATAAAAAATGCAGCAGATAAAATCAAAATTTGCCTTTAACCTCCATACACCAAGACTTGCTGGTAGTTGTTCCTCATTACTTTTTGTCAAGTAAGAACACAACACCCGGTTTATTGTTGCAATATGTACAGAGGTGGCTGATTAGATCTGGGCTTGAAAGCTCCTGACACATTGGTGACAGACATGTAAGGATATGTAGCATCGGTGGTTCTTGATTTTCCCAATTCTCTTTTGCTCTTTTCTTCCTCTATTCTTGCTTCCTTATGTGACCGTGTACCGTTTTTTATATGGGTACGTGCGCCAAACAGGATGATACAATGTTCATTGTTCTCAGTGGTCCGTGTCAATGGAGAAACTCTTCAAGGATGTTCCCAGAGAGTCTTTGAATCTGTTTTTTTAATCCACCATGCTTGCCACAGTCAGTTCTCCATAAAGCTGCTGCTTTGATATTCTGCCATCAGATATTCTTCTGACATGTTCTGCCCAACTGATCTGTGATTCCTTCAGCTATGTGTAAATTGCGTGTCTGGAATCTAGTCTTGCTGCCTGATGTGAAGTATTCTGCTCAGACAAGTCATGTGGAGTCTTTAAGCTGCCTGGCATGTCTGCTGTGCACTGTTCATGTCTCATAAGCATTTCATAAGATGGGTATGCCAACAGCATGATGCACCTTCAGTTGGTCCTTGCGTTGATTCCTCTTCATTTCACTTTTATTCTCAGTAAAACAAATGCAGAGCTGGATTTTGCTATCTGTGAGGCCAAAGTTGCCACAGACATTGTCACATTTCCCCATGCTTTCCCGCATGCCTGCTGCTGAGCTTGTATTGGATGCACCATCATCAGCAACGAGGAAGTTCCATGTTTTGACCGGGAGGTTGATTCCATGTTCTTTATCAGTGTAGGCATCAGACAGCAATGCAGAACATGATACTAAACAGGGTGGGATCAAGCACATAGCTTTTACCTCATTGACGACCAGGAATGGTCTGAAGACTCTTCATCGTCCATAAATCAGGACATTATACTATCACAAAGTTGTCGGATAATTTTGATGAATTTTTCAGAGCAATTGTACTTTGCCATAAACTTCCGAAGGCTCCATACCGCAAACAGGTTTGTAAGCTTTAAGGGCCTGTCCCATTTAGGCGACTTCTTTGGCGAGTGCAGGAGTTTAATGATTCCATTAAAAGAGTGCAGATATTTTGTGTATTCTAATAATGAGGTGTTTTTGAATATGGCAATGATTGAGGAGTGGGTACAAGTAAATATATAATAAAAAATGTTCAGTATATGGAGAGCAGGGCAGTTTCTACCCTATAACACCGCTCTCCTCTATCTCATCCTTTCTTTAAACCTATGTCTTTGACCAAGGTCTTTCTTCATGATACTTTTAGAAATAACTTTAGGATGACAGTGCTGTGTTAAAGATACCATACATAAATGGAAATTGCATTGGTTATTTGCACACTCCATCAAGTCAATGCCTTCTTTCGGGTGTGCGCTTATAATCTTCTGATGGGTGTGCGCTATAATGGGTGCACGATTGCCACCAGAGACGCTGTATGATGGCAGCCTCTGCCTACAGTCTGCCTGTTTTTTCTTCTTTTTGTTATTTTTACCAAAAAGGTATGTTTTGGATGTTTCTTAGTCTTTTTTATGTGCGGGAGGTGAGGAGGGTAAGGGGGAAACCGTTTCTCAGTAACTTCCTGGTGAGGATGCGACTATTCTCCGAGTTGCGTCTTTGCCCCCCCCTTGTGGCCTATCATCTGGATTGGCGTGGCCTTTCCTGCTGGAGACTGACCAGAGCTTCAGCGGCGGCGCAGAACTGATTTACCATCGCAGAGCGGGCGATGCTTTACCGGGGATTGCTTGTTGAAGCTCCGGAGTATTGGGCTGTGGTTGCGGAGCTTCCAGCTGCAGCGTCGCTGACTTCAACATCCTGTGACTTGTTGCCGAGGGCTGACAGTGTTGAATCTCCACCCAGCTCAGCCTGTGGACTTCGGGACCGCGGTCTCCGGTAAGAAGACGCCCATTCGGAACTCCAAGCCACTGAGAGTGTTCTTCTGTTCCGATGTCGGAGTTCCGATCATCCTGGCAAGAGAGCCTGAACATTGGGCTGCCAGTAGCGGTGACTGCGGAGAGCTCAAAGGCCCCGACCACGGGTGAACAAAGAGAAAGATGACTGAACTTTATTGCCTTCCCTCACAGTGGAAAACACTGATCATGCTGTGTGGGCATGTTTATGTTAAATTCTATCATGTGTTGTGTTCTTTTTCTATTCGTATGGCTGTATGGTAACTCAAATTTCACTGTACTAATTGGTGTTTGTGACAATAAATGTAAACTTGAAACTTGAAACTTAATCAGAAGTTCAACATATAACCATATAACCATATAACAATTACAGCACGGAAACAGGCCATCTCGGCCCTTCTGGTCCGTGCCGGACACTTGCTCTCACGTAGTCCCATCTTCCTGCACTCAAACCATAACCCTCCATTCCTTTTCCATCCATATACCTATCCAATTTATTTTTAAATGATAAAATCGAGCCTTCCTCCACCACTTCGATTGGAAGCTCATTCCACACAGCTACCACTCTCTGAGTAAAGACATTCCCCCTCATGTTACCCCTAAACGTTTGTCCCTTAATTCTCATGTCATGTCCCCTTGTTTGAATCTTCCCTACTCTCAGTGGGAAAAGCTTTTCCACATCAACTCTGCCTATCCCTCTCATCATTTAAAGACCTCTATCAAGTCCTTCCCTTAACTTTCTGCGCTCCAAAGAATAAAGACCTATCTTGTTCAACCTTTCTCTATAACTTAGGTGCTGAAACCCAGACAACATTCTAGTAAATCTCCTCTGTACTCTCTCTATTTTGTTGACATATTTCCTATAATTTGGCAACCAGAATTGTACACCATACTCCAGAATTGGCCTCACCAATGCCCTGTACAATTTTACATCCAAACTTCTATACTCAATGCTCTGATTTATAAAGGCTAGCATACCAAAAGCTTTCTTTACCACCCTATCTACATGAGATTCCACCTTCAGGGAAATATGCACAGTTATTCCTAGATCCCTCTGCTCTACTGCATTCCTCAATTCGCTACCATTTGCCATGTACGTCCTATGTTGATGTGTCCTACCATGATGTAGCACCTCACACTTATCAACATTAAACTCCATCTGCCATCTTTCAGCCCACTCTTCCAAATGGCCTAAATCTCTCTGTAGACTTTGAAAATCTACTTCATTATCCACAACACCACCTATCTTAGTATCATCTGCATACTTACTAATCCAATTTACCACACCATCATCCAGATCATTGATGTATATGACAAACAACAGTGGACCCAATACAGATCCCTGAGGCAACCCACTAGTCACCAGCCTCCAACCTGACAAACAGTTATCATCTATTACTCTCTAATATCTTCCAATCAGCCACTGTTGAATCCATCTTGCTACTCAACTATTACTATCCAACAATTGAACCTTCTTAACCAACCTTCCATGTGGAACCTTGTCAAATGCCTTTCTGAAGTCCATATAGACAACATCCACCTCTTTACCCTCATAAATGTCCCCAGTAACCTCTTCGAAAAATTCAAGAAGATTAGTCAAACATGACCTTCAAGGCACAAGTCCATGTTGACTGTTCCTAATCAGACCCTGTTTATCCAGATGATTATATATATATATTATCTCTAAGTATCCTTTTCATTAATATGCCCACCACTGACGTCAAACTAACAGGTCTATAATTGCTAGGTTTACTCTTAGAACCCTTTTTAAACAATGGAACAACATGCGCAGTATGCCAATCCTCCGGCACCATTCCTGTTTCTAATGACATTTGAAATATTTCTGTCATAGCCCCTGCTATTTCTACACTAACTTCCCTCAATGTCCTAGGGAATATTCTGTCAGGACCTGGAGACTTATTCACTTTTATATTTTTCAAAAGTGTCAGTATTTCCTCTTCTTTGATCCACATAGTGTCCATAGCTACCCTACTTGTTTCCCTTACCTCACACAATTCAACATCCTTCTCCTTGGTGAATACCAAAGAAA
Organism: Leucoraja erinaceus; assembly: GCF_028641065.1. Taxonomy (NCBI): domain Eukaryota; kingdom Metazoa; phylum Chordata; class Chondrichthyes; order Rajiformes; family Rajidae; genus Leucoraja; species Leucoraja erinaceus. The sequence continues at coordinate 46,951,401 of NC_073378.1, read as the reverse complement.
TGAAATTGTTCAATATCTCCCCCATCTCTTTTGGCTCTGCCCATAGCTGTCCACTCTGACTCTCTAATGGACCAATTTTATCCCTCATTATCCTTTTGCTATTAATATAGCTGTAGAAACCCTTTGGATTTACTTTTACCTTACTTGCCAAAGTTGTAGATCTCTCTCTTTTTCCGAACTGTGACCAATTTCCCTTGAAAACCATGGCTCTTTCCAATTATTGCTCTTTCCTTTCAACCGAACAGGGACATAAAGATTCTGTACTCTTAAAATGTCACCTTTAAATGTCCTCCATTTCTCTACTACATCCTTCTCATAAAACAAAATGTCTCAATTCACTCCTTTTAAATCCTTTCGCATCTCCTCAAAGTTAGCCTTTCTCCAATTAAAATTCTCAACCCTAGGTCCAGTTCTGACCTTCTCCATAATTATATTAAAACTAATGGCATTGTGATCACTGGACCCGAAGTGCTCCCCAACACATACCTCCGTCACCTGACCTGTCTCATTTCTTAACAGGAGGTCCAGCACTGCCCCTTCTCTAGTAGGTACCTCTATGTATTACTGCAAAAACTATCCTGCATACATTTTACAAACTCCAAACCATCCAGCCCTTTTACAGAATGTGTTTCCAGTCTTGTGGGAAATTGAAATCTCCCACCATCACTACCTTGTGCTTACTACTAATATCTGCTATCTCCTTACATATTTGCCCTTCCAATTCTCGCTCCCCATTAGGCGGTCTATAATACACCCCTATAAATGTTGCTACACCTTTTCCATTTCTCAGTTCCACCCAAATAGCCTCCCTCGACGAGCCCTCTAATCTATCCTGCCAAAGCACTGCTGTAATATCTTGCAACCATGTTTCACTAATTGCCACAACATCATACTTCCAGGTGTCAATCCAGGCTCTAAGCTCATCCACCTTTCTTACAATGCTCCTAGCATTAAAATATACACATTTAAAAAACCCACCACCTCTTATTCTCTGTTTATTATCGTTTTCTTCTTTCTCCCCTACATCTATTTACTGCATGAAAATGGACACTCTGCCAGAGAATCGCAAGGCTTATTTTACCCCTTTTCCACTTATCTTTTATCTTTCAAGCTACTATCATGTGGAAATTGCACCTGGTAGCATCTGGAAATTGCATCTGCAAAATTGTGTTTATTGACCTTTGTACAAAACTGCGGGCTTGCTCTGTCAAAATAAAATACAATCCATGTAAATAAATCTGAATACTTTACTCGGTGGTGCTATTGACATAACAGGGTTTTTTCATGCGTCAGTCTTGATTGATGAAAACGCATGCCCTGAGCTCTGTTCTAATCAGGGTGCAGCAGCTGTGCCATCTTTACCACTGCCAAGTTTGTTTTCACATAATTGCACTTTGAAATGTGCAAAGAATTGAATCATTTGACAGTCACAAAAACTATATTCTTCCGCAAAGATTAATAATTTTATGCAAAATATGGGTTCATGCCTTGAATTAGTATGAGGATGAAGAGACAAAAAATGTGTCACAGCAATGGCTGGTACATGGTAGCTTAATACGATAGACCTGTTTATGTCTACATACTGTGGTCGGTGGTGGTTTACTTCAGCCTCTGTAAGAAATATATCATAAACTAACTACCCAAAGAAGTAAAATGAGCATTATCTTCCAAAATTACATTGTCACTTTTCTTGATTTTATTCCCGAAAAGGCTGTAGTTGAGGGCATGGTTCCAAAGGCATTGGTAAAACATTCATTGTTCTCATTCAAGCATGAATGCTTGAATGCCCCTAATAAGCCAAGATCAGTACACCACAGCGATCATTACAGCAGTGACTTCAAGCAACTTTTGCACTTCCCTGCAGGGAATCATCCACATGCTCATTAGTGGAAAGACAAATTGCTACATCCCACCAACCCATCAGCCCAATAGCACTGAAATTGTTTAGTTTAGGGATACAGTGTGGAAACAGGCCCTTCGGACCACTGGGTCCACGCCGACCAGTGATCCCCACACATTAACACTATCCTACACACACCAGGACAATGTTTACATTTACCAAGCCAATTAATCTACAAACCTGTATGTCTTTGGAGTGTGGGAGGAAACAGGGAGGAAATCTCAGAGAAAACCCACGCAGGTCACGGGGAAAACGTACAAACTCCTTACAGACAGCACCCATAGTCGGATCGAACCCGGGTCTCCGGTGCTGCAAGTGCTTTAATGCAGCAACTCTACTGCTGCGCCACTGTGCTGCCCGTAATTGTTTGCTACATCATTCTGTCCCCCAGTTCTTTTCAAATAAGAAACCCGTTGTTGTTATCAATGCAATCATGGTTTTTCTGCAAAATCATCATTTATTGATTCCTTTAGTATTAAAAAGCCTATCAATCTCTGTCAGTGACATACTACACGGAAAAAAGGCCCTTGTGTTTCTGAGTCTGTGCCGATCATTAACGATCCATTTACACTAATCCTACATTAATCCCATTTTAATTCCTGTCACATTCTCATCAATTCGCCCCGATCCTAACAGGCAACTAAATACCAGGGGCAATTGACAATGACCAATTATCCTATCAATCTGCATATCTTTGGGATTGGGAGGAAAGAGAGCACCCGAAGCAAACCCACGTGGTCACAGGGAGAATGTGCAACCTCCAAACAAACAGCACCTAAAGTCAGGATTGAACTCTGGGCTCTGGTATTGTGAGGCAGCAGCACTTCTAACTGCACCACTGTGAGGAAAATTCTTCCTAAGTATTCTCAATGACTGAGCACCGACAACCTCTGAAGTATAGAATTTCAGAGATACTGAGCGATTTCTCCTCATCATAGTCTGAAATCCCTGAGTCTTATTTTGAGTTGAGTTTTGAGTTATGTCCAACCTCTCTAGTAAGGAAAATAATTTTCCAGCATCTAATTTCTCACCATTTTTAATAATGTAATGGGCTGGCTTTTGCGACCAGTGTGAGTTGCCAGCACTTGCTGCTGGTGCACAGTGACATCGAGAGTCAACTTCCCAGCATGAGCTTAATGCAAAATCTTGGGTGGTTTTCTACACCAGGAGCTTGTGCATCACTCTCTCCTGTGCATGTAAATGCAGCATTAGGCATGGAGGCTAGTATTGGTTTCATCCACAAATGAGTGGGCTATGTCAAAGTCCAAAATGCAGCTGGAGCTACCACGTAGAGTGCTTAGCCTTACCATATTTTAATCCTTTAAACACTGAATGTTTCTCAGGCATTCAAAATGTTCAGCAATCTACAAACGCATTTAAAAATGTCAACTCCTGAAACACTTTCAAACATAGAAAATCTTAATTAACAAACCATTAAAGGCATATTTTTTTTAAATATTCGAAACGACTTTAATATCCATCTTGCTTCATTAGCCAAAGAAATGCCTGTTTAAATTATCTAAATATTACCACTTAGAGTTGCTACATTTAAATCAAGATAGGAAAATTCCTTGAAGCTCCTCAAACAATGTAACATCTTCAAGGCAAATAAGTTGCAGATGACTAATTTAGGATATTGTCCCCCCTTTGAATTCCACATTGAGTTCATCACTGGAGCACATCTGCAAAACTGCGGTGAATTCACTGCCAGCGGTTTCCTGACATGTGTTCAACATGCATGTATGAACATCCTGTAGTTGCTTTCAGATGTGCGTAGTGACTGTGGTAGTAAAGGTATGGACCAGTACAGGTTAATGACATTACTTCTCATTCTTCTAAGAAATTGTAACTTTTTCAAGTCTGTTTCTCCCCTCATTGGACCTTGTTCCCCTCTAAGAGGAAACAATGAACCTTCAGTGCAGATCTTCTAAGGCCAATCTATCTCTCCTTAGGTCAGGGGATAATGTGTACATAGTTCTCCAGGGTCATTTTAATCCACAACCTTTTGCATTTTGACAACTTGATTAGTACGGTGCAGAGGTTATGGGGAGAAGGCAGGAGAATGGGATTAGGAGAGAGAGATAGATCAGCCGTGATTGAATGGTGTAGATGATGGATCAAATGGCCTATTTCCGCTCCTATCACTTATGTTCTTATGAATAATTTGTGGAACTGGCAAGAACAAGTCTAACCAGGTAAGAGTAAATGCAAGAAAACTATAAATGGCAGCTGTGATACTGATTCCATTGTAACTTATGGTAGGAAGTTGTCAATAGTTCCAAAGAAACAGGTTACATTGAAAAAAACTATTTTAGCAGTTGCCTCATTTGCTTGCAAAGAGTGAAACTTCTACTACACAAAAATCAAAAGAATTAAGCCATTTAGGTATCCATAAGGCCAGAATCTGCTACTAAGATTCACCAAGGTTTGGAATTTCAGTGATGGCTGGTTCATTGCAGCCATCTCAGCATAACTTCCTGAGCTCAAGCACATGGAAGTCTATCAATGGGCTCTCACCTAAGAATGGATCTGGAAATCAAAGTAGAGTCAGATAATAGTTCCAAAGGAGGGAACAAGATAAGTGTTGGCCTCATGGGTGGGAGCTATCCTAGAAAATCTCAGATTGGCATCTACAATGCTAAAAACAGCATAATGCAAATTAGAGGCACAATGCTAACACAGCCAATGAAATTTTGCAGCCAATTTCTTAATTGTGCTGGGAATTGATGGTGAAGGAGTTGGGGGATGGTGCCAGTGTATGTTTGGAACAAGGACTGATCACGTAACCAATAAAACGGCTGACAGGCTTAGCTGGGACCCATGCCCTTGGCTATGCCTTCGACTTGACGTGAATGTGCTTTTTGTTTCTCTATTCAGATTTGATAAGTTCCACCCTTCTGTAATTTATAAACATTGATATCTGATGCTCTGCTGTTTTGACAAAATTTAACAGTTAAAAACCAGGACATAGTTTCGAAAGGCATATTTATGAACTATATCAACAGCTTTACAAAAGAGGAAGTTTTGGTGACAAAACCTCAACAAGAAAGTAAGATGGAACACCAAATACCGAGTTTACAAAACTAATATTTGGAACATGATGAATAGATCTTATTTTATCCTTTGTGCAAGAAGGAACTGCAGATGCTGGTTTAAACCGAAGATAGACACAAAAAGCTGGAGTAACTCAGCGGGACAGGCAAGATCACTGGAGATGATGAATGGGTGACGTTTCGAGTCGAGATCCTTCTTCAGACTCTCTGAGGAAGGTTCTCGACTAGAAACGTCACCCATTCCTTCTCTCCAGAGATGCTGCCTGTCCTGCTGAGTTACTCCAGCTTTTTGTCATTTTATCCTTTGTTGACTACATTGAAATTTGTTAGAGACAAAGAGGAAAATAATTTTGTGTATACATAAAATTGCATTGTTTACAATTATCACAGTAGGTATCAGTTAAAAGCACATTTGATTGCTCAGCTAATCTGGTAACAGCCAACATATCATTTGCCATCCTAACTGGCTGCCCAACCTGCATGTCAGCTTTATAGACACTTATATACAAGCACAGCCAGACCCCAATCTCTTGCCATTTACAAAATACTCATCATTCCACATTGTATTACATCTGCAATGTTGTTGCTCAGTCATTCAGCTTGTCTATATCCACTTAAAGCCTTTTTGCATCCACATCATTACTCACATTATCATTTTTGTATTATCAGCAACTCGGAAATATGACTTTGATCTACTCAGCTAAATTGTAGCTCTAGACTGTGACAAGCTGGGGCCCAAGCACCGCTTTCAGAGGCACCTCTACTATTTTGCCAAGATAAGAAAGGTCCCATTTATCCCTATTCTGTTTTCTACCTGCTAACTAACTCTCAATCCATGCTGGTATTTTATTCCCAACTTGTTCTCATTTTTTGTCCTAATCTCCTGTGTAGGACCTAATTTTACTTCGGAGTCACGTGAGTGACTACGTGAAGAACCCACCCAGTGCGCAGGCGCGGCATTATGTCAGCAGCGCAACAGCGGCAGCAGCTGGAGCCAGGCTCTCCAGCGGCAGGATAAAGACAAGACCTCAGGTAAGTGAGTCTTTTGTATTACAGAGAGTCGCTAACGGAGGAAGAAGCTATGGCTACCCGAAAGCGACCAACAAAGAGGACTGCCTGCCCAACTCCACCCGAGGAGGGGTCAATATCTGGGCGGCAGCCACCAGCGGCGGAGGAGCTGTTTGAACGCTCCCGCACACCCGACGCCGAGCCGCTCCCTGTGCCGCCGATTGCGACGCCCCGCACAGGGAGAAAATCAACCCGAAAAACAGATCGGCCGGTGGCCTCCGACTAGTCGGAGGAACGGGTACACTCTCCACCGGCGAAACGGGGAGACAGCCGCTTAAGCTGCATAAGGCAGCTGCTCGAGCAGATGCTCGAGGAGGAGATGCAGGCAAGGCATCTCCAAGGAGGACGGGCTGTGGCCTCCTCCAGACCATCACCACACCCTTCTGTTCCCTCCTTGTTTGAGGTCAGTAAGGGAGGCCAGGACTGGGCTGGCCTATCACAAGGGCAGGCGGACGACAGCGCAAGCATGCCAGGCGAGCTGGAGGAAGAAGAGCTACTGGGTGTAGTCAGCAGGTATGCAGCGCCCCCGAGGACCGGAATGATGCTAGCGCCAAGAATGGCGGCCAGTATCAACAGGCTCTCCAATAAGCCATTGCAGGAGAAAATTATACAAGAGGCCCTCGACACTTACACAGCGCCGGAAAACTGCGAAGCGCTTCGAGTAAAGACCGTAAACGGCCAGATATGGAGCCAGCTGGGGCAGCATATCAGGACACAAGAGCTGAAGATGCAGCGTATCCTGAAGCTCCACACCGCAGCCATTACCGCCTTTGCTCGGTCCACGGGGAACGTGGAGCTCTCTACACCTCAGCAGGACGTGCTGGCCCTAATGTGCAACACGCAGTATGAGCTCAACAATTTAAGGCGTGAAAACATCAGGCCTGCCCTCAACCCCAAATACGCGGGCCTTTGCAAAGCTCCGGCGCCAGAAAAGGAGGCGCTACTATTCGGGGCCGACTTGGCGAAAAGGCTCAAGGAACTGGAAGAGGCGGCCAAGCCTGTAGGCCTCATGAGGGCAGGGCCAGGACCGAGCAGGGTGAAGACACCCAGTTGGCAGCACGCCTCGGCATCCACCAGCAGGTACCGAGCTGGTGAAAGCCTGGTGACCGCTTCCCACTACCCCCAGAGCTATTTTTTAGAGCGGGGCCCAGAGCGGAGCCGTGGGAAGATACGCCGCCCCACCACAGCACCAACAAGGACACCCTCGGGCCAAACCCATCGCAAACGCTCCCAGAAATGAACATGGAGGTAGGTGGGTCTGGTTCCTGTCAACATACGCAGACAAAGGGTGTTGTATTAACAGGAGGGCGTTTAAGGTTCTTCAAACATGTTTGGTGCTCCTTTACTAACAACAAGTTTATACTCAACAGTATCAGTGGATACAAAATTGAATTTAAACCAGGCATAGAACCACCGGTTCAGCACATACCCCAAAGGGTATTCCTTCCCACAGAATTAGAGAAGGTAGAAGGACAAGCTGAACTAGATAGGCTCGTGTCCAAGGGCATCATTGAGAGGGCCAGACACGAGCCATTGGAATTTGTATCGAATATATTTATCAAAACCAAAAAAGATGGTGGATGTCGCATTATCATTGATTTGACATCACTAAATCAGTCTGTTGAGTATCAACATTTCAAAATGGAGACATTTGTTACTGCCAGACAACTGATCTCCAAGGGATACTTCATGGCAAGCATAGATATTAAGGATGCTTACTATTTAGTCCCCATTCATAAGGATCATTTCAGATATCTGAAATTTATCTGGATGGGGCAACTATGGCAGTATAGAGCATTACCCAATGGTTTAACGACAGCTCCCAGATTATTTACTAAAATTCTCAAAGTGGCCATGAAAAAATTAAGAGAACAAAAACATTTAGTCATGGCCTATCTGGATGATGTTCTCATATTGGGGAGAACAAGGGAACTAGCTGTCGCAGGAGTCTTAGCTACTAAACAACTCCTTGAAACATTGGGATTTGTTCTACACCCAGATATATCAATATTGAAGCCAACAACTAACATGGACTATCTAGGCTTCACTATCGACACTATCCGTATGACTGTCACTCTGCCAAGAGACAAAAAGGCTGCATTAGCAGAAGCCTGTAACAACTTAATCGCAAAAACACAACCAAAGATCCGGCATGTAGCCAGAGTCATTGGTAGTATAGTAGCAGCATTTCCAGCTGCACAATATGGCCCCTTGCATTATCAGAATTTACAAAGAGCAAGGACACATGCACTACGTCTAAGTAGGGGGCATTATGACCGAACTATGGACTTACCCGCTGAAGCCAAAACAGAACTTCAGTGGTGGGTGGATAACATTTGGCACAGTTACAGTCCTATCGCCGTCACCAATCCTAACATAGCCATTACAACGGATGCCAGTGCTTTAGGCTGGGGAGCTACTAACTCTATATCCAGCACAGGTGGCAGATGGACTAATTCAGAGGCATCACTACTACAATCACTTGGCATAAATTATTTGGAGATGCTAGCCGCCTTTTATGGGCTAAAAGCATATGCATCCGATATGCGGCACGTGCATGTCAGGTTAATGATTGATAACACGACGGCGGTGTCTTACATCCGGCACATGGGTGGCATAAAATCAGTGTCATGCAACAAATTGACTACTATAATCTGGCAATGGTGTGTCGAGAGACATATTTGGCTATCAGCTGCCTATTTACCAGGCAAGCTAAACACAGTGGCGGACACCAGGTCACGAAAATTCAATGACAACATCGAATGGATGTTAGACCCAAAAATATTTGCTAGAATTGTTAAGCAATACGGTACGCCAGATATAGATTTGTTTGCGTCTAGATTAAATCACCAGCTACCCATGTATGTGGCTTGGGAACCAGACCCAGAGGCAGCAGCGGTAGATGCCTTCACGCTGGATTGGGGAAATTTCTTCTTCTATGCTTTCCCTCCCTTCTGCCTCATCAGCCGGGTACTCCAGAAAATACAAGCAGACTCGGCTTCAGGTATTCTGGTCGTACCCGACTGGCCTACCCAACCATGGTTCCCAGTTTTCCACGACATGGTGGTAGAGTCACCTATGGTTTTTCACAGCCACCCACAACTAGTGACTCACCCGGTATCCGGCATAAGCCATCCATGCCATCAAAAATTGAAACTCCTGGTTTGTAGGTTCTGAACAGGCCTTACCAGGGATTGGGGTTATCAGAACGAACAATCACCACCATGTCGGCGTCCCTGCGAGTCTCTACCAAGAAACAGTACTTGACCTACATCAAGAAATGGGAGCAGTACTGCTTGGATGCAGGGACATCATACAAGACAGCCTCGATCACGGACGTGCTGGAATTCCTGGCCCACTTGCACCATGACCAAAAGATGAGCTACAGTGCCATCAATGCAGCACGGAGCGCCCTGTCCGCTTACCTTATGCCTACAGGACATCACAGCATTGGATCCCACCCTCTGGTTATAAAACTCCTCAAAGGGATTTATAATACTAAACCCCCTACACCCAGATACACCCATGTATGGGATGTAAGTGTAGTCACAAATTGTCACACCTTAGAGGTTGGCCTCCGGTATGATCCTTGAGTCTGGAGCAGTCCACTCTCAAGACCCTCATGCTCATGGCGCTCGTCTCTGCGCAAAGGGTTCAGTCACTGCATCAACTAAGACTGGACAACATGGTAACCACCCCAGACTCCATTACATTTACCATGCCGGGGTTGGTAAAACAAAGCAGGCCAGGTATGCCCAACTCTCTGTTAATCTTCCGGGCCTATCCTCCAGAAACTAGGCTGTGTGTAGTGACCCATCTATACAACTACGTAGACACAACCCAAACGCTTAGAGGGAGTGAAAAAGCCTTATGGGTCAGCCACAAAAAGCCTTTTGGACGGGTTACCAGCCAGACAATATCTAGGTGGTTGAAACAGGTCTTAAAAGCCGCGGGGATTAACACGGATGTTTTTAAATCCCATTCTATCAGGGCAGCGTCCACGTCAGCGGCGGAACGGATGCAGGTTCCCATAGACCACATCCTTAGTACAGCGGGATGGTCAAGGGAATCAACGTTCCGGAAATTCTACCACAAACCGCTGATGGAGAAGGACTTGTTTGCGGACAAAATTTTAGAATCTGCAAACTTATAATTTAAAGCCCAGGGGAGCTATTTTTTGTTATTGTTAAATAAACATTTTTGTTTCAAAAAACTAACAAATTCGTTGGTCTTTAGATACCACTTCCTCCCTCGATGAACTTCGGCAGTGAGTGATATAGCTGTTACACGGTTTGAAATCACAGACCTTTGAAGTCTTCACGTAGTCACTCACGTGACTCCGAAGTAAAATAGTGAGATTAAACGAGTACTTACCAGTGCGAAGTTTGATCTGTATTTTATGAGGAGTTACGATGAGGGATTACGTGCCCTCCGCTCCCACCCTCGTTGTATAGATCAAACTCAAGCTGATGTCTCTTTAATCTTTACTATCTTTACTTCAATATTGTGTCTATCTGTGATTCCACACCGCTGCTTGGAAGTACGCCGCGCCTGTGCACTGGGTGGGTTCTTCACGTAATCCCTCATCGTAACTCCTCATAAAATACAGATCAAACTTCGCACTGGTAAGTACTCGTTTAATCTCACTATTAAATGAATTTTGAAAATTCAAACACCCGCTGGCTCCTTGTCACCTCTCTGATGGATACATTCTCAATGAAGTCCAACAGATTAGTCAAACATGATTTCCATTTTTCATAAAGCCATGTTGACTCTGCTCGATCATATCATAATTTGCTATTTCATTCTTTATTATAGATCACAGCAATTCCCCATTCACCAATGTTAGACTAACAAGTCGGTGGTTCTCTCTCTACTCACTTTCTTAAATAGTGGGGTCACATATGCTACCCTTCAAACTGCACGATCCATTCTTTGAGCTATAGAATTTTGGAAGATAATAACCAGTGCATCCATTATCACTACCTTCACTTCTTTCAAAATATTGGTTTGTAGAAAATATAGTCCTTGGGAATATCACTACCATCCTTGGGGTTGATCAGTAGTCCTTGGGATTGATCAGTTCTCAAACTTATTTACCTGTCTTGTATATATCCTTACTAAAAATAATTCATTTTACTTCCTCACCTGAATTGAATCTTAAATCTGCGATAGACAAAAATGCTGGAGAAACTCAGCGGGTGAGGCAGCATCTATGGAGCGAAGGAAATAGGCAACTTTTCGGGCCGAAACCCTTCTTCAGACTGCATTATTTCTGGGAAAGTTTTTGTGTCTTTTCCATGAAGATAGATAGATAGATAGATTCCATGAAAATAGTTGAATTCCTTTGGCATTGATATATTCCCCATTATAAATTATTCTGTTTCCGTTTGCAGGAGAGTGTCTTGGCCCTTGCTAGTTTTTTATTTCCTTTTCACATCCCAATGAAAAGTCTTGTAGGTGTTTTTTCATGTTTCTGGGTAGTTTACTCTAGTATACTTTGTTTTTGGTTCTTGTACAATGCCAAACCATTGCCTACACAACACCATACAATTCACTGTCCTTTCTCAATCTACCCAGCCAAGCTGAACCTCATTCAAAATCATGGAGTTTCAGAGAGATGTGGCAGGGAAGCAGGACCTTTAGTCCACAAAGCATGTGCTAATCATCGTACCCATTTTTACAATGATCCTACCTTCACCCATTTTATTCTTCCCAACATCTCATCGACTCCTCTCCCCCCCATTGAGTCTACCACTCAGTAGGAAACCAAAACATCGAAAGGCAATTCATACTGTCACAGGGAGAATATGCAAATTCACACAACCAGCATCAGAGGACATGATTGAGCCTAGGTTGCTTGTAAAGTGTGGCCGTAGCTCTATTCTCTGCACCACTGATTCCTATGTCTAGATTGAAAACAACAATGTAAAATTCTTTCAAATTAGGGTCACATTTTCCCCTGGTCCCACTTACAAGAAGATTATAAATTAATCCTTTCTCTTTACAACTCTGGATCTAATATAGACAGTTTCCTGGCCATTTCCATAACATACTGATCTAGAAATGCATCCTGTACACATTGAAAGAATTCTTCATGTACATTGTTAGTACTAATTTCACTTGCCAATCTATATGCAGATTAAAGTTCCACATGATTACAGTTTCTTCCCTCTTATAAGCATCTGTAATTCCCTCATTTATACCATGCCCCACGTCACTCCTGCTATTCTAAGGTCCATAAACAACCCTCCCAATGCTTTCTGCCTCCTGCTGTTTTTTTAGCTTCACCCAAATTGATTCTATATTATGACATGCTCCTTCCTAAAGGGCCTGTCCCACTTAGCGATTATTTCGGCGAATGCCGGCATCATATCAGTGTCACCAAAAGATTTTGAACATTTTAAAATCCAGCTGGGACAAAAAATGTTGCGACACTTGAAAAAACACAGCGCGTCATATGTCATCACGCCGCGTCACGCCATGTCTCTACCGCATCACTCCGCAAATTTTTCGGTGACCTGATTCATCAGTCAATGATGCCGGCAGTCACCGACAAAATCGCCAAGTGGGACAGGCCCTTAACTACTTAATTGGCACCATCATTTATAGCAATGCAACCCAACATCCCTTTCTTTTCTGCATATCTTTCCTAAACTTTGAATATACACTCATGACTGTGCAGCCAAGTTCCAATCCAACTCATCTTTGCAGACGACACAACTGTACTGGGACGAATATGAAATAATGAAGAGACGGAATACAGGAAGGAGATTGAGAACCTCATAACTTTGTGCCAAGACAACAATCTCTTCCTCAAAGGTAGACACAAAATGCTGGAGTAACTCAGCGGGTGAGGCAGCATCTCTGGAGAGAAGGAATGGGTGATGTTTTGGGTTGAGACCCTTCTTCAGACTGATGTCAGGGGAGTGGGCGGGGCAAAGATAGAATGTAGTCGGAGAGTGCAAGACTGGTGGGAAAACTGGGAAGGGGGAGGGGATAGAGAGGGAAAGCAAGGGCTATTTGGTTAGATCTCCTCCTCAATGTCACCAAGACAAAGGCGATTGTGATCGACTCAGGAAGCGAAGCAGCACACACCTTTGGATACATTGATGGTGCCAAAGTAGTGACGGCTGATAGCTTCTTAGGAATAAATATCAACAGCAATTTAGCCTGGACCAGCCACAGAGAAGCAATGGCCAAGAAACGCAACCAAAACATCACCTATTCCTTCGCTCTATAGATGCTACCTCACCCGCTGAGTTTCTCATAACATTTTTGTCTACCTTCACTTTTTCCTGCATCTGCAGTTTTCTTTTTAACACACCAACACCTCTACTTCCTTAGAAAGCTTAGGCATGTTTGGCATGTTCCCAACAACACTCAACAGCATCTACTGATGCGCCATAGAAAGTATTTTATCGGGATGTATCACAGCATGGTTTGGGAACAGCTCCATCCAAGACCGCAAGAATTTGCAGGAAGTTGTGGACACAACCCAGTCCATCACGCAAACCAATCTTCCTTCCATCGACTCCATCTACATCTCATGCCGCCTTGGCAAGGCCACCAGCATAATCAAGGACAAGTCTTTGAGGGACAAGCCAGTCTTTCTCACATCAAGCAAGAGGTATAGCATTGTGAAAATGCAAACATCCAGATTCAGGGACATTAGACAATAGACAATAGGTGCAGGAGTAGGCCATTCGGCCCTTCGAGCCAGCACTGCCATTCAATGTGATCATGACTGATCATCCCCAATCAGTACCCCGTTCCTGCCATCTCCCCATATCCCCTGACTCCGTTATCTTTAAGAGCCCTATCTAGATCTCTCTAGAATGTATCAAGGGAACTGACCTCCACTGCCCTCTGAGGCAGAGAATTCCACAGACTCACAACTCTCTGTGAGAATAAGTGTTTCTTTGTCTCCATTTGAAATGGCTTACCCCTTATTATTAAACTGTAACCCCTGGTTCTGGAATCCCCCAACATCGGGAACATGTTTCCTGCCTCTAACTTGTCAAAATCATTAACAATCTGATATGTTTCCATAAGATCCCCTCTAATTCTTCTAAACTCCAGAGTGTATAGGCCCAGCCGCTCCATTCTCTCAGCATATGACAGTCCCGCCATCCCTGGAATTAACCTTATAAACCTACGCTGCACTCCCTCAATAGCAAGAATGTTCTTCCTCAAATTCAGGGACCAAAACTGCACACAATACTCCAGGAGTGGTCTCACTATGGCCCTGTAAAACTGCAGAAGGACCTCTTTGCTCCTATACTTGACTCCTCTTGTTATAAAGGCCAACATGTCATTCGCTTTCTTCACTGCCTGCTGTACCTGCATGCTTACTTTCATAACCGATGAGATCCCGTTGTACTTCCCCTTTTCCCAACTTGACCCCATTTAATTTAGTCCCAGCTGTTATCATGCAACTGAACTATCCTGTCACCACTAGAGAGCAGTCCTGACCTACCATCTACCTGATTGGAGACCCTTGGGCTTTTTAATTGCACTTTATTGGACTTTATCTTGCACTACACGTTATCCCCTTTAACGTGTTGATTGTAACTAATGTATACTCTTTTCACTGACTGCCACAGCACACAACAAAAAACATTTTCACTGTACCTCAGTACACGTGACAATAATAAACTGGACTAAAGTCAGGTCAAGAGAGTTTTATTGTCATGTGTCCCAGATAGGACAATGAAATTCTTGCTTTGTGCAGCAAAACAGAATATTGTAAGCATAAATACAGAACAGTTCAGTGTGTCTATACAGCATAGACCATATATATACACATAAGTAAACAGATAAAGTGCAATAGGCTGTTATAGTTCAGAGTTTGTTTGATGGCGAGTTTAATAGCCTGATGGCTGTGGGGAAGAAGCTGTTCATGGACCTGGATGTACCAGGCTCCTGTACCTTCTACCTGATGGCAGCGGAGAGATGAGTGTGTGGCCAGGATGGTGTGGGTCTTTGATGATGCTGGCAGCCTTCTTGAGGCAGCGACTGCGATAGATCCCTTTGATGGTGGGGAGGTCAGAGCCAATGATGGACTAAGCAGTGGTTACAACTTTCTGCATTCTTTTCCGTTCCTGGAAGCTCAAGTTGCCGAACCAAGCCATGATGCAACCAGTCAGCATTTACAATATATATTAATGATCTGGATGAGGGAATTGAAGGCAATATCTCCAAGTTTGCGGATGACACTAAGCTGGGGGGCAGTGTTAGGTGTGAGGACGATGCTAGGAGACTGCAAGGTGACTTGGATAGGCTGGGTGAGTGGGCAAATGTTTGGCAGATGCAGTTTAATGTGGATAAATGTGAGGTTATCCATTTTGGTGGCAAAAACGGGAAAGCAGATTATTATCTAAACGGTGGCCGATTGGGAAAGGGGGAGATGCAGCGAGACCTGGGTGTCATGGTACACCAGTCATTGAAGGTAGGCATGCAGGTGCAGCAGGCAGTAAAGAAAGCGAATGGCATGTTGGCTTTCATAGCAAGAGGATTTGAGTATAGGAGCAGGGAGGTTCTACTGCAGTTGTATAGGGTCTTGGTGAGACCACACCTGGAGTATTGCGTGCAGTTTTGGTCTCCAAATCTGAGGAAGGACATTATTGCCATAGAGGGAGTGCAGAGAAGGTTCACCAGACTGATTCCTGGGATGCCAGGACTGTCTTATGAAGAAAGACTGGATAGACGTGGTTTATACTCTCTAGAATTTAGGAGATTGAGAGGGGATCTTATAGAAACTTACAACATTCTTAAGGGGTTGGACAGGCTAGATGCAGGAAGATTGTTCCCGATGTTGGGGAAGTCCAGGACAAGGGGTCACAGCTTAAGGATAAGGGGGAAATCCTTTAAAACCGAGATGAGGAGAACTTTTTTCACACAGAGAGTGGTGAATCTCTGGAACTCTCTGCCACAGAGGGTAGTTGAGGCCAGTTCATTGGCTATATTTAAGAGGGAGTTAGATGTGGCCCTTGTGGCCAAGGGGATCAGAGGGTATGGAGAGAAGGCAGGTACGGGATACTGAGTTGGATGATCAGCCATGATCATATTAAATGGCGGTGCAGGCTCGAAGGGCCGAATGGCCTACTCCTGCACCTAATTTCTATGTTTCTATGTTTCTATGTTTCTCTACTGTGCACCTGTAGAGGTTCGAGAGAGTCCTCTTTGGCATACCGACTCTCCATAGTCTTCTCAGGAAGTAGAGGTGCTGATGTCCTTTCTTTATAATTGCATCAGTGTGCTGGGACCATGAAAGATCTTTGGAAATATACACGTCTAGGAATTTGAAGTTCTTGACCCTTTCCATGATATAAATGGGATTGTGGGTCCCTATCCTACCCCTTCCAAAGTCCACAATCAGTTCCTTGGTTTTGCTGGTGTTGAGAGCCCAGTTATTATGCTGGCACCATTTGGTCAATCGGTCAATCTCACTTCTGTACTCTGACTCGTCACCATCAGTGATTCGTCCCAAAACAGTGGTGTCGTCGGCAAATTTGATGATAGAGTTCGCACTATGACCGGCCACGCAGTCATGAGTATAGAGTGAGTAAAGCAGGGGGCTGAGCAAGCGGCCTTGAGGTGCTCCCATGCTGGTTATTATTGAGGATGACACATTTCCACCAATATGGATGGACTGTGGTCTGTGGATGAGGAAGTCGAGGATCCAATTGCAGAGGGATGCGCAGAGACCCAGATCTGAGAGCTTGGTAACCAGCTTGGAGGGGGTGATCGTATTAAACGCCGAGCTGCGGTCAGTGAGTTTTTATTTTGTCCAAGTGGTCCAGAGCGGAGTGGGGAGCCAGTGAGATCGCATTGACTAAACTGATTTAGTCAACAGATGCATTGATCTATTGACTAAACTGATTATACCCAATATTTTCTGTTTTAATCAAATTTTCAGCATTACCTGTTTGTTTGATTTGCGGTATGCTATGATTTACAAAGCTATTTCTTGCTACAGTGAATGGCATGCATAGGAATACACTGTACCAAAATTCCTATAATCCATTTTGTTCAGTTTTTTCCGTTTATTGAATGTCCCGGAACAGATCTCCTTGGTAAGTTGAGAAATGGCTGTACATTCAAAACTATTCCTCTGTACAATAACGTTATCTCATAATGTCATAGTCATCCAGCATGGAAACGGGTCCTAAGGCCCAATATATACGTGACAACCCATCTAAGTTGGTTCCATTTGTGATATGGGTCAAATTGGCAAATGACACTACCCATATCCTTCTCCCAAAACATTTGTGTCCAATTTTGTGGTCACCTATGCTTGCTAACCAAGACTGCCTCACTGTTCAGCACTGCCTCAAGGTTTAAAAGTTTCCAAATCCGGTGTATTACATCCCTTCCGTTTTCTCTAATATCCTGCAACCTTTTAACCTCCAAAGACATCTATGCTCATCCATTTATGGTTTACTCTCTTCTATCGCTGCACCACTTGCACACATCTTCAGCTGCAAATAAATCTCAGTTTGGAATTTCTTCTATCACCCCCTCCTCCCTGCCAACCCTGCTCCATTGAGATGCTGCTGAAGCTTTCTCCTATGAGAAAGTTTTAGATCGTCTCCTCTTCTGTCTTTTATATGACTCTAAATCAATGTTTTCACAATGGCCCTGTGAAGTTTCTCTACATTAAGCGGGCGACATAAATGTTGATTTTGAAATAAGCAACAAACTGAGGTAAGCAATTTAGTCCACTGTTCGCATTGTGGTGTAGTATTTTCTTGCAGGGACTGTTGCTCAGTCAATTCGTAATGGAGCTGATCACATTTACACGTGTTTGTTGTTAACGCTGATTTAGTAGAAGTGAAAGCTATTAACAATAGCAATAACTAATCCCGAGGATGAACTCGTACACAATTGATTTTTTTCCAATGAAGCTCCATAATCAGACAGCTGGTGGAACAATGCTAATCAATCAATATGACGACTAGACTGTTGTGAAGTTTAAATTTTAATGACAAATAACCAGTGATCAGTCGGCCTAATCTCTAGGTATCCCTAGGCAATTCCCAGACTTTGGCCAAGAACCCAGCCGCTGGAAGCAAGTTAATCTCCCTGGGGGGGGTGGGTTTCATGATGATCAGGATAGCTGCAGCACTAATTTATTTTATAGCAGCCTGGAAGAGCACTCCTTCTGGCTGCACATAAAATAAATGGTTGCACCTACACTTGAGGATCTTTGCTTGTATAAAGTCCATGATTGATTTTTAATAAAGATTCCAAGATTGTTTAGTTTAGTTTGGTTTAGTTTAGAGATACAGCATGGAAACACCACTGAGCCCACACTGATTAATCACATGTTCACACTGGTTCTATCTTATCCTCTTTTGCATCCACTTCTTACACAGTCGGGCAATTTACAAACCTGGGTTTGTAAGTTAATTGCCCTCTGTAAATTGCCCTGGTGTGTAGGGATGTGAATGGGGATTTTACTTCGGAGTCACGTGAGTGACGACGTGAAGAAGGGCCGTCCATCTGCGTGCGCGTCATTACGTCTGAACGCAACACGCGCGACAGACTGGCAGGCACTGTGTCCTCCCAGCCGTCGGGATGAGCAGGTAAGGAAAGTTGAACTACCTACCTGCGGTTTTTCGGGCTTGAAGTTTTTTTCAGAGCCCAGATGTCGAGGAGACGGCCCGCGGGGATGTCGGCTGCCGAAGACCGCAGCATTCCAAATAGCGGGCGACGGTCTTGTTCCCGACATTAGCGCCGACAGCAGAATCGGCAGGAGACTTTGCGCGCGGGAGCTCCGTGGTTGTCCTGCGGGGCGTAATGCCACCCGCAAGTTTATCAAACCCGTTGACTCTGATGAGTCCGGGGAAGAGGGATACCCTCCCTCAACGGAGAGCGTCTGAGGACGACTTCTCCCACATGGAGCAACTTGTGGAGAAGTTGCTCCAACACGGCAGGAGACTTTGCGGGGACAAGCAGAAGAAAGGAAGTAAGTAAGTAAGTTTTATTTATATTGCACTGTTTAAGTCAACACCAAAATGCTTTACATAAAAGGAATAATAAGCTTCCATACAAACAAACAGAAAATAAGTGCTTCTGCAATCATCCAGGTTCCACTGGGCGCTTCCCTGGATGGAATCTAGCTCTTGACAGCCCGGGTATTATGGAGAACCAGCAGGCAGCAGCACCTGTTTTCAGGGCTGCACAAATGCCTACTGCTCTGAGGAGAGGAGCATTCATGGTCCGTTTCAGTCTGACCCAAAGCTAGAACCACATTAAGGTCCACTGGAAGGGCCATGTCAGCACAGGTATCCTCAGGGGCCTGCGGCAGCACCTGTTTTCAGGGTTGCCTACGAACCTGACTCTCAGTGGAGGGGAGTGTGAATGATCAGTAGGTAACTGATCTCGAATTTAAAGTATGAACATACTGAAGCACATGCATATGGCCTCAAGAGCCAGCAGTTGGCAGAATATCCGCATAGGCAACAACACACCCCACACCTCCATAGGAGGTAAGCGGTTCACTGAATCCGGTGGTAGCTTGAAAGCTGGGCACAGAAATATGATCAGAGTCGTCTTTCAAGGCAGACTCAAAATAATGGCCAGAATTGTCCTGCAAGGCAGGTTCAGTATGATAAAGTTCAGACCAGACCCAAGCAGAGGTCAGGAGAAACATGGAATCCACACTCCTTACCAGTCCTACTCCCAATCAAGGAGAGAAAAGGAATCCTCATCAGGGGCCTTTGGGCTCACCACAAGACCACCAGTAGCCATGAAGGTAGGTGGGTCTGGGTTTACTGAAACATGGGATTGTGGACCTGTTGATAATTTACTCTTGTGTTCTTGTTCAAAATGACAATAACATGAATTTTCAGAACTGGTTTTAAAACAGATAATAACATGTGATTATTTTTACTGCACAACATACACAGGTTCCAAGCAGACTTGGAACTTGGACTGGAATTGTCATCGAGGCAGGTCCAGTATTTTTGGGCAGGATTGCCATTCAGGACATGTGACAGATGGAGGATGTCACTTCATCCAGGTTTAACTCATTTGTGCAGTGCAAACTTTTAGAAACAGTAATTTTGTTACGGGCTAACTACTGTTTTATAGGAACTTCCTATAAAATGGTCACATGGCATGCATCGACCTCAAAGATGCATACTATTCGGTGTCTATTCACTAAGAACAGGAGATATTTGAAGTTTTACTGGATGGTATGGATCTGCCAAATGGGTTGACATCAGCTCCTAGACTATTGACAAAACTACGGAAGACAATTCTGGGCCTACAAAGGTCTCAGAACCATATAGTAATGGCATATTTGGACTATTTCATTTTGGAGTCATCAAGAATTGGCAGAAGCATCAGTCAAAGCAAACCAAAACCCTGTTTGATAGAATTGGTTGCCTCATCCATCCAGTTAAAACAAAATTGACACCTACAAGGGTAATTGATTACCTAGAATTTACTATCAAAAACAGTAAATATGTTGGTGTGGCGGCTCCTAAGGGTCGTGCCATTATACTGCCGAACCCCTCGGCACAGGAGTGGTGCAGTCCAGAGGCGGCCCTCAGCCGGAGGGTTTAAAAGGCAGGGTTTGGGTGGGAGGAAACAACTGGGAGGAATACAATAAAGGTGCTTCTCAAACACTGGACTTCGTGCCTCCTTTTGAGACCCACGCACCACATTGGTGACCCCGACGCTCCATTGGCGTCGTGATGGAGAGACGAGAAAGCCTTACCTCCTCACACGCCAGCCCGACCCTGTCTCTGGACGCAGTCGCCGTTAAGCTGCCCAACTTCTGGACCACCCAGCCGCTCATCTGGTTCCAGCAGGCGGAGGCCCAGTTCAACCTGCGGGGCATCACGGTCGATGCCACCCGTTTCTATTACCTGGTGGGAGCCCTCGACCAGCTTGAAGAAGTCACGGACTTCCTCGCAGACCCCCCGGACAATAATAAATATAGAAACATAAAAACATAGAAATTAGGTGCAGGAGTAGGCCACTCGGCCCTTCGAGCCTGCACCGCCATTCAATATGATCATGGCTGATCATCCAACTCAGTATCCCGTACCTGCCTTCTCTCCATACCCTCTGATCCCCTTGGCCACAAGGGCCACATCTAACTCCCTCTTAAATATAGCCAATGAACTGGCCTCAACTACCCTCTGTGGCAGAGAGTTCCAGAGATTCACCACTCTCTGTGTGAAAAAGCTCTCCTCATCTCGGTTCTAAAGGATTTCCCCCTTATCCTTAAGCTGTGACCCCTTGTCCTGGACTTCCCCAACATCGGGAACAATCTTCCTGCATCTAGCCTGTCCAACCCCTTAAGAATTTTGTAAGTTTCTATAAGATCCCCTCTCAATCTCCTAAATTCTAGAGAGTATAAACCAAGTCTATCCAGTCTTTCTTCATAAGACAGTCCTGACATCCCAGGAATCAGTCTGGTGAACCTTCTCTGCACTCCCTCTATGGCAATAATGTCCTTCCTCAGATTTGGAGACCAAAACTGCACGCAATACTCCAGGTGTGGTCTCACCAAGACCCTGTACAACTGCAGTAGAACCTCCCTGCTCCTATACTCAAATCCTCTTGCTATGAAAGCCAACATACCATTTGCTTTCTTTACTGCCTGCTGCACCTGCATGCCTACCTTCAATGACTGGTGTACCATGACACCCAGGTCTCGCTGTATCTCCCCCTTTCCCAATCGGCCACCATTTAGATAATAATCTGCTTTCCCGTTTTTGCCACCAAAATGGATAACCTCACATTTATCCACATTATACTGCATCTGCCAAACATTTGCCCACTCACCCAGCCTATCCAAGTCACCTTGCAGTCTCCTAGCATCCTCCTCACACCTAACACTGCCCCCCAGCTTAGTGTCATCCGCAAACTTGGAGATATTGCCTTCAATTCCCTCATCCAGATCATTAATATATATTGTAAATAGCTGGGGTCCCAGTACTGAGCCTTGCGGTACCCCACTAGTCACTGCCTGCCATTGTGAAAAGGACCCGTTTACTCCTACTCTTTGCTTCCTGTTTGCCAGCCAGTTCTCTATCCACATTAATACTGAACCCCCAATGCCATGTGCTTTAAGTTTGTATACTAATCTCTTATGTGCGACCTTGTCAAAAGCCTTCTGGAAGTCCAGATACACCACATCCACTGGTTCTCCCCTATCCACGCTACTAGTTACATCCTCGAAAAATTCTATAAGATTCGTCAGACATGATTTACCTTTCGTAAATCCATGCTGACTTTGTCCAATGATTTCACCACTTTCCAAATGTGCTGCTATCCCATCTTTAATAACTGACTCTAGCAGTTTTCCCCACTACCGATGTTAGACTAACTGGTCTGTAATTCCCCGTTTTCTCTCTCCCTCCCTTATTAAAAAGTGGGGTTACGTTTGCTACCCGCCAATCCTCTGGAACTACTCCAGAATCTAAAGAGTTTTGAAAGATTGTTACTAATGCATCCACTATTTATTGAGCTACTTCCTTAAGTACTCTGGGATGCAGCCTATCTGGCCCTGGGGATTTATCGGCCTTTAATCCATTCAATTTACCCAACACCACTTCCCGACTAACCTGGATTTCACTCAATTCCTCCACCTCCTTTGACCCGCGGGCCCCTGCTATTTCCGGCAGATCATTTATGTCTTCCTTAGTGAAGACGGAACCAAAGTAGTTATTCAATTGGTCCACCATATCCTGGTTCCCCTTGATCAACTCACCTGTTTCTGACTGCAAGGGACCTACATTTGTTTTAACTAATCTCTTTCTTTTCACATATCTATAAAAACTTTTGCAGTCAGTTTTTATGTTCCCTGCTAGTTTTCTTTCATAATCCATTTTTCCTTTCCTAATTAAGCCCTTCGTCCTCCTCTGCTGGTCTCTGAATTTCTCCCAGTTCTCCGGTATGCTGCTTTTTCTGGCTAGTTTGTACGCATCATCCTTTGCTTTGATACCATCCCTGATTTCCCTTGTTATCCATGGATGTACTACCTTCCCTGATTTATTCTTTTGCCAAACTGGGATGAACAATTTTTGTAGTTCATCCATGCAGTCTTTAAATGCTTTCCATTGCATATCCACCATCAACCCTTTTAGAATTAATTGCCAGTCAATCTTGGCCAATTCACGTCTCATACCCTCAAAGTTACCTTTCTTTAAGTTCAAAACCATTGTTTCTGAATTAACAATGTCACTCTCCATCCTAATGAAGAACTCAACCATATTATGGTCACTCTTGCCCAAGGGGCCACGCACAACAAGACTACTAACTAACCCTCCATTGCCTATTTGTAGGTTACGTCGAACAATCCTTGTTCCATACATACCAGGGCCCCATCCCCAACCTCTACCTCCGCTACATCGACGACTGCTTTGGTGCCACCTCCTGCACCCGCACACAACTGACTGACTTCATCCACTTCACCACTAATTTCCACCCGGCACTGAAATACACCTGGACCATCTCCGACACTTCCCTACCATTCCTTGACCTCACTATCTCCATTGCAGGTGATAGACTTCTAACCGACATACACTATAAACCCACTGACTCCCATGGCTATCTGGACTACACTTCTTCCCACCCTGCTTCCTGTAAGGACTCCATCCCCTACTCCCAATTCCTCCGTCTACGCCGTGTCTGTTCCACGGATGAGGCGTTCCACACCAGGACATCTGAAATGTCCTCACTATTCAGGGAACGGGGGTTCCCCTCCTCCACCATAAATGAGGCTCGCACCAGGGTCTCTTCCATACCCCGCAACACTGCTCTCTCTCCCCATCCCCGCACTCGCAACAAGGGCCGAGTCCCCCTAGTCCTCACCTTTCACCCCACCAGCCATCACATACAAAAAATAATCCTCCGTCAGTTTCGCCACCTCCAACGTGACCCCACTACTGGCCACATCTTCCCATCTCCCCCCATATCTGCCTTCCGCAAAGACCGCTCCCTCCATAACTCCCTTGTCAATTCTTCCCTTCCCTCTCGGTCCACCCCCTCCCCGGGCACTTTCCCTTGCGGCCGCAGCAGATGCAACACTTGTCCCTTTACCTCCCCCCTCAACTCCTTTCAGGGACCCAAGCAATCGTTCCAGGTGCGACAGAGGTTTACCTGCATCTCTTCCAACCTCATCTATTGCGTCCGCTGCTCTAGATGTCAGCAGATCTATATCGGTGAGACCAAGCGGAGGTTGGGCGATCGTTTCGCCGAACACCTCCGCTCGGTCCGCAATAACCTAGCTGACCTCCCGGTGGCTCAGCACTTCAACTCCCCCTCCCACTCCGTCTCCGACCTCTCTGTCCTGGGTCTCCTCCATGGCCACAGCGAGCAGCACCGGAAATTGGAGGAACAGCACCTCATATTCCGTTTGGGGAGTCTGCACCCCGGGGGCATGAACATCGACTTCTCCCAATTCTGTTAGTCCTTGCTGTCTCCTCCCCTTCCTCAGCTCCCCTGCTGTCTCCTCCCACCCTCCAGCCTTCCGGCTACTCCTCCTTTTCCCTTTCTTGTCCCCACCCACCCCCACCCCTGATCAGTCTGAAGAAGGGTTTCGGCCCGAAACGTTGCCTATTTCCTTCGCTCCATAGATGCTGCTGCACCCGCTGAGTTTCTCCAGCTTTTCTGTGTAACCTACTAACTAACCCTTCCTCATTACTCAATACCCAGTCTAAAATAGCCAGCTCTCTCGTTGGTTCCTCTACATGTTGGTTTAGATAACTATCCCGCATACATTCCAAGAAATCCTCTTCCTCAGCACCCCTGCCAGTTTGATTCACCCAATCTATATGTAGATTGAAGTCACCCATTATAACTGCTTTGCCTTTGTCACAAGCATTTCTAAATATCTCGGCCTGAAAGAGCTCCTGCTCCAGATTTACGGACTGGGTAGGATGGAGCGGGCAGGTAGGATCCTGCATATGGGGAGCCTGGGCGACCGGCGGCCATCTACCCTCCCAAAGGAGATGGTGGAGTTATTAGACGGGCACACGCCGTGCCTGTTGTTCGAGTACACTTACCTGCATCTGCTGCCGGCCTACATTCTGTTGCAACTCACCGACGTCTCGTTTGCCGACCTTCGGGCCCTCGGGAGGCGCGCCGACGCCCTGTGGGTGGCGCGCCCTGATGACGTCAGCGCGCTGGGCGTCAGCAGAGACGAGGTCGCGCTGAGGTTGATGCGCCCTGATGACGTCAACACGCTGGCCGTCGGCAGGCACGCCGATGACGTCACCTCAGCAGCTCCCGATTTCCTCCGGTGGGGCGGGGGAGCTGTGGAAGGAGTGACAGCTCCAGCCCGACGGCCCGCACGATCACAGAACTTTTCTTTCATTTAAAGCATCAGTGTCTTTACTTAACTACGTAATGTCTGAATGCTTTAATGATTACACGCATCCATGGTCAATCCATTCAGTGTGTGCGCCTGGATTCGTAACCGGCGTAAAATCACAGAGCTTTGAAATCTTCACGTAGTCACTCACGTGACTCCGAAGTAAAATAGTAAGATTAAACGAGAATGTACCAGTTTGAAGTTTGATCTTGATTTTATGAGGAGTTACGATGAGCGATTACGTGCCCACTGCTCCCACCCTCATACTATCAAGGTCACATGGAAGTTCTAGTTTCTTCAATCTTACTATTCTCAGGTCTTTTTATCTGTGATTTAACACCGCTGCTTTGAAGATTGACGCGCACGCAGACGGACGGCCCTTCTTCACGTAATCGCTCATCGTAACTCCTCATAAAATCAAGATCAAACTTCAAACTGATAAGTTCTCGTTTAATCTTACTATTACATAGCATACGTGTGAATGGGTGATTGCTGGTCAGTGTGAACACGATAGGCCTAAGGGACTGCGGGAGGAAATAGAGGCACCCAGAAGAAACCTGTGCAGTCACAGGGAGACAATGCAAAGTCCACACATGCAGCACCTGAGGTCAGGATCATACCCGGGTTCCTTGCAGCATGAGGCAGCAACTCTACCAGGTGCACATTGTGCTACCCCTTTCTACAAATCGTTTTTGCAAATCCTTTCTACAAGCAATCAGCTTCAATGAATTTGACAGGTCAGGTGAGCAGCAGGTATGTCATGATATATCCTGAGACCCTTAGCAAGGTTTGGCATTTGGCAATTTCATCAGGCCAAATATGGGAACAAAGCTGAAAAGATATTAATTTATTTTAGTTTTAGTATAGCTTGTTGTCAAGTGAAGAGAAACCTGAAAGAACTCATTAAAGCTAGCTTTGGTGTGATTCATTTATTTTCAAATCCATTGTGGGGCATTTATTCAAAAACTTTTAAATTTTTTTAATTCTGATGTGCCATCCTATTAGTCATGAATCAAAACTGTTCTTGCACAATGTGAACAATTTACCTTTTCACATGCTAATGATCATATCAACCACTGGATAAGCAATATAAATTAAGCAAAATGAATTGTAAACAAGCAATATATATTTTAAAACTATAAAACTGCAGCAGTTAAGCAAACATTTTGGCTTATTGCTTTTCCTCATTATTAATAGTGTGCCATTTCTTTATTATTCCATTCCCGCATTTAACCACTGGCATGCATTCTCAATTACATTTTAATTTAAATAAAGGTAGACCTCCAACAAGATTATGTCAAATGAATGCCTCTGACACAAGAGCGATCGTATAGGCTTAGGTTATTATTGTCACATGTGCTGAGGTACAATGAAAAACTTTGTTTTGCATGCTATCCAAACAGATCAGATGTACTATACATACATATAAAATAATAAAATATATTAGACACAAAATGCTGGAGTAACTCAACGGGACAGTCAGCATCACTGGAGAGAAGGAATGGGTGACATTTCGGGTCGGGACCCTTCTTCCAGACTGAGATTCAGGGGAGGGGTAGATACAGAGATAAGGAAGTGCCACGTGTGAGAATAAGAGATCAAAGGCGATGGAGATCAAGGAAAATGTAGTAGATCATTGTTAGCTAGGAGGTAACAAGAAAGCAAACAAAGATTAAATATTATCAGGGACAGTCAAACTGGTCGGAGAACTAGGATGGGGAGGGTGGAGAGAGGGGGAAAGCAAGGGCTACCTGAAGTTAGAGAAATCAATATTCATACCGTTGAGGTGTAAGCTGCCCAAGCGAAATATGAGGTGCTGTTCCTCCAATTTGCGCTGGGCCTCAGTCTGGCAACGGAGGAGGCCCAGGACAGAAAGGTTAGTGTTGGAATGGGAGGGGAGTTAAAGTGTTTAGCAACTGGGAGATATATAGGAGTCCACACCTGGAAGAGTGGATACAGTAGATGAAGTTGGAACTGTGTGCGATTATTTAGGTACAAGAATTACAAAAGATTTTATTTTTCTTTGAAAGACGCATATGTATATGTATTTGCCTGTCTTCAGTTTAAAAAAAAGTTTATTTGATTATATTTCTCAGCAGATGATTCAGAATTCTTTGTTGAGGCAGAATTGACATCACTTTTAATACATCCTTGTAAATCTTAGAAATTATAATCTCCTAATATTTCTGATACTTCAAATATTTTGATCTTCTATTAGAAATATACCTTAGTTAAAGAACATCTATACCACATTTTTCGTTCTTTCAGGCAGTTTAAAAAAAAAAATCGCACCAGCTATTTTAGCAGGAGACAGGGCGAATCAGCCTGTTAGAATAATTATTCCCTGCCAATAAACTGGAAATATTGCCTAATGATCATGATATAACGTTTGTTTCATGAGGAGAACATCAATTCCAAGTAAACAGCTTCACAGCTGGATATCAGAGTAGTCTAATTTACAACTCAATGCTCTGAGGAACAAATGTCCCAGCCTATCTCTTCTTATAATTCGAACCCTTCAGTCCTAGTGACATAATTATGATTTTTTTCAGTCCTTTCTAGTTTAATGACATATTTCCTACAGTATGGCACCCAACCTGCACACAATACTTCAAATGCAGTCTCACCAACATGTACAGCTTCAACATGATGTCCCAACGTTTGCACTCAATGTCCTGACTGATGAAGGCCAATGCTTTCATCATCAGCCTGTCTACTTTGTCATCATGTTCAGGAAACTTTATACTTGTAACCCTAGGTCGCTCTGTTCTACAACACTCTCCTGACCCCTGTCATTTACTGTAAAAATCTAGCCTTGGTTTAACTGCAACACTTCACACTTGCCAGAGCTATATTCCATCTGCCATTCCCTACTTTCCTTTACCAGCTGATCTAAATCCTGTTGTAATCTTAGATAACCTTATTTATTGTTTGCTGGCCAATGCGCAGTAGCTGCAAGTACCACAGACTAAAGAAACATAAATAAAGTTTTCCATCAGTTTTGTAGGATTTTTTGTAGATTTTAAATCATATTTACAGCAACTGCAATGATTAATGGCCTATGGTTTAATAATATCAGCAAGTTATGATCAATACGATGCGTTATTTGAAATACATTGATACAGCCAAACAAGTTCTGGCTGCTGTCAACTCATGTTTCATTGACAACAGTCATCAAATTGAAGGCTTGTTTATTAATCTGGGTGAGTGAATGCAGCACAGAAGCTCCGGCATTGTGGTGTGTGTAAATCAGATTCTGGCGGTTGTACCTGCAGGATATTCCTATTACAGGAGGTCTATGCCCTTTATAACAAATACTTCATCAACCAGCACCTCCCTTTTATCTGTTTAGAACAATAATGCTCGTGGATTACTCCTGCCAACAATATAGATTGTACAAAGTGCATTAGGTTTTTACTGCATTCAGTTATTTTGGACAATCAATTAACACTGATAACTATCTTCCTTGAACATTATTTTGTCACATCAACTGACTATATTCATTCATTGATTGTGGCATTGCTACAGCGTCATATATTTTGATCCAACTCACAATGCCTTTTTGTCTTTTTTCCAATCTATTTGTTTCCCCCTTTTGTTCTCTCTGCATGGTCCTGCCATTTTGTTTTTCATCATTCCTGGATTTCTGTGTTTGTAGGCAGTTCCTTTTTCTCCTGCTCGCTCTTATATGGTCCCCTTTATATGCCTGTCATTTGTGCACCTTGCTTCACATTTGTCTATTTATTTCTCAGAATGTATTCTTATTTCCAAGTAGGTGGAATTCTGTCTCCTATCTTTTCATTTTTTACAGAATCATATTGAAATCTTTTTGTCTTCCCGGGAAGAGGAAAAGGATGGACATTGCTGCTGCTGTTTTTAATTAAAAAGTAGGAGTAGTGGATGGTTAATAAAAGCTTAATATCAACTGATTGAGGAAGAACTATGGTTGTGTGGTACATAAATTTGGCAGGCTGTATTTGCAATGAGGTTTTCAAACTACATGATACATATTATCAAGAAAAGTTAATTCCCTTTAAGATGTACTTCACTTTCGTCTGCTTAGTACAATTTTACTTGTGGATTAATCCTGCCAACAATATGGATTACGCAATGAGATTTTCCTGCAATTAGCGATATTTGGACAAGCAATATTGCTGACCATCCTCCTGAAACATTACTCTGTCACAGTGTTTGGCACATATTAGTCAGTGTATGGAGTACAGGAGTTGTGATGTCTTGTTACAGCTGAATGAGATGTTAGTAAGGCAACAGAAAACAGTATACAATTCTGGTTGCTCTTGTTCGAGAAAGGATGTCATTAAAATGTAAAGGATGCAAAAAAACATTTACGGGGATGTTACCGGGTTTGGAGGTTTTGAGTTCCAAAGAAAGGTTAGGTTTTACACTGGAGCTGAATGGTGACCAAAGGTGACCAACGTTTTACAGCATCCTCACATAGACCCCGTTCTGGCTGTCAAGGTGAGAGAGAGTGGTGTGCAAAACCTGGGAGACCGCATCGTCCGTGGATCTGTTTGGTCGGTATGCAAACTGCAGCGTGTCCATGGTATGAGGGAGGAAGACGCAGATGTGGTCCTTGATGAGCCTCTTAAAACATTTCATGACGACTGAGGTAAGGGCCACCGGTCGGTAGTCATTCAAGCAGGCTGGGGAGGCATTCTTAGGCACTGGGACAATAGTGGATCTCTTGAAGCAGGCAGGGACCACGGACTTGGCCCGGGAGAGGTTGAATAGGGTGAGCACTGGAGCTAGCTGATTAGCACAAGTCTTTAGTACTCGCCCAGATATACGTGGCCTGCAGCTTTCCTAGTGTTCACACGCGTCAGAGCCCTCCTCACATCGTGCTCGGACACAGAGAATGTGTGCACATCCACAGCAGTGTGCCTCACTCCAGCCTCACTAGCCAGCCCGCTGACGATGTAGCTGTTAGCTGGCAAGCTAGTGGTTTTGTTGCCCTCAAACCGTGCATAAGAAGAGTTCAGGTCATCAGATCGAGAGGTGCTGGCACACCCGGTTGAGGGGGGGCTGCTCTGGTAATTAGTTATTGTCCATAGCCCCTGCCACAGGCGTCTGGTGTCACGCTGCTCCATCTGCGATTCCATCAAGTCCTTGTACTTCCTATTTGCGTCCTTCATCGCCCTTCGCAGTCGGTAGGACTCTGCCTTGTAGTCATCCAGGTTGCCGGATGCCAGGCCGTAGTTGTAAGCAGCGGTGCGAGCCTTCATCTGTCCACTCAGGGTTTTTGGTTAGAAAAGATGCTAATCCTTACCGTGGGGATGATGCTGTCGACTATTGTTGCAGTGGAGTCCATGACAGCTTCCACAAACTCACTGACGTCTCTGGAACTTGATTGGAACATATTCCAGTTGATGTCACTCAGTGCGTCCTGTAGCGTGGCCTCTGACTGGTCATACCACCGCTTTACGTCCCTCGTCACTGCCGCTTCCCATACTATCCGTTGTTTATACTCCAGCAGCAGGAAAATGGCGGTGTGGTCAATTTCCCAAAAGAAAGGAGAGAAATGGCCTTGTATCCTTTCCTGAATGGTGTATAACAGTAGTCCAAAGTTCTCTCCCCCCTGGTGACACACATGATATGTTGGCGGAAGTTAGGAATAACTTTTTCAAGGTTCGCCCTATTAAAATCCCCAGCCACCACCACAGCCGCGTCAGGATGCTTGTTCTGATGCTGACATAACAGATTGTGTAGGACCAATAGTGCCTCGTCGGTGTCTGCATGTGGTGGTATGTAGAGGTTAAACAGAGGTTAAGCAAAAAGTAAATGAACAAAGAGCCCAAGTTGGTGGGATCAAATCTGAAACTGGGGATTGAATATTGATGGTCACTATGGATTTGCATCATATCATATTATTGTTGATTTCTTTGTACTACACTTGTATTACAACATATTTTTTATTTACATTTTTTATATGGCAACTTAAGAAACTATGGATATTATTTTATTGGCAAGATTTGTAGATTAGATTAGGTAAATTTATAAATTCATAACTCATAGGTGCAGAATTTGGCCATTCGGCCCATCAAGTCTCCTCCATCATTCGATCATGACTGATCTATCTTTCCCTTTCAACCCCATTCACCTGCCTTCTCTATGTAACATTTGACACCCCTACTAATCACAAACATATTAATCTCGGCATTATAAACTACCCAAAGACGGCCTCCACAGCCAATTGTGGCAATGAATTTCACAGATTCACAGGGTTGTTATCTCCGGTTTGCTTCCAGTTCCCCGTGCTGGCGAGAGCAGGAACAGGGAGATATGGGACCTGAACGTGTGGCTGAGGAACTGGTGCACGGGGCAGGGATTTAGATTCTTAGATCACTGGGATCTGTTTTGGGGTAAGGGGGAACTGTACAAAAGGGACGGATTGCATCTTAACAGGTGTGGGACCAGCATTCTGGCAGGCAGGTTTGCCACTGCTACACGGGTGGCTTTAAACTGAATAAGGGGGGTGGGGTGTCGAATGGGATAGTGGAGGATGGAGTTACAGGGAAAGGGTTTCTTAAATGTGTGAGCGTAGAGATTCAGGGGTGTAAAATGAGGGTAGAAGAAATAGGTAGCAAGGTGAAAAGTAAAAGTGGCAGGCAGACAAAACCAGGGCAAAAATCAAAAAGGGCCACTTTTCAACATAATTGTATAAGGGGTAAGAGTGTTGTAAAAACAAGCCTGAAGGCTTTGTGTCTCAATGCAAGGAGCATTCGTAATAAGGTGGATGAGTTGAATGTGCAGATAGCTATTAATGACTATGATATAGTTGAGACCACAGAGACATGGCTCCAGGGTGACCAAGGCTGGCAGCTGAACATCCAGGGATATTCAATATTCAGGAGGGATAGAGAGAAAGGAAAAGGGCGTTACTGATTAGAGAGGGGATTAATGCAATGGAAAGGAAGGACATTAGTTTGGAGGATGTGGAATCGGTATGGGTAGAGCTGCGAAACACTAAGGGGCAGAAAACGCTGGTGGGTGTTGTGTACAGGCCACCTAACAATAGTAATGAAGTTGGAGATGGTATCAAACAGGAAATTAGAAATGCGTGCAACAAAAGCAAAACAGTTATAATGGGTGACTTCAATCTACATATAGATTGGGTGAATCAAATGGCAGGGGTGCTGAGGAAGAGGATTTCTTGGAATGTATGCGGGATCTAAATCAACATGTAGAGGAACCAACGAGAGAGCAGGCTATTTTAGACTGAGTATTGAGTAATAAGGAAGGGTTAGTTAGCAATCTTGTTGTACGTGCCCCCTTGGGCAAGAGTGACCATAATATGGTTGAGTTCTTCATTAGGATGGAGAGGGACATTGTTAATTCAGAAACAATGGTTCTGAACTTAAAGAAAGGTAACTTTGAGGGTATGAGACGTGAATTGGCCAAGATTGACTGGCAATTATTTCTAAAAGGGTTGACGGTGGATATGCAATGGAAGACATTTAAAGACTGCATGGATGAACTACAAAAATTGTTCATCCCAGTTTGGCAAAAGAATAAATCAGGGAAGGTAGTACATCCATGGATAACAAGGGAAATCAGGGATAGTATCAAAGCGAAGGATGATGCGTACAAATTAGCCAGAAAAAAGCAGCATACCGGAGGACTGCGAGAAATTCAAAGATCAGCAGAGGAAGACAAAGGGCTTAATTAGGAAAGGAAAAATAGATTATGAAAGAAAACTAGCAGGGAACATAAAAACTGACTGCCAAATTCACCCCACAGATTGCTATGCACATACTTTTAAGAGTTGGTCTGACATTGAGTTTTTTTAAATTAAGTTTCCCTCTCAAATTATACCCATCTTTCCATAAAGAATTTTTGTATATTTCCCGGAATTAAGTTATTTCTTGCTTTGTCCATGATTTGTGCAGTCTTAAATTTAACCAGATCGGTGAACTTCAGTGTATGTAACTCTAAGAATAATAAATTGTATTTTCATGATATCCAACATCATTGATGATGCTTATTGCTCTTTTTTGTAATGTGCATAACGGCTGTAGGTTGGTTTTGTAGATGCTACCCCATATATCTACGGCTGTAGGTTGGTTTTGTAGATGCTACCCCATATGCAATAGGTAGCAAGGTGAAAAGTAAAAGTGTCAGGCAGACAAATCCAGGGCAAAAATCAAACAGGGCCACTTTTCAACATAATCGTATAAGGGGCAAGAGTGTTGTAAAGGCAAGCCTGAAGGCTTTGTATCTTAATGCAAGGAGCATTCATAATAAGGTGGAGGAGTTGAATGTGCAGATAGTTATTAATGAATATGATATAGTTGGGATCACGGAGACATGGCTCCAGAGTGACCAAGGCTGGGAACTGAACATCCAGGGATATTCAATATTCAGGAGGGATAGACAGACAGGAAAATGAGGTGGGGTAGCGTTGCTGGTTAGAGGAGATTAATGCAATAGAAAGGAAGGACATTAGCTTGGAGGATGTGGAATCGATATGGGTAGAGCTGCGAAACACTAAGGGGCAGAAAACGCTAGTGGGAGTGGAGTACCGTCCACCTAACAGTAGTAGTGGAGTTGGGGATGGCATCAAACAGGAAATTAGAAACGCGTACAACAAAGGTAAAACAATTATAATGGGTGACTTCAATCTACATTTAGATAGGGTGAATCAAATTGGCAGGGGTGCAGAGGAAGAGGATTTCTTGGAATGTATGCGGGATAGTTTTCTAAACCAACATGTAGAAGAACCAACGAGAGAGCAGGCTATTCTAGATTGGGTATTGAGTAATAAGGAAGGGTTAGTTCGCAGTCTTGTTGTGCGTGGCCCCTTGGGCAAGAGTGACCATAATATGGTTGAGTTCTTCATTAGGATGGAGAGTGACATTGTTAATTCAGAAACAACGGTCCTGAACTTAAAGAAAGGTTACTTTGAGGGTATGAGACGTGAATTGGCCAAGATAGACTGGCAAATGATTCTTAAAGGGTTGACGGTGGATATGCAATGGAAGACATTTAAATAATGCATGAATGAACTACAACAAGTGTTTATCCCAGTTTGGCAAAATAATAAATCAGGGAAGGTAGTGCATCTGTGGATAACAAGGGAAATCAGGGATAGTATTAAAACAAAAGATAAAGCATACAAATTAGCCAGAACAAGCAGCCTACCAGAGGACTGGGAGAAATTCAGAGTCCAGCAGAGGAGGACAAAAGGCTTAATTAGGAAAGGGAAAATAGATTATGAAAAAACTGACTGCAAAAGTTTTTATAGATACGTGAAGACGAAAAGATTAGTTAAAACAAATGTGGGTCCCTTGCAGTCAGAAACGGGCAAATTGATCATGGGGAACAAGGACATGGCAGACCAATTGAATAACTACTTTGGTTCTGTCTTCACTAAGGAAGACGTAAAGAATCTCCTGGAAATAGCAAGGGACCGGGGGTTAAATGAGATGGAGGAACTGAGTGAAATCCAGGTTAGCCGGGATGTGGTGTTAGGTAAATTGAATGGATTAAAGGCCGATAAATCCCCAGGGCCAGATAAGTTGCATCTCAGAGTACTTAAGGAAGTAACCGCAGAAATAGTGGATGCATTAGTGATAATTTTTTTTAATTCTTTAAATTCTGGAGTAGTTCCTGAGGACTGGGTAGCTAATGTAACCCCACATTTTAAAAAGGGAGGGAGAGAGAAAACGGGGAATTACAAACCAGTTAGTCTAACATCGGTGGTGGGGAAAATTCTGGAGTCAGTTATTAAAGATGGGATAGCAGCACATTTGGAAAGTGGTGAATTAATTGGACAAAGTCAGCATGGATTTATGAAAGGTAAATCATGACTGACGAATCTTATAGAATTTTCCGTGGATGTAACTATTAGAGTGGATAAGGGAGAACCAGTGGATGTGTTATATCTGGACTTTCAGAAGGCTTTTGACAAGGTCCCACATAAGAGATTAGTATACAAACTTAAAGAACATGGTATTGGGTGTTCAGTATTGATGTGGATAGAGAACTGGCTGGCAGACAGGAAGCAAAGAGTGGGAGTAAACGGGTCCTTTTCAGAATGGCAAGCAGTGACTAGTGGGGTACCGCAAGGCATATTTACAATATATTAATGATCTGGATGAGGGAATTGAATGCAACATCTCCAAGTTTGCGGATGACACGAAGCTGGGGGGCAGGGTTAGCTGTGCGGAGGATGCTAGGATGCTGCAAGGTGACTTGGATAGGTTGGGTGAGTGTGCAAATGCATGGCAGATCCAGTATAATGTGGATAAATGTGAGGTTATCCACTTTGGTGGCAAAATCAGGAAAGTAGACTATTATCTGAATGGTGGCCGATTAGGAAAAGGAGAGATGCAGCGAGACCTGGGTGCCATGGTACACCAGTCATTGAAAGTGGGAATGCAGGTGCAGCAGGCAGTGAAGAAAGCAAATGGTATGTTAGCATTCATAGCAAAAGGATTTGAGTATAAGAGCAGGGAGGTTCTACTGCAGTTGTACAGGGTCTTGGTGAGACCACACCTGGAGTATTGCGTACAGTTCTGGTCTCCTAATCTGATGAAAGACATTCTTGCCATAGAGGGAGTACAGAGAAGGTTCACCAGACTGATTCCTGGGATGGCAGGACTTTCATACGAAGAAAGACGGGATAGACTCGGCTTGTACACGCTGGAATTCATAAGATCTTATAGAAACTTACAAAATTCTTAAGGGGTTGGACAGGCTAGATGCAGGAAGATTATTCCCGATGTTGGGGAAATCCAGAACTAGGGGTCACAGTTTAAGGATAAGACGGAAGTCTTTTAGGACCGAGATGAGAAAATCATTTTTGACACAGAGAGTGGTGAATCTGTGGAATTCTCCGCCACAGAAGGCAGTTAAGGCGTTAATTGGCTATATTTAAGAAGGAGTTAGATGTGGCCTTTGTGACTAAAGGGATCATGGGGTATGGAGAGAAGGCAGGGATAGGATACTGAGTTGAATGATCAGCCATGATCATATCGAATGGCGGTGCAGGCTCGAAGGGCCGAATGGCCTACTCCTGCACCTATTTTCTATGTTTCTATGTTTCTATATCTCCACACAGTAACTCAGATATGGCAATATGAGTGTATTATACAGAGTAGGTAATGATTTGTGGTCCAGAATATGTCTTGATTTTCCCAATATTTCTATAGACTTTGCCTGTTTTGCTTTGACGTGATCGATATGTGGTTTCCAGCAGATTTTGTGGTCTAAAATCCCACCAATAAATTTATTTTCATAATATCATCATCATTTTCATGACATTATGGTGTTACCCATTCCTAGGACTATCATACAAATAAATTTCAAGATCTCAGCACCACTATTTTGACCTCTTGATGATCCCCAAACTTAATTGCTTTGCCATTCACAAGTATATTTTCAACTAATAATATTTCCTCCTGAGCTCCTTCTTCCTTTAAGACATATATTAAAACCTATCCCTTTTCCCAAGCATTTAATAATCTACTCCAATAAGGTCTTATGGAGCTCAGCAACATTTTTTGTTTGGCATGCTTTCTACACATAAAAAACCCTCTTTTTACGTGGAAGGTGTTGCTGCTGGTTGAGAATTTGATCTACAGTGCATTCAGAAAGTATTCAGACCCCTTCACTTTTCCCACATTTTGTTACATTACAGCTATATTTTAAAATGGATCAAATTCTTTTTTTTTTATATCATTAATCTACACACAATATTCCCCAATGAAGAAGCAAAACAGGTGTTTAGAAATTTTTGCAAATTAAAAAGAAGCAACTGAAATATCCCATTTACATAAGTATTCAGACCCTATGCTATGACACTCTAAATTGAGCTTTGGTTCATCCTGTTTCCATTGATTATCCTTGAAATGTTTCTACAACTTGATTGGAGTCCACCAGTGGTAAATTAAATCGATTGGACATGATTTGGAACGGCACACACTTGTCTATATAAGGTCCCACAGTTGACAATGCATGTTCGAGCAAAAACCAAGCCATGAAGATGAAGGAATTGTCTCTCGACCTCCGAGACAGAATTGTGTTGAGACACAAATCTGGGGAAGAATTTAAAATAATTTCTGCAGCATTGCAGGTACCAAAGAGACCGTGGCCTCCGTCATTCTTAAAACCAAGAACCACCAGGACTCTTACAACAACCTGGCCGCCTGGCCAAATTGATCAATCGGGGGAGAAGGGCCTAGGTCAGGGACGTGACCAAGAACCCGATGGTCACTGACAGATGCTGATGCTATTCATAGACTTCAGTTCAGCCTTCAACACGATAGTCCCCACCAGACTGGCTGAGAAGCTACTGGATTTGGGGCTCAACACCTTCCTGTGTGCCTGGGTCCTGGACTTTCTCTCCCCCAGGCCCCAGGTAGTCAAGATGGGGGGAAATACATCGAAGTCCCTCACCCTGAGCACAGGATCCCCCCAGGGTTGCGTCCTCAGCCCCCTACTGTACTCCCTGTACACACATGACTGTGTGGTCAGGTTCAGCTCCAACTCGATAATCAAGTTTGCTGATGACACTGTGGTGGTGGGCCTGATCTCCGATAACGATGAGAAGGCCTACCGGGAGGAGGTGGCTGATCTGACACTCTGGTGCCAGGATAACAGCCTCCTCTTGAACATCAAAAAAATTAAGGAGCTGATCGTGGATTTTAGGAGGGCACATCATCCGAGGACGTACACACCATTGAGTATAAATGGGGATACTGTGGATAGGGTGAGCTGTTTTAAATACCTGGGAGTCCACATCTCCTAGGATATGACATGGTCATCACACGCTGCAGCACTCGTGAGTAAGGCAAGGCAGAGCCTTTACCACCTCAGGCAATTGAGGAAATTCAGAGTGTCTCTTAGGATCCTACAGTGTTTCTACTCAGTGGCTGTGGAAAACATCTTGTCCGGAAATATCACGATTTGGTTTGGGAATTGCTCTGCCTAGGACAAGAAGGCTCTGCAGAGAGTAGTGCGTTCGGCCGAATGCACTATGGGAACTTCACTCGCCCCTCTGCAGGAACTATACATCAGAAGGTGTAACTCCAGAGCTAATAAGATCATGGGAGACCTCTTACACCCTGCAATAGATTGTTCCAGCTGCTACGGTCAGACAAACGTCTCCGTTGCCATGCTGTGAAGACGGAGAGGTTTAGAAGAAGTTTCTTCCCAGAGGCCATTCGGACTGTAAACTCCTATCTCACCAAGGACCAACTTTACTGTGCCATTCTACTGTTTTTTTTAAATGGCTGTTTTTTTTTCCCCATTTTCCTTCCTCCCACAATATGTAATGGGTAAAATAATATGTGATTCTGTTGCATTCTGTTTGTAGTTTGTTTGTTTGTTTGTTTTTTGCACAAAGTCCGTGAGCATTGCCACTTTTCATTTCACTGCACATCTCGTATGTGTATGTGACGAATAAACTTGACTTGACTCAACAAAGTATTGAGTAAAGGGTCTGAATACTTACGTAAATGTGATATTTCAGTTTTTTTTTTAATTGCTTTGCAAAAATTTCTCAACTGTTTGCACTTTTTTATTATGGGTTATTGTGTGTAGATTGATGATATAAAAAAACGAATTTATTCAATTTTAGAATAAGGCTGTAACATAACAAAATGTGGAAAATGTGAAGGAATCTAAATACTTTCTGAATGCATTGTAATTGACGAGAGAATGATGATGTCATCCTGGAACATAGAAACATAGAAACATAGAAATTAGGTGCAGGAGTAGGCCATTCGGCCCTTCGAGCCTGCACCGCCATTCAATATGATCATGGCTGATCATCCAACTCAGTATCCCGTACCTGCCTTCTCTCCATACCCCCTAATCCCCTTAGCCACAAGGGCCACATCTAACTCCCTCTTAAATATAGCCAATGAACTGGCCTCAACTACCCTCTGTGGCAGAGAGTTCCAGAGATTCACCACTCTCTGTGTGAAAAAAGTTCTTCTCATCTCGGTTTTAAAGGATTTCCCCCTTATCCTTAAGCTGTGACCCCTTGTCCTGGGCTTCCCTAACATCGGGAACAATCTTCCTGCATCTAGCCTGTCCAACCCCTTAAGAATTTTGTAAGTGGCACAGTAGCAATCTACTTACAATATATTTTGGGTGTGGCTACGCAAATCAAAGATTATAGAGCTGAGCTCCTCTAGTATCTTTGACGCAAATCAGCAAAATACTAAAGGGCCTGTTCCACTAAGGCGATTTTTATCAGCGACTGCCGGCGATAGTCAGTCGTAGCAGGTCGCCATAAAAACACTACGACAATGTCTATGACAAGCTCCCACCTAGTCGACGTCAAGCTACGACAAGCTACTGACAACCGGCAACCCATTAGGACATCCACCTACGACCACACCTACCACAACCAACGTCCACCCGCAACAAACTACTACAACCAAAGTCGACCTACGTCCACCCTGTGACCAGCTACGACAAGCTCTAACCCTGTCGGCGACAACTGTCGCCAGTTGATGTAGGTAGTCACCAATGGAATTCACCAAAGTCATCACCTGGTGACAACCGACACCGCCTGGGGATAACTTGCGTCATCCTGGCGACAACCTACGACAGCAACTATGACAGGAGAAGACAAGCTACATCAAGCCCACGGTCGCAAAAGGTTTTGAACATTTCAAAATCCAGCGGCGACAAGAAAAAAGTTACGACTCTTTAGGCAACTTGAGGAGACAACTCACGACCATACAGGCGGCACCCCGCAACCATGTGGCGACAGCCTAGTTGTCTGTAGTCGCTGAAAAAATCGCCAAAGTGGGACAAGCCCTTAACTGCTTCAAGAATGATCTAAAGCACAACAAATGAATTATCTAATCTGCTATTACAGTAAATTTAGGTGTCCATGTTCTAGTAACCCTTTCAACAGCAGCAGGTTGGCCAGTTAAATGCTAAAAGCTCTAAATGTAAATTGTGTGGACAAAATCCCAATAGCTGCTAATATCAAAATTAAGTGAAAATCTAAAAATGATCATGGTTCATTAGCATTTTCACACAACTTTGAAATAGACTGCTGCCATAGTAAAGGATTGATTTCTCCTTTAATATTTATTCTCTTTTAGGAATAAATAATTACAGGTTATGCTCAACTTTAATTCTATTGAAATAGGGAGAAATGTCTAACTAAACTGTCAATAAGTAGCAGATGTTTCAAACAGCTAACAATGGCCTTTCCTTTATCATCGTTACTTTTTAGCATATCTTTCATTCATTGTTCTTTATCTCTCCACATCACCATCTATATTTGTTTCCCTTATCCCTAACCAGTCTAAAGAAGGACACATCAGTTTATCAAGGTCTATCATCAGTTTAAATCAGCATCTACAGTTCCTTCTTACACATTTCTTCATTCACTACTATACTATGAGGTCAGAAACAGTTTTAAAAAAATGAAATGTTACTGTTTCATATGCTCATTAAAAGCCATTTACTTTTCAGAGGATAAAAATAGCTGGAGATGGAGTGTGAAAGTGCCAAATAATAGATCCAATTTTTTAAAGTCTTGTTCGTGAAGTTCATGCATCAGAATGTTGTCTGGAATATGGAGATATTAGCTACAGGGAGATGTTGGACAGGCTTGGATTGTTTTCTCTGGAATGGGGAGACTTGATAGAAGTATATAGAATTATGAGAGGCATAGATATGGTAGACAGTCAGAATCTTTTTCCCAGGATGAAAAAATCAAAGACCACAGAGGATGGCTTTTAATGTGAGAGGAGCAAAGTTGAAAGGAGATGTGTGGGGCACGTTTTTTTTACGCAGAGGTAGTGAGTGCCTGGAATGCACTGCCAGGGAGGTGGTTTAGCTAGATACAATAGTGGCATTTATGGTACTTTTTGACAGGCATGTGGATATGCAAGGAACCAAGGGATATAGATGTTTAAGAAGGAACTGCAGATGCTGGAAAATCAAAGGTACACAAAAATGCTGGAGAAACTCAGCGGGTGCAGCAGCATCTATGGAGCAAAGTAAATAGGCAACGTTTCGGCCCGAAACGTTGCCTATTTCCTTCGCTCCATAGATGCTGCTGCACCCACTGAGTTTCTCCAGCATTTTTGTGTACAAGGTATATAGATTATGTGCAGGCAGATAACAGTTGGTCTTGGCATCATTTTCATTACAGACATTGTGGGCGAAGGCTCTGTTCTTGTGCTGGTCTATGTTCTATGTTCAATATCTGTTATAAAGTATTTAGTGTAAGTTGCTTCATTTTTGTTCAATTCATAAGCATAATTAAAACAGAAGAACAATTGTGTTGATAGAGACGATAGGAGATTCTGCAGAAATCAGCTAACTACCAGAAACATTTGTTTAAGGAACATTTAGACAGGTACAGGGATAGGACAGATTTAGAGGGCTATGGGCCAAACGCAAGCAGGTGAGACTGGTGTAGATGGGACGTGTGGGCAAGTTAGGCCGAAGGGCCTGGTTCCACACTGTACGACTCTATGACCAGAAGAATGGTGGTGATATTAACTGCTTTATAACAACATTTCTGCACATTCTCTCACTCCCTGGGAAAACACAAAACAATTTGTTCTGTCCTAAAGTACCAATCTTATGTTCTTGCGTTGTTGCATTTCAGAGCAGTTCTTCACTGCTTCTGATTTGAACAGCATTAGTGCCGAAAGGTTGCAGACAAATAAATGTGTGACAGCTGATCCTGTTGACATGAGATTTCATACACTTACAGGACTGAGGTCAGTGACACAGTTGAAGCATACTTCAGAAAAAGCTTGTTCTGCATCAATCAAAGCCAATATGTTATTAGTCATATTGTTGACCGATTTACATATAAAGCTCACTTTACTCACAATCCTAGATGAGTGTTAGAAAAATGTAAGCAATTAGCCTTGAATGAATTGTATTCTTCACTCCGATTGCCTGTGCTATGTTTGAATACTGGCATCAATGCCGAACTACATTTATTTTCTTGTTGAAATAGTGCTATAGTTCTGGAGTGAGAAAAAATCTGTCTTAGTAAAGACTGGAAATAATTGGGGGAAATGAATCAACTTCATAAATTTTCCAGAGACTGACTGCTGGAATGTAAATGCAATATGTTTGGGTGTCATGGTACACCAGTCATTGAAAGTAGGCAGGTTACACAAAAAAGCTGGAGAAACTCAGCAGGTGCAGCAGCATCTATGGAGCGAAGGAAATGGGCAACGTTTCGGGCCGAAACCCTTCTTCAGACTGATCGGGGGCGGGGGTGGGTTCAGACTGATCGGGGGCGGGGGTGGGTGGGGACAGGAAAGGGAAAAGGAGGAGTAGCCAGAAGGCTGGGGGATGGGAGGAGACAGCAGGGGGGCTGAGGAAGGGGAGGAGACAGCAAGGACTAACAAAATTGGGAGAATTCGATGTTCATGCCCCCGGGGTGCAGACTCCCCAAACGGAATATGAGGTGCTGTTCCTCCAATTTCCGGTGCTGCTCGCTGTGGCCATGGAGGAGACCCAGGACAGAGAGGTCGGAGGCGGAGTGGGAAGGGGAGTTGAAGTGCTGAGCCACCGGGAGGTCAGCTTGGTTATTGCGGACCGAGCGGAGGTGTTCGGCGAAACGATCGCCCAACCTCCGCTTGGTCTCACCGATATAGATCTGCTGACATCTAGAGCAGCGGACGCAATAGATGAGGTTGGAAGAGATGCAGGTAAACCTCTGTCGCACCTGGAACGATTGCTTGGGTCCTTGAACGGAGTCGAGGGGGAGGTAAAGGGACAAGTGTTGCATCTCTTGCGGTTGCAAGGGAAAGTGCCCGGGGAGGAATGGTACGAGAGGGAAAGGAAGAATTGACAAGGGAGTTATGGAGGGAGTGGTCTTTGCGGAAGGCAGATATGGGGGGAGATGGGAAGATGTGGCGAGTAGTGGGGTCACGTTGGAGGTGCCGAAACTGACGGAGGATTACTTTTTGTATGTGACGGCTGGTGGGGTGAAAGGTGAGGACTAGGGGGACTCGGCCCTTGTTGCGAGTGCGGGGATGGGGAGAGAGAGCAGTGTTGCGGGGTATGGAAGAGACCCTGGTGCGAGCCTCATTTATGGTGGAGGAGGGGAACCCCCGTTCCCTGAATAGTGAGGACATTTCAGATGTCCTGGTGTGGAACGCCTCATCCGTGGAGCAGATGCGGCGTAGACGGAGGAATTGGGAGTAGGGGATGGAGTCCTTACAGGAAGCAGGGTGGGAAGAAGTGTAGTCCAGATAGCCATGGGAGTCAGTGGGTTTATAGTGTATGTCGGTTAGAAGTCTATCACCTGCAATGGAGATAGTGAGGTCAAGGAATGGTAGGGAAGTGTCGGAAATGGTCCAGGTGTATTTGAGTGCCGGATGGAAGTTAGTGGTGAAGTGGATGAAGTCAGTCAGTTGTGTGCGGGTGCAGGAGGTGGCACCAAAGCAGTCGTCGATGTAGCGGAGGTAGAGGTCGGGGATGGGGCCCTGGTATGTATTGAACAAGGATTGCTCGACGTAACCTACAAATAGGCAGGCATAGCTGGGGCCCATGCGTGTGCCCATAGCTACGCCTTGTATTTGGAGGAAGTGGGAGGTGTCGAACATGAAGTTATTGAGGGTAAGGACCAGCTCCGCTAGGCGGAGGAGAGTGTCAGTGGCTGGGTATGGGTTGCTTCTCTGGTCGAGGAAGAACTTCACCATGGACGTCCAATCACTATACACCTCCATCCCCCACCATGATGGTCTC
This sequence comes from Leucoraja erinaceus, assembly GCF_028641065.1. Taxonomy (NCBI): domain Eukaryota; kingdom Metazoa; phylum Chordata; class Chondrichthyes; order Rajiformes; family Rajidae; genus Leucoraja; species Leucoraja erinaceus. The sequence goes on along the minus strand of NC_073378.1, from coordinate 46,907,327 downwards.
ACAGCCCTCCGGTTCTTCCTCTATATCTATATCGGTGAGACCAAGCGGAGGTTGGGCGATCGTTTCGCCGAACACCTCCGCTCGGTCCGCAATAACCAAGCTGACCTCCCGGTGGCTCAGCACTTCAACTCCCCATCCCACTCCGCCTCCGACCTCTCTGTCCTGGGTCTCCTCCATGACCACAGCGAGCAGCACCGGAAATTGGAGGAACAGCACCTCATATTCCGTTTGGGGAGTCTGCACCCCGGGGGCATGAACATCGAATTCTCCCAATTTTGTTAGTCCTTGCTGTCTCCTCCCCTTCCTCAGCCCCCCTGCTGTCTCCTCCCATCCCCCAGCCTTCGGGCTCCTCCTCCTTTTCCCTTTCCTGTTTCTTGTCCCCACCCACCCCCGCCCCCGATCAGTCTGAACAAGGGTTTCGGCCCGAAACGTTGCCTATTTCCTTCGCTCCATAGATGCTGCTGCACCCGCTGAGTTTCTACAGCTTTTTTGTGTAACCTTCGATTCTCCAGCATCTGCAGTTCCCTCTTAAACATTGAAAGTAGGCATGCAGGTGCAGCAGGCAGTGAAGAAAGCGAATGGTATGTTAGCTTTCATAGCAAAAGGATTTGAGTATAGGAGCAGGGAGGTTCTACTGCAGTTGTACAGGGTCTTGGTGAGACCACACCTGGAGGATTGCGTACAGTTTTGGTCTCCAAATCTGAGGAAGGACATTATTGCCATAGAGGGAGTGCAGAGAAGGTTCACCAGACTGATTTCTGGGATGTCAGGACTGTCTTATGAAGAAAGACTGGATAGACTTGGTTTATACTCTCTAGAATTTAGGAGATTGAGAGGGGATCTTATAGAAACTTACAAAATTCTTAAGGGGTTGGACAGGCTAGATACAGGAAGATTGCTCCCGATGTTGGGGAAGTCCAGGACAAGGGGTCACAGCTTAAGGATGAGGGGGAAATCCTTTAAAACCGAGATGAGAAGAACTTTTTTCACACAGAGTGGTGAATCTCTGGAACTCTCTGCCACAGCGGGTAGTCAAGGCCAATTCATTGGCTATATTTAAGAGGGAGTTAGATGTGGCCCTTGTGGCTAAGGGGATCAGAGGGTATGGAGAGAAGGCAGGTATGGGATACTGAGTTGGATGATCAGCCATGATCATATTGAATGGCGGTGCAGGCTCGAAGGGCCGAATGGCCTACTCCTGCACCTACTTTCTATGTTTCTATATAAAGACAATTATAAAGATAAAAGATGCATTTATTCCTTCCTCAATAATTTTGAAAGTTCAAATATATCAGTTATTGAGGATGGGGATTGTGTCCAAAAAATCAAATAAAGTAATCTCGAGCAAACAACAAAATATTGGGGGGGTGTCCATTTATGGTCAACATTTTGAGTCAAGGCCCTACCTCTGATTCTCGTGTCTCTATTTCACTACTACACACAAATTCTCTTTAAGGTATGCTGACTATAATAAAGTTCTCCTCCTTTCTTTGATGGGAGTTCAGAGAGTCCCTCTCTCACTCTTCCCCGCTATTATTTCCACTGCTCTTCTGCTTTTTGATAACATCCCCACGTCTCCACAGGTGTTGCCTGATCGACTCCTTCAGCAGTTTGTTTGTTGCTCAAGTTCCCAGCATCTGCAGTCTTTTGGGATAATTCAATTTGATTCTATTGATCCAGGCAGTAGGACTACTCCTATTATTCCCTTTAAAGTATTTCTGGGGACTTCTTTATATCTAGCTACAGGCAGATAAAACAATAATACCGAATACTGTTGAAAAATGTGGGAAAGGAAGAGAACCTGGTCCAAGACTGCCGTATAATTGGTTGTGTGGCATATACAGTATCTAGTAGTGGCATTACAGTGCACAAACTCTTTTTGATAAGGTGGTAATAAACTAAAAATTCATCCTTCATCTCAAATGCAATCCTTGACCTGAGCTGGTAACTCTGCTTCCTTTTACATAGACAATGCCTGTTCTACTGATTGTTTCCTGAATTTTATGTTTTTATTTCAGATTTCTTGTATCGTCAGTTCTTTGATTTTATGGTCTCTGTAGATGGTTTATGCATGCAACCAATAATATAGCTACCTCAATACCACTAACCATGCCTTAGTTACCAATTATAATAACGCCTTCTTCTCCTTCTGCGCAGTACAGTAGCAGACTGGAAACAGTGACTGCTGATGTGTGTTTAACCCTGTGTTCTCATTTAAGACTAGTGTAAAGTACAAGTGTGTTTGATCACTCATTTACATGGTGTCAGTCGGAAAAGACTCGCGTCTCCTGTTTCCCGGGTTTTATTTCTTTTTCTGAGTTTTATTTCTTTCTCTGAGTTTTGCTTTCACTGACCATGGCATCCTCGTGCCGAAAGCCCGCGCCCCTCATCTTCAATTCTGACATGGCAGAGCGCTGGGCTACCTTTGAGTTGGACTTCAGCCACTACATCAACATCGCACATCGGAACGAGCCTGTTGCGGTCAAAGCCTCTCTACTTCTCAACCTTGCCGGCCCCGATGCCATGAGGAGAGCAAGAACCTTCACCTACGACCCGCCGGTCTTGGGTCCTGATGATCAGGTACAGATACCTCTAGAGACTGCTGATGACCCGGTATGCCTGCTGCGCAAGTTCAGGGAGATTTGCGACCTGCCCTCGAACCGTATTTTAGAGAGGGCGCGTTTTTTTCACCAGAAAGCAGCTGCTGGAGGAACCTGTTGAATGTTTCATTGCTGACCTGCGATACCTAGCCCAAAGGTGCCGTTTCGGTGCAATGACAGACCAGCTTACCAGGGACATTTTAGTTACGGGGATGCTCGATCAGAGGTTAAGATCGGAGCTCCTCAGGAAACCAGATCTGACTCTGAGTGAAGCCATGCACGCCTGCAGAATGGATGAGGTCGTTGACCCGCAGGTCGGTCAGCGGGGGTCGGACACGAAATCGATCAATCTGACCGGGTTTAACAGACCGCGTCCTCGGATGGATAACACGAAATTTGTGCCACGGGCCAGCTACGGTCCCGGCGGGGTGCCCCCCAGTAAGTGCCCCAATTGCAACTACATGCCACAAAAGCAGTCGCCGTGCCCAGCTTACGGCAAATCCTGCAACTTTTGTAAGAAGTTAAATAATTTCTCTGCCGCTCCTGTGGGAAAGTTCCACAAGCTTCTAGACCTAACTTAAACATGCTGATGCAGATTGATAACCAGTATGGTTCCCAGTCCTCGCTCGACACAGCCCACGATTCTGATCCAATTAATTCTCAAGGGGAGTCGAGTGTGTTCTCACTCCTCCACGCACCTGGCCGACTACCCGATCCGATGTCCTGGTTACTGTCAACAATTGCAGTTTCCATGCTAAGCTCGACACGGGTGCCAAGGTCAACGTAATGTCAACAAGCCTGTTCAAGAATATTAGAAACAATGAGCTCATAACTGCAGACCGGTCCACACTGCACGCTTACGGGGGCGAGGTGCTGAGACCGATGGGAAAGGCCACCTTCAATTGCGTGCTGAAGAAAACATCGCGGGCCCTTACCTTTTATGTCTTGAACTCTGACTGTGCGACTCTGTTGGGTAACCAGGCATGCCAGGACCTGGGACTGGTGTCGTTCGACCGAACGGTCCACAAAGTGCTGATTTCGCTGGATCCGATATCGGAATACCCTGACCTGTTTAACGATGAGCTGGGCAAGCTGCCCATCACCTACAGAATTGCCATTGACCCGAAGGTGGCGGCCATGGTCCGCGCACCGCATAGAGTTTCCCACGCCATGAAAGACAAAGTTGAGTCGATGTTGAACGACATGGTCGCCATGGGAGTGCTGGAGGCGGTCAGCGAGCCCACCAAGTGGGTCTCCACCATAGTTGCCACCCTGAAAAAGGACAGACACGAAATATGGGTGTGCATCAACCCGAAGGATTTAAACCTCGCAATCAGGCACTCCCACTACCCCATGAGGACCGTGGAGGACATTGCAGCCCAAGTCGGACAGGCCACTGTCTTTTCAGTCCTCGACGCAAAGAGTTCCTTTTGGCAAATACCACTGGACAAGGGCTCCTTCGACCTGACGACGTTCACGACACCGTTTGGCTGATTTAAGTTTCTGCGGATGCCATTCGGCATCAATTCTGCGAGCGAGGTGTTCCAGAGGGCGATGGAACAGTTGTTCTCTGGCTTGTCGTGCGCCATCATCATGGATGACATTCTGGTTTATGGAAAAGACGTTTCTCTCTGGCAGCCGTTTTATGGTCGAGACTGACCACCAGCCGCTGGTGACCATTTTAAACAAGCCGATCCATGTCGCTCCTGCCAGGCTGCAGCGGATGATGTTGCAGCTACAGCGCTTTGACTTTAAACTGGTCTACAAGAAGGGCACGGAGATGCACGTTGCCGACACTGTCTCTCGCGCCCCACGGGCTTCCTGCGACCACCACCCCTACGAACAAGAGGATCTACTTGTGCTCGGCGTTAACTTTGTCCCCACTAACCAGCTCCAGTGCCTGGTCGAGCACACCGCTGCGGATCCCGCTCTGCAGCGACTTTCTTCCGTGATCAAACGTGGCTGGCCAAGTAAGCGCGCCATTGCACCGGCTGAGGCTCAACCCTTCTTCCTGGTCCGCGACGAGCTGCTGATCCAGGACGGCATCATAGTTAAGGGCCACAAGATCGTGGTCCCTTCCTCCCTGTATGACCAGTACTTCAACGTGGCCCACAGTGGGCACCCTGGAGCTGATACGACGATTGCCCATGCTCAGTGCCAATTCTACTGGCCTGGCATGGCCAAATATATCCGAGACCGCATCTCGTCCTGCTTTACCTGCAACAACCTTGCGCCCCACCAGCAACGTCAGCCACGTACAGCAACTGGTGCCTGACATGGCCTGGCTGCTGACATCTTTGAATGGCGTGGCAAGCAATATCTCGTCCTGGCCGACTCATACTCTAACTGGTTCGAGGTGGACTTTCTTACTTCCCCCACGTCCGAGATGGTTATCCGCAAGCTGCGGCGACATTTCTCCACTTTCGGCTCCCCGGTCCGTTTGCAGACCGACAACGGCAGGCAGTTCACAAGCAACGAGTTCAAGGCATTCGCCAGCAAATGGAACTTTGTATCCCAGAGTACCCACAGAGCAACGGTCTTGCGGAGCGGGCTGTCTGAAGTGCAAAACTTTTAATGGAGCAATCGCGCCTGACAAACTCCGATTTTTACCTAGACCTCCTGAACCTCAGAAATATCTCCAGAGCCTGAACCATGGGTTCACCTGCCCAGCGCCTGATGTCCAGGACAACCAGGCCACCAATCCCGATTGCTCAACACAAGCTGCTGCCTCAAGTGTTGGAGCCTGCCTCCGTCCAGAGGCGCATACAGGAAAGACATGACGTCCAACGGCGATCCCACGACAGGTCGTGCAAACCTCTTAAGGCTTTGCTGCCAGGACAGGTCGTCCGGCTGCCAGCGGCTATTCCTGTCTCGCAACAGTGGTTGGCGTGGCCGAGTCTCCCCGCTCCTACCTGGTTGACTTTGAAAGAACTGTTTATCGCAGGAGCCGTCAGCATCTGCTTGCCGAGAACGAGCCGAGACCGCCGCCCGAGGGTCCATACGCTCCGCCGCTGCTGTCCCAGCCACCGACAACTGTCTCGGTTGCTGACCCCTGCATGCCCCAGACCCCTCGCGTGCTGCGATCTCCTCCGCATGGGTCGCCCTGTGCCGACCGTGTTTCTACCACTCCTGCATGTCGGTCCCCCCTACCGTTCTCGGTCTCCCCCTGCGGCCTCGCCATCTCCAGCTCCCGCTGATTCCTCTGTTCTTTCTGGTGAAGGGGGGGAAGGCATGGTCCGTACCCGCTCGGGTCGGGTTGTTAAGCCACCTGTTTGTTACGGCGATTTTGTTGCCATGGTTCTGTGCCATGCTTGGTTTTCTAAGGGGAAGGATGTAGATGGTTTATGCATGCAACCAATAATATAGCTACCTCAATATCACTAACCAGGCCTTAGTTACCAATTATAATAACGCCTTCTTCTCCTTCTGCACAGTACAGTAGCAGACTGGGGACAGTGACTGCTGATGTGTGTTTAACCCTGTGTTCTCATTAAAGACTAGTGTAAAGTACAAGTGTTTGATCACTCATTTACAGTCTCTTTATGTTTTATTCGGCCAACTGATATGCTCATCACTAGCAAGTTTCTACACGTGGTCGGTCAACTGTCCTTAAACTGAGCAGCCAGCTAACCCACCTTTGAAGACTGCTTACTGTTGACCACAGTGCTATGTTATGTTTTGGAGTCACACATACACCAATGACTTGTAGCACAGGAGGTTGCCATTCAGATCAGATCTTGCCCATACCAATTCTTTGAAGAGCAATAATTCAGACCCATTCTTCAGACCACATGAAAACTGTAAAACTGCATTCTCTGAAGAATATTTAAGTGTATTGCCCAACAGTTTTTGCTTACAACAGCCCACTAATAACGTTCTCATAGCTATTGTCATCAAAACTTAATGCTGTTACAAATTGATATCTATATTATTAAAACTCTGTTCTTGACCGGTTTCGGCTTTCTGTGCTGCGGTTTCGGAGAGTACGCCGCCACCTACGGCTGTCATTTTTGGCCACCTTGCTCAGAGCTCCCCTCCACCGCGTGTGTGCCGAGGATTTTTCTCGTCGATGAAAATTGACAGAGATATTAATGTTTTTACAACATTCCCCATTCTCTCTGCTGCCCCTGCTGGAGGGAGGGGGAGCGACTATAAAACCAGGAAGTGGTGTGCCTCAATCAGAGTTTGAATGACACTGACAAATGTTTACAGCACTGTGAGTACCCATAATGTGGTTTGAAAATGAATATATGGTTAGTTGGAAGTAAACTCTCCCCCCCCTCCTCTCCTCTGCCCCCCCCATCTCCTCTCCCCCCCCCTCTCCTCTGCCCCCCCCCCTCCTCGCCCCCCCTCCTCTGCCCCCCCTCTCCTCTGCCCCCCCTCTCCTCTGCCCCACCCTCCCCCCTCTCCTCTCCCCCTCCTCTCCCCCCTCTCCTCCCCCCTCTCCTCTCTCCCCCTCTCCTCCTCCCCCTCGCCTCTCCCCCTTCTCCTCTCCCCCCCTCTCCTCTCGTCTCCCCCCCTCTCCTCTCCCCCCCTTCCCTCCCCTCTCCCCTCTCTCTCTCTCTCTCTCTCTCTCTCTCCCCCATCTCTCTCTCTCTCTCTGTCTCTGTCTCTCTCTCTCCCTCTCTCCCTCTCCGTGCTCTCTCTCTCTCCCTGTCTCTCTCCCTCTCTCTCACTCTCCCCTCCCCATCTCTCTCCCCCTCCCCCTCTCTCTCTCTCTCTCTCCCCTCCATCCCCTCCCTCCCTCCCCTAAACCCCCACCCCTCCACACCCCATACCCTCTTCCCTCCACCCTCCCCCCCCCTGCTCCCCAACTCTCCCCCTCACCCCCATCTCAGCACACCCTCTCTCTCCCTTTCACTCACCCTTTTCTCTCTTCTCCCCTCCTCTCCACCCCCCTATCCCTCTTGCCCCTATCTCTGTGTGTCTCTCACTCCCTGTCTCTGCCCCTTCTCTCTCTGCCACTATCTCCCCCCCCCCCCCCCCCCCCCCCCCCCCTTCCCCTCTCTCTAGATGTGACTGCAAGTTGGGGGCTATGCGTCAGTAGATAGGGTGGTTATGGGGTAAAAGGAGCAAATTATTAATATTAATATAATATCAAGGGGGGTAATTAGCGTGAGTGTGGGGGGGAGGGGAAAGTTAGAGTGTGTGACCCCCCCACAACAGCATGCCAGTCAGCCTCCCAATGGTCAAATCAATTCTCTGCACAAGTACTTAACCCACAAAACATTGAAATGAGTGGCAATTGTTAAACACAATAAGAATTATTTTTACAAAACTAACAGTGGTAAATAATTTCCAACATGTCCCCTGCATTAGAAGAGATGCACCACATATTTAAGGAAAATAATATATCAAAAAGATAGCCTGCTGAGTCCCGTTTTCTCAGATAACAGATGGGGTATCACAAAAGCAAACTACTGCAAATATTCAGTGGCAGATTTGGTAAATTCAAATTTCTAGAATATTGTTCTAGTTAGTTTCATAAACTCTGTTACCTCAGTAGAGGAGGGACTTGGCTGCTTCAGATGTGAAGGAGTATTATGAAAAGACAGTGTGTGTGTAGGAAAGACAGCAATTTACAAGTGCCTTTTTCCATTGCCATTCAGTAGGAATTGGGAGAGTCATTTTCTTACACATCTCCAATTTATTTCATTGCAAGATTCTAACCTGTAGTGACATGGCCCTAAATTCCTTAATCCCAAGTCAATTCTGTCCTCTCCTATCTTCATCTTAGCTTTCGATTGTTGGCTTTCTATACTGCTCTCAGAGAGCATTATTCAAAATTCAGCGACAATTTCTAATTTTTATCCCCAGTAAGTCCCAATTACATTGAGTTGCCTTCATTTCATCTGCAGAGTAAAACGTGATGCAGCTCTCATTATTTTGCGATACTACTAATGGGCTTCTGAACTCATCAGCTGCCATCAGTAAATACAGGTGTGAGCTGCAAGCTCTTGACCTCTACCTCTACTCCTGGGAAGGTTCTATTCCAATCGTGTCAGCCTTAGAATAAAAGCTTCTTTAGCCAGTCTAGAACATTCCCAGCAAACTCCTTGTCTAATTAATTAATTGTCGGCCAGATGTTACAAAGAGATATATCAAAAAAATGGTTTTTCTCCGCTTTAGAACCTGATTGAATTACTCTGCAGGGCTTTTATTTCATTTCAGATTTTCTGGTATTTACAGTGTCATTATTTTTATCTGAATTAATGAAACATCCTAGCTGAATTAATTGATGCATGCACATTACTTTGGAACAGTTACGAATTCTGCTTGCAGTATTGTTTAAGTATCCTCCAAATCCTATCAATGGATTTCCTCAATGTAACAGACACTTGGCCAGAAGGAAGTGACAAACGTTCAGTTCCATTCACAACTCTTCAGATAATGAGTAAGAAGGAACTGCAGATGCTGGTTTAAACCAAAGATAGATACAAAAATCTGAAGTAACACAGTGGGACAGGCAGCTTCTCTGGAGAGAAGGAATGGGTGACGTTTTGGGTCGAGACCCTTTAGAAGGATCTCAACCCGAAACATCACCCATTCCTTCTCTACAGAGATGCTGCCTGTCCCGTTGAGTTACTCCAGCTCTTTGTGTCTATCCTCCTCAGATAACGAAACAGTTTGTGTCTCCTTACAGTGATATTCAAGCTCAAATGGATATGTAGTAAACTGCATTTACATCATAAATATAACAGAAAATTCCCTATCCAACAAGAGACACTCTAAGGTGCTCCCCTGGACATTCAATGACACTGTGGCCCCTGAATTGTCCAGAGAGTTTCTATTGATTAAAAAATTTAACTAGACAAAAGTGGCTACAAGTGCAGATCATAGACGGAAGATAGACACAAAAAGCTGGAGTAACTCAGCAGGTCAGATACATCTTTGGAGAAAAGGAATCTATGATGTAATGGGTCAAGACCCTTCTTCAGACTGAGAGTCAGGGGAAAGGGAAACCTTCTATTGTCTATTATGGGGAGAAAGCAGGAATGGGGTACTGATTGGGGATGATCAGCCATGATCACATTGAACGGCGGTGCTGGCTCGAAGGGCCAAATAGCCTACTCCTGCACCTATTGTCTATTGTCTATTTCCCCTGACTCAGTCTTTAGGGTCTCGAACCAAAACATCACCTAAATGCTTTCTACAGTGCCTCTTTAGAACTTGGTGAGAGTTGTGGGGGACATACCGAACTTCCTAAACCTTCTAAGGAAGTAGAGGCGTTGGTGTGCTTTCTTGGTCATTGTTTCAAAATGGGCGGTTCAGGAGAAGTTGTTGGTAATATTGACTCCAAGGAATTTGATGTTTTCAACTATCTCTACCATCAACACAAACTGGGGTATGTGTACCGCTTCGCCTCCTGTAGTCGATCACCATCTCCTTTGTCTTGCTGACATTGAGAGAAAGGTTGATACAAAATGTTCGAGTAACTCAGCGGGACAAGCAGCATCTCTGGAGAGAAGGAATAGGTAGTGTTTCGGGTCGAGACCATTCTTCAGACTGGTGAGAGAAAGGTTGTTGTCTCGGCACCAGGACATGAGGTTATCAATCTCCTTCCTGTACTCTGTCATCATTATTTGATATCCGGCCCACAATGGTGTTGTAGTCTGCGAATTTGAAAATCAAATTGGATTTGTCCTTGGTTGTGCAGTCATGGGAGTACAAGGAGTAAAGAAGGGGGCTGAGAACATATCCTTGCAGAGCATTAACATACAGGATGATTTGTCCACTATCCACGATCCAGTTGCAGACATGAGTGCTGACACCAAGTCCCACAAGTTTGATGATAAGCTTGGATGGTATAATGGTATTAAAGGCAGAACTTGAGTCTATAAATAGGACAGACACAAAATGCTGGAGTAACTCAGCGGGACAGGCAGCATTTCTGAACAGAAGCAATGGGTGACGTTTTGGGTCAAGACCCCTTCAATAGGAGTCTGACATGGGTGTCTCTCGTATCCAGGCGTTCTAGGGATGAGTGTAGGGATGAGATAGGACATTATCTGATGTGCATCAGATGGCTAGATTTGTTGAGTGTTCACATTTAACACCAGAAATATATGTAGTTCAAATAAAGAACACGTTGCCATTGAAACTCAGTATTTTCTCCCACTATAAAAAACAGCATCAACAAAACAGAATAACAAAGGATTTAAAAAATCCATGGTATTGGAAGTCTTGAAGGAGGCTCCTGATCCTAGATGTCATCTGTCCATTTCCCACCACAGATGCTGCCTGTCCAGCTGAGTTCCTCCAACAGATGTTTATTTGCTCAAGATTCCAGCATCTGCAATCTCTTGTGCCTCAGTGACATATTTCTGGATTTAAGATACAGCTTGCAAGAGCTGCTGACTGTGAACTTTAGTTCAGTTTAAGGTAGACACAATACGCGGGAGTAACTAAGCGGGACAGGCAGCATCTCTGGATAGAAGGAATGTGTGACGTTTCGGGTCGAGACCTTTCTTCAGACTGATCTAGTTTAGTTTAGAGATACAGCATGGAAACAGGCCCTTCTGCCCACCGGATCCGCGCCGACCAGCGATCCCCCGCACATTAACACTATCCAACACACACTAGGGACAATTTTTACATTTTCCAAGCCAATTAACCAACATATCTGTACGTCTTTGGAGGAAACCGAAGATCTCTGGGAAAACCCATGCAGGTCATGGGAATAACATACATACTCCGTATGTGATCGAACCAGGGTTTCCAGCGCTGCAAGTGCTGTAAGTCAGCAACTCTACCGCTGCGCCACCGTACCGCCCTTTATAATTTTTCAGTGAAAAATTAAATCATCATGATTTTATCAATCTTGATTGCTAATTGCTGAACTTTTTCAAATTTTCATTAGAGAATACACAAAAAATATATAATTATTTAAGAATTTCTTGTTAAAGAATGAAATCTCTTCATTTTGGTTTAATTGGTGAATTTGGACTGTTGCACAAATGACTTGGTTAGGTTTACGCAGCAGAAGGATCTCTTGCAATGACACTGTAAACATGCAGGAGAACATACAGCAATTTTGGGTTCTTCCACAATGCTGACAGGACACTAGTGCATGGATATAAAATTCCACCAATACTCTCCTAAAAGAAACGGGTGGGTGGCGCGACTCACGTCGCAGCGGCCTCTGCAGTCCGTCTGTTTTTTTGTTTTTTTGTCTCGTATAAATGTAGTTATAGTGGGTTTTTTTTAACTGAGTATGTCTGTGGGAGGGAGGGAAATTTTTAAATATCTTCCCTGTACGGAAAACCCGAACTTTTCTTTGTCAGGTCTCCATTGTCATTGGGGCCTAGCACCGTGGGCGGCCTCCAACCGGAACGACCTGGGGCTCCAGTCGCGGAGCCTGCGTATCCACCATCGCGGAGCCGGCCGAGTTCGGAGCGGGACGAGCTGTGGTGGCGCGCTGCTGTGGCCCGACCCCGGAGATTCGGAGGCTCCAACCGCAGGTCTGATGGACAGTGACACCGGGAGCCCATGGGTCCCTGGTGCGAGAACGCTTTTCGGGGCTTCCGCAACGGCAAATTTTCCCGCCCGAGTTGCGGGGTTGAAAAGTACATGGAGCGGGGCCTTACATCGCCCGGCGTGGCTTTAACGGCCATGGGACTTGCTAGCGCCCGCCGGGGGCTCCAACACCAAGACCCGGAGCGCGGCCTTGCATCGCCCGGCGCGGCTTTAATGGCCGCGGGACACTTACCATCGCCCGCCAGGGACTTTGACTCTGACATCGAGAGGAGTGCAGGGGAGAGATAAGACTTTGCCTTACATCTAAGTGAGGAGGAGATTCACTGTGGTGGATGTTTGTGTAAATTGTGTTGTGTCTTGGTTCTTTTTCTTGTGTGTATGACTGTAGAAACCAAATTTTGTTTGAACCTCAAGAGGTTCAAATGATATCAAATAAATTGTATTGTATTGTATTGTAAAAACAACCAAGAAGTCATTCCAGGCTATGAAAGGTAGGTTAAACATTTAATACACAGTCGCTCGTGCCTGTTTTGTATACTGTAATGTTCAACACACAATTAAATCCAATCTCTCGACTACCTTATCAATGACTTCACAAGTTAATAAGATGACCTCTCAGTCTTCCAAACTCTAGAATGGAGAGCAATCTTATTCAATCTCTGCGCAGTACTTGATTTTAAATTAATAATTTGTTGGTTGGACAGCACTTTATTAAACTGTTAAATCCAAGTTCTTGTATTGTTATTCATCTGTGGGTAATAAAACAGCAATTCTAAAAGCACAGGTTGCAAACTATTTATTTAGTGTCTATTATGCACAATTGGAAATAGTATGGCGCCAAGGAATCCGTTTGTTCTGTTAGTGTTATGATCCACAATGAAAACCTGATTTTCTGGTTCTTCGTTGGTTAATATATTATCCCTCACCCCACACTACAGAGTTTATTCCACTGCATGTTAGGTTAGTGTGTTGTGCACTGTAGATCTATGGGGGATGCAAGCTCACTGGCTTTCAATCCTGCACTGGACAATAAGAGCATGCATATGAGGCTGTGTTCATTGCCTACAGCTCTGCCTTCCATACCATCATCACCCACAAACTAGTTAACAAACTCAGGAAGGTAGACACAAAATTCTGGAGTATCTCAGCGGGACAGGCAGCATCTCTGGAGAGAAGGAATGGGTCTCTGATCATTCCAATGCAACTGGGTCCTCAACGTCCTTCCTTAACAGATCCCAATCAGTAAGAATTGGCAACAATAGTTCATCCTTAATAATTATTAGCACAGGAGAATCTCAAGACTGTATGCTCACTCCCCTGCTCTACTGACTCTCAATCCTGGCTATGCTCTCTGTGTAGACACAGTACCAATGCCATCTTAAAATTTGCCTACAACACTAATGTTGTTGGAAGAATTATGGGTAGTGATAAGTCAGAGGAGAGGAGGAGATCATTAGTTTGATTAAATGGTGCCAGAACAATAATCTTGCCCTCAATGTCAGCAAGACCAAGGAGTTGATTGTTGACTTTAGAAAGGGAAAATTAAGGATGTACGAACCTGGCTTCATCAATGGGTTGGTAGTGGAGTGAGTCAACAACTACAATTTCTTTGCACCATAGTAATCATTGGTTTAGCATTGCCATTAGTACATAATACACACTAAATAAATAGTTTGCAACCTGTGCTCTCAGAGTCGTTGTTTTATTACCCACAGATGAATAAAAATATGAGAGCTTACAGACTATCCTGGGCCCAGCACATTGATGCAATCATAGAGAGAGCCCATCCATGCCTCTAATTCCTCACTGTATTGAGAAGATTTGGCATGTCGACAAAAACTTTCTTGAACTTCTGCAGATGTTTGGTCAAGAACATATTGACTGGTTGCATCATGGCCTGGTTCTGCAAGGTGAACGCCCTGGAAATTAGAAAAAGAGGTGGATACTGCCGAGCCCAATATGAGTCCATGGGATGGTGGGACCTTCCCACCACCAAAGGGATTTTTTTGAGGCGCTGCCTCATAAAGGGCAGCCAGCAAATTCAAAGGCCAACACCATCCTAGCAATGCTCTCAATTCATTGCTACAGTTGGGAAAAAGGTATAGGAGTCTGAGTTCAAGAATAGCTTGTTCTAACAACCATCACGCTCTTCAACATTACATAACACTAATTAAATGACGGCTGTCTTTGGTTGCATTAGGGACTTTGGGCTTTTTGTGCACTAATTGAGATTTTTTTGCTTCTTATATTATATCAATGAATATTGTATTTCCATGCCTGTTATGTGACTGAAAGTAAGAATTTCATTGTTCTGTTGTTGGTACATATGACGATTAAACAATCTTGACTACTCCATTGAATGCATTTTCTTTTGTTGGAATGCTTGCAACAATGTCTTATGAATTAATTCATGAATCTTGGAGATTCCTGGACAATCCCAAAATAGTGGATAATCCTAAATCACACCTCCACCAGCCTTCATTTTGGTTCATTTGGAGTGAATTACATGCAATCAGCAAACAAGAATATTACAAAGTGTAAAGATGTTAGAAACATAGAAACATAGATGCAGGAGGAGGTCATTCGGCCCTTCGAGCCAGCACCGCCATTCATTGTGATCATGGCTGATCGTCCCCTATCAATAACCCCTGCCTGCCTTCTCCCCATATCCCTTGATTCCACTAGCCCCTAGAGCTCCATCTAACTCTCTCTTAAATCCATCCAGTGGCTTAGCCTCCACTGCCCTCTGTGGCAGGGAATTCCATAAATTCCCAACTCTCTGGTGAAAACGTTTTTTCTCACCTCAGTCTTAAATGACCTCCCCTTTATTCTAAGACTGTGGCCCCTGGTTCTGGACTCATCCCATAATTAGGAACGTTTTTCCTGCATCTAGCTTGTCCAGTCCTTTTATAATTGTAGATGTTTCTATAAGACCCCCCCCCTCATCCTTCTAAACTCCAGTGAATACAAGCCTAGTCTTTTCAATCTTTCCTCATATGACAGTCCCGCCATCCCAGGGATCAATCTCATGAACCTACGCTGCACTGCCTCAATCACAAGGATGTCATTCCTCAAATTAGGAGAACAAAACTGTACACAATACTCCAGATGTTGTCTCACCAGAGCCCTATACAACTGCAGAAGAACCTCTTTACTCCTATACTGAAATCCTCTTGTTATGAAGGCCAACATTCCATTAGCTTTCTTCACTGCCTGCTGTACCAGCACGCCAACTTTCAGTGACCAGTGTACAAGGACGCCCAGGTCTCGCTGTACCTCCCCCTTACCTAACCTAACCCCATTGAGATAATAATCTGCCCCGTTATTTTTGCCGCCAAAATGGATAACCTCACATTTACCAATATTATACTGCATCTGCCACGCATCTGCCCACTCACTGAACCTGTCCAGGTCATCCTGCAAACTCCTAATATCCTCTTCACAGCTCACACTGCCACCCAGCTTTGTGTCATCCACAAACTTGCTAGTGTTGTTCCTAATTCCCTCTTCCAAATCATTAATATATATGGTAAACAGTTGCGGCCCCAACACCGAGCCTTGCGGCACTCCACTCGCCATTGCCTGCCATTCTGAAAAGGACCCGTTCGCTCCTACTCTTTGCTTCCGGTCTGCCAACCAATTTTCTATCCATGTCAACACCCTACCCCAATACCATGTGCTCTAATGTTAGTCACCAGTCTCCTGTGCAGGACCTTATCAAAGGCTTTCTGAAAGTCTAGATACACTACATCCACTGATACCCCTTCATCCATTTTACTTGTCTCATCCTCAAAAAATTCCAGAAAATTAGTCAAGCAAGATTTCCCTTTCATAATTCCATGTTGACTTGGACTAATCCTTTTACTGCTATCGAAATGCCCCATTATTACCGCTTTAATAATTGACTCCAGCATCTTTCCCACCACCAAAGTCAGGCTAACTGGTCTTTAATTCCCCGTTTTCTCTCTCGCTCCTTCCTTGAAAAGTCGGATAACATGAGCTATCCTCCAATCCACAGGAACTGATCCTGAATCTATTGAACATTGGAAAATGATCCAATTGGTTCAATTGTTGTTTGCAGATTCATGTCACATTTATACAGAAAAGCATTAAGAGGAGTAGTTTGCGTAGATCCGTCATTCAGAGTCTCAAATCAGGCTGTGACTTATGTTAAATGTGTTTGAATATCTTCTTGGAATTCCTTATGATCATGGTTCACATCTCAATGTTCTCCTAGCCAATAAATTAACAATCACACACCATCTTCAACAGTGAGCATGCAAATACAATCAAAGTTGGCTTTCAAGTAACCTCCAAGCAAATAATATTTAACACCCACATTTGGCGGGTTGCATCAGAAACAGGTGGTAATATGATGAATGTCAACAGAAATAGTGCCAGATTGTCTTTATTCTTTATTTTCAGCAAGATCTCTCTTCACACAGACTTAGATACATTGATGTCTTGGTAAGGGACTGGGATACATTCCCAGGGACTACAATGTTGAAGGAATCAGCGTTAAAAAAAAAGTCACGATCGCATTATATATTATAACTGATGGCATAGCTGTGCTGGGAAACTCAAGCAAACTATTGCCTTTCATATTAAAACCTCAATGACTAGCAACCACTTTTTAGATTGTTACTGTGCAGATTGCTTTTGTCTTAGGAGAGTTGCACAGCCAAATAGGGGCAACCAATAAATTCCTTCATATCCATAAGGAGATCTTGAGGGAGAATTATGTGATTAGCGTGGAAGATTGGCCAAAGCTATAGAAGGGTATAGACCAGTTGAAAGTTATATGGGCTGTTGGCAAATGCACTTTTAATCCCAACAAGTGAGTGGTGGTGTGTTTTGGGAAGTCAAATACGGGTAGGATATAAGCAGTTAAATGAATGGGCACTAAGTAATTCTGATGAACAGAGAGACCTAGGGGTCCAATTCCACAGTCCCGTGAAAGTGATACCTAAGGTTGATCGGGTGGTGTTGCCGGCAAATGGCATGCTTGCTGTTATAGGGCGGAGCATAAATATATGAGTTGAGACATTATGTTGCAAGTTTGCAAATCACTGATTATAGCACTGTTACAAAATTTTGAGATTTAAAAAATCAAGTCTGCAATTTATCCCATCAGATAAAGCATAACAATAAGTTTAATTTGACACCTAATTCACTTTCATATCTCAAGTAATAAAAAGGTTATGGTCATTTTCATACTCGGAAATTAGCATCTTGTTCCCTATTGATTTTCTATGGACATAACAAAAAAAGCTGTGATCGAGGACAGTCAAAAGCCCATAACCTTCTTAAAAATTAAGAGAACTGAATGAAATTTTCAGTTATCATAGATTGAAGCATTCTGAAACAAATATAAAATAATCTTACTTGGATGACCTGAAATTAAAGCATATAATTAGTTAGTTACCCAATTGTAGCTAATTTCAAACTTCAATCACTAGATCTAAACATCTATCCATTTCTTAACAAATGATTATCATTTTTAAATAGCCCAAGTGTCCAAATAATATTCACAAATAATTCACAATAAAACATGATTTTTAAATCTCATTTACATCAATTTATAGGCCAAATGGAAGGAATTTAGTGTTAATTTGCTGTAAATTAAAGTCAATTTAAATCGGCTTTCTAGTGGGTTCCTGTGAACGCGCTGGTTTAGAACGTTCACATTGCGCTGGATTTGTGCCCTCAAGTGCCCAGAAAAAATACTGCGGGATATAAAGAGCCCAAAATGAACTATTCGCTATAGAAAACTTTATAAACAGGGTTATATACAAGCCCCATTTAATGTAAAAATAAGGTACATACCTTTAATTGTTTGCTTTATAAAACCCTGGGGCTGCGAGAGGTTGCGGAGTGAGAGAGTGATTTTTAAACTACTATAAATATTATACAAGGCCATAAAAACTAATAATACCTTTTGCGACGGGGTCTTTCAGCGATTTTCTGTTAATGATTTACTAGGCTGAACATTTTCGATTGGAACAGCCTAGTAAAAATCGCGTTTTAAACCCGCCCCCTCTAAACAGCGCCAAAATCACACACACGGGGTAGGGCAGATGCTCAGCCACGATTCAGGTAGGTTTTGTAACATACCTACTGATTAGGTTACATTTGGAATAGTGTTAATTTCTGGCTACCTCATCGTAGGAAGAAAGTGATTCCATTGGAGAGAGTGCAGCAATGTTTCACTCAGCATGATGAGAGAAAGGAGTTGTAAAGAGTGTCTGCCAACTCTCACGCTTTGAGCGTGAGAATCACGCATTTGAACAAATCCTCACGTTCTCACGCTGATCACAAATTTCTCATGCTCTGTCGAAAATGTAAAAACTCAGATAAACTGCATGGTCGGGTGTTGGAGAGCCGGGGCTGAGGGAGGGATGGAAGTAGAACCAGCGGCAGGGACAGATGCGGGGAGCCGGGGTTGGCGAGTGTTTGTGCGCTGGCGAGTGTTTGTGCGCTGGCGAGTGTTTGCGGGCTGGCGAGTGTTTGTGCGCTGGCGAGTGTTTGCCGGGCTGGTGAGTCGCTCGCTGCAGCTCTGGCTAAGGAGCAGCCCCAGTGCAAGAGTCCCGGGCTGTCGGAGGCATCAGAAGCGTTGCACCGCTGCAGTGAAAGTCTCTGTGCCGAAGGGACATAGACTCTCAAAGGGAGGTGGAGAGAGAGAGAGCGAGAGAAAGAGAGAGATAGAGACAGAGAGAAAGAGAGAGAGATAGAGAGAGAAGAGAGAGAGAGAGAGAGGGAGAGAGAGAGAGAGAGAGAGAGAGAGAGAGAGAGAGAGAAAGAGAGAGAGAGAGAGGGAGAGAGAGAAAGAGGGAGAGAGAGAGAGAGAGAGAGAGAGAGGAGGAGAGAGAGAGAGAGAGAGAGAGAGAGAGAGGAGAGAGAGAGAGAGAGAGAGAGAGAGAGAGAGAGAGAGAGAGAGAGAGAGAGAGAGGGAGAGAGAGAGGGGTGGAGAGAAAGAGGGAGAGAGAGAGAGAGATAACGAGAGAGGGGAGAGAGAGAGACAGGGGGGAGAGAGTGGCAATGAAAGAGGGGGGAGAGTGTTGAGAGAGAGTTGAAGAGAGAGAGGGAGAGAGCTTTTGAGAGCGAGTTTTTAGGAGAGAGAGAGAGGGAGAGAGAGAAGAGAGAGAGGGCGAGAGAGCAAGAGAGAGAGAGAGAGAGGGAGAGAGAGAGAGAGAGAGAGAGAGGAGAGAGAGAGTGAGAGAGTGAGGTGGGAGGGAGAGAGAGAGAGAAGAAAGAGGGGGGGAGAGAGAGAGGGAGAGAGAGAGGGGAGAGAGTGTGTGGCGAGAGAGAGAGAGAGAGAGAGAGAGAGAGAGAGAGAGCGAGAGCGAGAGAGGGGGAGAGGGGGAGAGGGGGAGTGAGATTCGCCAAATTCTCACACTGATCACAAATTTCTCTCGCTCGGTTGTGAGAAATTCTGTGATCCATGAAAATTTCAAAACATATGAACCGCAAGGGCCGCGGGTGTTGGAAGCAGAAGCAGTGGCGGGGACAGATGCGGATGGGGAGCGGGGTTGGCGAGTGTTTGCCGGGCTGGCGAGTCGCTCACTGCAGCTCCGGCCATGGAACAGCCTCAGTGCAAGAGTCCCGGGCCGTTGGAGGCGTCAGAAGCGTTGTGCTGCTGCTGTGAGAGTCTCTCTGCCAAATTTGCCCAGGTGACCAACATGGATCAGGCTGCGGCTCGATGCATCCTGGAGGACAACCAGTGGCTGCTGGAAGTAAGTACCAAGCACTGGGTAGAAACGGTGGAAGATAGTGGATTTCAAATGGGGGTGGTTGGAGAAAGCATCCTGCTTGCCTGATAGATTTTCACTTACTGTAACTGCAGGGAAAATGTTCCCGATGTTGGGGGAGTTCAGAACCAGGGGTCACAGTTTAAGAATAAAGGGCTAGGCCAGTTAGGACTGAGATGAGGACAAGTTTTCTTCACACAGAGAGTTGTGAATCTGTGGAATTCTATGCCACAGAAGGCAGTGCAGGCTAAATCACTGGATGTTTTCAAGAGAGAGTTACATTTAGTTCTTGGGGCTAACGGATATGGGGGAAAAACAGGAAAGAGGTATTGATTTTAGATAAATAGCCATGATCATATTGAATGGCAGTGCTGGCTCGAAGGGCTGATGGCCTAGTCCTGCACCTATTTTCTATGTTTCTATGCTTGAGTATATGGCAGTAAAACTCGATCACTTGATTTTGAAGCATTCATGCATAATGGAGGTATAATGTAGTCATAGAGTGATACAGTGTGAAAACAGGCCCTTCGGCACAACTTGCCCACACCCGCCAAAATGTCCCAGCTATGCTACCTGCTTTTGGTCCATACCTCCAAACCTGTCCTATCCATGTACCAGTCTGGCCAGTCAAAAACGCTCCGCGGCCCCTGGTTCAGACAGAGAACGCTGCCAGATGTGAGCGGGGAACTGAGGCCAGTTGTCTGTGATGTCTGGATCCCAATGCTCAGCGCTTCATGTTTCGGAGTTGGCTAATGTTATTGATTTGTAATCAGCCTGATTTGTAATTAGTTGACCAAACCTTAATTTATTCATCTTAAGTGTAATATTAAAATGGCATGCAAGGTGTCAGGCTGTCTGTCACAACATACAGACCCGATAACCCGTTATTTCCTTTGGTTAAATATTGGGAAGGTCTATTGTCATTTGCCACTCGACTATTATGTTTGTTTACCTCACTGACTATTTCTAACCCCCCCCCCCCCTCCCCCCCAATTCCTTTGACAGGTTGAATAGAAATGTCCCCAATCTTGTTGTTTTATTAATTGAATCACACTCAAGGAGTGTAATCAGATGGAAACTGATTCAGATGCGATATTTAAGAGCTTGTTCAAAGAAGAGGCATATTTTAAAGTGACAGATACTTGCAGGGGAATGTGAGGAGGAGCAATCAACAAAATAAATGCAAAACCATGAACATGTGAGGACTAAGTCATGAAGAAATGTTGAACAAATTAGAACTCTTCATCTGTGAAAGGAAGTAAATGCATGGATGACACATTATTTTAACAGAGCAAATCTTGCCCAACTTATACAATGGTGATATGACAAATCAATGGAACAAGAATGTGCTCGCTCTGAACAATTAGAATAAGCATCACTTAATTCTGTTCCCTCATTCAATACAATGCTGTGGCTTAACTTCCTAAACTGCTGGTGCTGGAGAAAGTCCTCACATCCATTAACACCCAAGGTCATCAAAAAGTATTAATCTCAGAAGTATTTTTTTTTAAATCTAACATCAAGCACCAGATATGCTCCAGACATGATTCTCATTTCAGGCCTGAACACAGACCAAATAGTATTTCCATTATGAGATTTATTTTTGAATCCTTCAGGTATTTGCATTATTAAAACTGTTGCCATTAGATGAGCTGACTGAGGCAGCATTAACATTGTTTTTGTTCAATAATCTAGCTTCATCAAATAAAATTTCATTTGACAATTATCTATACTGACATTTTGAGAAATATAAAAGTGGATAAGTCTCCAGGTCCGGACAGGATATTCCCTAGGACATTGAGGGAAGTTAGTGTAGAAATAGCAGGGGCTATGGCAGAAATATTTCAAATGTCATTAGAAACGAGAATAGTGCCGGGGGATTGGCGTACTGCGCATGTTGTTCCATTGTTTAAAAAGGGGTATAAGAGTAAACCTAGCAATTATAGACCTGTTAGTTTGACGTCAGTGGTGGGCAAATTAATGGAAAGAATACTTAGAGATAATATATATAAACATCTGGATAAACAGGGTCTGATTAGGAACAGTCAACATGGATTTGAGCCTGGAAGGTCATGTTTGACTAATCTTCTTGAATTTTTTGAAGATGTTACTCGGGAAATTGATGAGGGTAAAGCAGTGGATTTGTGTATATGAACTTCAGTAAGGCCTTTGACAAGGTTCCTCATGGAAGGTTGGTTAAGAAGGTTCAATGGTTGGGTATTAATGGTGGAGTAGCAAGATGGATTCAACAGTGGCTGAATGGGAGATGCCAGAGAGTAATGGTGGATGGTTGTTTGTCAGGTTGGAGGCCAGTGACGAGTGGGGTGCCACAGGGATCTGTGTTGGGTCCACTGTTGTTTGTCATGTACATCAATGATCTGGATGATGGTGTGGTAAATTGGATTAGTAAGTATGCAGATGATACTAAGATAGGTGGGGTTGCGGATAATGAAGTAGAGTTTCAAAGTCTACAGAGAGATTTATGCCAGTTGGAAGAGTGGGCTGAAAGATGGCAGATGGAGTTTAATGCTGATAAGTGTGAGGTGCTACATCTTGGCAGGACAAATCAAAATAGGATGTACATGGTAAATGGTAGGGAATTGAAGAATGTAGGTGAACAGAGGGATCTGGGAATAACTGTGCACAGTTCCCTGAAAGTGGAATCTCATGTAGATAGGGTGGTAAAGAAAGCTTTTGGTGTGCTGGCCTTTATAAATCAGAGCATTGAGTATAGAAGTTGGGATGTAATGTTAAAATTGTACAAGGCATTGGTGAGGCCAATTCTGGAGTATGGTGTACAATTTTGGTCGCCTAATTATAGGAAGGATGTCAACAAAATAGAGAGAGTACAGAGGAGATTTACTAGAATGTTGCCTGGGTTTCAGCAACTAAGTTACAGAGAAAGGTTGAACAAGTTAGGGCTTTATTCTTTGGAGTGCAGAAGGTTAAGGGGGGACTTGATAGAGGTTTTTTAAAATGATGAGAGGGATAGACAGAGTTGACGTGGAAAAGCTTTTCTCACTGAGAGTAGGGAAGATTCAAACAAGGGGACATGACTTGAGAATTAAGGGACTGAAGTTTAGGGGTAA
Organism: Leucoraja erinaceus; assembly: GCF_028641065.1. Taxonomy (NCBI): domain Eukaryota; kingdom Metazoa; phylum Chordata; class Chondrichthyes; order Rajiformes; family Rajidae; genus Leucoraja; species Leucoraja erinaceus. Next base: position 46,884,413 of record NC_073378.1, on the reverse strand, counting down.
CATGAGGGGGAACTTCTTTACTCAGAGAGTGGTGGCTGTGTGAAATGAGCTTCCAGTGAAGGTGGTGGAGGCAGGTTAGTTTTTATAATTTAAAAATAAATTGGATAGTTATATGGACGGGAAGGGAATGGAAGGTTATGGTCTGAGCGCAGGTATATGGGACTAGGGGAGAATACGTGTTCGGCACGGACTAGAAGGGTCGAGATGGCCTGTTTCCATGCTGTAATTGTTATATGGTTATATGGTTATTTTTATTTTAGAAAACTTAATCCTTCCCAATTCATACCTGCCATCTAGTCCAATTTTATTGTATTTGCTCCGATTTTTAAGTTAAAAAAGTGTGAAAAATCAGAACAGTACGGTTTTAAAATGAGGGGGAAAAAACAGCTAATCGAACGCTGTCTCTAAGGGGGTTGCGGCCAATCACCGACCAACTTCGCTTACTGAAGCAGTAGATGGCTGCAGTCAACACTTTTTCTCTGCTGTTTGCACACAGTCTTGAATGATGTAGAAGGTTCTAATTAGGAACATCATACAGTTTATTAGCTCCCTGGTCATCTATATCAAACCCGTCCTGGTTCTTCTTGGTAGCAAAATCAAGTTATTGCAGACTTCTGGGCACCCCATACACTGAACAGTTCATATGATATGGTTATAAAAATGGAATCCGAGATAACTAAATGGAGACACAAGAAGAGACACAGGCAAAGAGACATTCCAGGTAACATTCTTTCTAAAGATGTTTTTAGCTGTATGAAGTCATTTATTTCATGAAATATTTGAGAGAGAGAGAGAGAGAGAGAGAGAGAGAGAGAGAGAGAGAGAGAGAGAGAGAGAGAGAGAGAGAGAGAGAGAGAGAGAGAGAGAGAGAGAGAGAGAGAGAGAGAGAGAGAGAGAGAGAGAGAGAGAGAGAGAGAGAGAGAGAGAGAGAGAGAGAGAGAGAGAGAGAGAGAGAGAGAGAGGAGAGAGAGAGAGAGAGAGAGAGGGGGAGAGAGAGAGAGGGGGAGAGAGGGGAGAGAGAGGAGGGGAGAGAGGGGGGGAGAGAGAGAGACAGAAGATAGAGAGACAGAGATATAGAGAGAGAGAGACTCAGTGTAAGATTTATCATTTTCAAATGTTGGCAGGTATGCCAATTTCAACATATTGCAAATTAGCAAATAATAAATGCAACTTTATTTTAAATAGATTATATTCACTTTCTTTTCATTTAAAGATTATTCTATATTATTTCATATTGTAATGAGACATGCAGATTTAAGTTAATCTCTATTATGTCTCTAAAATAATACAAATGTCCCTTGGAGACACAAGAAAGTGCAAAACTTCAGGAAAAAAAAGCATGTCAGACAGCATCTGTGGAGGAAAAGGGCTGATGTTTTGGGTAGGCACCCTTCTTCAGATAGATAGAGTAAGGTTGAAAAAGCTGGAAAGGTGAGATGGGGGTGAGGGAAAACCTGACAAGTAATAGATGGGTACACACGTATGTGGGGTGAAGGGCTGTAGCAGGAGTGGAGATAGTGATAAAGGCGTGAGGTGAAAAGGAGACGAAAGGGTGTCAGATAAAGAAGAGGGGTGAAATATGGCTGGATTCCTTTGGATTTATTTGTTCTAACATTCAGTGGAATCCATTTAGTCTTTCCCAGCTTTCTCCTTAGTACAGTCATAACTAGAAGGGTCCCAACCCGAAACTTTGCCTTTCCATTTCCTCCATGCATCTTGAGAACTTTGTGTTTTGCTCAAGACTCCAGCATCTACATTTTCTTGTGTCTCCATTTAGTTATCTCGGATTCCATTTTTATAACCATATCATATGAACTGTTCGGTGTATGGGGTGCCCAGAAGTCTGCAATAATTAGATTTTGCTACCAAGAACTAGGACTGGTTTGATGTAGATGACCAGGGAGCTAATAAACTGTATGATGTTCCTAATTGGAACCTTCTACATCCTTCAAGTCAAAATAACTGGCCCTCCCAAAGCATGAAGGAAGAGATCCAGCAGAAAACCTGAAAACCTGAAGGAAGAGGCCAGCAATGCCTGCTGAAAGGAACATTTTTAAAGACTTCCTCAATCACAACACTGAATCCAAAATAATTGTCATCAGACTTAAATTGAAATTGTCCTCAAGCAAAATCCCTTTCAAAATATTCCCCTCTCTAGACAAACCCCCTTATGGTTGGATCAATATTTTCTGATTCCTTTCACCCTCATTTATAGAATTTACCAGCTATTCCTCGTTGACATGTTTTCATTACTCTTGCGGATCACAGAACCATAGATCATAGATCATGTTAAATATTAAATACTTCTTCACCAAATTGAATAAAAGACCATCTTTCATTTTGAAGTACATTTTCAGGTTTGTTTTCACTCAAGTACACATTCTTGGAAATGGTAAGTTAAGCAATTTAAACAATAAGATTTGACATGACCAGAAATGCACATTGTCTTACTTCAAAATGTCAACATATGAAGCCAGAGTGAACTGAATTGAATGCTCCATTATGTGTAGCTAGATTAGATAAAATCAATTAAGTGTAATAGAGCTTTAATGGTTCTCTTGTTTTTAATCAAAATCTAATTAAAACATGTCCATATACAACACATTTATGATATAACTTGCCCAAACAATTTGCCAATTTACACCACAGGATAAGCAATTGATGCTGGAAGCCAAGTAGAAATTAGAACCCCTTTGCTTACAACTTATCAGTCATTTAAAAATGCTATGATGACACTTAAAACTTCCATAAAAAGGACGAAGGATCTCGACCAGAAACTTCAACCATTCCTTCTCTCCAGAGATGTTGCCTGTCCTGCTAAAATTACTACAGCATGTTATGTGTCTTCGGTGTAAACCTGCATCTACGCTTCCTTCCTGCATTTACTCATATTGTATTAGTCCTCCTCATATAATTCCAAGAACAAATGTTGCAGAAAAGCAACTCAACAATATCATGGCAACAGGTCTAAGAGTGCAAGAGTAGCTGTTGTTGGTGGGTGGGGTGGGGTGGGGGGTGAAAGAGAAGTTATGTCATTCATGGACACTACAAGAAGCAAGTAGAGAATGTTGTGGTATTCTGTCGAACCTTGATGCATACAATCTTTATTACTAAAACTCTGATTTTGACCGCCTTTGGCCCACTGTGCTGTAATTTCCGACAGAATGCCACCACCTACGGCCATCATTTTTGGCCACCTCGCTCAGAGCCCCCCTCCGCCTTACGGGTGTGGAGGATTTTTCCCATTGATGACAAATCAGAGAGATATTCATGTTTTAAAAAAATTCACCATTCTCTCTGCTGCACCTGCTGGAGGGGGGGTGACGGACTATAAAACCAGGAAGTGGTGTGCCTCACTCAGTCTCTGCAAGATGGATGAAGCTAAGGGTCACGTCTCTGAATAATACTGAACAAATGTCTACACAACTGTGAGTCCCCTTAATGTAGTTTGAAAATGAAAATATGGTTTGTATGAAGTAAAAAGGCACTGCCAGCAAATGGTTGTTTGGGTGCTTTGGTGAAGTTAAAAGGCACTACTTACTGCAAATGGTGGCTTGGGTGCTTTGGCTTGAAGTTTAAAGGCACTACTTACTGCAAATGGTGGCTTGGGAGCTTTGGCTTGAAGTTGAAAGGCACTAATTACTGCAAATGGTGGCTTGGGTGCTTTGGCTTGAAGTTGAAAGACACTACTTACTGCAAATGGTGGCTTGGGTTCCTCTTCTTCTATATAGTGTTTTTTGGCGGTTGACAAACAACCTTTTTGGTGCATTACCGCCACCAACTGGCATGGGGTGTGGATCAAACAACACCATTACATATACTAATATCCTATATCCTAAGAAAAAGCAACAGGATTTGATAGCATTTATTTGAACTCCCTTGCAAAATATCTACCAAATCAAATTGTACTCCTTCTTTTCTGAACTGCTCACTCATCCGTTCTCTCTCCTCCTCATACCTCTCACAATGTACAATGACATGCTCTATTGTTTCCTCTTGCCCACAGTATTCACATCTGCCTGTATTATGCTTTCCCATTACAAAAAGTGTACTGTTCAGACCAGTGTGTCCAAATCTAATTCTTGAAATCACTGTCTCCTCTTCTCTGTTCTTTCCTGCACATCTCATCTCTCCCACTTTCCTCTGGACTCTGTAGAACCACCGTCCTTTCCGGTCTTCCTCCCATTGCTTTTGCCATCTTTCCTTCAGTCTTTGCTTAATAATGTCTTTGATTTCAGTTTTACCTATGTTAATACTTAAATCAATCTTACTTCTTTTTGTTACCTCTTTTGCTACCTTATCTGCCATTTCGTTTCCTCTAATGCCAATGTGTGCTGGTACCCATAAAAATATGACTGTAAGCCCCATCATTTGAATTCTGAATAGTGTTTGTTGTGTTTCTATCAAAATGTCTGGTCTGCTGTCTGAATGACTGTGCTGTAAACTCTTTATTGCTAAACTTGAATCTGAACAAATAACTGTCCTTAAAGGCCTAGTATCCTCGACCCACTGTACTGCTAACAATATTTCAATCATTTCACCTGTGTATACTGAGACTTCATTATTGATCCTCTTCCCTACTTTGATGTGAAATTCTGGTACAATAAATGCTACTCCTACTTTATCTACTGAATCTTTTGATGCATCTGTATAAATTTGGACAAAACTGGAGTATCTGTCAATGTATTCCTGTATGATGACTGAATTATACATATGCTGTTTATCCTTGTTTTTCTGTTCTAATATTGTAAAGTCTACTGTTGCATCTGGAAGTATCCAAGGTGGAATTGAAGGTAATGGAACCGTTGGAACCACATTTAATTGTGCTGTGCTGATTTGTGGTGGCGTGGGTGCTTTGGCTTGAAGTTGAAAGGCACTACTTCCTGCTGGAAGGAGGGGGAGGGACTATAAAACCAGGAAGTCGTGTGCCTCACTCAGTCTCTGCAAGATGGATGAAGCCAAAGGGGCACGTCTCTCTGAGCTCTGAATAACACTAAACACATGTCTACTCGACTGTGAGGCCCCTTAATGTAGTTTGAAAAATGAAAATATGGTTTGTTTGAAGTAAAAAGGCACTGCCAGCAAATGGTTGTTTGTGTGCTTTGGCAAAGTTAAAACGCACTACCTACTGCAAATGGTGGCTTGGGTGCCTTTGGCTTGAAGTTAAAAGCACAACTTACTGCAAATGGTGGCTTAGGTGCTTTGGCGTGAAGTTAAAAGGCACTACTTATTGCAAATGGTGGCTTGGGTGCTTTGGCTTGAAGTTGAAAGGCAGTACTTACTGCCAATGGTGACTTGAGAGCTTTGGCCTGAAGTTGAAAAGCACTACTTACTGCAAATGGCAGCTTGGGTTCTTTGGCTTGAATTTGAAAGGTACTACTTACTGCAAATGGTGGCTTGGGTGCATTGGCTTGAAGTTGAAAGGCACTACTTGCTGCAAATGGCGTTTTGGGTTCTTTGACTTGAAGTTAAAAGGCACTACTGCAAATGCACTTACTTCCTGTTTGCACTGTATTGGTAGTGGTTGGTGTGAAATAAAGCACAGCAAATGGTTGGTGGTGGTTGGTTTGAACTAAAGCACAGCAAATGCTTGGTGGTGGTTGGTTTCAAATAAAGCACAGCAAATGCTTGGTGGTGGTTGGTTTGAAATGGCAAATGATTAAAATGCTAAATTTGACAACTTCCTGTTTGCACTGTATATTGATTTTAGATAAAACGCTACCAATTACGGCTGTGATTTTTGACCATCTTACTCAGTCCCCCTCCGCTCATCAAGCGCAGAGGATTCTTCCCATCAATGAAAAATAAAAGTGTTATTAGTGTTTTAAAAATGTTGAGAATCTCTCTCCTGTCAATCACGCCATGAAGGCCACACCTTTTCCGGTGGGAGGGGGAGGGGTTATAAAACCCGGAAGTGTAGGTGTGGCTCAGTCTCTGCATGATGGGGGAGGGAGAGGTCACGACTGTCTGAGCTGTGAATCAACTGAACACTCTGAATGGCTACTGAACTGTGAGTTTGGTGTTCTGTGTGGTTTTATGGTGGTTTCACCCTGCATGAAATTGTATGAAGCTGCATTTGAATTTGAATTTAGTGGCCTTGCACCCTGCTTGGTGGTTGGAAACTACACTTGAATTTAGTGGCCTTGCAAGAAACTGCACTTGCCTCACACTGTGTTTTGTATTGAATTCTGTATTTACTTTGTGTACTAGTCATGCCTCTACTATTTATTTCATTCCCCTTACATGTTTTTCCTCTACCTGCTAAATTTTTGTAAGGTGTCCTTGAGACTCTTGAAAGGCGCCCATAAATAAAATGTATTATTATTATTATTACTTGAATTTGGTGGCCTTGCACCCTGCTTGAAATGGTTGGAAAATGGATTTGAATTTGGTGGCCTTGCGCCCTGCTTGAAATGGAATTTCAAGGAATAGCCATGAGTCAACTGCCAGCCCACCAGCCGTGAGTGAGCTGCCAGCAGATCAGGCTTGAGGGACTGAGCTGCCACCCCAAGAACCCATACCAGCACTCCAGAAAGCCCCCCCCCCGTCACTGACCACCAATATTGGAATTGGTGGAATATTTGCGTCAGGGGACCGGCCCTCCCGTGTGAACATGGGACCCAACGGGTCCCACTTAATCTAGTATTATTATTAAAGTGTACCCATGTCAGATCATTCACTATTAATCCTGTATAAACATCAAAACAAAATATTTTCATGTCTCATATAATCTGGCATGGCATTAAGGTGAGGGGAAATCTTGGGTGAGAGTTGGTCTGTTAGAAGGAGGAGATACAAGAGACTGCAAATGCCGAACTATTCAGTAAAAAACAAAGTTCCAGAAGAACTTAGTGAGTCAGGCAGCATTTGTGGAAGGAAATGGATAGACATTTCAGGTCAGGACCCTTCTTCAGACTGTCGCAACACGAAACATTGTCTGTCCATTTCCCTTCACAGATACTGCCTGAACCACTGGATTCCTCCAGCACTTTAACTTTTACTCTACTGGAATAGAGGTTTGTTGTGTTTGGAAATTGATTCACTTATTGTAAGGGAAAAACCAAAAAGCTGCAGATGCTGGAAGTCTGAAACATAAACCAAAAATGCTGACATGCTCGAAGGGCTTTCATGAGACCTTTCCTTGTTACGGTAAACTGTTATTAGAAAACACTAGATCACTACCTCGGTTTCTTTTCCTACTGAGTCTACCTGAACTGCTTAATATTTCTAATATTATCCTTTTTTAATTTGCAAATTTCAGGTAGCACAATGTAAAGCACCAACAATTTCCACTCAGTTTTAGTACAAAAATATACCTTAGTGATTTGAAATCAAATCACCTGAAATACATTGCCTTAAAAATATCCTTAATGTACTGAAAACTACACTACACCTTTATTCAATCTTGCAAGGCTTTGTGATAAAGTGGGAAATTTTGCTTTTCGTCATATAGGTCCAAACAAGTTAGTCGAGAAATACACAATAGAAACATTGAAAAATAGGTGCAGGAGTAGGCCATTCAGCTCTTTAAGCCTGCACCACCATTCAATATGATCATGGCTGATCATCAAAAATCAATACCCCCGTTCCTGTTTTTTCCCCATATCCCTTGATTCCTTTAGCTCCAAGAGCTAAATCTAACTCTCTCTTGAAAACAATAAAACAATTTAAAAACTAAATCTGTATTAAGTCCATTAAGGTGCTGACAGATAATATTGCATGAGGAAAATCTAATTGCCACAATGTACAACCAGTATTATGAAAGTGAAATGTCACATCGGCTCTTTGTAGACCGTAGTGAATATGTCATTAGTACAGGGTTTGTTACTTGGTTATGACTCATTAACAACTGGTCATGAAGATAGATCATAAAAATTTGAAGAATAAACACCAAGCATGCCTTCCAACTGGAAAGACTTAATTTGTGGGATCAGCTCTTTAAGACCCATCTGTCAAAAGCATATATAAGTACCGGGGAGCAATGATACAAAGGATAGTTTTGATATCCACTGAATCAAAATTTGGCAGTGGATCAAATAGTGGGATGGATAGTAATTGATTTCACGAATGTGCCGCCGGAATGGACAGATGCACAGCAGATACCAGTCAATACAGAAAAGTGTAAAGTAAATATGCTGGAAAAATAAGAGCAGCAATAGCAAATTAAAAATAGCAAAATTATTATAGAAAAGAGATCTAAAGGTGCAGGTCGTTGTAGTGGAAAGATTAACAAAGACAATTAGTAACACAGATAAATGTTTAGAGGTATACTGTAATTAGAGACATAAGGTTACAATAGCCAAGAAGTTATGCTAAATGTAAGAAAAATGCTGCTTTGGTGGCATAACTTCTTGGGTTCTGTAACCATAAACCTCTACTTATAAATTTGAGGCAAAGATAGGGTAGACAGTCAAAACCTTTTCCCCAGGGTGGAAATGTGAAATACTAGAAGGCATAGCTTTAAGGTGAAATAGGCAAAGTCTAGATATATGCAGAGCAATTTATTTTTAGACAGAGTGCGGTGGGTGCCTGGAACTCGCTGCCACGGCTGGTGGTGGAGACAGATACACTAATGGCATTTAAGAGGCTTTTTGATAGGTACGGATTTGCAGAGGGATATGGATCATGTACAGACTGATGAGATTAGTTTGGCTTGGCATTGTGTTCGGTGCGGACACTGTGGAATAATGTACAATATTCTATGTTATACAATATACAATGTTCCATGATTCCAGCAATTCAGTACACTTGCTGTGGGAAGAATGTGAAGGCTTTGTAGAGAATACATAATAGATTTACCAAATTAATTCCAGGATTGAAGAATTAGTTACATGAATTTCATAGAGAGCCTAACTATTATTTCCTGTGAGCAGAAAAGGCCAGGTGAATTTTTATAAAGTCTTTATTATCTTGGTTTAGTGTAAATAAATAAAAATCTATAAAATGGCTGAGGAATTGATAACCAAAGGGTTCAGATTTAAATTAACAAAGGGAACACAAAACATCTATGTTTCTGAAGCAAATAATTAAGATTGGGGACAGACGGGCTGAATGGATTGCAGCTATCAAATAGGACAAAAGGCAGCTGACAAAAGAGAAACCATTACAGGAATTTGTGGAAAGAGTTACATCTCCTCCTAAAAAATGCCACTAAAAGTCCTTTGGTGCTCTCTCTTCTAGGATTTAAGTGCATCTTGAACTATTAGTTTTGCCATTGCACACCAGATCTTACTATTCACTTAAAGGAAATGATTTCTCAAATCAGCTGTTTGGGTGAAATAATGTCAACGAGTCAATTAGCGACAGCATTGATTCTATAAAAGTTCTCAGCGTTCTGTTCAAAAATCACAAGTTTCACTTGAGAATCTTGAGTGCATTATCTGTTTCTGGGCCACTGACGTTTTTCTCTCTCAAGTGAAACTGAAAGTCAACTTCACACATTTCCAAAAATCAACAGGAGAATATTCCTGGTGTTCTCTTAAACACCATTTAAACAGCAAAACCATTCTCAGACAGCCTGTGTGTCTGTGCTTCCTCTTTGAAAGAACTATCAAATTAGTGCCACCCTTGCTCATCATATCAAATTTTACGTTACTATTTATTCCACTTTTATCACCTTTTCAGGCAAAGTATTCCTTTCATAATAACTTGCTGCATAAAAGAAAAGTACTGGCACAAAGTGTCCCATGTCCTATACCTGCTCATATTTCTTACATTCTTGTGAAAATACAGTGTCAATGTCTATGTATATTTGGATGATACCCGAGTTAACTGACCAACACCTTTCTTAGCCCTCAATTATATTTATATTATTACATTGTATAAAATGAGCAGAAATGTCATCTTTGGTATATGCTCTATCTGAGTCCTTAGGAACTAGGCAAAATTGACTGAATTTAATTAAATCTCCCAATTTAAAAAAAAAATTACTTTTTCTTTAAATACCTTCATATTCAACGTTAACATCCATCTTGATTCTAGAGTTTCACCATGCTCTTGAGAAGAAATTCCTATCCACTTCAGTTTCCTTATTGTGTAACTATGTTTGCTTGTTCAGGACACTCTCACCAGACAAACATCTCAACATCTACCCTGTCGAGACCTCTTTGGATATTAAGCATTTCAATAAAATCACTCCTCAGTCATTTAAATTGCGATGAACACAAGAGTCATTTGTTAGCTGTTTATGACAGGACAACCCTCTCATCCAAACTTGGTCCAAATTTTAATCTGGTGAATCTCTTCTGGACTGCTTTGAATGATAGTGCATCCATTCTTAAATAAAGGAACCAAAACTGTACCTATTGCTCCAGGTGTAGACACACCAACATTCTCTACAATATAATAATACTTTCCTGATAACGCAAGTGTGCAAGCCAAAGTAACATCCTGTTGAAACTCTTCTGCACACTTTCCCTGCCTCAACTACCTCTCCTGGTAGGTCATTCTATACACCGTGGCACCATACAATGGCTGCCTCGCCAACAGTCTGTCTCGTCCCTCTCTTTCTTTGTTTTTTTTAGTCTGTAGTTAAATGTTGTTTTATTGTTATCTTTAATTTTGTATTATGTGGGGGGGTGGATGGAGGATTGGGAAACTTTTTTAATCTCTTTCCTTGACAGAGATGCAACTTTTTTCTTATCGTATCTCCATATGCACTACAGCCTAACATCGTGGAGCTGGCGGCCTCTTGCTGGGGATCGACTTGGGGAGCTCCAATCACGGGAGCCTACGGATTTAACATCGTGGAGCTCGAGGTTCCTGGTTAGGGACCAGCTTCGGGAGCTCCAAGCTGCAGAAGCTTCGACTGCCCCGATCACGGGAGCTTCGATCGCCCCGATATGGGGACCTCGATTGCCGGCTGCGGGAGCTTCAATCGCCCCGACTGCGGATGGTTCGAATCCCCCGACCGCGGGAGGAAAAGGAGGAAAGAAGATAAGACTTTATTGCCTTCCATCACAGTGAGGAATGTGGAGGAGCCACTGTGATAGATGTTTACGTTAAATTTTTATGTGCTTGCGTGTTTTGTTGCTTTTTTGGTATGACTGTATGGCAAATCAAATTCCTCGTATGATTTACATAATTGTTTTGTTTTCATATTTGGCTAATAAAATCAATTACAATTACACCACCCTTTGTGAATGGCAACAATTATTTTCAACCATCTCAGTTAATACGTAAAGTATCACAAGTAGAATGAATTCACCTGATATGTTTACTCAAGAAATAAGAAGCATTAAAAGGACTGGAGGGTGAAAGGTATGCACAATTGTGGATTATTTTATAAATGCTATGGATAGATGATTTGGTAAAATTAGCCATAAAAATCTGGTTATGTCATTGGATTTTTTAACTGATATAAACAATGGTATAGAAACTTGCAACTACATCTACGTAACTTTAATTATTTAAAAGGCATAAATGGAAAACCATAAATTCACATAAGTGTTGCATTGTATTAACTTGGCATAAATAATTGATTTTACAGACTACATGATCTTTGATATAATTCTTCACTGGAAAACCAAAATGGTTGGTTGCACATTAATCACTTCACTCACTTAAATTCCAGGTGCATTCCTTCATTGTCCTCCTTCAGGAGTAAGTCATTTTGATCTATCCTAGAATCATATCTTGCTACTAACCTTAGGGAATCAAAACTTTAAAATGTATTACAGTAGATCTAGTGAATAGCTGGGTTGAGGCAGGAAAGATCACGTGTATAACATGGAATTTGGAATACTGAATTGCCTTTATGTAAGAGACATGAAACTATTTTAACAAGGTCAAATTTTAATTATTTGAGTTGAAAGATCTGGACACAAAAATAATTGTCATCTTGCATAGAAAAATTGCCCACTCTTCCTTGCTCGCTGGAAAATACGTTGCTTTTAGGAAGTTTGTAATGTTTTTCCTGCCTCAGAGTCTAGCTGTTTAACGCTCCTTGAATATGGATTGTGCAAGCCTAAAATGCAATAAATAGGAGCAGGAATAAATAATGGCAGGTTCAGCTTCATTCCTTGACCCTGCCACTATTTATAGCTTCAGCTGCATATGAAATATCTTCTAGTAATCCAAGTACATATCCAATGGTGCTCATTTATCCACTGCCTATTTATATCATCAAAGGGCTTTATTAACTGGTAAATATGGCTTATCTTTCATAAAATTATGTTGATGCCATTTTGGCATATGATTTTGTAAATGTCCTGTTATTACTTCCTTAATAATCGATTCCAGTATTTCTCAATGGCAACTAAATCCTGCCTACTCTTTCCCTCATTTCTTGACTCCTAATAGTTCTTAAGGTTTTCTTTAGAAGCTACACTTCAAAAAGTCAAGAGCCACAAATGACAAGAGATCATCATTCACCCAGAATTTCAAGATCGTGGAAAAATACATTTATTTTATTTGTGTGAATTTGATATTTTACTATTCTTAATGCAGTGATTTATCTTTAGAAGTTTTATTAATTTTATCATATATTAGTAATTAGTCATTAGTTTATTGACACATTTGCCAAGGTGCAGTGAAAATCTTTTGTTGTGTGCTAACCAGTCAGTGGGGAGACAATACATGATTACAATCGAACCATCCACAGTGTACAGATACATGATGAGGGGAATATTGTGAATAACATTTAGCATAACATAAGATAAATCCAGTAAAGTCAAAGATCAAAGATAGTCCGAGGGTCTTCAATGAGATAGGTATAATAATTCCTCTCACCACAGAGGGTTATTTTCTGGGGAAACCATAGTAAAATACTCATGAATAAATTGTAAGGCTAACAATGTGAAAATGCAACTGTTCAGCAGTGATACACACCCATAAACAAGTATCCACATACATAGGAACTGCAGAAGCTGGAAAATTGAAGGTAGACAAAAATGCTGGAGAAACTCAGCCGGTAAGGCAGCATCAATGGAGCGAAGGAAATAGACAACGTTTCGGGTCAAAACCCTTCTTCAGACTTCTTCCCTACCCTTCAGGTCTGAAGAAGGGTTTCGACCCGAAACGTTGCCTATATCCTTCGCTCCATAGATGCTGCCTCACCCACTGAGTTTCTACAGAATTTTGTCTACCTACAATTATATTTATTTTTGTTTAATTACAAATCTGTTTCAAAAAGTTTCTTACTGTTTCTTGATAGTAAAAGAAAATTCATATTCCTTGACAGCAGCGTACTGTCAAAAGCCATCAGGATGTTATGGAGGTGGGGCTTCTTGAAGTCATCCCAAAGCACAGAGCAAACGTCACTCATGAGATGTCTCTCGAGTTCTGAGGGCGAGCTCAATCGACCCTCCACTTGTGGAAAAGTAAGTCCAGATGTGTGGAAAGGTAAGGCAGGTCGTGGAGATCTCAATAATAATTGACTAAGTACTTTCCCTTGGAGATTCAAATCAAATCTCAGATGTTGACAATGAGTAAAATGTATATATCAAAAATTCCATTCCAAAAAAATCTTTCTTGAAATTTTGACTGAGGTTAGCTTTGCTGTGGTGGCATCAACATATCTTAAATGTTGTGCTGTGAAAACTAGCCCACCCGACTGAAATTTCACGATCACCACGATGATGGCATGCTCATCGAAATCTTTGAAAATGTGACATAATGGAGTAATGAAATATATTATGAAATATGACTGCAAAAACTTTTAGTGAAAATCAATTCAAATGTTGTACAATTTATCAGTTTTGAATTGTCAAAATTACAAATGAATAGCACAAATTGGAAGAAGGAATTAAGTAGTTATGCCTTTGAGAAAATAAAAATCTGGTTTCAGGGTTTACTACAAAACTGAGGGTGAATACAAAGTAACAAAATAGGCTGGGAGATAGTTCCCCTTGGAAAGTGAAAGTTAAACCAAATTCAAGAAATTTGTAATAACGAGGGATAAAGCAAACTCGAATAACATCATTCATCTTCCGTCAGGGCATCCTGAAGCTTTCTGCACTTGATAACAAATTGTCCAGCTTTAGGTAGCTCACTCCTTCTTTCCATCAGTAACAGAACTGGCCATTTCTATCTATCATTTTCCATGATTTTGGCTCAAATTATTTTTTTCTAATATCATTCTGACCTGCTGCTTACCACCCCAAAACATTAACTCAGTTTATTTTTCCACAGATGCAGTCTGAGTCAGCATTTTCTCTAGTTTGTTTCAGATTTCCAACATCTGCAGTTGTTTTATTTTATTTTTTTAGCTTTTGCAGCAAATTGACATGATCTCACACAGATATTCCCAAAAAACTTGTTACATTTACGAATGATTAAAAAAATTATGATGCACGAGCAAATTTAACCATGCACCGTTTTACCATTTGAGGAAACTGCAAATCATTGACAGTGCATGTTGCAAGAAAACTGGCATTCCTCTGCCTTAAAGGGCACTGACTCTGACCACTTGGAGTCTCTTGTCCCACCTCAGTCTATTTGGTGTTGAAATGCTGGTCCATTCTATTGTCCCCTCCAATTGGTTATGGAGGTCAATCATCCCACCCCCCAAGCAATGCAGTGTGTGTTCTTCGGGATTGTGTCTTAGGTCACTTTCAGCTCCTTCAGTGACCTTTTCTCCATCACAATGTCTGAAGTGGCGTTGTTCACTGATGATCTCCGAATGTTTACTTCCATTATCAGCTCTTCAGAAAATGAAATAAGCAATGCCTGCATGCGGCAAGACCTACATGACACTCAAGTATGGGCTGGTAAAGGACGTATAATACATGTCACAAAAGTACTCGGGCAAAACCATCTCAAACAAGAGAGATTCTAATCATGTCCTCTTAACATTAGGCCCACTCCTGTCATACAGAACATAGAGCTAGAAAGTGCGTACCACCCGACCCGGAAAGAGATATTTCCTCTCTGTAATCAAGCTTCTTAACATTCCTTCCACAAGCTAGGGCGGAATCCAATTCTCATTTACCCCGTTACATACATTGGACTTTGTCTCAGGAACTGTTTCACTACCATGCTGAGAACTGTATTCTACAGTCTATATCTTTCTATTCACTATACTTTTTGTACTTGAGTTTGGCTTGATTGCATTTACCTATAGTACTTTCCAACAAGAATAGATAGCATGCAAAACAAAGCTTTTCATTGTCCCAAGGTACACGCGTCAATAATAAACCAAAACCTAAATGGAAGTATCATTGTTGAATTCCATCCATGTACGTACCCAATGTCTAGGCTATACACAAAAACACTATAACCAAAAGTGTGTCTGATCTCCTGTGACCTCAATTACATCCTCGGGGATTGTAAAGGAATAGTTACCACCTGGAAGAGTGCAGCTCCAACAAAATTCAATAAGGTCAATATCATCCAGAAAAAATCACTTTTGATTGGTATCCCATTTCCTCCAACGCCAATACAACATGGCTGAGTGTAACCAATCTATAAAATGGTCTACTCTACACTGAGACCACATTCCAAACCCAGGACCTCTACCACTAAGAAAGAAAAATGCCCAGGCACATGGCGACACCAGAATTTATCATAGAATTAGTTCTGATAAAATTTCATGCATTTGAAACATTTAGTCTGTTTATTAGTTGAATGGCGACACAAGGAACCACAGATACTGTTTTACAAAAAAAGACACAAGACGCTGGAGTAATTCTGCAAGGTCAGACACCATCTCTGGAGGACGGATAAACTACTTTTCTTTTTGTTTGATGTGCTGAGTATTTACAGCATTCTCTGCTTTAGTTTCAGATCCACAAAATTAGCTTCCCAAACACAACCAGAAGGTTCCCCTCCAAGTCACACACAACTGTAATTTAGAAATATATTGCAGTTCCTCTCCTCAGTCACCACAACACAAAACATACTGTCTTATTCTGTTTTAAGCAAGAATTAGAAAACTGTATTCAGTTCTAATTCTCTTGATGTGGGGGTAGTGGGTCCCTGGAAACACTGCAAGGAAAGACCGAAAGATCAACTCCTAGTTTTTCAACAGCCTTGATGTTTCAAATGAACTTAAACCACTGGGTCTACTTTAAAAAAGCACGGTGTAAGAATTACTTGATTGAGGCTCATTAACTAATAAATGCGCTGTTATTTGCTTTGGTAATTGAACCCCTTGCTGAAAAAATAAGAACACATCCGGATATTTATGGTTATAATACAAAATACTCAAAGAATAAAATATCCCTATATGCCGATGATGTACTACTGTACATCACAAAACCACAAATTAGTATACCAAACATATTAAACTTAATTGAGGACTTTGGATCCTTTTCAGGATATAGAATCAATTGGAACAAAAGTGAAATTATGTCGATAAAACCAAAAGACTCAACACAGCTTCGGAAATTTCCCTTTAAAATAGCCACAGAAAAATTCAAATATTTGGGAATTGAAATTACTAGAAATTACCAGGATATGTTTAAAGACAATTATAATCCTTTACTCAAGAAATTGAATAATCTGATTAAATTCTGGAAAACACTTCCGATGTCCTTAATAGGCAGAATAAATGCTATTAAAATGGTTTTCTTACCACAAAGTCTATACCTATTTCAATCAATACCTATATACCTCCCAAAAAAGTTTTTCAAAAAATTGGACTCAGACATTACAAATTTTATATGGTATTATAAATCCCATAGAATACAAATAGCACACCTTAATAAACGAAAAGAGCTGGGGGGTCTAGCGCTCCCTAATTTTATGTATTATAACTGGGCAGTAAATATTAAAAATATGATTCACCTGCTGGACAATTCTGCACAGCAGGCGGACTGGATGGTAATGGAAAAAGGGGACTGCTCCCCGAGTAGTATAGGAGCGACCATCCTCTCACCAACAAATTTGAATAATAAAAATTATAATAAAAATCCAATTATACATAACACAATAAGAACATGGAAACAAATAAAACAGACTTTAAAATTAAGAAACCTATCTCTTTTAATACCAATAGTCAATAATCCATCGTTTAAACCATCAATCATAGACAAATCATTTATACAATGGGAAAGAATGGGAATTAAAACGCTCGAAGATCTGTATGAATTGGGGAATTTACTATCATTTCAACAACTACAACTGAAATATAATTTGAAAAATAACCAATATTTTAAATATCTTCAAATTTGTGATTATCTGAAAAAACACACAAAAGACTATCATAATATGTCTTCCGACTTATTGGATGAAGCAATGAAGACCAAGGCGGAATCAGCTAATTTAATATCGTACCTATATAATATCATTTTAAACATAGAAATACCCACAACAGATGGAATTAGAAAAGATTGGGAACAAGAATTAGCTATAAAAATCTCAAAAGAGACCTGGGATAATCATTTACTACAGGTGCATAAATGTTCGATCAACGTACGACATACGCTCATCCAATTTAAAACATTACATAGATTATATTATTCAAAAACTAAATTAAATAAAATCTTCCCTAATGTTTCACCAATCTGTGATAAATGCCTATGTCAAGAAGCTACCATAGCGCACTCTTTTGTTTTTTGTACAAAAATCCCAAAATTCTGGTATGAAATATTTGATATTTTTTCAAAATTGATCAAAATAAAACTGGTACCAAAACCAGAATGGATTATCTTCGGAATATCGGAAGGTAACCCTGAATTAAACGTGTTTCAGAAGAATTTATTTAATTACGGGCTAATAATGGGAAAAAAGCTTATACTTAAATTCTGGAAAAATGCGCCGACACCAACAATAAAAATGTGGATATCAAATATGTTTGAAACATTACATCTGGAAGAGATGAGATTCCTCCTAGCAGGTAAAGCAGACCAATTCCAAAAGACGTGGTCTATGTTTCTGGACCTATTACAAGTATGAGGTGCAATAGTAATCTAAAAAAAAAAACAAATATATAAATAAGCGGAATCAGGACCTGGTAACGGGAGGTAAAATAACAAAAACAGACTTGGTTGGTAGTCCCCTTTCTGCGGAGTTTAATGTTATAATAGAGCGATTGTTTCTACTTTCTCTTTCTCTCTTTTCTAGGGTCTATTTTCTCAATTTACTTCCTTCTCTAACTTCTTTCCTAAGGGGCTTTCTTTTCCTTACACTCTTGCACTGCACGACTCTCTTGCACTTTCTTTACTTTCCTTACTTCTACCTTTTTCTTAAAGCTCAAAAAAAAAAAAAAAAAAAAATGAAGCGGTACAAAAAATGTATCAAGATATATGTGTTGTGTAGAATTGTAATTTACCGTACTTCTAATAAAAAATAAATTAAAAAAAAAAAAAAATTAACTAATAAATGAATTAAATTGTACTTGCACACAACAAATAATTCGACTAGATAAGGCAGAAAAGATTGAAGGTCCTTTTTGCAGAGAAGATTAGCGTTGAAACAGTTACCAATATATGCAATGTACAGTATGTTGGTGATTTCTTTTTCCCACCAATTGTGTTTTATGCCACCTTTAGAAGAGTATACAGTATATCTCTAGGTAGGTGGGGAGTGCAGTAATTGTGATCCACTAGGAGGCAAGATTGTATGAAACAGAATAGATGGGCCAGTTGCTCTTTCTTTGCGTTTTGAGTTTTGAGCTTGGTTTATTGCCACGTGTGCTGAGGTACAGTGAAAAGCTTTTGTAGCGTGCTAACCTGTCAGTGGAAAGACAATACATGATTACAATCGGGCCATCCACAGTGTACAGGTACATGATGAAGGGAATAAATAATATTCTGTTGTGCTGCAGCAAGCAAGAATTTCATTGTTTTATCTGGGACATCTATACTGCTGCCAATGCATAACTAAACCTCTGATCTTGTGCTCTCCTGGTTTGCACGGTTTTTCTATTTACATAAAAACGGTACGCGATAGCGCTACGATTTTTCGCCAGCTCACTCACCATTCTCCTTTGCCATGAGTGCAACAAGTTTTGTTCCGATCGGTGGTATTTTCTTCAAGCTCTCCCCCCCACACCCCCCTCCCGCCCACACTCCAGCACTGCTGTAGCTGCTGGTACTTCCACGCAAATCTGATGCCTGGCTCTGAGGGCGCCGACGGCTGATGTTCCTCCGGGGCACGCAAGAAGGGAGAGGAGCAGCAACCTCGTAATCTGTGGAGGGAGAGCGGGGGAGGAGAGTGGATAGAGGGAGGGGGGGGAGTAGGGAGGGGAGAGGAGTTATGGAGGGAGGGAGTGACTGAGGGTAGGGGAAAGGAGAGGCGAGGGAGGGATTGGGGGAGGGTAGGTAGGAGTAGAGGGAAAAGAAGAGGGAGGAGGTGAGGAGGGAGAGTGGGGGAGGAGGGGGAATACAGGGAGAGGAGGGGGAGTAGAGGAGGGGGAGTAGAGGAGGGGGGAGTGGGGAATAGAGGGAGAGGAGGGCAGTGGGAGAGGTGAGGAGGGATCGTGGGGGGGGGTAGCGGAGGTGAGGAGTGGGGGAGGTGGAGGATAGAGGGATAGGAGGAGGTAGGGAGAGGAGTTAGGGAAGGAGGGAGGGAGGGAGTGACTGAGGGTAGGGGAAAGGAGAGGGAGAGAGAGGTGATGGGGGATTGGGGAGGGGAGGAAGAGAGGGAAAATAAGAGGGAGGGTGAAGAGAAGGGGAAGAGATTGCTAGAGATGATGGGAAATGAACTGCGTATGTGCAGCTGGGGGCTATGGGTGAGTGGTGGAATATTGCATTGGGGGACCAAGCCTCCTGTGTGATAGGGACCCAACGGGTCGCACTTAGTCTCGTATGACAATAAAACACTCCTGACCATTGAATAACACGACTGTTGGAGTAGAGATTTAAAAGAATTGAGCGAATGTTATGCATGACTGCAGACCCACTTCTGCGACTAGCACATAAACATTTGTCTGGTTTGGGCGCCATCGTGTAAGCTTGCTTTCATGTTTGCTTGTTCTGGGTGAACTTTTACAGAAATTCTTGCTGAACACCTCTGAGTTGACGGGGTACATGAGTGTTACCAACAGTAGGACAAGCAAAGGTTGCAGATTAGAGATGCTGATCTTAAAATTTGCAGCCATAAAATGAAATAGGTGTAACATTTAAAATTCATCTCATGCCTGAAAGAATAATAAGAGTTACAGCCTTGGAGTAAACCTGAGTAAGCAGCTTCAAAAGTGAACAAAATGAACTATAAATCCAAATGCATCAAATGTCTACAGGGGATCCCCACATCATTTGCCAAGAGACTGCTAATGCTATTTCACTGGAGTTTCTGCACATCTCCTGATGAGCCATGATCTTATTAAATGGTGAAGTAGACTTGAGTGGCTTAAACCTACTCCTGATTCATGTCTATGTAACATTTCATTGTGGCTGAGAAAGCACACCACCTGCCACATTGAAAAAAATCTTCTATTTTATGACAAATGGATTTCAGCATGGGTAAGTGAGAAATCATCGGTTGTGGATTTAAGTAAAATAAAATGCAAGACATTTTAAATGTATGTTTCGGAATTTAAAGCAGCAAAATGATTTTGAGAAGTCAAATCTACAGGCCATTAAAGCCAGTGAACATCAAAAAAACTGTTTTTTACAGCCAGAATAAAACGTGTAAATGAACAAATCTTTGTACAGACAAAATAAATGCGAGTCACAAAGTGCTGGAGGAACTCAGCGGGTCAGGCAGCCTGATGCACTAAGTTCCTCCAGAGCTCCAGTGTTTTCCTCAAGGTCATAAGGTCATATGGTGGCATCCCTTGAAGGGATTAACAGAAACCCGTTGAAAGTTTATGAAGACACAGTGAGGTCACATTCAAACTGAACGAACAGTACCTCATTTTCTCCTTGGATGGCCTACAACCCATTATCAGGAAAATGTAATTTTCCAATTTACGCAGAAAATCACCCTCCCTCTTATCTACCCAGCTCCTAACATGCACATCTTTCTTTTCAGTCCTTCTGTTCCCTTCACCTATTTCCTTCCCCCTCCTCCACTTGCTCATCACCCATCCCTCCCTATTATGGGAATATAATTTTTCTTCCACCAACCTCCCAGCACCATGTCGCTCCCATCTACCCACCATTCCTCCCACTTCCTTTTTTATTAACTTTCCACCATTAGCACCCCTTTGGCTGCTCCAAATAAGGTTACTATAACCACCCTTCTCTCCCAGTAGGACTCATAACCATTCAACCCTTCCTCATCTACATCCACTATCCTCTTGCTAATTCTTACCCCATCCCTTTTCCTCACCTGGAATCAAATTTTCCCACTGTGAGGGAAGGCTCTAAAATGCAGTCATCCTCCTCCGTTGTCCTCCGTTGTTCACCCGTGGTCGGGGGCTCCCGAACCCCTCGCAGTCGGCGCCACAGGCGGCCCGATGTTCAGGCCCTCTCGCCAGGATGATGGAACTCCAACGTCAGAACGGGAGAACCACCTCAACGGCATGGACATCCGAATTGGCCACTTCCTCCCGAATCCGCGCTGGTCAGAGATTCAATGCTGGCGGCCCTCGGCAAAGTGTCCCAGGACTCCCCGATGTTGGTCAGCGCCGCCCACGCTGGGCGCTTCCAAACCCCAGCTCTGAGATGTTGATGCAGCAGGCCCAGCACTCCCGAGCTTCAAACGACAATCCAGGTAGGCATCGCCCGCTCCGCGGTGAATCCAGTGCTGCGCCCCCGCCGCTGAAGCTTTGGTCCAGTCCCCAGCAGGAAAGTCCGTGCCAATCCAGTTGGTAGGCTGCGAGGGGGGGGAGGGGGGAGGGGGGGGGGCGGGGGAGCAAGGACGCGACTCGGAGAATAGTTGCATCCTCGCCAGGAAGTGACTGGGAAACAGTTTCCCCCTTACCCTACCCCCCTCCCCCACATAGAAAAACTAAAGGAACCTCCAAAAACACACTTTTAAAACTAAAAATACAAAAAAGATAGAAACACAGACAGACTGTAGGCAGAGGCTGCCATCAATGTGGCGCTCCTAGCGTGAGTGATCGGAGCAGAATTAGGCCATTCGGCTCATCAAGTCTACTCTGCAATTCAATCATGGCTGATCTCTCTCTCCCTCCTAACCACATTCTCCTGTCATCTCCCCATAACCTCTGACATCTGTACTAATCAAGAATCTATCTATCTCTCCCTTAAAAATATCCACTGATTTGGCCTCCAAAGCCTACTGTGGCAAAGAATTGCACAGATTCACCACCCTCTAAATATATGTCTCCTCCTTCCTAAAAGAATGTCTGAGTTTATGACCTCTAGTCCTAGACTCTCAAACTAGTGGAAACATCCTCTCCACATCCAGTCTATCCAAGCCTTTCACGATTTTGTATGTTTTGTATGTAAGGCAGAACATTTAACCCAAGATGGAAAAATTATATACTGGAGGGCATAGCTTTAAGGTGAGATGGCAAATTTTATTTTGCATGGAGAAAGGTGCATGTCTGGAATATGCTTTTGGAGGTGGTGGTTGAAGCAGATATGATAGTGGCATTCAAAATACATTAGAATAGACAGGTGGACATTCAGGGACTGGAGATACATTGTGTACAGGCAGATAAGAGTGGGCCATGGCATCATGTTCAGCACAGACATCGTGTACCACAAGACCTGTTCTATTATATGATTTATGTTCAATTCTGAGTGCAGAATATAGTTTTCAGCATTGTAGCGCAACAGTTCTGGAGCACAGATTCACCACCCTCTAAATATATGTCTCCTCCTTCCTAAAAGAATGTCTGAGGTTATGACCTCTAGTCCTAGACTCTCAAACTAGTGGAAACATCCTCTCCACATCCAGTCTATCCAAGCCTTTCACGATTTTGTATGTTTTGTATGTAAGGCAGAACATTTAACCCAAGATGGAAAAATTATATACTGGAGGGCATAGCTTTAAGGTGAGATGGCAAATTTTATTTTGCATGGAGAAAGGTGCATGTCTGGAATATGCTTTTGGAGGTGGTGGTTGAAGCAGATATGATAGTGGCATTCAAAATACATTAGAATAGACAGGTGGACATTCAGGGACTGGAGATACATTGTGTACAGGCAGATAAGAGTGGGCCATGGCATCATGTTCAGCACAGACATCGTGTACCACAAGACCTGTTCTATTATATGATTTATGTTCAATTCTGAGTGCAGAATATAGTTTTCAGCATTGTAGCGCAACAGTTCTGGAGCCAAAGTCTGACAATAACAGATATCAAAATAACAACATTTATACATGAACAAAGTTATACATATACAAAGTTGACTAATCTGATCTAACTTTTTTCTAAAACATTCTATTCCATCATTAGAGAAAATGAAAAAGAACCAGTTGCCATTCACAACACAATTTTATGACTGGAGATAAGTGGGGATTAGGTTCTTCCAGCAGCAGCGGTAAATCCCTCAACATTATTACAGCACCACAGATGTTATAATAACTATGTGTTAGCTGTTCACTTTGACGCAACTTTCCACATATGCTTGATTATTTAGTTACCACTGCTTTGACATTTGATGTATATTCCACTAACTATACATGAAAAGAAGCAATGCATTAAAATATATATACTTTGCCACAGACAAGATCTATGTATTTAGGGCACAACTTGAATCTGGTATTTTCTAAATATTCCATTTCAAAGCCAGCAATTTCAATGAAAAAAATATCTAAAGCGATCTTTAATTCAAACCAGAAAAAACATGCTGAAATTATCAGCGTCTCTACATTGCACCATGATAATATACAAGCAAAAAGTAATGAATTTTCCTTGAAAAGTTTCATCTCCATTTACCGAATACACTTGTGGCAGATTTACTGGAGTCTGTAACCATTATGACAACAATAAAGATATTTTTTACATTAAACTTTCTACTGGTTTTATAACACTGGCTCATGAATGTGTTATATTTATAAGGAAAATATTCCATTTGAATTTGCCATCAAGTATAATAGTAAAATTCCAAAATGCCGTCTCGTCATTGTCAAAGATTGTCACGTCATTACATTTTCCATCATAAACAGATAATAGAGAAGTAGTCTTTATTTGTCTTTGGCAGGGAACTTCCGAGATTTGCATGTACTGTAAATCTCTTGCTCAGATTTATAGTTAACATAACTCATTCATTCATTAAAATTGGATTTCAATCAAATATTTGTTGCACAGAAATCTAGAAACAAGATCGAATTTTTAATACTGTGAAATGATACCAGGATCCTAAATCATTTAATCTTCAAATAGCATGACATTAGCTGCCTATGACCAAAATAACGTTTTGGCACTTAAAAAATCTGAAGATCTATTTCAATTTGATGCAATATCCAAAAAAGGCTAGTATAAATCTCACTGGACTTTTTCCAAATCATAGAAACATAGAAAACAGGTGCATGAGTAGGCCATTCGGCCTTCGGCCAGCACCACTATTCGAAATGATCATGGATGATCATCCAAGATTTGTACCCTGTTCCTGCTTTCTCCCCATATCCCTTGATTCCTAAGAGCTATATCTAATATCTTGAATACAATAAATCCTGTATGTTTGTATTCAGAACATCATAATTTCATCAATTCTATGCACGTTCCTCAGCAAACAAAAAAACTGACAATGTAACGGAGAGCAGTAACTAGAAAATTAATATAAAGAGGATTAGATTCAGAATAATTTACTTTCTGTCAGTAGCTTTCACACACAAATATTATGGTTAAAAAGATGTATTTGAAAGAGTATTTGATCAAATGCATTTATCTAAAATACATTATACTGAAGTGAATGAGCTGTGCATGAAAATCTTTTAACCAACATGGGGTTTGATCTTGCATGCATTTGTTACACATGCTTTACTCAGTAGAGTCTACTGAAATGAGAGGTGTATGTTTCGTCGCAGAAGGGAGGTTAATGAATTTCATTCAATGTGTAGCATGGTCTGGTGACCTCCTGCTAATGAAATGAAACACTGCCCGATGTTCACCTTGTACATGACACAAAGAAATCTAAAAACTGACAAAATGTTTACACAGAGTAATTGATCTTATAAGTGCATCGAGAGGTTCGAATAAATCATGAAACGTGGAAATTATATTTTTAAGATTTGCAAGTAAAAATTGATTCCTGTGGCTAGGTAATGGTAGTTTAGTTTAATTTAGTTTAGTGATACAGCGCGGAAACAGGCCGTCCGGCCTACCGAGTCCACACCAACCAGCGATCCCCGCACATTAACACTATCCTACACACACGAGGGACAATTTACAATTATACCAAGCCAATTAACCTACAAACCTGTAGGTCTTTTGGGTGTAGTTAGATACGGGATATCCCGGAGAAATCCCATGCAGGTCAAGTGGAGAACATACAAACTCCTTACAGACAGCAGGACCCCATAGCAGGACCTCATTGAACCCGGGCCTATGGCACTGTAAGGCAGCAGCTCTACCGCTGTGCCACCATGCCGCCTCTATTTATCCTATTTTGCAGCAGATGTTCCTTCATATAATGAGCGTGGCTCCTATTGTATTGTTTCTTTTACTGCATGACCAGTGCAAGTTTAGGGCACCTCAAAGGAGGGCATAAATAAATCACATCCCTGAGAAGAAACAGACTTGATTTTCAGCTGCAGGCCATTGATACTGGTTTGGCCAGCTGTGGGTTGTGAAAGCCCATCAATATTGTCCACAACATCCAGCAGATGCAAGGAGGGATGGATGTTTGCTTCCTGCTGGAGGGGTGTTATATCAGCTAGACAACCTAGATAATTGTTGTGAAACTCAGAGACGCAATTTCCAAAAGTAATTCCAATCTCTTATTTTCTATTGCCCATAGAAATGACAGGAGTGTATACAATGCAATTTCTGACACCTATGATGCAAAATAGGAAATGCGGTTGTAGAATGTGATTTAATTATCAAGGACAGCACAGAAACATAGCTGTAGAGCTGCTGCTTCATAGCACAACAGACCCGGGTTCAATCCTAACCCTGGGTGCTGTCTGTGTGGAGTTTACATTTTCGCCCTGTAACTGTGTGGGTTTCAGCCGGGTGCTCTCTTTTCCTCTCACAGACATGTGCATGTGTTGGTTATTGACCACTGTAAATTGTCTTGAGGGTGAAGGAGTAGATGAGAAAGCAGAGGATAACATAGAACTAGTGTTAACGGGTGATCAATGGTCAACGTGGACTCCGTCGGCTGAAGGGTCTGTTTCCATGCCGTATTCCTAAAGTAATACAAATTGCCCAGCAATGAAACAGCAAGTGCCCTGTTCAAAACTATCACAATTCTCTGTGTTGATAACAAGGTTTAAGATATTAAT
The DNA here is from genome assembly GCF_028641065.1 of Leucoraja erinaceus. NCBI lineage: Eukaryota > Metazoa > Chordata > Chondrichthyes > Rajiformes > Rajidae > Leucoraja > Leucoraja erinaceus. The sequence continues at coordinate 46,858,223 of NC_073378.1, read as the reverse complement.
TCTATAGCTGTAGCCATACTAACATCAGGCTTTGCAATTTCAAACTGTGCTCCCTGTTTACTAATAATACAATGTACATGACTCTAATTCAAACAATCTGTCCCAGGTATTAATCAGGGTCAAAATTAGAATGAAAGATTATTTTTCATGATGTGATTTTCTCTTTCTGCCTACATTCTCCTTTGGTTGACTTTGCTTCAATTTATTTTTTTGGTATCCTCTCTCACAAATATTTTGTACTGTTTCTTATCCTTTAGATTGTCCTTGACTCATACTTTCTCCTCTTGCTTAATTCTTACATTATTCTTGTCTATTTTCTTCATGTTGCCTCTTAAAAGTTTCCCATCAATCGCCCTCCCCTCTAGGAATCGCTCTTTGATTGCTTTTTACTCTCTCTTTCTCTTAAGGTATTCGGCCTTTCTTTTTGCTGGTCTGGTACTTCCTACATTATTCAAAACGTTTTCTCCATTTTTATATTTCTATTTCTTTCTGTTCTGATGAATGATTTCAGACCCCAAAAGTGAACTGTTTTACATTCAACACATGCTGCCTGATCTGCTGAGAGTCTTTATCTACAATGAGAACTGGAAGTTAACCTATAGCTCAAATGTTTGATGACTGAAGTATTTCAGGAGAGAATTGTAACTGAGGTTAATGCAAGGCAAAATGAACCAGATATAAATGCACAGACTTAAGGGCCGTCCCACGAGCATGCGACTCCATGTGGCAAGCGCGGCCTAACGTGGTTGCTTGAGCCGTACGGCCTCCCGGGGCCAGTCCGACCGAGTTTCTTCCCAGAGGCCATTCGGACTGTAAACACCTATTTCACCAGGGACTAACTCTACTGAACGTTTTTCCTTCCATTATTTATTATGTAAAAGAACATGTGTGTTATGATTGTGTTCATAGTTTGTTTGGTTGTTTGTCTTTTGCACAAAAGTCCACGAGCATTTCACTGCACATCTCGTATGTGTATGTGACAAATAAACTTGACTTGGCTTGACTTGATCGTCGGAGCCATATGGAGATGTGTGGAGCTGGTCCCGACATCGCGCGGGGCTCCGAAAAATTGACCGTGTTCAAAAATTCCACGCGGCAACGGCCTACTAGCCCGCAGCCGCCTCGACGCCGTACGCACCGCCTCGACGGTCGTGCGCAGCGTCTCGACGCAGTACACAGCGTCTTGACACCATACGTCACCGCGGACTTCGCTCGAACTTCATGTCACTCACTCGACCTCCGCGCGGCACCCACTTCCGGTTTGGTCGCGCTTGCCGCATGCAGATCGCATGCTCGTGGGACAGGCCCTTTAGTTTTTTGTTTGGTTTGTTGTCACATGTACTGAGGTACAGTGAAAGGCTTTTTTGTTGTGTACTATCCAGTCAGCAGAAAGACAATACATGATTACAATCAAACTGCCTACAGTTTACAACATAGTTATAGTATGTCATGAATGATTGCAGATCCATTTCTGGGACCAGCACACAGAGAGTCACCAAGCTTGAGCACCATCTTGCTTCAGCCACTTAAACCCATCAGGATGGTTATGGTTACATTTCCCCCTCCATAACTCCCTGTATTTGGGTGAAGGCAGAATTGTAAATCATCTTCTTCTCTCGGCATGATGAAACTGGAAATCCCACTCTAGGTTTGACACAACAAAGTGAAGGTCAGCCAAAGGAAGAATTCTGGAACTGGGGACTCAATGCAGCATGGACGGTTTAATTATTATATTAATATTATGTTTCTTGTATTATTTATTTTATTACGGTATAATTTGGGTGCATAATATGATAATAGTGAATTTCCTGTGATGTTGTGCTTTTTGCATTAACCAACTAAATGATAAAATTATGCTGTAACATTACTAAAACAGAGGAATATTTTCATAGATCAAAAGGAATTTTGGAAACAGGTTTTCAGCCTAATGTGTTTTTGCTGGTCATAAATGACCTATCTACCCTAATCCCATATAGCAGCGCTGGGTGCATATTCCTGCAGGTCACATATCTTCAAAACGTCTCATAGAAACATACAAAGATAGAAAATAGGTCCAGGAGGAGGCCATTCGGCCCTTCGAGCCAGCACCGCCATTCATTGTGATCATGGCTGATCGTCCCCAGTCAATAGCCCGTGCCTGCCTGCTCCTCATATCCCTTGATTCCACTAGCCCCTGAGCTCTATCTAACTATCTCTTAAATCCATCCAGTGATTTGGCCTCCACTGCCACCTGTGGCAGGGAATTCCACAAATTCACAACTCTCTGGGTGAAAACGTTTTTTCTCACCTCAGTCTTAAATGGCCTCCCCTTTATTCTAAGACTGTGGCCCCAGGTTCTGGACTCACCCAACATTGGGAACATTTTTCCTGCATCCAGCTTGTCCAGTCCTTTTATAATTTTATATGATACCCCCTCATCCTTCTAAACTCCAGTGAATACAAGCCTAGTCTTTTCGATCTTATCTCATTTGACAGTCCTGCCATCCCAGGGATCACTCGTGAACCTACACTGCACTGCCTCAATCACAAGGATGTCCTTCCTCAAATTAAGAGACCAAAACTGTAGACAATACTCCAGGTGTGGTCTTACCAGAGCCCTATACAACTGCAGAATAACCTCTTTACTCCTATACTGAAATCCATTTGTTATGAAGGCCAACATTCCATTAGCTTTCTTCACTGCCTGCTGTACCAGCACGCCAACTTTCAGTGATTGGTGTACATGGACGCCCACGTCTCACTGCACCTCCCCCTTACCTAACCTAACCACATTGAGATAATAATCTGCCCCCTTGTTTTTGCTGCCAAAGTGGATAACCTCACATTTATCTATATTATACTGTATCAGCCATTCATCTGCCCACTCTGTCCAGGTCACCCTGCAACCTCCTAATATCCTCTTCAGAGTTCACACTGCCACCCAGCTTTGTGTCATCCGCAAACTTGCTAATGTTGCTTCTAATTCCCTCTTCCAAATCATTAATATATATGGTAAACAGTTGCGGCTCTAACACCGAGCCTTGCGGCACTCCACTCGCCACTGCCTGCCATTCTGAAAAGGACCCGTTCACTCCTACTCTTTGCTTCCTGTCTGCCAACCAATTTTCTATCCATGTCAACACCGTACCCCCAATACCATCCAGTCTCCTGTGCGGGACCTTATCAAAGGCTTTCTGAAAGTCTAGATACACTACATTCACTTGCTCCCCTTCATCCATTTTACTTGTCACATCCTCAAAAAATTCCAAAAGATTAGTCAAGCATGATTTCCTTTTCATAAATCCATGTTGACTTGGACTAATCCTTTTACTGCTATCCAAATGCCCCTTAATTACCTCTTTAATAATTGACTCCAGCATCTTCCCCACCACCGAAGTCAGGCTAACTGGTCTGTAATTCCCCGTTTTCTCTCTCGCTCCTTTCTTGAAAAGTAGGATAACATTAGCTATCCTCCAATCCACAGGAACTGATCCTGAATCTATTGAACATTGGAAAATGATCACCAATGCATCCACTATTTCTAGAGCCACCTCCCTGAGGACCTTGGGATGCAGACCACCCGGCCCTGGGAATTTATCATCCTTCAGTCCCATTAGCCTACCCAATACTATTTCTCGCCTAATGAAAATGTATTTAAGTTCCTCTACCCCTTTAGATCCTCTGGCCTCCAGTACATCTGGGAGATGGTTTGTGTCTTCGTTAGTGAAGACAGATTCAAAGTACCTGTCACTTTTTAAAGTACCTCCAAACACTTTTTAAAATGTCATGCAAGTCTCTGTCACTATCATACCTTTGGATAGCGAGTTCCAAATACCTATTGCCTCCCATATAATATACATATTTCCCCATCTTGTTACACCTCCTGAAATGCATTACTTCACATTTCTCCAGGTGAACCTATTTTCCAAATTTCTACTGAAATGACCAAAATCTGTTCTTCTCATTGTCAAATAGAAAGTCAATGAGAGAAAGGGGGTGGAGGGAGTGGGGGGTGGAGGGAGGAGGGGTGGAGGGATGTGGGGTGGAGGGGGTGGTGAGGGGGGATGGCAAGGTGGGGAGCAGAGGGGGGGGGGGGAGGAGAGAGCGGGGAGGAGAGAGGGGGAAGGGTTGGGGATGTGGGGAGGCTGCTGCTCTATGTAGGTATGTTACAAAACCTACCTGAATCGTCCTTGAGAATCTGTTCCAGCCCCGTGTGTGTGATTTTGGCGCTGTTTAGAGGGGGCGTGTTTAAAACGCGATTTTTACTAGGCTGTTGCAATCGAAAATGTTCAGCCTAGTAAATCATTAACGGAGAATCGCTGAAAGACCCCGTCGCAAAAGGTATTATTAGTTTTTATGGCCTTGTATAATAGTTATAGTAGTTTAAAAATCACTCTCTAAACCCGCGACCTCTCGCAGCCCCAGGGTTTTATAAAGCAAACAATTAAAGGTATGTACCTTATTTTTACATTAAAAGGGGCTTCTTAAGAACCCTGTATATAAAGTTTTCTATAGCGAGTAGTTCATTTTGGGCTCTTTATATCCTGCAGTATTTTTCTGGGCATTTGAGGGCACAAATCCAGCGCAATGTGAACGTTCTAAACCAGCGCGTTCACAGGAACCCACTAGAAAGCCGATTTAAATTGACTTTAATTTACAGCAATTGAACACTAAATTCCTTCCATTTGGCCTATAAATTGATGTAAATGAGATTTAAAAATCATGTTTTATTGTGAATTATTTGTGAATATTATTTGGACACTTAGGCTATTTAAAAACATTAATCATTTATTAAGAAATGGATAGATGTTTAGATCTAGTAAATTGAAGTTTGAAATTAGCTACAATTGGGTAACTAACTAATTATATGCTTTAATTTCAGGTCCTCCAAGTAAGATTATTTTATATTTGTTTCAGAATGGTTCAATCTATGATAACTGAAAATTTCATTCAGTTCTCTTAATTTTTAAGAAGGTTATGGGCTTTCGACTGTCCTCGATCACAGCTTTTTTGTTATGTCCATAGAAAATCAATAGGGAACAAGATGCTAATTTCCGAGTATGAAAATGGCCATAACTTTTTTATTACTTGAGATATGAAAGTGAATTAGGTGTCAAATTAAACTTATTGTTATGCTTTATCTGATGGGATAAATTGCAGACTTGATTTTTTAAATCTCAACATTTTGTAACATTGCTACTCTATGACATGGGTAGGTGTTGCCTCTACCCCCTCCCTCTCTGCCCCCCTCTCTGCCCCCCTCCCTCTCTGCCCCCCTCCCTCTCTCCCTCTCTGCACCCCCTTCCCTCTCTGCCCAACCCCCCACTTCCTCTCTGACCCTCCATCACTCTCTGCCCCCCCTCCTTCTCTGCCCCCCCCCCCCCCTCTCCCAATCCAATTTGAGTCTACTGGTTGCCAGTCTCCATTAGCAATGAGAATGCCCTTATGTCTGAGTCACAACTTACAACCACAGGTTATCGGCCCCAAAAACCAAATCATTTACTTTTTCCAATTGCTTCCATTGCCCCCTGCTTAATTTGAAGCATTACTATGGCTGTAAAAAGCTATTTCCTAATGATCCTAGAGAGTTCCTTAAGATGGTTTGTTATGTTAAAGGTACCTTATGTAAACTAGCTGTTATTGCTAGGTATGCTGCGCCATGTAAAGGCCACAACGGAACATCTGATAACCCTGAGAGGTGGACAGGGGTGGGGCTAAATCTAAATTAATATATTGAGAATTAGGATGTTACAGCATTACTGTATAGTTTATTATTGTTATCGTGCAATAAAACTAATTTTGGTCAATATTGCTTTCAATTTTAAGGAATAGAGTGTTCTAACTCTTCTTAAAGATCTCTGTCATTTATTATCAATGTTCTATTTTTCATCCCTTGTCCCTTTCTTCGACATCTTGCCCCTTATTATTTTGTCGTCTCACCAATTATATTCTGCTTATCTCTCCGCCTTTTACTTTCTTTTTGGGGAAGAGTTACCCACTGAGATTCATTTCCTTCAAAGGCTTTTATGACACCACACTGTTTATCTGCAATAAACACATGCTACATAATTCTATAATGCATGCATAGTTATAAATAAAAGCATTATTTTTATAGTCCAAATTAATACCACTGCACAAAATTGATTTAAGTAGATAACAATTATTGTTAATATGATGGTAATCTATATTGAGTAAAAATTATATCATTACTACTTTTTTTCAAGTCAGATGTTTGAATTTTTTTTTTATGTTTTTGGTCTGAAGACTACTTTACATGGATCTCACATTAATAATTTGTGCATAATTTTCCCAATGGGCCTATACAAAGGTTTTGCAATTCAGATCTGAAAGATATATCTTGTTTTTTCCGGGTCTTCAAAGCCTTAGTTTCTTCATGACTTTCAGAAGTCTATCCAATGTTTTTTTTAATAAGTCCTTATGAAAGCATATATAGAAATAGGATTAGACCGATTTAGTTGAATAGCTAACACTGGCAGAAATACAATGCACTGTATAAGCTATAAATTTGATGAAGTTAGTTTTCAACTTGTGAACAATGGGCAAGCAATATTGTAGTCTCTTCCTTCAATATGATACCAAAAGAACAATAATCACAAAAGCAAAATACTTAGATGACGAAAATCAGAATCTAAATATACTCAGTAAGTTAGGCAGCAACAAAAAGAGAAAATGGAACTGGCATTTCAAGCTGGTGACATTTCATTTGTTCTCAGGAGGTTAATAACCTAAAGCATTACGTCTCTTTCAAGATCTGTTCCTTGTTGTGGATGGCTTGCATCAGTCTGGTTTAAGCCAATTGATGGCTGTTCAAACTATGCCAATGAGAGGAGATGAGTTCATCAAAACTGTATTGGGTGCATGTTGTTCCAGTACAAATAGACCTACCCCAGGCAGCTGAGAAACTGTCACTCAAGATCAACTAAAACAGAGATAGAAGAATCAAGACAAAGAAAAACTTGCAGCCATATAGTATCTTTGATTATCGGAGGATAGGAAACAAAGTAGCAAATTTGTTCACAAGCTCTCATCAAAACACTGGTTATGTTTGTTTCTGAATGAAGGATAAATACTGGGGGCAGCCATGGGGAAAACTATCCTGATGTAGGATCTTTTACACCAGCTGACAGAGCAGCCAGAGTCTCAATGTAGAGATGTATTCATTAAATTCTATACTGGGGTGCCAGTGCAGAAAGAACAACTCAGTAAATTTTGGAAAGTTACCTTCCTTCTTAGATCGGAAATTAAGAATAAGAGTCATGCTATAATTCTGTTCATTACTCACAGATTCACAGGTTCACAGTCATAGAGTGCAGAATAGGCCCTTTGGCCCAACTCACCCTTGCTCCATTTACACTAGTTCCACCTGCTTGCATTTGGCTCATATCCCTCTAAACCTATCCTACCCATGTACTAATCTAAATGAGTCTTAAACGTTGCGATAGCACCTGCCTTAATTACCCCCTCTGGCAGCTCATTCCATATACCCACCACCCTTTGTTACTGTAACACAAATTTTCTTTTTTACTTTTCCTGAATTCAAATGGACTAATCCCTTCATTAACCTATGTTCAAGAACTTGGTTTGCAATTTGCTCCCAAAGTGTTTGTTTACTAATTCTTGATAAAATGCATGTCCAAGACATGGAAAGCTTGAGAAGGTGGAAAAGGTGGAAAACAATGCAGTTTCCTGAGTGGACAATCGTTTGTCTTTGTCTTCCCATCTCAGCCTTTGTGTCATCAACACAGTTATAATAAGTTCACCAAACCTCTCCTCACTCATTCTGACTGAACTGCTAACTTCCTGGCCTAACATGGTGCCTTCTTCTCCTTCCTTGAAACTAGAACCTATTGCTGAGCAACTTTCCAGCTAATTTTCCCTGGGCTCAGAACTGGGTTCCCTGGATTCACTGTGTCAATGATAGTAATGACCTGGGGTTCTTTGTGAGAATGCATCAAATTCATGCAGAATTAATGAAATGCTGGATCACTCTGATACATAGTATCCCTAAATAATGATATCCACCCAAAGGGAAATAGCTATAAATTGCAACAACACCTTGATCAATTTACTGGCGGTTGATTAAAAGTCAATTTGCCGATCCATTGTTACTTTTTGGAGAGAAAAAAAATGAATTAAGGAAGAAAGTTATGGATTGACTGTAATTAATGATTTATAAAGGACAAAGAAAGACACAGGACAATTGTTAAAGTACTGACACCAAAATCTCTCTATTCTGTTTAATTTGTTACTTTTCCAGAGTAGCGTGGCTCTTTGTATCCTGGAATATACGAGGTAAACTTGACAAAGTTAAATGCCTGGAGTGAAGCGACCACTGAGATGACCATGGTAGACAAAAAGGCTGGAGAAACTCAGCGGGTGAGGCAACATCTATAGAGCAAAGGAAATAGGCAGCGTTTTGGGTCGAGACCCTTATATGTCCCCTGAGATGACCATTATATGCTCGATGATGATGGGACATATAAATAGTTTGAGGATGGAGCAAAGACCCAGCAACCAATTTGGGAATAAGGTTCGAGAAAAGTCAGCAAACTAGAGTTGAATGATTTTTAGTCTGTTTTTGTTTTTCAGCTATCATGCCTAGGGAAAAAACATTATCATAAGATAAAAGTTTGGTTTTGAAACATTGTTCACTCACACCAATGTTTTCGATGATTGCTTTTACTATGGGATATGATTTTTTAAAAATACACCAATTTTGTCTGAATTTTGTCATGAAATGTGACAATTCATTAGGGATATCACTGGTTATTATGGATTTTCTATATTGCAGAGTAGGGCTCATTTCTTCGCGAATACATACTATTGTAAATAAGCATATCAAAAGCGTCAGAAAGAGCAACATACGTTAATTCTCAAACACACTCAAATCATTCAAGGCTCCAACTAAGTATTTAATCTTTGCGTTTCTATTTCATTGATTCTAAAAGACACACAGTTGAAACGGACTTTGTACGAATCCATTTAGCTATCAGTTGCATTGTGCCTCACGTCGTAAAGCTGAGTTCGCTACAGATCAACGGGGTCGTGGTGGGCTGGCGAAAGGGGGGTCGTTTAAAGGGTCTCTACGTTAAATTAACCAATAATGCTCCGACGGAAAACTAGTTCACACTCTACAGACAAAAAAACGGCTTAAGTTGAACAATGATAAGCAGAAAGTCCCTTTCCAAAACTGAGTGCAATCACCGATCTACAAAATTCAAATGGCACAATGACTGATGATTTCACCACGATGCACGATTTCACTGTCAGGTGCACGTAAAAAGCCTGGTATAAACATGTCTAAACAGGGGACCGACCCAAGATTTCTCGTTCAGCTTCTTTTTTTTTTTTTGCTCTTTATGAACAAAAATAAATGAAACCTTTTGTTAAATATTTAATAGTGAAGGTCACGTGAAGTCCCAGGGGTGGGTAGGGGGATGCTCGATCTTTCAATCTCATCGCTGGCAAAGGGAGGGTCGGGGATGATGGGGGTGGGGTGGGTGGCATTCTCCAGGCGATGTTAAAGCACCTGCTACTCCCTTCTGCAAGATCCATTCAAAGGGCATATTAATGCTCGTCGGCAACATCAAAGCACCCAAGTGCTATCTTCGATCTGTCCCCACCCCCCCCCCCCCCCCCCCCCCAGGAACCTACAACTGTCCCCTTCACAACACCAACAAGAACAGTCGCAGTGTTAAGTCCAGTTTCCACACGCGTTGGTCATTTAACTAATTCCGACCGTCTTTGTTCTCAGACGCCGAACGGAGTCAAAGCAAATGTTGCTCCCACTCTTTTGTGTCTCACCCACCTGAGCAATTGGCTCCCCTGCCTTTGCCGCTCTGACACTCGACGCTGGAGAGCGGGTTGGCGGGCAGCCCCGCCGGCAGGCTGCCCAGAGCCAACACGGCGAACAGCCAGAGGCAACAGCACGCCGACGGTCCGGCTAACGTGCGCTGGGATGGGGCGAGCAACTCTGACACCACCATGGCCGGAGCGGAGCGGAGATGAGCCGCTGGCTGAAGGCGAACAAGCTGGCGGCGAGTGGTCGGGGGAGGGGGGACGGGGACACGGGGCAGGCGGCGGCTGTTCCTCAGCCAACGGGAAGAAGCGGTCGTGTTCGCCCTGCCGCTGCCGCTTCACTGTGTGCGTGATCGGGACACGCCGCTGCCCCTTCCCGATCCGAATTCGTTCAAGCAGCTCCTCAGCACCCTCTCCCTGATTTGAGGTGGACGATGTTAATGAATGGTTCAGTCCTCCTTTTCTCTCCCCCCTCTCTCTTTCTCTCCGCCCGCTCCTATCAGTGTCACTCTCACTCTATTTCCTCGGTTGTATCTCGCTGTTGCATTCCCCACCTCGCAGCCGCACGGGGCGATTTCAGGGGGACTGAGCCACGGAAACAACAAAGGAGACGTCGGAGCTGGGGGTGTGTGGATGGGAGCGGATCACATGATCGCCGGGGGGAGGGCACACCAGTGGACACACTGACAGCCACCGAAACACCAAGCAACCCATCCCCATCTGCTCGCCTTAACTTCAGAGCCCAGTGTCAAAGAATAACACAGAACCACCATCCTCCCCCCGACTTCTATGTGTGGCCGGGGCAGACAATAGAAACCGGCTATTGGTACCATTAGCTACATTTCTTCCCGTAAATGAAACATTATTGTTCAAAGCGTTCGGAGCTGAACAACGGGACAATAGGTGCATGCATGGTGGTGACACAGTGATGAAGTTACCGGACTCGTAACCCAGAGATCCGGACTCACACTGGGGACACAAGTTCAAATCGCATTTTCAAATCGCATTGGCAGCTTTGGGACCTAAAATCTGCACGGATGATACAGCAGCACCAGCGACCCGGGGTTCAACCCTCACCTCTGCTACTAGACTTTATACATTCTCCCTGCAGCCGTGTGGCTTTCCTCCGGATGCTCAGGTTTCCTCTCACGTGTCTGTAAATGTTTTCTGTAAATTACCACTGGAGTGGAATAATGACAACACGAAGGTAGACACTGGAGTAACTCAGCGGGACAGGCAGTATCTCTGGAGAGAAGGAATGGGTGACGTTTCGGGTCGAGACCCTTCTTCAGACAAGACGAGCTGTACTCTCATGAGGGAATGTTGCAAAGGGGACATTGGGACTGGTGGGGTTTCTCCGCTGAACTCCCACATCTGCTCGAAGTGCCGAAGGGCCTTATTCTATTTCGGATTAGCAACTAGGTATTGCTGGAATCCATGTCACTGGACGTGGATATGGATAAACAGCAGCGAGAAGACGGAGCCACTCATAAAATCATCACATTTCAGTTAGGGGTATAGAGATTCAGCGAATCCTCTATACGCCGGTCTGAAACGCCACGATTAGTAATTAGTAACTGAGAAGCAAATCACTTTGTGCGTATTGAGCAATGTATTGAATTACGGAGTCAGCTTGCTTTTCAAAATATTGATATAAAATTCCCCATATAAAACTTGACTTGCAATGCACTGAGCGCATTTTATTACCCATCCATCGCCAGCCCTTTCTCGCACACACGCGCGCATTTATCGTGCGGATCAAGGGGTAGACTTCGTAATGAAATTTGATTTTCAAACACATAACAATTCTCCGGTTCAGTCAGCTCCGCGGTGACTACAAGGTGAAAATAGAACAATATGTAGCTGGCAGGATGGGTTGAGAATTTCACTATAACGTGTTTGTCAACCTACTCATTGAAATTTAAAACTACATATTACAAGGTGGCATTACGTATTTACGAGATTTTTAACAACAATGAGGCATTTTAAAATTAATCTGATTATTATTCCAGGGAACTAACTGTTCAGAAGTGACCGAATATGGGACCGCTCACCAAATTTAAATAGACACAAATATTCAGCGTGCTCTGGTTCACGCCCTGTCAGGCAATCAAGGGGAAATAACTGTTCAGTCTGCTGTAGTCAAGAGCACGGAAACACTGCCCACACATTCAGCGATTTCACTTGAAATGAGCGAAACAAAGGAGTAAGGATGGATGCATAGTGCAGGTCGGCGGTAGGCGAGATTCTAGCTGTGGTGATTTGGGTCGCGGCACATGCGTAAACTGGTGTGGTTTCCTATACGTGTATTCCTGTCCCGTACTAAAACGATGACACTCAAGCACAAAATGTCTCTCCGCATCTTGTTACCGCCCTCCCCTTTCCTCTTAAGTTTCCTCCCTATAATGCGAGTTGGGCGAGAGATTGATGAGCCGCGATCTGTGAATCCTTCTCTCTCTGTCGAACCACGAGGCATTGCCTTTCCCGTTTGTCAAGGTGGAGCTGCTGAACATGCCTGATGGAACTTGGTCTTCGGGTCTCACAAGTACCAACATCATAGTGGATCTGGAGACAGGTTGAAAGATATGCACGTTTTTAAACACTCACTCAGAGGATAAATTAGGACCTAGATGTTTTGGAGGTTGAATATTTATCACGATCCGCAAAAATACATTGTGAAACCAAGTGATTAAAGTATTATATTTCGAGTAGAGCGTGGCTATGTTCAAAGAGCAGTATTGGGTCAGTGAGCCTCAACAGGGAACAACTTGCATTATATATCGACATCAATAATTAAAAATGTCCCAAAGTGCTGTTTACATAAACCACTGAAAATAAATCGGCAGAAATAGTAGCAATTAAACGACAGTAATTCAAAAATAATTCAAATTCACTGGCCAACGTTTTCATTTTGTCGGTGGTTTTTAAAAAAAGTTAAAAAAGGAAAGATCAAATTAAGACAAGGCAAACTGAAGTTTCTGTCAGCAACAATGGGGATACACGTCGGATAAATGGATTTATACGAGAAAAAAAGGCCTGAGGCATTACTGAGATAGCCAGGGGGAGGGGCATTCATACAGATTGCGACAAAGACTTTGAATTTAGACGGTAGACAAAAATGCTGGAGCAACTCAGCGGGTGAGGCAGCATCTATGTAACGAAGGAAATTTTCGGAGGGAGGAGGAGAACTTCTTCTAAGTAGGCATACCTTGAGGAGATATCGCAGTGGTTTTCGGAGGGACGAGATTTTGAATTTGGTGCGTTGACAAAGGAAACCACCAAAGATCAAAGAAAGCAAAAATGATGGGCTCTTGGGATTTCGTGCAGGAGAATAAATATTGGGACAACGGAAATCTGAAATAACTGCAGAAATGGATGAAAATACTCTACTGGCCAAATAGTACCTGTGGAAGGGGTGACAGCAACTGCTGATAACCATAATATGTATAAATTATTTTACAGGGTCAAGAACGTCTACATTCAAGCCCCCATCCCCACTGAGAGTTGAGAATGGAGGTGAACATATCGAAGGCAGAGATGCAGTCAACACCTGCTGGGAGCAACATTTTGAAGAACTTCTCGGCCATGACCCTGTACACGATTCTCCAGCAAACCATCCAGCTCAGCTTCACCACCATCCCTGCCAACAATAATTCAAACAGGCCACACACTAATTAATAAACAGCAAGCCCTCTGGAGCAGATGGCATTCCTGGTACCAGTTCTAAAGCTTGACATTTGGGAACTACAGTGACAACTTTACCACCTATTCTCCCATATCCGGGAAGAGTAGGACATGACCCCAGAGATGCCATAATCATGATCATCTTCAACAAAAATAACTCCGACTGCAATGCTGCAGTAGAGTGTCCCTGTTGTCAGACACAAAGAAACCCATTGCCAGGGTCCATCTCAGAATATAATGTATTATGACACTTTTGGCTTAGGGAACAAATATTAAAATTACAAAAGCAATTATTATAAATTACCACCATAACATTGCTTGCCAAATTGGTTCTGCCTGTTTGATAATTGTTGCCAATGAGGGTACACTTCCTCATTGGTGCTTAGCCATTGAGAGTGCAATATGTAATTTGATGCTTGGACAATGAGAATATCATTTGTCATTGTCTTTCAACCAAATGGAATGGAGTAACATTTTTGTTGTATTTACAAATATCTCATGAGCAATGTTTGTCTTCAGCTCTTCCACAAATCTTATCCAAAAGTTCTTTAGCCACAGTCACAAGGTGATATACTCCAGAGCAGAACTAATGTAGAATGGCACACACATGGGAACTGACAAAAAATTAACTTAACTATTTGTCTTAAATTACAAGGTAACGTCACACACTGTGCTGTTGAAAAAGAAACCAAACTATGACCAACCATTTTATTAATATGAATTTAAGAAATACAAAAAAACAAATGTATTGTATAAATAAAAGTGTAAAACTCTAAAAGTGTAAATGCATGCATGCATTAAACTAGCAGCAATCCATAACTATTGGTCAGGTAACAATGGCCAGCTTCCAGCAGCAGTTCAGTTCATTATTTGCCTAGTGAAGCATCACTGCAAGGAAGGTAACCTTGAGTTTAAGGCAATTGGTGTTTGATAATGCAGATTACATTTTTAAAAGGTCAAAATGTAAATATACGATTGTTCACCTGTATGCTGCCTGAAAAATGTTGCTTCTCTCCAACAAGCCATCTGTGTCTGTTGCAACAGTCCCAGTGCACAGGAAAACAAGAGGCTGCTGAGAGTGGTGGGCTCAACTTGGACTATCACAGGCATAGCCTTTCCTACCATCAAAAGCATCTACATGAGGCATTGCCTAAGATGGAGATCATGCCCTCTTCCCATTGCTACCTTTGTTACAGAAACCTGAATTCCAACACCAACAGTTTAGGGAAGAACTGCAGATGCTGGTTTAAACTGTAGACAGACACAAAAAGCTGGAGTAACTCATCAGATTAGGCAGCATCTTTGGAGAAATGGAATAGGTAACGTTTCTTCAAGTCTGAAGAAGGGTCTCGACCCAAAACATCACCTATTCCTTATCTCCAGAGATACTGCCTGACATGCTGAGTTACTGCAGCATTTTGTGTCTGATGCCAATATGTTCAGGAGCAGTTACTTCCTACAACTATCAGATGTTTGAACTGAATGGCATAATGCTAATCCTACCTCAGCAATGGAACACTACAGACCATCTCTTCCACTACCATGGACATTTTTTCTATTTGTGTTTTTCAATTCGTGTCTTGCCATTGTGTTTTTTTTTCTTCTCATTGTCTTGTATAATTTACGTGTAAGCATGTTTTGTGTGTTATCTGAGTCTATGTGCATGTAATGCTGTTTCAAGCAATTTTTTTCATTTTTTTCTGTACCTCACTCTAGTTGTGTTTTTAACAATAAATTCAACTACTGATTCCACTGTCCACCGCAGCTTGCAAATGTACTTTTCATCAAACACATAGCCGGGTGGCAGTGTTGTTAATCCTGGCCAGATTGGAGGGGCTAGCACTCTAAAATGGGATAACAGCTTCAGGGCTGCTGGGAGATTTGGTCAATTTGGAAGTGCTCTCTGTGGTCCCGGGACCTGTAAAAGTTCTCTGCCACGATGTCCCGCGTTGATCGTCTGGGAGAGCGCTTGGGACTGCGTGACCTTCTGGAGTGTCTCTGTTTGAGTGAGACCAAGAGGGCTTGATCAAGCAGATACGAGGATCAAACCTGCGGTGGGATAGGTACAGTAGTTTAACTGTAAATGTGTTTTGTCAAAATAAAGATTAGTTGACCAAATGCTTGATTCAGTGGTTTTTGACTGAAACTAGACTGGAGGAAGCTTAGAACAAGCAATTTACAGTGTGAACTGTGAGGAAGATGCTATGAGAATGCAGGGTGACAGGTTGGGTGAGTAGGCAGATGCATGGCAGATGCAGTTTAATGTGGATAAATGTGAGGTTATCTACTATGGTAGCAAAAACAGGAAGGCAGATTATTAGCTAAATGGTCTCAAGTTGAGAAAATGGGAAGTACAATGGGATCTGGGAGCCCTTGTACACCAGTCAAAGAAAGTAAGCAATCAGGTACAGCAGGCAGTGAAGAAAGCAAATGGTATGTTGGCCTTCATAACAAGAGGAGTTGAGTATAGAAGCAAAGAGGTCCTTCTGCAGTTGTACAGGGCCTCAGTGAGACCACACCTGGATTATTGTGTGCAGTTTAGGTCTCCAATTTTTTTTGAAGGACATTCTTGCTTTTGAATGAGTGCAGCGTAGGTTCACAAGGTTAATTCCCGGGATGGCGGGACTGTCATATGCTGAGAGAATGGAGAGGCTGGGCTTATATACTCTGGAATTTAGAAGGATGAGAGGATATCTTATTGAAACATATAAGATTATTAAGGGTTTGGACGTGCTAGAGGCAGGAAACATGATCCCGATGTTGGGGGAGTCCAGAACCAGGAGCCACAGTTTATGAATAAGGGGTAAGCCGTTTAGAACGGAGATGAGGAAACACTTTTTCACACGGAGTGTTGTGAGTCTGTGGAATTATCTGCCGTTCTCTGGATACTTTCAAGAGAGAGCTAAATAGGGCTATTAAAGGTAGCGGAGTCAGGGGATATGGGGAGAAGGCAGGAATAGGGTACTGATTGTGGATGATCAGCCATGATTGCATTGAATGGTGTTGCTGGCTCGAAGGGCCAAATGGCCTCCACCTGCACGTATTGTCTATTGTCTCTCCTCTGGTTTGAATGTGCACAACCTTTGATGCACCTTCAAACAGCAATGCGTGGTTAAGGAAAGCAGTTGATAAGGGTATTCTGTTACTTGTGCAACATCATGAAACCCATTAATAACAATGCATCCTGGGCAGAATTCACCAGTATTTGCATGATTGGGGTGAGGCAGTTGTTATACAAGAAGGCATGTGGCAACATTGTGTGATTTGAGGGGGGGTGGGGGGGGGGGGTGTTGGTAACCAATGGCATCATTTAGCTAATACCCAAGCAGTAATGTGTATAGCTGATGGTGTGATGGAGCAATGTAAGCAATGAGGATGGAGATTAAAGTTGTGTTAATATCATATTTGTGTCCAACCTGTCCCATCTGCAACTTCCTCCACTTTGTTTCCTATTCTATTGCTGCACTGATGTGTTCATAAGCTCATTTACATTAGATTTTGTCATAAGTCTCATTGTATATTCACTGTTGAATAAGTAATACTTTAATACCCCATGTTTAACCTCATGGAAGCCTTTATTTATTGTTCATGGGCAGAAAAATAATGCTGTCAGTAATACATCTCCATTTATAACGGTGTACTGGCTACTTTTAGAGTTGATTCACTTAACCTACTTGTGCCATGGGACACAGTTTGAGTAGTAAGTGAGATACCAGTTTATTTGTTTTTCCATGTTTTTCCTTTATGTACCCATTTATGTTTTTCTTAAATGTATCAATTTTCTTGCTGGTCTTGATTATCAACAGTTATGCTTAAAATTCTGGTTACCTGGGTAAGATAGAGGAAAGTGGACCACGTTTACCAGTCCTGCGCATGATGAAACATGGATTTCTGGACTTGGCTTGATGAATTGTAGTCATCAAGGCATGTAAAAGTTAATCAAAGTGACTTTAGTTATCTTGACAAGAGAAATATTACAGTAAGGAATATAACATAAATAATTTGAGAAACAGATCTTCAACTGAAACTAGACCAAGGGGGACCCGTTGGGTCCCGTCCTCTCAATGCGCGGTTGTGGGGGGGGGAGGCCTGTGGCGTCACACACACACTAACCACCCCCCACACACACATGGGGAGGAGGGGGGGGGGGGGGGATGTGAGAGGGGGAAGGAGGGGGTAAGAGAGGGAGGCAGAGGGGGGAGAGGGGGGAGGGGGAGTGGGGGGTGGGGGGGGGGGGGGGGAGAGAGAGGCGAGGGGAATGATGGGGGGAGGGGGAGAGAGAGGGGGTAGAGAGTGGGGAGTGGAGGAGAGGTGGGGTGTGTTGGGTGAAGGGAGGGGGAGGGAGGTGGATGGGGAGTGAGGGAGGAGAAAGGGGGGAGCGGGGGAGCGAGAGGAGGGGGGAGGTGGAGAGAGGGGAGGGGGATAGTGGAGGATAGAGGGGGAGGGGAGGTTGAAGGGGAGGGAGGGTGATGGAGGGGGGAGAGAGAGTAGAGGGGGAGTGGAGGGGAGAGAGGGGGAGAGAGGAGGTGGGGAAGAGGAGAGTGGTGGAGAGAGGAGTGGTGGAGAGAGGGTGGAGAAAGGAGGGGGGTAGAGAGGAGGAGGAGGAGGAGGGGGTGGAGGGGAGTGGAGGGGATAGTGGGGAGAGGAGAGGGAGTGGTGGAGGGGGGGATAGTCAGGAGGGGGGTGGGGGGGTAGTGGGGAGAGGGGGGAAGAGGGAGGGAGCAGAAGGGAGAGAGAGTAGGGGTAGAGAGGGGGGGTAGAGGGGGGGAGGAGGGAATGGCGAGGGAAGGAAGAGAGGGAGAGGGGAAGAGGATTAAGGGGAGATAGGGGGGGAGAGAGGAGGGGGTTGAGAGAGGGTAGAGAGGGGGAGGAAGGAGATGGGAGGGGGAAGAGGAGGAGGGGGAGGAGAAGAGGAGGTGGAGGGGGGAGAGGAGGAGGGGAACCAGGCGAGCGAGCACGCTGCGAAAAGTGGAGAGAGCCCGGGGAGAGAGAGAGAGAGCTCAAGTACGGGGCCTGGCTTGTCATCTCTCTGGAAACCCGAATCGGGGTGGATAGCAGCAGGAGGGAGTGTGGTGGAATGGGGAGGAGCGGGTAGCAGCATAGGGGAGAAGGAAGGGAGGAGGGTGACTTCACTCGCTACGCGTGGAACTTAGTGCAACAGGCCGCGAGGAGAAAGTTCTTCAAAAGCAAGCTGGGAAGCTCGTGAGTGCACGTGACCTCTGGTGACCTCGAGTGACCTCGGAAGCCCTCGGGATCTCAAGTCAAGTCAAGTCAAGTCAAGTTTATTTGTCACATACACATACGAGATGTGCAGTGAAATGAAAGTGGCAATGCTCGCGGACTTTTGTGCAAAAGACAAACAACAAAACAACCAAACAAATTATAAACACAATCATAACACACATATTCTTTTACATAGTAAATAATGGAAGGAAAAACGTTCTGTAGAGTTAGTCCCTGGTGAGATAGGCGTTTACAGTCCGAATTGCCTCTGGGAAGAAACTCCTTCTCAACCTCTCCGTTCTCACCGCATGGCAACGGAGGCATTTGCCTGACCGTAGCAGCTGGAACAGTCCGTTGCATGGGTGGAAGGGGTCTCCCATGATTTTGTTTGCTCTGGAGTTGCACCTCCTGTTGTATAGTTCCTGCAGGGGGGTGAGTGAAGTTGCCATAGTGCGTTCGGCCGAACGCACTACTCTCTGCAGAGCGTTCTTTTCCTTGGCAGAGCAATTCAAAAGATGCAGAACAGAGCCCACTTGCTCGTTCTTTCTGCATCTTCTGAAGAACTGGGGTGGTGTTGGTGGGGGAGGGTGGTAACGTCGTTCCTGGAAAACAGTTCCCAGCAGGCAGAGCTTTGAAATTTCTGCACAGCTTTCCATGGGGAGCATAGGCATTGTGATGTTGAGGTCAGTTCATTGGCTATATTTAAGAGGGAGTTAGATGTGGCCCTTGTGGCTAAAGGGATCAGGGGGTATGGAGAGAAGGCAGGGATGGGATACTGAGTTGGATGATCAGCCATGATCATATCGAATGACGGTGCAGGCTCGAAGGGCCGAATGGCCTACTCCTGCACCTATTTTCTATGTTTCTATGTTTCTATGTCATCCAACTCGCATCAGCAGTTAGATATAAAAAATATGTCAGATTGGTGAACAATTTTAGTAATAAACTCAGGAAATAATGAATCAAATTTTCAGGTTAGGGGATTTTGGAAATCATGAGGTAAATCTCCACTGGAAAATGTAAAAATTTCACCGTTACCGCATCGGGTTTTTGAGGAGATGTGAATCACATATGGAAAAACACACACACACAAACGCACACACAAATACATCCATATCCAAGATCAGAGTTTTATACTATTATAGATACCTTAGTATCTTACTGAAGTCTAATATTCACAATGCGCATCACAATAGTGATCGTGTGTGAGTGCAAAAGACACACAGGTTATTAAAAGCTAAGTTATCGTTTTCTTTCACACTGGTGAAATCAATTGTGGCACACTGCCCTAAGCAATAAGATGTTACTCATTTGTGGATTTTAGTTCAAAATATATTAATGGAGCCAAATCAAAATACATGCAGAAATCTGAACTAAAAACAGAAATGCTGCAAAAACTCTACAGGTTAGAGAGGAAAGCAGAGTTATTGTTTCAGAGATGATGAAAGAATATTCACAGTATAGGTTATCATCATAGGAATGTCACTATCAGAAAACATTTTCATTTCCAGAACTCTGTCTTTCATTTTTATTTGATTTATTAGACTAGGTGGGATCCCTGTCACATAGGAGGCTTGGGCTCCCAACGCAATATTCCACCACTCACCCATAGCCCCCAACTGCACAGGCACAGCTTTTCCCCTCATTCCTAACACTCTCTCTCCCTCATCTTCACCCTCCCTGTTCTTTCCCCTCTCCTCCTCACCCTCAATCCTTGCCTCACCTCTCTCTCCCTCTCCTTTCCCCTGCCCTCACTCACACCCTCCCTCCCTCCTCTCCTCCCTCCCTCCCTCCCTCCCTTCCTCCCCTCCATAACTCCTCTCCCCTCTCTCTACCCCTTCATATTCCTCTATCCCCACCTCCCCCACTCCTCACCTCCCCTATCCCCCCACCATCCCTCTTACCTCCCCCCACTGCCCTCCTCTCCCTCTATTCCATACTCCCTACGTCCCCCACTGCCCTCTCTCTCCATTCCCCCTTCTCCCCCATTCTCCCTCCTCACCTCCTCCCTCTTCTTTCCCCCCTCCTTCTACCTTCCCCAATCATTCCCTCACCTCCCCTTTTCCCTATCCTCAGTCAGTCCCTCCCTCATCCATAACTCCTCTCCTCTCCCTCTCCTCTCCTCTCCTCTCCTCTCCTCTCCCTCTATCCCCTCTCCTCCCCCACTCTCCCTCCCCAGGATCTCGAGATTGACGCTCCTCTCCCTTCTTGCATGCCCCAGAGGAGCATCAGCCATCGGCACAATTCCTCGGCTCGGCCTGGAAACACCAGCAGCTACGGCTGTGCCAGCATGTGGGGGGGGGGGGGTGGGGGGGTGTGGGGGTGGAGTGCTGGAAGAACAGACGGGGGAAGAAAACATGGGGAGAGGGGGGGTATCACGGGGGAGGGGAGGAGGAGACAGCGAGGGGGACCAGAGGGGAAGAGGCTAGAGCTGCGGGGCGTTGCGATGGTGGTGCGTTCGGGGCTCACAGCGGGTGCTGGATGCTTTACTTCGCTGGGATCAGACTCTCCGCTTTCCGTTTACAACATCTCCGACGCCGGGCCAGGCCGCTTCTGGTCTCTCCGAAAATTGTCCAGTTGGAGACTTCTACCGGCCATCCTCAGCTCCGGTAAAGACGCAATTTCGCAGGGAGGGGCGCACCATCCCAGGGAGTGACAGGAGAAGAGACCAATCTGCGCAGCGCTGACTGGCAGGAGAGGAAATCGATCTGCGCATGCACGGTTTTTACGATTTTTAAACCTCACAAACTTTTACAATATATTATCGATCGGAACGAAACCTGTTGCACTCGCAGCACAGGAGAACGGTGAGTGAGCTGATGAAAAATCGTAACATTATCGCGTACCATTTTTGCGCAAATAGAAAAAAACGCGCAAGCCGGAAGATTGATAGATAGACAGACAGACAGACAGACAGATAGATAGATAGATAGATAGATAGATAGATAGATAGATAGATAGATAGATAGATAGATAGATAGATAGATAGATAGATAGATAGATAGATAGATAGATAGATAGATAATATAAAACAACCACCAGGAAATAAAGCAAAGTTCAATGGTGAAAAAGACAACTGCCTCTTTTTTGTCCGATCTCAATGCAGTTCAGTGCTCGTTAAACCAAGTTCTGTGAAAATCCTTGAATTCACCAGTGTTTTTTTGTTTGCATTGTTAACATAAGGGAATTATCATATATGCCACTACAGGTGGACCAGGAAATCATCCATGTGTGTTGTCTCACCAACACTTCAATCTGTTTATTTCCAAAAAAGTGTGAACCTTTGCCTAAATTCCTAAAAGAATTTGAGAAAAATTTGCCATTTTCGAATAACCACTTAACAATCCTTGGTTGGTCCGAACAGGCCTTTAAAAAAAGGAAATGGAAATAGAATCCCTAAGACAGGAAAACACTTTTTATACATCTCCAGCATAACTATATGGATGATACATGGCGTAATACATACGACCTTATCTCTTTCTGGGATCTCATCAATTTTCATGTTCATAAGTTGTAGAAACAGAATTAGGCCATTCGGCCCATCAAGTCTACTCCACCATTCAATCATGACTGATCTATCTCTCCCTCTCAACCCAATTCTCCTGCCTTCGCCTCATAACCCCTAACACCCCTGACACAGTCTCCATCTTAAAAATATACATCGATTTTATTAACCCAATCATCTCTGGGACCATTCTCATAAAAATTTGTATTCTAATTAAAATTACATTAACAATTCTTTTCTTCGATGTTCTGTTGGCTTGTGGTATTTCATTTCACAATGACAATTTCACAATGAGCACAGTCACATTAAAAAAAAAACGTAGATGATGAAGGATGGATGACAGAAGAACACAATCATTGCAAGAAGGCTGTATCTCAATAAAAAAGTTTTCAGGTTGCAGTGATAGATCTATTTTACACCTGTACAAATCACCACAGATATTTTCTGCAATACTCTGTCCAGTCTTACTCCTCCTTTCTTGTCAGTGTTATAGGTAAGTGCTACAGGAATACTGGAGTTCCTTCACCTATATATAACGAAAAGCCTCATCTTGGCCACTTCCTGTCTGCGCTGTATTTTGATTCTAGAAAAAATGCTACCATATATCGCTATGATTTTTGGCCATCTTACTCACAGTCCGCCTCCACTGAGGCAGCCCTGAGAATTTTTCCGATCGATTAAAAATAAAAAAAGTTATGAGTGTTTAAAAAATCCTGAGATCAGCTGATTGGTCCTCTCACCTGTCAATCACCACAGCGAAGGCAATGCCCCTTCCATGGGGGGGGGGGGGGGGGGGGGGGGGGGGGGGCAGGACTATAAAACCCTGGATGCTTGAACTGAAATTTGGCAATTTGGTGGCCTGCACTGTTTGAAATGCTATGAAGTTGAATTTGGTGGCCTGCACTCTGCTTGAAATGCTATGAAATTTAATATGGTGGCCTGCACTCTGCGGGAAATGCTATGAAATTGGTGGCCGGCACTCTGCTTCGAATGCTATGAAATCGAATTTGGTGGCCTGCACTCTGCTTGAAATGCTATGAAATAGTAAGATTAAACGAGAACTTACCAGTTTGAAGTTTGATCTGCATTTTATGAGGAGTTACGATGAGGGATTACGTGAAGAAGCCCGTCCCAGGACGCGTTGCGGCATAACTTCAAAGCAGCGGTGTGGAATCACAGACAGACACGTATTTGAAGTAACATAGTGAAGAATAAAGAGACATCAATTATCAGTTTGATCCATGTAATGAGGGTGGGAGCGGAGGGCACGTAATCCCTCATCGTAACTCCTCATAAAATACAGATCAAACTTCAAACTGGTAAGTTCTCGTTTAATCTTACTATTTTACTTCGGAGTCACGTGAGTGATTCCGTGAAGATTTCAAAGCTCTGTGATTTCAAACCGTGTAACAGTTTATATCACTCGCTGCCGAAGCCTTTGAGGGAGGAAGCGTGTTATCATAATCAACCAATGATTCTGTTTATAGAAAAAACCCAATGGTATTTTACAATAACACTGAAGAATTTTAAAAATGCTCCCCTTGGCTAATTGAATATTTGCAGATTGGAATCTTTCCTGCAAATGAAAAACAGGTTTTGTCAACAGTTTATAATAAATTATTTCTCTCTGAACGTTTTACCCCCACTATTCTGCTGGAGCCAGGATGTGGTTTATAGGTACGTCCATTCTTTTGCCGTTGACGTGGAAGCTTCTCCTGTGGGATGACAACTTTGACATGTTAGTTTTATCCCAAGAGCTTTAACCTGCTTGAGCCATTTCAAAAAAAGGCTTGTTACCCGACCACAAGGTTTTTTGTAACCAACCCACAAGGCTTTTCATCTCCCTCGTATAATTAGGTTGTGTCTATGTAAGGTAAAAAAGGGTCTTGGTACATTACCGTGTTCTCTGGTGGGTAAGCCCGGATTTTATGACTGGATAAAGTATTCCTGGTCTGGTTTGACCATTCCCTGGACAAATGATAGAGATCTGGTCTGAAGCTGTGAGCATGGTGTCCAGTTGAAATAGGAGTAGTGACTGGACCCTCTGTGCTGCTCCATGTGCCTTTAACATATGTTTTTAGTGCATAGAAGGTTCAGGTTTTGGACTCTGGCTGGTGGGATCCCCTGAAGTGTGGTTAACCACTGTGACATCCCATATATAGGTGTACATTGTCTAGGGGTTTAGAGTTTTAATACCCTTCATTACCACCAGCCAGTGACCCCATGGCCTGTTGTCCTGTAGCTATTTTGAAAAAGAACAGGCAGGCCAATTCTAGCCGTGTTGATGGCACTGTAGCCGAATCCTTCATCATGATGAAGGTTCTCCAGGAATTCCAGTTCGTAGTACCTGATTCGGATGAGTAGGTTTTCCCCTTTATCCTTGCAGTACTTCTCTTGATGCTGGACAAGTGTTGTAGTCCAGTGGATGTTCAAAAGGATGCTGACATGGTGTCGATTATTCAGTATAACAATCCCAGTCCCAGACGTTTGCGCAGAATCTGCAGCTCAGGAGCTTATTTTCTCATGGCACAGTTGATTTGTGCCCGGCTCCGATTGTTAATAATCCTGGGTACTGGAAAAACTCCATGCAAGTTGATTGTTCAGTATAACAATCCCAGTCCCAGAGGCTTGCGCAGAATCTGCAGCTCAGGAGCTTATTTTCTCATGGCACAGTTGATTTGTGCCCGGCTCCGATTGTTAATAATCCTGGGTACTGGAAAAACTCCATGCAAGTTCCAACAATCATGTCATAGCGTAAGTTCTGAAACAGAATCCTTTTGTACTGTGCGTTGTTCTCGATTGGTGAGGCAGAAGGGAAAAAAATACATAGAATTAATTTCACCAATGCAACATGAACGCATTTGTCTATCAATATTATAAATATATTGTTGAATGACAACATGACCTATAGGTCAGAAAAGTTAATATATATAGCTGACAAGCTTTCTGCTGGCACTATCTGTCCCAGAGAAATTTTTTTATATATATGAGGATTCCACTGCCCCAGGGTCTGGTTTCCCCCCGCGACATACATAGGACATCCCCGAACCTCTGGTGATATAGCATTGATGCAAATAATCGATATCAGATTCACATTCCATTTTAATTGTCATTTTCGGTGTGCAGTACAGAGACAATGAAATGCATCGTATAGCTTGATAGTTTTGTTAAACTTTATATGAAAACATCTACTTGATGTTGTCCTTAATTTTTTGTGACCTGGTGTCTGTCACTGTATTTTGCTTACCAGGCAGGTAAGTTGTTGATAGTCCAATACCTCTATGGATATACCATTGCCATATTGTTTTGACCAACTTGTCATATGATACCGACTTTATGCTGCCATATGGTTAATATAGGCCACCTCCATAGTGTAGTTTATTTATACCCATACATGCAAGTGCTTAAACTCATAAATTTCACCCGAGCATTTTTAGATACTTAATGCCCAGTGTAAGTGGTAACCCCACCACTGTCTTTCTGATATTATTTCAGTCGGTAACTTCATGAGATGCTCAATGACAACCTATATGTTGTTCTTGATACTAACATCTGAATCATGTAGACAGAAAATGGTATCATTTTCCCCCAATTACTCTGTTATTTGTCGAGTAGTTGGTAGTTTGACCATTAATTTGTCCCTTGTTTGTGCCAATTCAACTATGTTGTCTCTTGGCAACATTATAGTTACGTGGACTGAATTAATATGAAAGCCAAGATAGTCCAAGAAAGCGCTCTATATGCTGGTAGGAACCAGACCCACCTACCTCCATGGTTATTGGCGGGGTTGTGATTTTTTTCTTTTTGAGTGTTCTTCCCTGTCGACGTGCTGGCGATGTTGGGGGGAGGCGCATTTTCCAGGGGGTCCGCTGCAGGCCCTGACCTAAAAAAGGTCTCTGGGGATAGTGCGGCCCACAGCTTTGACCAGTCGGATGTTCGGGCCGCCGACTGGTAGATACAGTGGTGTGCTGCCGCCTGGGTGGAATGAAGAGCTTTGGTGTGTTCACTGCCGGTGGTGCCCTCATGAGGCTAAAGGTCTTGGACACCTCCTCCATCTCTTTGAGCTGTTTGTTCAAGTCCTTCCCAAATAAGAATGAATCGGTCTCTACTGATGGAGTTTTGCATAAACCTGCAAATTTAGGATTGAGGGCCGGCTTGATGTTGTCTCTTCTTAGGTTATCCAACTCATATTGTGTCGTGCACATGAGTGCCAGGACATCCTGTTGGTGAGTGGTCATCTCTACGGTCTCGACTCCCCGCGCATAGGCTTTTATAGCTGCCGTGAGGAGGCGAAGTATGCGCTGTAGTGTGACCTCCTCTCTCCGAATCTGTCCGTGCAGAGGTTTGTTGGAGAGATGATTTATGCTGGCAGCCATCCTTGGCTCCAGCGGTGCTCCAACCCGTGGGGTAGCGACAAAGCGGCTTACAACCCCTAGCAGCTCTTCCTGCACACCCTGCTCTCTTTCGGCTCCTTCCGCCTGCCCCATACTCAGACCAGCCTGCCACTGGTCACCAATGCTAACCTCCCATTCCTGGTCCGAGGTCGCAAAGGGAGGTGCCGGACTCAGCACCATGGAGGGGGCGCCTGTCCTGTCTGTCCGAGAGCGCTGCTGCTCTCGGTAGACCATCCCCTCCAATAGCTGCTGGATGCAGCTTAGGCAGCTGTCTGTCCCCCGCTTTGGGGTGGACATTTCCCCCCTCCGACGAGTCGGAGGCGACCGGCCGTTTGGCTTCCTAGCCCCTTTCCCAGTCCGCCGTGTAGGCTCTGGCGAGACTGGCTTGGCTTGGTCTCAGGGATAGCGAAAACGCTCTGCGAGCGACGCTGCCGCCGGTTGCTGCCCCGCTGGTAGAGTTGGAGCGGGGCAGTACCTCTTTGCAAGGTTTGCGTTGTGTTGCTGAACTATGTAATAAAAGCACAACTGCAAACTTACCTTTGGAATGCCCAAGAGCTGCTCCTGTAGTTCAGGCGGCAGTCTCTCCTCCTCCTGGGTGGAGAGACTTCCCAGTCTGATGTTGGCTCCACCGCCGGGTTTTCCACACATCCAGCCCGTTGCTCAGGCGCTAGCGGGCTGGCTAGGTCCCGGTGTCGGGTTTGTGGACCGCCCCCTAAGCGGTCCTACCACCTGTCGCTGCCCAAAGACGTCGTTTCGTCGGGCAGGTGCAG
This sequence comes from Leucoraja erinaceus, assembly GCF_028641065.1. Taxonomy (NCBI): domain Eukaryota; kingdom Metazoa; phylum Chordata; class Chondrichthyes; order Rajiformes; family Rajidae; genus Leucoraja; species Leucoraja erinaceus. The sequence continues at coordinate 46,830,849 of NC_073378.1, read as the reverse complement.
CATTTCCCTCCCAGCCCGCAGCTGATGCTGACGGGCTTGGTACAGAGTCGGGAGCGGGGCGCTGATAGCGGTCCTCCCTCTCCCTCTCTCTCTCTCGGGCTGCTGCACTCGGGCTGCAGCGCACTCTACGCCAGCACTGCTCCGTGGGTCCCCTTAACGGCTCCAGCAAAAGTCGGAAGCCTCCACCCGCCCGCCTGCCTGCCTCACCTGGACAGTCCTTGAGGGCGAGGAAGGACTGAGGGGAACCCCAGCGCAGTGCTAGCCCCGCGCCGATGTCGCCCCTGAGGACAGCTTACCGGCACCCGCACCATGGTCCGCCGGTGAGTCCTTGTTGCGTCTTCCTCCCCTCCCGACAACGGAAAAACTTCCCGGAGTCCAAGGGGCCGCTTGCATGCCCTGCAGGGAACAAACAGACGCAAAGGCTGTAAAGTAAAGGTAAGTACTTACCTAAACTTTATCTTTTCTCGTTTCTGCGGGAGCCCTGTCTCCCGTGCTGCCGCTTGGCCTGCTGAAACGTAATGCCGCAACGCGTCCTGGGACGGGCTTCTTCACGGAATCACTCACGTGACTCCGAAGTAAAATTGAATTTGGTGGCCTGCACTCTGCTTGAAATGCTATGAAATTGAATTTGGTTGCCCGCACTCTGCTTGAAATGCTATGAAATTGAATTTGGTGTCCTGCTCTCTGTTTGAAATGCTATGAAATTGAATTTGGTAGCCTGCACTCTGCTTGAAATGGAATTTCAAGGAATAGCCATGAGTGAACTGCAAGCCCACCAGCCCTGAGTGACTGAACTGACAGCTCACCAGCCCTGAGTGACTGAGCTGCCAGCCCACCAGCCGTGGGTGACTGAGCTGCCAGCCCACCAGCCGTGAGTGACAGAGCTGCCAGCCCACCCGGCCTGAGTGACTGAGCTGCCAGTCCACCAGTCCCTTCGGCCCACAGCACCCATACTAGCACTCCAGAAAGCCCCGCACCCCACTGGCCACCAATACTGGAATTGGTGGAGAGGTGGAATATTGTGTTGGGGGACTAGCCCTCCCGTGTGAACATTGTAGTTAATTTGTTAGATTTAAGGGTCTTGCTCTGATTTAGTTTAGACCATTTATCGAAACAGAGATGATCTGAATAATTAGAGAGTTTGAAAATTTAGAGGATGAGTTTAAACAACACAAGAAGGCAAAGAATGGATGTTGGGCTGCTCTGTCCTTTCCAAAGAGTTGTGTGTCTCATTGCCAATACATTGCCAACTGATGCGGTGAATAATGGTTCTTTAAAAGTTTAAGGCAAACTGGGCCAGTTTTTGACTAGAGCAGTGATCGTATTATATAGATGATAAGTGCCTCTGTAGAAATCACTTGATCCATGTACTCGAGAAATGCTTTTGATTATCTGAGGGATTCATAGAAGAAATATTCAATGTATTTTTCCCCTTATTGGCCCATTCTATTCATTTAAGAGATTGAAGAGAGAAAATGTGCCCAGTTATAATGGACAAGATAGCATGGTATGTGAAGCAACCCTTTTCTGCCTATTCAATTTAAATGTCCATATGCATTGCTAGGTTCTGAATACAAATGTGTTTCACCTTGGGGAAAGGCGTTAACATTATTATATGGAGGAGCTATACATTATTATTGTCTTTTCAGAGCATCATGCGGCATGGAAACAGGCCCATCGGTGAAATTCAACCAAGCTGAACAAGATGCCCTATCTAAGCTAGACCCATTTGCCTGCATATGGCCCATATCCTTCTAACATTTCCTATTCATGTACTTTTCCAAGTTTATTTTAAAAGCTGTTCTAGTATCTGCCTCAATTACCTCCTCTGGCCGTGAGTTCTATATACCCACCACCTCCTGAGTGGAAAAGTTGCCTTTCAGGTCTGTATTAAATCTTGTCCCTCTCATTTTTAAATATGTACCTTTTTTTTTTATTGCCCCATCTAGGGTAATATACTCATCCTATGTATACCCATCATGATTTTATACATCTTTATATGATTGCTCCTCGGTTTCCTGCATTCCAAGGAATATAATCCAACTTCTCCCTCCCTGGAATGCAACCCACACATCCTGGCCACATCCCCGTAAACTTTCTCTGCACTCTCTCTAGCTTAATAACATCCTTCCCATAGCAGGGTGACCAACACTGAACACGATACTCCAAGTGCAGCCTTACCAACCTCTTGTATAACTGCAACACAATGTTCCAACTTCTATACTCAATACTCTAACTGATAAAAGTAGAAGAGGTTACTAGGGAAATGAATGAGGGTAAAGTGGTGGATGTTGTCCATATGAACTTCAGAAAGATCTTTGACATGGTTCCACATGGAAGGTTGGTTAAGAAGGTTCAATTGTTGGGTATTAATACTGGGGTAGCAAGATGGATTCAATAGTGGCTGAATGGGAGATGCCAGAGAGTAATGGTGGATAACTGTTTGTCAGGTTGGAGGCCGGTGACTAGTGGGGTGCCTCAGGGACCTTTCTTGGGTTCACTGTTGTTTGTCATATACATCAATGATCTGGATGATGGTGTGGTAAATTGGATTAGTAAGTATGCAGATGATACTAAGATGGGTGGTGTTGTGGATAGTGAAGTAGATTTTCAAAGTCTACAGAGAGATTTAGGCCATTTGGAAGAATGGGCTGAAAGATGACAGATAGAGTTTAATGCTGATAATGTGAGGTGCTACATCTTGGTAGGACAAATCAAAATAAGACGTACATGGTAGCGAATTGAGGAATGCAGTAGAACAGAGGGATCTAGGAATAACTGTGCATAGTTCCCTGAAGGTGGAATCTCATGTAGATGGGTGGTAAACAAAGCTTTCGGTGTGCTGGCCTTTATAAATCAGAGCATTGAGTATAGAAGTTGGGATGTAATGTTAAAATTTTACAAGGCATTGGTGAGGCCAATTCTGGAGTATGGTGTACAATTTTGGTCGCCAAATTATAGGAAAGATGTCAACAAAATAGAGAAAGTACAGAGGAGATTTACTGGAATGTTGCCTGGGTTTCAGCAACTAAGTTACAGAGAAAGGTTGAACAAGTTAGGTCTTTATTCTTTGTAGCACAGAAGGTTAATGAGGACGTGGTAGAGGTCTTAAAAATGATGAGAGGGATAGACAGAGTTGACGTGGATAAGCTTTTTCCATTGAGAGTAGGGAAGATTCAAACAAGAGGACATGATTTGAGAATTAAGGGACAGAGGTTTAGGGGTAACATGAGGGGGAACTTCTTTACTCAGAGAGCGGTAGCTGTGTGGAATGAGCTTCCAGTGGAAGTGGTGGAGCCAGGTTCGTTGGTATCATTTAAAAATAAATTGGGTAGGTATATGGACGAGAAAGGAATGGAGGGTTATGGTCTGAGTGCAGGTAGATGGGACTAGGAGAGAATAAGTGTTCGGCACGGACTAGAAGGACCGAGATGGCCTGTTTCCGTGCTGTAATTGTTATATGGTTATATGTTATATGGTTATAAAAGCCTTCTTGACCATCATATTTACCTATGACACCACTTTTAAAGAACTATGTACCTGTACTCCCAGATCCCTCTACTCAACAACACTCTCCAGGCCCCTAACATTCATTGTGAAGGTACTGCCTTGATTTGACTTCCCAAAATGCAACAACTTCCACTTAGCTGCATTAAACTCTGGACCAGTCCAAATGTCGAGATACAATATGTGTCCATTTCACTGTTGTTATTGTTCTGATTTTGACATTTATAGAGTTCGCAATATAACGGAAGAAATATGACTCTTTACAATGCTACTATCAGGGCGCAGGACATCTGGTTGAGATTCGCCAGTCATTCCACTTGGAAGAAGTGCATCAACATTTTTGTGGAAGAGCACATCGTAAAAAGCGATCAAAGTGAAACCATGGCCCGATTTTCAAATTTTAATCTATACATATTCTTGCATCTTATATGACTATCAAAGAGTTTTACTGTCTGGAAGCTGGCTTTTCTTCTTCAATACCGTGGCATTTTGTGGTTTGTTCAACTTTAATCAAAGGAAAATCTTGAGAAAGGTTTGTTAGCTCTTTGTTATATCCTTTTCATTGAGCCACAATCTTAGAGTATGGAGACCGACCATTTGGCCCTCTATCTCCATAATGACCAGTGGGCACTCATCTGTATTAACCCTATTATCCAGCACCTGATCCATAGCCTTCAAGGCCTAGCTGGTTCAAGTGTTTGTGTGAAAGTGCACATGTGTGAGATTCCTTACTTTGGAAGCTGGTGGAATAAACATTGCATTAATTTGGTTTCCACTCTATAAACTGTCAAATAGATTTATTGAACAATAATTGGGCAAAAGCAATGATTCTTGTAGATTTATAATAGTTGAACAAAAAGTCTCTGAATATTATCTTTCCGTTTAGCCAATAAGTCTTTTTTTAATGTAATTTCTTGAAGCTTTCAGACACCCTAATCAATTTTAACCATGTAGACTGAGAAATATTGTTTCCAAAAATGATTAAACTAAACAATATCCTCGTTCTAAGCAGTCTGTAGGATCCAGGGTGATTTGCTTCCACTTCAGTTTTGTGGGTTCCACGGTGATTGATGAGGCCAATGTGAAAAATGCAGTTTCTTCCACAGGTGATGCTGATTGTATCTAATGGACAGTGTGCACTTACTCTCAATTACATCGTGCTTTGGTGTGCTGAGGATGCATGGACTAATGGTTCTCAATACATCTGGAATGCTCCTTCTCCACTTTGAGTGATCATGGCCGGGAACTCCCAAGGCAGTGGCAATGTTGTGTTTTTCAAGGAAACTATGAGCACAACTTTGAAAATATTCCACTGTCCACCTGATAATTTCTACCTCTGATAGAACTCTGAATAGAATGTCTGCTTTGGTATCTGCTGCTAACCATGCAAACAACATTGCTTCCCTTCCTGGGATCAGCAAATTGGAATCTGTAATTTTGATTCGATCCTAAGGAGATGCATTTGATCCAGTTTTGTGCACTCCGAGATAATTACAGAGTCTTGTGCAAGGTTCACTTATTTAACTACAGTTGGAACAGGTGCAGCTCAATGGGATGAGTAGATAAATTACATGTAACGTTGTACACTATTTCTGATATTTGTGCTTGCTCTCTATGAGCAACTATTGGAGATACTTGGTCAGTGTAACAGATGGACTAAGAATTCCCATCAGTTGGTGAGAACAGTACATCCTTTCAATAACATCGTTGAAGCAATTTCTCTGTCCATTGGAAGGTTAGTTGTCATAACAGCTCAGAGTAGAGGGCTTGTTTTTGGAGTCTGGTGTCAGGTGTATAGAAAATTTAGGCCCTGGGGTTGCTGGCCATGCTCTCCCAAGCCAGCATTCCCAGCCCTAATGCTGGGGATGCTGGCCTGGGAGAGGACATTGTCATTAGATTGCCAATACCACCAATGGATTTAGTGGAGCTTATAGAAGTAATTAACATTGCAGTGAGTTCTGCCTGGGCGTTGATAAAGAGTAAGAAGCAGGGATAACATATTCACCACTGCCTCAGATTTTACTTCGGAGTCACGTGAGTGACTACGTGAAGAAGCTCGCCAGGACGCATGTGTGTCATATCGCTTTCACGCTTGCGAAACGACAGGCGGGGTGGAGCGTTCCCCTGCAGCGGTAAGTTTGAAACCGCGACCTGCAGGTAAGTGATTTACTCTGCGGTAGTTTTTGTCCCCGCGATGTTTTACACAGGGGGGAAGCTGGACAAAATAGTGTCCACAAGTGCTGCGAGTGAAGCTGGCTGGGGAGGACCGGGAAGTTGCGGGAGCCAGCAACAGCTGAAGGCACAAGCCCCGTAAGGGATCAGCTGTGCCGACTTTTTGATCCCGCGCCGGCCAGAACACCACGGCCGGGCGGGAGACTATTCAGAATGGGGCCTTCGACTTTTGACAAGTCGATAACGGCAGGAGGCGGGGTGGAACGACGTTCCCCCGTAGCAACAATTTAAACCAGGACCTGCAGGTAAGAGCTGCGGTCTTTTTGTGTTTTCCCATGCTGATTACAGGTGGAGAAACCAATGAGAAACAAAGAAGACAAGGTCTGCGACAAAGCTGGTGAGGGAGGACCGCGGAGCAGCAGGCAGCCAGCAGCAGCCAGCGGCACTTGGATCACCGATAGTGGGATCAGCTGTGCCCGATGTCGCCTCCGCACCGGCCAGACCCACGCGGCCGGGCGGTAAAACTAGACAAAAAACAAACAAGGTCGTAGACTCAGAGGAGTCCGACTTTGAACAACCGCGGGTGGCCAGCGACCGTGAGTGATGGAGCCGGATGGAGCGGTGTGTGGAGCATTTGTTCCAACATGACAGACTCCGGGAGATGGAGTCGGGTCACAGTAGGCCCAATATATATTAATGATCTGGATGAGGGAATTGAAGGCAATATCTCCAAGTTTGCGGATGACACTAAGCTGGGGGGCAGTGTTAGCTGTGAGGAGGATGCTAGGAGACTGCAGGGTGACTTGGATAGGCTGGGTGAGTGGGCAAATGTTTGGCAGATGCAGTATAATGTGGATAAATGTGAGGTTATCCATTTTGGTGGCAAAAACAGGAAAGCAGACTATTATCTAAATGGTGGCCGATTGGGAAAGGGGGAGATGCAGCGAGACCTGGGTGTCATGGTACACCAGTCATTGAAGGTAGGCATGCAGGTGCAGCAGGCAGTAAAGAAAGCGAATGGTATGTTAGCTTTCATTGCAAAAGGATTTGAGTATAGGAGCAGAGAGGTTCTACTGCAGTTGTACAGGGTCTTGGTGAGACCACACCTGGAGTATTGCGTACAGTTTTGGTCTCCAAATCTGAGGAAGGACATTATTGCCACAGAGGGAGTGCAAAGACGGTTCACCAGACTGATTCCTGGGATGTCAGGACTGTCTTATGAAGAAAGACTGGATAGACTTGGTTTATACTCTCTAGAATTTAGAAGATTGAGAGGGGATCTTATAGAAACTTACAAAATTCTTAAGGGGTTGGACAGGCTAGATGCAGGAAGATTGTTCCCGATGTTAGGGAAGTCCAGGACAAGGGGTCACAGCTTAAGGATAAAGGGGAAATCCTTTAAAACCGAGATGAGAAGAACTTTTTTCACACAGAGAGTGGTGAATCTCTGGAACTCTCTGCCACAGAGGGTAGTTGAGGCCAGTTCATTGGCTATATTTAAGAGGGAGTTAGATGTGGCCCTTGTGGCTAAGGGGATCAGGGGGTATGGAGAGAAGGCAGGTACGGGATACTGAGTTGGATGATCAGCCATGATCATATTGAATGGCGGTGCAGGCTCGAAGGGCCGAATGGCCTACTCCTGCACCTAATTTCTATGTTTCTATGTTTCTATGATAAACTCACAGCAGTACCTCTTGAAGGGCTGCACAGTGCTTCTACCTCATCAGAGGGGAGCACTGCGGATCAGTTCTGGGCTGACCTGGAAGAGGGGTCTGCAGAAGGAAAGACAAGTGTGCAAGGGGTGCAGGAACGAGAGAACCTACTGGACATGGTGTCCAATTTCATACAGCCAGACCAGACTGGTCAAAATCTGGAGCCAAAGCTAGCTGCCAGTATAGACTATATGTCTCTAAACCAGTTACAAAAACAGGCTGTACTGGACACCACCACATCAAGACACCTGGCACCGGGCAACTGCATATCCCTGAATGTTCCAATAGTAAACACCTGTATATGGAAACACATTGGAATAGGAGTCAGAAGTATGGACGTCAAATTACAAAAAGTATTGAAACTCCTAACAGCAGGGATAACAGCATTTGCCCGCACAGTGGATGACAAGGACATGTCCCAGGACCAACAAGATGCACTGGCACTACTCTGCAACACTCAACATGAGATAAACAACATCAGGAAGAGTGCCATTCAACCCACACTAAACCCAAAATTCGCGGGACTGTGCAAACCTGGGACCACAAAACCACCAATACTATTATTTGGAGGCAACTTATCGAACCAAGTCAAGGAGCTCGATGAGGAAGCAAAAACCCTGGGACTAATAAAAGGGACTCCATCAAAAACCCACTACAGCCAAAGACAGCACCCCTACGCACCCACCAGCAGAACAAGAATGACTGGTGAAAGCTCGAAGGCCCGGTACTCAAAACATGAGTCTTTTTTAGGCCATGGCCCAGGCCGGCCTTCTTGGAAGATGCGCGGACCTCCAACGCCAACCAAACCACAAATCCAGACACCAGCCCAACAACAGCAGCGAAGAACCTACAAAAAGAAGTAAACCTGCCACTGGTAACTATGGAGGTAGGTGGGTCTGGTTCCCTACAAAATACAGGGAGCATGGAGGTTGGTGGGAGATTACACTCTTTTCTGAATGCATGGAGCATGTTAACAACCAATACTTACATCTTAAGCAGTATCCAGGGATATACAATAGAGTTTATACACAAGTACAACCCTCCAGTTCAACATGTACCAAACCGAATGTTCGTGCTTTCTGATAAAGAAAAATCAGAAGCGCAAGCTGAACTGGAGCGGCTTTACGTAAAAGGTGTAATTGACCAAACTCAACACGAACCATTAGAATTTGTGTCCAATATATTTACCAAAAACAAAAAAGATGGTGGTTGTCGCATCATCATAGATCTGACAAAATTGAATACATTTGTACAATATATTCACGTCAAAATGGAAACCTTTGTTACTGCTAAACAATTAATTTCCAAAGGTTACTTCATGGCCAGCATCGATTTAAAACATGCTTACTATTCAGTGCCTATACGAGGTGACCACAGATGTTACTTAAAATTCAACTGTATGGGACAACACAGGCAGTATAAAGCACTGCCAAATGTGTTATCATCAGCCCCAGGCTGTTCACAAAAATGTTGAAACCAGCCCCAGCGTTTCTACGGAAACTAAAACACATGGTCATGGCATATTTAGATGACATACTCATTGTGGGCAAAACTTTGGAATTGGCCAAACAAACCGTAACAGCCACAAAACAGTTATTTGAAAAACTGGGATTTATTATCCATCCAGTTAAATCTAAACTAACGCTTTCCACTACTATGGACTATTTGGGGTTCACCATTGACTCAGTTCACATGTCGGTGGCTCTGCCTAAGGGAAAGGCTAGAGATTTAATAGAAGCTTGTGGACTGCTCAGGAGGCATCATTATTACTCACACTGGGCATAAACTGCCTTGAAATGTTGGGTGCATTCCATGGCCTAAAGTCATATTGCACTGGGTCAGATCACCAGCATGTTAGACTACAGGTAGACAATACCACCGTGGTAGCATACATTAACCACATGGGTGGAAACAAATCGACATCAAGTGACAATCTGGCTAATACAATTTGGCAATGGTGTATCCAAAGAGATATTTGGATATCAGCCACTTACCTACCAGGAAGACTAAATTTAGTGGCAGACACCAGGTCACGCAAATTTAATGAAAACACCGAATGGATGTTGAATAAAAAAGTATTTCCTGATATTACAGCAAGATATGGAACACCAGATATCGATCTATTCGCATCCAGACTTAACCACCAGTTAGCAAATTATGTTTCATGGGAACCAGACCCTGGAGCAGCGGCGACAGATGCTTTTTCACTGCAATGGGGGAAATTGTTTATTTACGCATTCCCTCCTTTCTGCCTCATCAGTCGGGTATTAAGGAAAATACAACAAGACTCTGCGTCTGGTATTTTGGTAGTACCCGATTGGCCTACTCAACCATGGTTCCCAGTGGTACTAAACATGGTATTAGAACCATGTATCACCATCCCACATAGACCAGATTTATTGCTACATCCCGTAACAAGGGATAGCCACCCATGCCATAAACATTTGAAATTATTAATTTGTAGAGTTTAAAAACACCTCTACTACAACTGGGACTGACAGACCGAACAGTGAACATGATCTCGGCGGCCCAAAGACAGTCAACCAAAAAACAGTGTCTGGCCTATATCAGGAAGTGGGAGATGCATTGTCACAAAAACAACATCACCCACGGAGACATGAACATCCCGTCTGTTCTGGAATATCTGGCAGGCCTCCACTATGATGAGGGGCTCAGTTGCAGTGCCATCAACTGTGCCAGAAGTGCCCTATCAACTTACCTATGGCAGGGGACAGAGCGTTACTCTGTTGGGACTCACCCACTGGTAACAAAACGTATGAGGGGAATTTTTAATAATAATCCCCCAAGAACCAGGTACTCCCAAATATGGGATGTAAGTATTGTCCTGAAGATGCTCAGGAATTGGTCTCCAGCAACAGTTCTGTCCCTAAACAGACTGACATTAAAACACAGTCATGCTAATGGCATTGGTCACGGCACAGAGGGTGCAGTCACTGCATAAACTGAGACTGGACAACATGACTTCCTCAACTGAAAATATTACGTTTCATATCTATGAATTAGTAAAGCAGAACAGACAGGGATCAGCAGGCCTCAATATACAATATAGGTCATACCCAACAGATGACCGTCTCTGTATAGTAAGACATTTGTCGTTATACATGGAGAAAACGGAAATCATAAGAGGCAATGAGAAGGCACTTCTGGTCAGCCACAAGCAACCACACAAAAGAGTGATGGTCCAGACCATCTCAAGATGGCTGAAACAGGTGCTAACACAGGCTGGGGTGGATACTAATATTTTTTAATCTCATTCCACCAGGGCTGCAGCTACATCGGCAGCGATACAGTTGGATGGACCAATGGACCAAATCCTCAAGGCAGCAGGATGGTCAGGGGGAAAACATTCCAACTATTTTACGACAAACCAGTAATGAAACCTGGAACGTTTGCAGAAACAATTTTAAGTTCTGTAAATTAATTTAAACCCAGAAAAAGGGGTTATAAATTTGTGTTAATAAATTTTATGATTTCAATGTCAAGTTCATGTCCAAATTATGTTAACACAATTCCTCCTACAGTCATCGAGGCAGACGTGATGCATGGATTAGTTTCCACGGCATGAAATCAAAGAGCTTTAAAATCTTCACGTAGTGACTCCGAAGTAAAATAGTAAGATTAAACGAGAACTTACCAGTTTGAAGTTTGATCTGTATTTTATGAGGAGTTACGATGAGGGATTACGTGCCCTCCGCTCCCACCCTTGATCATATACTCAACTGGTATCTCTTCTCTAATCTTACTATTAGTCATTACAGTTATCTGTGATTTCACACCGCTGCTTTGAAGAATGACACGCATGCTGGACTTCCCCAACATCGAGAACAATCTTCCTGCATCTAGCCTGTCCAACCCCTTAAGAATTTTGTAAGTTTCTATAAGATCCCCTCTCAGTCTCCTAAATTCTAGAGAGTATAAACCAAGTCTATCCAGTCTTTCTTCATAAGACAGTCCTGACATCCCAGGAATCAGTCTGATGAACCATCTCTGCACTCCCTCTATGGCAATAATGTCCTTCCTCAGATTTGGAGACCAAAACCGTACACAATACTCCAGGTGTGGTCTCATCAAGACCCTGTACAACTGCAGTAGAACCTCCCTGCTCCTATACTCAAATCCTTTTGCTATGAATGCTAACATACCATTCGCTTTCTTTACTGCCTGCTGCACCTGCATGCCTACCTTCAATGGTATCTGTACCATGACACCCAGGTCTCGCTGCATCTCCCCCTTTCCCAATCGGCCACCATTTTGAATGAATCCAGTGAATCGGCCTCCACTGCCTTCTGAGGCAGAGAATTCCACAAATTCACAATTCTCTGGTTGAAAAAAGTTTTTCCTCATCTCAGTTCTAAATGGCCTACCTCTTATTCTTAAACTGTGGCCCTTGGTACTGGACTCCCCTAACATCAGGAACTTGTTTCCTGCATCTAGCTTGTCCAATCCCTTAATAATTTTATATGTTTCTATAAGATATCCTCTCATCCTTCTAAATTCAAATGAATACAAGCCCAATCTTTTCGTTCTCTCATTATATGACTGTCCCGCCTTCCCGGGAATGAACCTCGTGAGCCTATGCTGCACTCCCTCAATGGCAAGAATATCCTTCCTCAAATTATGAGACCAAAACTGCACACAATACTCCAGGTATGGTCTCACCAGGGCCCTGTGCAACTGCAGAGGACTTCTTTACTGCTATACTCAAATCCTCTTGCAATGAAGGCCAACATTCCATTAGCTTTCTTCACTGCCTGCTGATCCTGCATGCTTACTTTGAAGCAGTTTTGGACTAGTCTTGGTCACAGAGGGAAAGACAGAAAAGGGATTTAAACCAGATAAATCTAAATTTAAATTTGTATCATTTAGGTAACGCAAGTCAACATGGGCCAGCAGTGCAGATGTAATTGATATAAGCAGCAGAGTTTGACTGAGTGGAAAGCTATGGGGAACTATTCAGCTAGAAACTGTTATTGTTTAGGTAAAAAGGTGAGAAAAGGCGTGGATGAAGCAATGTGGATTAACTCCAGGGAGATGCTAACTGCATTTTGTTGTCTCTGTACTGTACACTGACAATGACAATTAAAGTTGAATCTGAATCTGAATCTTAAAGCAGAGACAGGCAATCACATGGAGCTAGCCTTAAACACCTTTGTAATGGAGAGAATAGGAGACCAGGAGGATAGAAGATCAATCTGGAGAGCAGGAGGATATCAGGGTTGTAAATATGGTCAAAACTAGCATTCAAACTGAATGGTTTAGCCCTGGGTTAAACTTGCATCTCCTTCTGGATATAATTTGAAAGATTTTCATCTGTCATTTTCATTAATGTGGCTTTAAGAACATCCTTCAGTAACATTGGGCCACTGAGGAAGGATGGAGTGATGTGCTGCAATCACACTTTAATTTTGTGGAGACTGAAGACTATTTCTGGATAGCTTAAGCTGAACAACAGATCCTATTGAAATTGCATATTTCTGACTAAAATATCTAAATTATCAATGTGTGTGCTTCAAACAGTTGTTTAGCTGCCTATTTAAAAAAACGGAGCAAATGCTGTGAAGGGGTAGGCGAGTCCTTTCTAATGAGGTTTTTAATGGAGCTGCCTAAATTTCCGACAGCCCAGAGGTTGCAAATGATCCTACGTTTCTCAAAACAATCTGAATCAATTCTTGTTTCTTCATCTGGTCCTTACTTATCTCGACAGGCAGAAATAATCCAATATATTAATGCACAGTAGATATATACTTTTTTTTTCCTTTTTCCCACAATCGTGAATCAAAAAAAAATTCCCAAGGCCAAACTCGCCAACAAAACCAGAGAAAGCAGTGTTAGGAAAAAGCGATAATTAAACTTTATTAATTTAAACATGGTTATTGTGCCATTTTGTTAAAATAGTAATTTCAATACAATTTGTTGGCAATCTTAAAGGTGAATTTTTAATTCTCAATAGGGCAGACCATAAGATTTTCTTACAGCTGTAAAAAAAATGGTTGAAACTAAGGCATCAAAATAGTTATGTAACAAATTTTGAATAAAATTCCACGCCAAATGATTAGATTTATTTGAGCTGTGTAAAAAAAAAAGCTACAAAAACCAAAGAGTCATAGAGCTAAACAGCATGGAAACATATCCTTTGGCCTAATTCATCCATGTGGTCCGAGTCACATAAACAAGCTAACCCCACCTGCCAGCACCAGGCCCATATTACTGCAAACCATGCACCTGTCCATGCACCTGTCCAGGTGTTTTTAAAAGTCGTAATGGTACTTGCCTTTACCACTTCCTCAGGTAGCTTTTTTTGTATACGCATGTGTACCCTTTGTGTAAAAGATGTCTGTCATCTTAAATCTTTCCCCTCTCACCTTAAACCTATGCCTTCTAGTTTTAGACTCTCCTATTCAGGTGAAAAGACTGGCCTTCACCTAATCTCGCTCATAATTGTATAGACTTTTATAAGGTCACGCCTCAGCCTCCCATGTTCCATGGATTCTCTAGCCTCTGCTCATAACTCAAGCCCTCCTGTCCAGGTAACATTCGCATAAATAATTTTCTTTTGAACTTTTTCCAACTCTTCCTTCCAATAGCAAAGTTACCAGAACAGTACATAGTACTCCAAATATGGCCTTATCAGCACCTTGCACATTTGTAAAATGACCCGTCAACTTCTGTATTTAACAAAAAACACAGTGCTGGAATAACTTAGAGGGTCAGGCAGCATCACTGGAAGACATAGATAGGTGATTTTGTGGATTAGAACTCTTCTTTAGACCCAAAATGCCGCCTAACCACATTTTCCAGAGATGCTGCCTGACCCGTTGAGTAACTCAAGCAGGTTGTGTCTTATTTGTAAATCAGCATCTGTCCTGCATTCAACACCCTGACAAATGAAGGCACGTATGCCAAGTGCCTTCTTCATCACCCTGAATACCTGTCATAACTTTCAAGTAAAATCATTGCATTGAATAAAATACAGTTTGGGTCATGGTGGATAATTTGTATATTTAAATTGAGAGGACAGGGAGAAAAATTATCCTTCAATCCCTACTCTTCCCTACAAGTTGGCTGTTTTAGTTTCCATTTCTATGGGGTTCGGTAATGTAACAATTGAAATGGAAAAAAATTGAGACCATAGATTTACAGCATCCCTCTCCTAGCTAGATCTGGATACATGTGAGGTCATTTGTGGATAAATGTGAGGTTATCCACTTTGGTAGCAAAAACAGGAAGGCAGATTATTATCTAAATGGTGTCAAGTTGGGAAAAGGGGAAGTATAAAGGAATCTGGGGGTCATTGTTCATCAGTCAATGAAAGTAAGCATGCAGGTACTGCATGCAGTGAAGAAAGCAAATGGCATGTTGGCCTTCATAACAAGAGGAGGGGTATAGGAGCAAAGAGGTCCTTTTGCAGTTGTACAGGCTCCTAGTGAGATCACAACTGGAGTATTATGTGCAGTTTTGGTCTCCAAATTTGAGGAAGGACATTCTTGCTATTGAGGGAGTGCAGCGTAGGTTGACACGGCTAATTCCCGGGATGGCGGGTCTGTCATATGCTGACAGAATGGAGCGGCTGGGCTTGTATACTCTGTAATTTAGAAGGATGAGAGGATTTCTTATTGAAACATATAAGATTGTTAAGCATTTGGACACGCTGGTGGCAGGAAACATGTTTCCGATGTTGGGGGAGTCCAGAACCAGGGGCCACATTTTAAGAAGGGTTTGAAGAGTGAGAAGAAGGGTTTCAGCCTGAAACGTTGCCTATTTCCTTCGCTCCATAGATGCTGCCCCACCCACTGAGTTTCTCCAGCACTTTTGTCAGCCACAGTTTAACAAGATGGCGGTGCTGGCTTAACAGCTGAGGCCCACCTGCAGTCCGTCTTTCTTTTTGTTCCTTTGGCATGTTTTTAGTTAATTTTGTTTTATTAAGTTGTGTACGTGTGTGGGTGGGGTGGGAGAAACATGCTTTGGTCTCTTCCGTCGGAGGATGCAACTTTTTTTTCTGTCATATTCCCCGTCCCCGTCTGCGCCTGCGCCGAGGCCTAATGGCGGAGCAGGCGGCCTCGGAGCTGTGGCGGTGCTCCGGCGGCAGCAGCAGCGGCAGCGGAGACCCGACTCGGTCCCGGAGCTGTGGCGGCAGCAGCAGCGGCAACGGAGACCCGACTCGGTACCGGAGCTGTGGCGGCGGCGGCGGCGGCAGCGGCAGCGGAGACCTGACTCGGCGTCGGAGCTGTGGCGGCGGCGGCGGCAGCGGCGGCGGAGACCAGACTCGGCCCCGGAGCTGTGGCGGCGGCAGCGGCCACCCGCAGAGTTTGAACCGGCCCATTCGTGGAGCACGGTTGAGTCGCGGGACTTACCATCAGCCGGTGGGTTCACAACATCTGAAGCCTGGATCGCGCAGAGGGAGAACAAAGAGGGAAGAGACAGAAACTTTAAGATTTTGCCTTCCATCACAGTGAGGAGGTGTTTGGTGAACTCACTGTGGTGGATGTTAAATTTGTGTTGATTGTGTGTTTTTGGCATTTTTATTATATGTATGACTGCAGGGAAACGAATTTTCATTCAGACCAAAAGGTCTGAATGTCAAATAAATTCAATTCAATTCAATTCAATTCAATAAGGGGTAAGCCATTTAGAACGGAGATGAGGAAACACTTTTTCACACACAAAGTTGTGAGTCTGTGGAACTCTCTGCCTCAGAGGGCGGTGGAGACCAGTTCTCTGGATACTTTCAAGAGAGGGCTGGATAGGGCTCTGAAAGATAGCGGTCAGGTGATATGGGGAGAAGGCAGGAATGGGGTACTGATTGTGGATGATCAGGCATGTCGATTATATCTACAATCGTTATGGGCCGTCACATCACCGGTTTTAGAATAAGCTTGGATAAAGTGGCAGTTTTCTTTAATGTTTATTTTATTAGAAGCAATTGTTCAAGAATAAAGCAATCGACATAACAATTGTACAATTTTCATGCAGCTCCATTTTTAACATTTTATAAATTGATACATGAATCGGGAAAAAAAAGTAAAAAGGAAAGAATGAAGAAAAAGAAGAAAGATACAAAAAAGGTAGAAGAAAAGACCCCTGCCAAACTGCCAAAGAAGTGCGAGAAGAAAATAAAAGAGAAAAAAAAAAAAACAGAGATATGTCCCACTATCCCCCCCCCCCCCCACCCCCAACCCACTCACCCATCCCAAGCATCGGTTTTACAATTGTGTTCAACCATTCTATTGTTGAAGAAATTCAGTGAAAGGAGACCATGTTTTGGAGAATTGTAGTGTCTCAGTCATTTCAGTGATCCACATCTTCACTGTGGGAACTGTTATCTTTTTCCAGAATTTGTAAAGTGGCAATGTTTAGTTTAATTTAGTTTAGTTTAGAGAGAAAGCATGGAAACAGGCCCGAGTCCGTGCCAACCAGCGATCCTACACACACCAGGAACAATTTATTATTTTACCAAAGCCAATTGACCGACAAAACTGTTTGTCTTTGGAACGTGGGAGGAAACCGGAGATCCCAGAGAAAACCCATACAGGTCATGGTGAGAACGTACAAACTCCCTGCACACAGCACCCGTATTCAGGATCGAACCCGGTTCTCTGGCGCTGTAAGGCAGTAACTCTACTGCTGTGCTACCGTGCCGCTGTGTTAGGATAAATTTATCTGATTGCCACCAGATGGTCATGAGGTGGTACTGAACTCTTGTTTCCATCGTGGCTACACTGTAAACAGTATTTGGACAACAGGACAACTGTTAACATCATGGTTGCAAATGCTGTTTCCATAACTGGCTGTAGTATACTGGGATTCATTTCACATCTCTAGACCATGAAAGGAAGAGCAAACTCTGTCAGGATTCAAATTGAAATCCCTCTGACAACCATCTTGGACTCTGCTAAGGTTCCCTGTTATTTATTCAAAAGCATGTGAAAAAGAAAATGACTACATGTCATAACTGATAGCTGAATTTAACAATCTATTTAATGGCATTGAGATAGACATAGAAACATAGAAACATAAAAAATAGGTGCAGGAGTAGGCCATTCAGCCCTTCGAGCCTGCACCGCCATTCAATATGATCATGGCTGATCATCCAACTCAGTATCCTGTACCTGCCTTCTCTCCATACCCCCTGATCCCTTTAGCCACAACGGCCACATCTAACTCCCTCTTAAATATAGCCAATGAACTGGCCTCAACTACCTTCTGTGGCAGAGAATTCCAGAGATTCACCACTGTCTGTGTGAAAAATGTTTTCCTCATCTTGGTCCTAAAAGATTTCCCCCTTATCCTTAAACTGTGACCCCTTGTTCTGGACTTCCCCAACATCGAGAACAATCTTCCTGCATCTAACCTGTCCAACCCCTTAAGAATTTTGTAAGTTTCTATAAGAGATTTACCTGATATACAGCATGAAATGGACTGTGGTGTGGATAATGTGACGGGCACATTGCACCGCGCATTTGCAACGGGATGACACTTTAATTTTCTATTTGTGACGGAATAGCTAATTTTTGTCAAATACGATTAAATGCAGCCCACAGTTTTCTATCCAATTTGAAAGTGGTAATTTCTATGTGGGAATCAATCAATAGCTAAATGCACACTGGTTTGGTGTAAAACTTAACAACACCATATAAAATTGCATCAAATAATAATTATCAACAGAATTAACACTGTCTGGACACAAGAAGGGTCTGATGAACTTACAGACAAAGGATATATTAAATGGTCAGATAAAAGGTGGATAAGCAGCCAGGCGCAGGATGGTGGAGAGTATAAGAAGGGAAAACTCTTTGACAATTGGCGACCACAACACAGCCAGAGACACTGAGGTGAAAAGGGAATGAGGATGGACTAAAGGGGAAGAGGAGATGGGGAAGGTGGTATATCTACAGGTTGCCATGATGGAGGATGTACAGCATCTGGAAAATTAAAGTATGATAATCGGTCTAGTTCCCTAAGACTGCACATCCATATGGTTATAACTTAAAACTGCCTTCTTATCAGATTAAGGACTTTGCTTCAAAATGCAAGTGATTCTGCTTTTTCTGAGTGCAGATGGTGCTGCTATTGGATGCATTCTGATTAGCCGATCTTATAGTGTGTGACTCAAATAGGTAGACGACCCTTGTAAATATATAGAGGTTATTCAAGATGTGGGTACTGGCTGCCAAATGTCTGGTCTTTGCCAATTTACAAGGCAATGCACTTCCGACTTCCAAGATGAACACATTTCTTCTCGAGTAAACCATAGCCCAACACAGGCCTTGTAGAATTTTTTTTTTGAGCTGATGAGTACAGTCAGCCAGATCTTATTGTTTTCGGAAGTACAATGATTTGAAAATTTGGGATGTTACGAGTAAAGGTGGTTTCTATGATTGATTTCTGTAATTGAGATGGTGGTAGCCAGAATCCATTGAATGAAACAGCAACATATGAGGAAGTATATCATGCCATATAAAATACTTTGGAGTGTGCGGTTCCCCAGAAGGTAACAGCAGTAGGAGCAATATCTTCTGATCAGCAATAGCTTCTGGAACAGTTGTTGCAGCTGTCCAGTAGCCTCCCAGAGTTCTTCCTCAACACCAATAATGATACCAATAATGCTTCTGTCGTAAAACCATAAATATTGATACTATTAATAACCTATAATCTTTGTGGCTCCCTACAGACTTGGGCCTGTTTCCTACAGAGCAAGGGAGTAATTGTATTTATTTTTTAAGAAAATAATCATTTTCCTGCCAAGCCTGAAGTTCAAAGCCTGCAAGTTAAAGGCATTAAAAGCATTTTGATATTGAAGTCATCACATGTGACTACATTTAGTTATGTGCATTAGCTTTGTTTTCCATCCCCATTAACATATTTAACTGGAGTACATGCAGAATATTCTCCTCTACACTTTGATTGTACCTGGTTGTTTAATTCTAGCAGTTGCTGCTAGCTTAAATGTCTAAGGTGACAGGACTTATAAAAGTACTCGATCAAGACAAAGGGTGAGCTGAAATAGGGTATATAAAGTTTATGGTCTGTAAATGAATTAATGGTTAGAAAAAGACCTGAAAAAAAGCTGTATTTTTTTTCAGAAGACTGTTAAATGACAGATCTGTGGATGATTGAGTTCTTTGTCTTGAATGGTTTAGGTTTATTATTGTCACATGTACCAAGGTGAAAAGCTCTGTTTTGCATACTATCCAATCAGATCAGCTAATACAATACAAAATACAACTAAGTCAAACTCAAGTACAACAGGTAGAGCAAAGGGGAAGGTACAGAGTGCAGAATATAGTTCTCAGCATTGTAACGCATCATTGCCATAGACAAAGCCCAATGTCCACAAAGGGCAAGAGGTGAATTGAAGAGTACCATGTTTATAGAAGGACCATTCAGAAGCCAGGAAACAGAGGGGAAGAAGCTGTTCCTGAGACTAATGGTGGGCGCTTTCAAGCTTCTGTATCTACTGTCTGACGGGAGCAGGGAGAAGACGGAATGACTGGGGTGGGCCAAACCCTTGATGATGTTGGCTGCTTCTCCAAGGCAGCATGAATTGTCAATGAAATCAATGGTGGGTGTCTGGTCTGTGTGATGGACTGGATTACATCTGGATTACATCTGTAAATCTCTGCAATTTCTTGCCGTCTTGGAATCGGTGAACCTCAAGTCAGTGGATAGGGAAGCTATTAGAGAGGATTGTTCAGATAAGAATACTCCCATTTGAAACAGTATAGGTTAATTCGGGACAGTGAGCATGGCTTTGTACACAGCACATAATGCTTCACAAGCTTGATTCAATTCTTTGAGGAGGTACTGATGGTAATCGATGAGGGTACGGTGGTGGATGTTGACTACATAGATTTTGTAGTTTAGTTTATATATACAGTGTGGAAACATGCCCTTCGTGCCGACCAGCGATCCCTGCACACAAACACTATCCTATACCAACTAGGGGCAATCTACATTTATACCAAGCCAATTAGCCTACAAACATGTATGTCTTTGGAGTGTGAATGGAAACCGGAGCACCCAGTGAAAACCAATGCAGGTCACGGGGAGAACATACAGACAGCACCCGTAGTCAGGATCGAACCCGGGTCGCTGGTGCTGTGAGGCAACAACACTACTGCTGCGCCTTTTCTAAAGCCTGCACATCCTCGACATAATGAGGTGACCAGAACTGCATGTAAAAGTGGTCTGAGCAAAGTCCTATAAAGCTGCATTCTAACTTCCTGACTCTTATACTCAATCATCCTACCATTGAAGCAGGGATTTCAAATCGCTTCTTTACTTTTCTCTTTCCACTTGTGTTGCCACTTTCAGGGCATTTACTTCAGGAAGTAAATAACATATAACCATATAACCATATAACAATTACAGCACGAAAACAGGCCATCTCGGCCCTACAAGTCCGTGCCGAACAACTTTTTTTCCCTTAGTCCCACCTGCCTGCACTCATACCATAACCCTCTATTCCCTTCTCATCCATATGCCTATCCAATTTATTTTTAAATGATACCAACGAACCTGCCTCCACCACTTCCACTGGAAGCTCATTCCACACCGCTACCACTCTCTGAGTAAAGAGGTTCCCCCTCATGTTACCCCTAAACTTCTGTCCCTTAATTCTCAAGTCATGTCCTCTTGTTTGAATCTTCCCTATTCTCAAAGGGAAAAGCTTGTCCACATCAACTCTGTCTATCCCTCTCATCATTTTAAAAACCTCTATCGTCCCCCCTTAACCTTCTGCGCTCCAGAGAATAAAGACCTAACTTATTCAACCTATCTCTGTAACTTAGTTGTTGAAACCCAGGCAACATTCTAGTAAATCTCCTCTGTACTCTCTCTATTTTGTTGACATGCTTCCTATAATTGGGCGACCAAAATTGTACACCATACTCCAGAATTGGTTTCACCAATGCCTTGTACAATTTTAACATTACATCCCAGCTTCTATACTCAATGCTCTGATTTATATAGGCTAGCATACCAAAAGCTTTCTTTACCACCCTATCTATATGAGATTCCACCTTCAAGGAACTATGCACGGTTATTCCCAGATCCCTCTGTTCAACTGTATTCTTCAATGCCCTACCATTTACCATGTACGTCCTATTTTGATTTGTCCTGCCAAGGTGTAGCACCTCACATTTATCAGCATTAAACTCCATCTGACATCTTTCAGCCCATTTTTCCAAATGGCCTAAATCACTCTGTAGACTTTGGAAATCCTTTTCATTATCCACAAACACCCCCTATCTTGGTATCATCTGCATACTTACTAATCCAATTTACCACACCTTCATCCAGATCATTGATGTACATGACAAACAAGAAAGGACCCAACACAGATCCCTGAGGCACCCCACTAGTCACCTGCCTCCAACCCGATAAACAGCCATCCACCATTACCCTCTGGCTTCTCCCATTCAGCCACTGTTGAATCCATCTTGCTATTCCTGCATTTATACCCAACAGTTGAACCTTCATAACCAACCTTCCATGAGGAACCTTGTCAAAGGCCTTACTAAAGTCCATATAGACAACATCCACTGCTTTACCCTCGTCAATTTCCCTAGTAACCTCTTCAAAAAATTCAAGATTATTCAAACATGACCTTCCAGGCACAAATCCATGTTGGCTGTTCCTAATCAGACCCTGTTTATCCAGATGCTTATATATATTATCTCTAAGTATCTTTTCCATTAATTTGCCCACCACTGAAGTCAAACTAACAGGTCTATAATTGCTAGGTTTACTCTTAGAACCCCTTTTAAACAATGGAACAACATGCGCAGTACGCCAATCCTCGGGGACTATTCCCGTTTCTAATGACATTTGAAATATTTCTGTCATAACCCCGGCTATTTCTACACTAACTTCCCTCAATGTCCTAGGGAATATCCTGTCAGGACCTGGAGACTTATCCACGTTTATATTTTTCAAAAGTGTCAGTACTTCTTTTACTTTGAACCTCATAGTATCCATAGCTACTCTACTAGTTTCCCTTACCTCACACAATGCAATATCCTTCTCCTGGGTGAATACCGAAGAAAAAAGAAATGTTCAATATCTCCCCCATCTCTTTTGGCTCTGCAGATAGCTGTCCACTCTCTCTCCAATGGACCAATTTTATCCCTCGTTATCATTTTGCTATTAATATAGCTGTAGAAACCCTTTGGATTTACTTTCACCTTACTTGCCAAAGCAACCTCATGTCTTCTTTTAGCTTTTCTAATTTCTTTCTTAAGATTCTTTTTACATTCCTTATACTCCTCAAGCACCTCATTTACTTCATGCTGCCTATAATTATTGTAGATCTCCCTCTTTTTCCGAACAAGATGTCCAATTTCCCTTGAAAACCAGGGATCTTTCCAATTTTTACTGTTTCCTTTCAACCGGACAGGAACATAAAGATTCTGTACTCTTAAAATTTCCCCTTTAAATGTCCTCCATTTCTCTTCTACATCCTTCCCATAAAACAAAATGTCCCAGTTCACTCCTTTTAAATCATTTCGCATCTCATCAAAGTTAGCCTTTCTCCAATCAAAAATCTCAACCCTAGGTCCAGTACTGACCCTCTCCATAATTATATTGAAACTAATGGTATTGTGATCACTGGACCCGAAGTGCTCCCCAACGCATACCTCCGCCACCTGTCCCGTCTCATTTCCTAACACGAGGTCCAGCACTGCCCCTCCTCTAGTAGGTACCTCTATGTATTGCTGCAAAAAACTATCCTGCACACATTTTACAAACTCCAAACCATCCAGCCCATTTACAGAATGTGTTTCCCAGTCTATGTGTGGAAAGTTGAAATGTCCCACAATCACTACTTTGTGCTTACTACTAATATCTGCTATCTCCTTACATATTTGCTCTTCCAATTCTCGTTCCCCATTTGGCGGTCTATAATACCCCTAAAAGTGTTGCTACACCTTTCCCACTTCTCAGTTCCACCCAAATAGCCTCCCTAGATGAGCCCTCCAATCTATCCTGCCAAAGCACTGCTGTAATATTTTCCCTGACTAGCAATGCAACACCTCCACCTTTTGCCCCTCCCCTATCACACCTGAAGCAACAAAATCCTGGAATATTTAGTTTCCAATCACAGCCCTCCTGCAACCATGTTTCACTGATCGCCACACCATTATACTTCCAGGTGTCTATCCAGACTCTAAGCTCATCAACCTTTCTTACAATGCTCCTAGCATTAAAATATGCACATTTTAGAAACCCCCCATCTCTTATTCTATGTTTATTTCCTTTTTTTTCTTTCTCCTCTTGTGTCCGAGTGCTTCCCATTTCTGCTTCCTGCCTCACATTCTGTCTACTAGCTTTCTCTATTTGAGTCCCTCGCCCCAACCATTCTAGTTTAAAGTCTCCCCAGTAGCCTTTGCAAATTTCCCCGCCAGGATATTGGTCCCCCTCGGGTTCAAGTGTAACCCATCCTTTCTGTACAGGTCCCACCTTCCCCAAAAGAAGTCCCAATGATCCAGAAACGTGAATCCCTGCCCTCTGCACCAGTCTTTCAGCCACGCATTTATCCTCCACCTCGCTCCATTCCTACTCTCACTGTCGCGTGGCACAGGTAGTAATCCTGAGATTGTTACCTTTTTGGTCCTTTTCCTTAACTCTCCTCCCAACGTCCTAAATCCTCCCTTCAGGACCTCTTCCCTTTTTTTACCTATGTCATTGGTACCTATATGTACCACGACCTCAGGCTCCTCTCCCTCTGATTTCAGGATATCTTGGATGCGTTGAGACACGTCCGAGACCTTGGCACCAGGGAGGCAGACCACCATCCTGGTCTCCCGACAGCGTCCACAGAATCGCCTATCCGACCCCCTAACAATAGAGTCCCCAATTACTATTGCCCTCTTCTTTTTTTCCCTACCTTTCGGAGCAACAGGGCTTGGCTACTGGGAGCAAATGAATTGGCTACTGGGAGCAGTTGGTTAGACTTGGTTTGTTTTATCTGGAACACCGGAGGTTGCAGTCTGACCTGATAGAAGAACAGTACATACAATTAGGAGAGGCATGAATAGAATAGACAGATATTGACAGACACCTTTTCCCAGGATGGGAAAATCAAATACTAAATAACAGTTTTAAGGTGAGTGGAGCAAAAGTTCCCTAATCTCTCTACACAAAAGTTTTCATCACATTATAATTGGATGTGTTGTAGATTATTTAGCATGGTAGGGAAACCTTGGAGGGAAACCCCTGGGAAAAATATAATTGACATTTGAAAACAAATGTGCAAATAAATATGAATCATCATGGTTTGTGAGAAGCAAACCATATTTATCTAGCTTGATTGCATTTTTGATCAAGTGACAGATTTGATGCATTGATTTATTCATATGGCGCTTAAGAAGCATTTGAAAAACTAAGGCATGAGCAAAATTGAAGTCCATCAGATTAAAGCAGATAGTTGTAGCACTGATGCAGAACCAACAAAGGAACAGAAAGCCCAAAATGTGGTCAATCAGACTGAGGGGTACAATAATTTAGCTTCTCATCAGTTGGATTTGTTGCTCGGAAGATATGTTAATGATCACGATCCCTGTATCAAGGATGAAAGGTTCTAATTTTGCATCTGATGCAAACGTTGCTAAACAAAGAGACCAGACTTCAATAGTTTAGTTCATTTTATTATTGACACATATACCAAGGTACAGTGAGCTTATCCGATTCAGATTCAATTTTAATTGTCATTGTCAGTGTACAGTACAGAGACAACGAAATGCATTATGTGTGCTATCCAGTCAAAGAAACGACTATACATAAATACAATCAAGCTGTCCATAGTGCACAGACAAAGGGTACAATATTTAATGCAAAGATATAAAAGTCTGATTAAAGATAGTTCAAATGTCTCCAAGTAAATGGGAGGTCAGGACTGTAATTTAGCTGAGGACCATTCAGTTGCCAGATAGATAGATAGATAGACAGATAGATAGACAGATAGATAGATAGATAGATAGATAGATAGATAGATAGATAGATAGATAGATAGATAGATAGATAGATAGATAGATAGATAGATAGATAGATAGATAGATAGATAGATAGATAGATAGATAGCCTTTATTGTCATTCAGACCGAAGTGTGAACGAAATTGCAGCGGTCATACATATAATACAATAAAAACAACAATAAACACATATTAACATCCACCACAGTGAGTCCACCCAGCATCTCCTCACTGTGATGGAGGCAAAAGTCTTAGGTCTCCAGTCTCTTCCCTCCTCTTCTCCCTCTGCGCTGAGGCGATACCCCCCCCCCCCCCCCCGGGCGATGATAAAATCAGTCCCGCGGCTCAAACACCGCGGCCCGGGGTGGTTGAAGCTGCCGCCCACCAGTCCTGCTAAAGCAGCCGCTGGCCCGCGGCCGAACCCCGGACTCAGGCCACCAACGCCAGAACACCGTCCCAGCTGACCGGGCCGCCCCGACTTGGGTGTCGCTTCCCCCTCTAGCCAGGCTGCCCCGACTTGGGTGTCGCTTCTCCCTCGGGCCGGGCCGCCCCGACATGGGCGCCGAACCTCCCTCGGGCTGCGAGCGCCGAACCTCCCCGAGCTCGGCCGCTCTGACGGGAGCCTCGTTCCACCCTCGGGCTGGCCGCCCTCACGGGAGCGTCCCAACCTCTTCCAGCCCTGAGCCGGACCACCCTC
The DNA here is from genome assembly GCF_028641065.1 of Leucoraja erinaceus. NCBI lineage: Eukaryota > Metazoa > Chordata > Chondrichthyes > Rajiformes > Rajidae > Leucoraja > Leucoraja erinaceus. Next base: position 46,804,771 of record NC_073378.1, on the reverse strand, counting down.
ACGGGAGCGAGCTCAGGGCGAGTCCTGACGGGCTCTGCCTCCGTAGCCTCGAGGTCATCAGCTCCATTAGGCCTCAGCGCAGACGGAGGCAGAGCAGGGGAATACGACAAAAAGGTCGCATTCCCCCGCAGGGAGAGACTGCAAACCCCGTTTCAACCTCCCCCCCCCCACACCCGAAACACAAACTAAAAACCAAAAGCTAGACTAACCAAAACAAAATAAACAACACAAAAAATACAAAACAAACGGGACTGCTGGTGAGCCGCTGCAGCCAAAGCCGTGCCGCCACTCCGAGGCCGCGATAACAGCGATGAAGAAACTATTCAACAATAGGACAGCAGTAGAGTTGCTGCCTTACAGCGAATGCAGCACCAGACACCCGGGTTCGATCCCAACGACGGGTGTTGTCTGTACGGAGTTTTACGTTCTCACCGTGACCTGCGTGTGTTTTCTCCGAGATCTTCGGTTTCCTCCCACACTCCAAAGACGTACAGGTTTGTAGGCTTGGTAAATGTAAAAATTGTCACTAGTGTGTGTAGGATAGTGTTAATGTGCGGGGATCGCTGGTCGGCGCGGACCCAGTGAGCCGAAGGGCCTGTTTCCGTGCTGTATCTCTAAACTAAACTAAATTAAACTAAACTAAAATGACATATTTAAAAAAACTGGATGCAGGAAATCTGAAAAAAACAGAAAATTCTGGGAAGACTCTGCAAGTCAGGTAGCATCTGAGGAAAGCGAAATACATGTCAATGACCTTGTGTCAGTAGAATAGAGACAGCTAATTGGTAACATTTTATATCAACCCAGGAGCAGAGCAACAGATAAACCCTGAAGTTGGGGAACAGGTTGGAAAAGCTCTTGAATAAAACATTGATAGGATTTTTGAATTTACCAATAAGTGTTTAAAAGCAAGGAAGTTATGTTAAATGCTGGCTAACCACTAAGGGGTACGAATATTGTATGAGCACCACGCTTGGGGAAAAATGGCAAGGAATTGGAAAAAATTATTTACTCAAATGATCCAATGCTGAAAGAAATTACTGTTGCCTGGAGAGATTGCAGAACTATTGTTGTCCTTGGAGCTGGGAAGGTTAAAGAGTGATTTAATAGGTGTTCAAACTCATGATTGATTTTGATACAGTAAATAAGGAGAAATTGTTTCCAGAGGCAGAAGGGTCAGTGGCCAAAGGACACATATTTAACATAATTGGCAAAAGAATCAGAAGGGACATATGGTAATATATTTTTAAATCTAAGTTGTGGTCACCAGGAATGCATAGCCTGAAAGGTGAGAGACTAGATTCACTAGTAGCCTTCAAGGGAGATTTGGGTGAATATAAAGGGAAAAAAACATGTACAGGGCATAGCAAAATGCAGAGGTATGGGATGAAAAAAATAACTATCAAGAAAATGAACATGGGGGCAATTGGCCAATTGCCTCTTTCTGTGCTGCATCATTCTCTGAATCTGATAAGTTTGTTTGCCATGATTAATCAGAGATTGGTGCTAACATTTGAGGCTGACAAGACAAATAATCAAATAGATTTGCTGATTTCACTATGTTACAGCGGAGAGGATGATAAAAGTTCTGCATTCAAATAATTCTCTTTATGGAATTTGGCAATTCATATTGTACCATACTCATATTTTTCCGCAGGGACAGCTCCCCCCATAACTCCCTGGTTAATTTGTTCCTTCCCACCCAAACAGCTTGCAACCGCAGGAAATGCTACACTTGTCGCTTTAACTGCCCCCTCGACTCCATCCAAGGACCCAAGCAGTCGTTCCAGGTGAGGCAGAGGTTCACCTGCACCTCCTCCAACCACATCTATTGCATCCGCTGCTCTAGGTGTCAACTGCTCTACGTTGGTGAGGCCAAGCGCAGACTTGGCGATCATTTCGCCCAACACCTCCGCACAGTTCACATTAACCAACCCGATCTCCCGGTGGCTCAGCACTTCAACTCCACCTCCCATTCCGTATCCGACCTTTCTGTCCTGGGCCTCCTCCATGGCCAGAGTGAGTCCCCCCGCAAATTGGAGGAGAAGAACCTCATATTTCGCTTGGGTAGTTTACACCCCAGCGGTATGAACATTGACTTCTCTAATTTCAGGTAGTCCTTGCTTTCTCCCTCCTTCCCCTCCCCTTCCCAGCTCTCCCACAGCCCACTGTCTCCGCCTCTTCCTTTCTTCTTCCCGCACCCCCACCCCCACATCAGTCTGAAGAAGGGTCTCGAACCGAAACGTCACCTATTCCTTCGTTCCATAGATGCTGCCTCACCCGCTGAGTTTCTCCAGGACTTTTGTGTACCATACGTATTGTAAGTTGTTGACATTCTCACTTAGAGTATGTGTGCAGGTTGAATCTAGAGAGCAAACATTATGTTTGATGCCCAGATAGGTCAGGAGGAAAAAGTATTTCTATCTTTACAGTACGTGGCTTAAATAAATCAATACGCTATTTCCATTGCATACCTGCAGATGGGAGAGTGAGAAAAATACCATCAGTGCAAGGGTGTAGTAGGCAGCTAATGTCAGCACCTTTCCAAATTGATTTATCCCTGCAATTTACAGAGCTGCTGTGTTTGGAAAGGGTCAGCAGAAGAGGTCCTGGCCTTGCAACACAGGCCAAAACAATAGTCTGAAATCTCAGGGCCACATGCCATAATGTAGAATCGAAGACTGAAGTCAAAAGAGTGCCAATGAAATTAGGGTGGCGGTTGAGGGTGGGTGGGGGGGGGAGGGGGCAGTAGAGGAGGCACTGTTGCCGATGCCTATTATGGAGTTTGCATGCCTCTATTAAATAACTATCTTTCCTATTATGTTACCATAGGCAGGTTTCCTATGGCTTCAGTAAATCTGGGAGTTAACATTTTAATTGATGTGAACGAAACAAGAAGAGCATCACACAGTCTGAAGAAGGGTCTCGACCCGAAACGTCGCCTATTTCCTTCGCTCCATTGATGCTGCCTCACCTGCTGAGTTTCTCCATCATTTTTGTCTACCCCAGAGCATCACACAAAGTAATTAAAATGATCCAATTTGGCTTATTGGAGAGGTAAGAACATTTTACATAAATCTAGGGGACATAGAATTAGACGTTGAGACGAAACCTCATTTTGTCCACTGACTAGTAATGATCTGGAATTCGCCACCTTAAACAATGGTGAAAGCTCAATCTCTCCGCACAGTTAAAACCTTCACATGTGAACGAGCACTTGAAGAGCTGTAACCTACAGGGTTATGGAGCATCAACTGAGAAATGGGAACAACTTGATCCATCTTTAATATACAGGAATATGGTTAGGCTGTGGGCCGAGGAGCTTTATTCCAGTGTTTCGTGACCCAAGTCACAGAACTACATGAAAATTTCACATATTGTGTAAAAATATCATATAAGTCACCCCTGAAACTCGTCAAGAACAAAACTTGCACATTTTTATAAAATTAGAGAAAAAACGGTAACATTTTGGGTATTTTTAGTCCAATCAAAACAAGTTTAACATTGAGTTATATGCCAGTTGGCCAATCACGCGCTTTGTTTCAGGCTAGCTAGGCAGGGAGCACACAACATGGCTGAGAGGACTTCACTGATGCCTTTTTTACTGGAGATTCCGATGAAGGTTCTTTGTTGTTCTGTGGAAACTTGCAGCAGGGTAATTGAATTTAGTGAGAAAAGCATTAAGAAGTCTGAAGAATGTGCAGCTAAGTGGATAGAAGTGGAAGAAAGCCTTGAAAGCAAAGTCCCTGCTGAGGTGCTGCAACACAAAGTTGTGAAACTTTGTGAATCAACTCAAACTGAAAGGTAAGATCTAAAGTCTGAATTTATGAAAATTAATCTGTATGGACTTTAATTAATTTAATTGACCCCTTTATAATGTGAAAAAATGAGATTTGGAGGCCGTACATTCACTCATTCACTCATTCATTCACTCACTCAATCACTCACTCATTCACTCACTCTCTCATTCACTCAATCACTTATTCATTCATTCATGAAATTGAGGGCCTAAACTATATGTATCAATAACAAGGTAAATTAAACATTTTCACTAATGCCAGCTTGTTGTAAAGTAATAAGTCTTAACCATCTAATCTCGGAGCTGCCTGCGATTACTTACCGGGAAAAAGTGCTCCGATCGCGGGGCCTATGTATTTAACATAGTGAAGCCGCGGTCTCAATTAAAAAGAGGACGATTCGCGAATGCGGAGCCGCGGATTATCTCTGCGGGTGGGGGTGGGGTGGAGGCTGTACATAGTGGCTGTACATAGTGCCGTCCGTAGCAGCTGTCTCCGGGCCCCGACCACGGGAGAAAAACGGATGAATATTCATTGCGCTTTATATGCTGCCATTGTAGTGAGAAATGGTAAGAAATGGCTGATGTTTATGTAGAAATTAATTGGTGTATGTGAAACATAGAAACATACAAACATAGAACTTGAACTTGAACTAATTTATCTATGGTAGTAACAGTGTTATTCTCATTAACATTAAGAAGAGGTTGAGATTTTATGAATTGAAGTCCATGCAGACTTAATGACTACGAGATGTTTTTTTTGTAGCATCTGCCTGACCCTCCACAGAGGATGGTCTCCCCTGCCATTAATATATCTATATATATATATATATACAGGTATAATAATATATAGTTTAAATGGACTGCAACATGGAAATAGGCTTCCTATCATGTAATATAGGCATTGACCACTAGATGGCGCTTACTTTCCCGAGCTCATTTTCTAATTAGTTTAATTAAATAATGTGCAACCTTCGGCAATCACGAGTTATGACTTCCTTCTCAATTATATTTCATCTAAATCTGTGGAAAATTTCATGTAGTTCTGTGACTTGGGTCACGAAAACTAATTTCTAGACACATTTTTGATGCTCGGCCCACAGCCTAGGTGAGCCGATGGTGTCCTTTTGTGCCATTTCTTTGATTCAATGAATGCCCAACCTCAGTATATATTATTATTATTATTATTCTTATTATTATTATTATTATTATTATTATTATTATTATTATTATTATTATTATTATTATTAAACTTTTATTTCAGACTCAAGGTCCAGATAAAAGACAACATTACATAGAATACATTGCATATATAAAACGCCATAAAATACATACAAAAGCTTAGTAAATTACTTTTGAGCATCATAAATTATATAAAAAACCACAATACAGGTGCACAACCTTTTATCCGACAGCCTTGGGACCAGACACTTTTCGTAATTCGGAATTTGTCGGCCTTCGGAATGGCAATTTTTTAGCGTAGATTTTAATGGCTGGCTCAGTGGTAGAGTGCTCGGCTCATATCCGCAAGGTCGCGAGTTTGCGCCTTGATCCCGGCAGTTCCTCGGTCTCGAGTTTGAGTCTTCAATGTAGTTTTTTTCTTGCAGAATAAATGTCTGTATGAAATGCAGTGTGTTGAATGAATTCCTGAATTTGTAAATGTGACCGCAGCATTGAATCACCTCTCGCACTCATATCACCCTAGCGGGGCTACATGCCCTTAGGCAGCCTAAGACGATATTTTCACACTCTTATATCCGTGTGCAGCAGAGGCGACGTGCGTTTGGCGTCAAACGTGAGCTTTGGTGTGCAGACGACATCCTGGAAAAAATGTCCGGTTTCTTCCAGGTAGGCGATATACCCTCCCAGGCAATATACCCTCCACTTCTCTTTTATGAAGGGGATTTAGTTCCCCTTTCTTCCAGGACCAACCGGAGGTTCCGCTGATAGCAGGGGGCGATCAAACAGCACAATACCCCCCCTCCCCCTCCAACTCCAGAGGAATCCGCTCCCCGATGGGCCGCTACGGCGACAAGTGGCAGTTCGCCCACAGCCCGAGCTGCGCGACCCCAAGAACAAGACGTACCTTGCACACCATCAGCTTCTGCCCCATACGGGTTCCTCTGGAGTTGGAGCGGGGCTGGGCTGGAGTTGCTGATCTGGGATCTCCGTGCTTGCAGTGGGCCTGGGGGTCGGTATCCTGATGAGGGGGCACAGCTCGGGCTGTGGGCGAACTGCCACTTGTCGCCGTAGCGGCCCATCGGGGAGCGGCTTCTGGTGGTCCTGATGTCTCCGGCCAGTTTGCAATTTTCCTCTGGAGTTGGAACGGGGCTGGGCTGCTGCTGGCTGTGGGTCTCTGGGATCTCCGTGCTTGCAGTGGGCCTGGGGGTCGGTGTCCCGTTGGTCCTGACGTGTCCGGTGACTGGCACTGTATGCTGGCATCGCCGACTTGAAGACAGTGCAAAGCCCCCACGCCGGTGCAACGGGCAGGGAGCTGGAGAGGGGAGGGAAGGGGTCACACACATGGCCGGGAAGCAGAGGGGTGTAGGTGGGGTGAAACTGAAGGGTGCGACAATCTGCTGCTCCCTGCCCGCTGAGTTAAAAAGTTCCCACGCAAGACCCACGATACACTGTGTATCGTGAGTCTACTGTGGGAACTTTTTAACTCAGTGGGCAGACAGCAGCAGATTGTCAATTATTAACCCTCCCGCGCAATATACCCTCACCTTCTCTTTTATGAATGGGATTTAGTTCCCCTTTCTTCGAGGACCGACCGGAGGTTCCGCTATCACCTCTGCAGGCCGCCTTCGGTGAACGTTTTCAAGAACTTTCTTCATTGACTGAAAAAATGTCCGCTATTCGGAGGTTTTCGTTATTTGGATCTTCGGATAAAAGGTTGTGCACCTGTACATGGTTTAAAATCCAGAATAAAAAGAAAGGTCAGTGCCCTACATGGAGACAGCGATACCAGTGTCTCTACAGCTGGGATTGGTAGCGTATGGTGCTAAACCTTTTGTTTGATAAGACCAAGATATTTACATTTACAATCCTGCAAATAAATTTATACATTTGATTTCTTAGGATAGCTTGTATAGTAATGACTCCTGCAGCCACAAACATTTTACTTGCACTGCACCATCTAGGTTTCTTTAGTAGTATTCTCATGGCATCATTATACGTTACTTTAATGTTCTGTAAACTTGTTTTTCTATATAAATATTAAAGTAAACAAATTTACCTTCAGCAGATAGAAAAGCTTTATCGGTTTCTGTAAGGGGAGAATCTGATATAAATGGGCCCTGTAAGACAATATCAACCAGTCATAATTTAGAACTGTCATAATAAATTCAACGACGAAAACAAATTTAAGTTATTAATAACCATAGACAGACTCACTTATTTTTTTGATGTTTACATTTTTCTTTGTATTCAATCAGTTTGATTTATAATTCTGTTGCAGCAGAATTGATCTCAAAATAATTTCACTGAATAATGGGGCTAACATCCCAATAAATATTAAGCCTACTGGATGCTCAAGAGTGCAATTTTGCACGGTTTAGTTAATCCCTAATGAAGATCAGTCAAATGTCACATAGCTATAAATTGCTAATAATTCAGGAATGAAATAGGCTGAAAAGCTAATCAGGTAATCTAACATATATCATAATAAACAAGGCAGCCGATGGTGCTTTTATTTATGAACTGTTATTTCTGGTAATATTCTAACATTTTAGAATGGCAATATTAGTTGAAAATGGTAAGAAAAGTTTCAGGTTCCTTGCATTTGAAGTTAAACAGAAAAGACTGGAAATAGCAGATTTGTGAAAACTGGTAAAGAGGAAAGAGAAGTTCATAAGTTCATCTATCTATATATTACTAAAACTCTCATCTTGTTTGTTTGTTTGCAGGTTTGTTACTTCTATTTGCACAAAAACGGTACCCAATTTGGCGTCACAAAGGGCACCTATCGGGCCTGCGCAGTTGGGGCCTTTGCAGAATTCAGATTGCAATCTTTTTTTCACAATGGCAACACGGGTAAGTATTTAATTTTACTGTTGCTCCGGGCCCGTGGGGATCCGCCGTCTTGGCGCTGAGGCTGGGGCTTTGTCTGCGGGCAGCGGCGGGCGGCTCCGGGGGCGGAGAGAGGCCGTGCCAATTATCTGGGGCCTGGCCGCTGAGGCTGGCTCTGAGGGTGGCAGCTCTGCTGCTCCGTGCACGCAAGGAGGGAAAGGAGTGGCACCCTCGAGATCCTGGGGTTGTAAGGAGCGAGAGTGGGGGGATTGAGGGAGAGGAGAGGGTAGGGAGGGAGAGGGGGGGGAAGTGGGGGCAGTGAGGAGGGAGAGTGGGAGAGGAAGGGGAATAGAGGACGAGGAGGGGGGGGGGGGTGAGGTAAAGGTATATGGGGAATAGAGGGAGAGGAGGGCAGTGGGGGAGGTCAGGAGGAATAGTGGGGGTTATAGGAGGAGCTGAGGAGTGGGTAGGTGGGGGATAGGGATGGGAGAGGAGTTATGGAGGGAGGGAGTGACTGAGGGTAGGGGTAAGGAGAGGGACGGATTGGGGGAGGGGAGGAGGAGATGTCGTTATTGGGGAGGAGGAGAGGGGGAGGAGGAGAGGGGAAAGAAGAGGGGGGTGAAGAGGGGGGGGAGTGCTGGGGGATGAGGGGATATGAACCGTGCCTGCGCAGTTGGGGCTATGGGCACGTGGTGGAATATTGCGTTAGGGGAACTGGGGGGTGGGGGGGTTGTGCGGGAGGAGGGGGGCAGCAAGCGTTGTGGAGCCGGAGAGAAGGCGGTGTGGGGGGGGGGGGGGGGGAGGTGGGGGGGGGGGGGGGGGGGGGGGGGGGGGGGGGGGGGGGCGGGGGGGGTGGGGGGGGGGGGGGGGCGGGGGGGGGGGGAGGGGGGAAAGAAGAGGGTGGTGGGAGGCGGGGGGGGGGGGGGGGGGGGGTGGAGGCGGGGGGGGGAGGGGATGTATGGGCGGGGGGGGGGGGAGTGAAGTGGAGGCAGGGGGGGGGGGTGTGGGGGGGGGGTGTGTGGGGAGAGAGCTCAGAGAAAAGTGGGGGTTGTGGAGGAGAGGGGGGTATCACAGGGGAGGGGGTAGCGAGGGGGACCAGAGGGGAAGGGGTTAGAGGACTCACAGTGGGCGATGTGGACTCTGGACGTTCTCCTCCGCCGGGATCAGAATCTACGTTTTTTGTTTGGCGACATCTCCGACTCTGCACCGGGCCGGACTGGGTTGGGCCGCTTCCAGTCCCTCCGAAAATTGTGTCTGATTGAAGATCTCCACCGGCCCTACAGCGTCTCCCTCAGCTCCAGTAAAGACGTGATGGCGCAGGAAGGGGTGGACTGTCCCACGGAGTGACAGGATAAAAGACCAAACCACATGGCTCCGACTGGTAGATCGATCTGCGCACGTGCGATTTAAACTCTACTCTCATATAAACAGATAATGGATGGATTATAGTGGATTAAACACACTGAACATTGCTGATTCGGAACCATGTGTTGGACCATCAGAAGTACTGTGAAAATTCAAAAAGGTATAAGGCAAAAGTATGAAATGACTGAGAAATGTTCACTGTATGGTAGAGGACCAGCAACTGTGGAAGGTAATGGAAGATAGCTCAAATGTAAGGTAGGTAGACACAAAATCCTGGAGTAACTCAATAGGACAGGCAGCATCTCTGGAGAGAAGAAATGGGTGACATTTAGTTATCTTATATGGGGAGAGACAGTGAATGATCAGATGTGAGATGGTGATATTATGTCTGGAAGTTCTGAATAGGCACACTGGTGCAGGAAATGGCAAACTGAAGAGTATGATTATATACGTATAACATCTATACCAGTCAATTAGCAAGAAGCATGTGTATTACAAGAGCTACATAATTGGAGCAGTTTTGGAGATTTCCTTTTATACAATCAACATTTTGTTTTAAACCTCTCCGGCTTCTTTCACAATTGATTAATGTGCTTAAGGTATGGAGTAGATGGTGCAACACTTCTGGAAAGTCACTTGCTTTGTGTTTGTTTCTCTCAACTTTTATTGATTTTATCTTTAAAAGGTCTAAATGTCTATAAGTACTTATAGGCATTAAATTTTGGCCAGACTCGCTGATACAATTCTTGATACTAACAGGTTGAAAATTTCAGCTTAACTTCTTGGTCGCGATTCATTTAACTGTAGTTCTTTCTGGACTGATTTGCTTTTGGATCAATAGTCAATTACTGTTGCATTTGAAAGTCTTCAAGAAAGTGGCATTTAATTGACTACAATTTAAAAGGTTTAACTATGTTATTTGGTACACTCAATATCAGTCATGGCTTCCTGCTAGGATTCATCACTTTGGGTACATGTGCAGCTTGAACTGCTTGGGACTTGAATAAAAGGGAAATACAGAGGCAGAGCAGGACTACAATTTATGAGATGTTAAAATTGAGGCTATATATCTCAGTAAGAAATAAAGGATCCATTGGCCTAAATTGTACAAGTATGGGCCTTGCCTTGAGTCTACTCCCAAGCCCTGTATATAACAGACTAATTTTTTGAAACCACATGGCTCTTGATGTATTTTTTGCTGCAGCCATCTTGTGAAAAGGCCATAAGCAGCACATAGAAACATAGAAACATAGAAACATAGAAACATAGAAATTAGGTGCAAGAGTAGGCCATTCGGCCCTTCGAGCCTGCACCGCCATTCAATATGATCATGGCTGATCATCCAACTCAGTATCCCGTACCTGCCTTCTCTCCATACCCCCTGATCCCCTTAGCCACAAGGGCCACATCTAACTCCCTCTTAAATATAGCGAATGAACTGGCCTCAACTACCCTCTGTGGCAGAGTGTTCCAGAGATTGACCACTCTCTGTGTGAAAAAAGTTCTTCTCATCTCGGTTTTAAAGGTTTTCCCCCTTATCCTTAAGCTGTGACCCCTTGTCCTGGACTTCCCTAACATCGGGAACAATCTTCCTGCATCTAGCCTGTCCAACCCCTTAAGAATTTTGTAAGTTTCTATAAGATCCCCTCTCAATCTCCTAAATTCTAGAGAGTATAAACCAAGCCTATCCAGTCTTTCTTCATAAGACAGTCCTGACATCCCAGGAATCAGTCTGGTGAACCGTCTCTGCACTCCCTCTATGGCAATAATGTCCTTCCTCAGATTTGGAGACCAAAACTGTACGCAATACTCCAGGTGTGGTCTCACCAAGACCCTGTACAACTGCAGTTGAACTTCCCTGCTCCTATACTCAAATCCTTTTGCAATGAAAGCTAACATACCATTCGCTACTTGGACTTGTATGGGAGAACTGGAACCCCCACCTCTGGACCAGCCAGATAGTCTTTCATTGGATTGTCAAATGCTTTTTCAGCTGATTATAACTGTGTTAGATTATCAGAGGCACTTTAAAGCATTTGAACCTCATTTACCAATTTATTTTTAAAAATTGAAAACATATTATCTCATGTGAAAATCTTAAAAGCAATAATGCGCAGTCCATTTGAGGAAAGTAAAGGGGATAAACAGGAGATGTTGGTTTACAATAAAGACACAAATTGCTGAATTAACACAGCCGGACCGGCAACATCTCTGGAGAACATGGTGACATTTCGGGTTGGAACCCTTGTTCAAACTGATTGTGATGGAGGAGGAAGGACACTGGAAGAGAGAAGATCAAAGTCTGGTGAAGGAAAGGTGGATATACAGTGGCTTGCAAAAGTATTCATACCCCTTGAACTTTTCCACATTTTGTCACGTTACAACCACAAACGTAAATGTATTTTATTGGGATTTTATGTGATAGCCCAACACAAAGTGTCGCATAATTGTGAAGTGGAAGGATAATGATACATGGTTTTCAATTTTTTTTACAAATAAAAAACTGAAAAGTGTGGCGTGCAAAAGTATTCAGCCCCCTTAACTCTGATACCCCTAAATAAAATCCAGTGCAACCAATTGCCTTCAGAAGTCACCTAATTAGTATATAGAGTCCACTTGTGTGTAATCTAATCTCAGTATAAATACAGCTGTTCTGTGAAGGCCTCAGAGGTTTGGTAGAGAACATTAGTGAACAAACAGCATCATGAAGCCCAAGGAACATACCAGACAGGTCAGGGATAAAGTTGTGGAGAAGCTTAAAGCAGGGTTAGGTTATAAAATAATATCCCAAGCTTTGAACATCTCACGGAGCATTGTTCAATCCATCGTCCGGAAATGGAAAGAATATGGCACAACTGCAAACCTACCAAGACATGGCCGTCCACCTAAACTGACAGGCCGGGCAAGAAGAGCATTGATCAGAGAAGCAGCCATGATAACTCTGGAGGAGCTGCAGAGATCCACAGCTCAGGTGAGAGAATCTGTCCACAGGACAACTATTAGTTGTGCACTCCACAAATCGGGCCTTTATGGAAGAGTGGCAAGAAGAAAGCCATTGTTGAAAAAAAGCCATAAAGAGTCCTGTTTGCAGTTAGCCGCAAGCCATGTGGGGGACACAGCAAACATGTGGAGGAAGGTGCACTGGTCAGATGAGACCAAAATTGAAGTTTTTGGCCTAAATGCAAAACGCTATGTGTGGCGGAAAACTAACACTGCACATCTCCCTGAACACACCATCCCCAACATGGTGATACATGGTGGTGGCAGCATCATGCTGTGGGGATGCTTTTCTATGCAGGGACAGGGAAGCTGGTCAGAGTTGTTGGGAAGATGGATGGAGCCAAATACAGGGCAATCTTGGAAGGAAACCTGTTAGAGTCTACAAAAGACTTGAGACTGGGGCGGAGGTTCCCCTTCCAGCAGGACAACGACCCTAAACATACAGCCAGAGCTACAATGGAATGGTTTAGATCAAAGCATATTCATGTGTTATAATGGCCCAGTCAAAGTCCAGACCTAAATCCAATTGAGAATCTCTGGCAAGACTTGAAAATTGCTGTTCACAGACGCTCTCCATCTCTGACTGAGCTTGAGATATTTTGCAAAGAAGAATGGGCAAACATTTCAGTCTCTAGATGTGCAAAGCTGGTAGAGACATACCCCAAAAGACTTGCAGATGTAATTGCAGCGAAAGGTGGTTCTACAAAGCGTTGACTCAGGGGGCTGAATACTTTTGCACGCCACACTTTTCAGTTTTTCATTTGTAAAAAAAAATTGAAATCCATGCATCATTTTCCTTCCACTTCACAATCATGCACCACTTTGTGTTGGTCTATCACATAAAATCCCAATAAAATACATTTACGTATGTGGTTGTCACGTGACAAAATGTGGAAAAGTTCAAGGGGTATGAATACGTTTGCAAGCCACTGTAGGTGAAGGGGAATGTGATGGGCATGATTGGACAAAAGCTGGAGATGAAAAGACATAAGCTACATGATAGGATAGAATAGATACAAATTGTGCAACCAGAGGAAGGAATATGGTGGGAGGGAAATAGATGACAATCCAAGTGGGGCACATGGAAGTGAGAGGGCAAAAGGGTTGGGGGGGGGGGGGGGGGAGGAATTAGAGGGGGTTTTGTAGGTTAGTTATCTGAAATGATATTCAATGTTCAAATCTATGGACTGTAAGCTAGCTAAGTGGAATATGAGGTGATGTACCTCCAATTTGTGTGTGGTCTCACTCTGGCAATGGGGGAGGCCCATGGATAGAAAGGTCAGTATGGGAATGGGAAGGGGAGATAAAACTGAGCAAAATAGTCACCGAGTCTACGCTTGGTTGATCGTAGACTTGATGACTGTTTTGCCAAACACTAGGGCACCATGGCCTACTGGATCTCTCAGCTACTAAACATTTTAACACCCCTTCCCATTCCCACACTGATCTTCCACTGCCGGAGGAATGACACATGCAAACTGGAGGAACAGCACCCCATGTTCTGTTTGGGTAGCTCACAACCCAACAGTATGAAGATTTAATTCTTCAATTTCAGTTGACTAACTTACAACCCTCCCTTCCTGTACTATCCCCTCCCACCTCTTCCCCATTTTCCCTCTCTCTTCCCAGTGTGCTCCACCTAGACTCATGCCCATTTATTCCCTCCCATCCCCTTCCACATATATTACTTCCTCTGGCTTCACAATTCGCAACCCTTCCTCATTATCTCACATCTTTGCATCTCTGGCCATTGTTCATCCATCTGCCTCTCCCTCATCTATATCCGCCTGTCACTCGAGAGGCTTTGCCTTGCACCTTCTCTTTTCCAACTTTCATCCCCCCTCATCACCACAATCAGTTCGAAGAAAGGTTCCGACCCAGCACATCAACTATTCATGTTCTCCAGAGATGCTGTCTGACCCGCTGAGTTATTCTTTAAAGAAAAATAATTACAGCTGGCCTTTTTCAATAAAGGTCGGTGAAGCCATTCAAATGTAAGAGGATGACACAGGAGTCATATTATTTTTTGTTGAGTTTTTAAGCGAGGTGATCTTACTTCTGCTTCATTTTTGTGGGTTCCAGAATGGTGACTAACACCAATTGGGAACTGCGGAGCTTTCCACGGAGCAGAAGCTCGCTGGTTGGTAGTCAGATGATTGTGCTGCACAAAGATTGCAGAAATGCCAGCATTTCATCTTCCAAGCTGTTCAACAGTTTTCCTTTGAGGACTTCCTGAAGGGGTGAACATCCTTATTAAATAAATTACCTCTTGAAGGGCAGAATGTGTTAGCATTGGGATGCTGTTGGTCCACGAAGAACCCATATAACCATATAATAACCATATAACAATTACATCACGGAAACAGGCCATCTCGACCCTTCTAGTCCGTGCCGAACACATAATCTCCCCTAGTCCCATATACCTGCGCTCAGACCATAACCCTCCATTCCCTTCCCATCCATATAACTATCCAATTTATTTTTAAATGATAAAAATTCTGCCCTTCAAGAGGTATTTTATTTAATAAGGATGTTCACCCCTTCAGGAAGTCCGCAAAGGAAAACTTTACAAAGTGAGCAAGGTGACATTCACTGGAGAATGTGAAATTTCAATAATGCTAATTGAGATTTAAATGTTGGTCAGGATCCCAAGGATGTTCCCAGAACTTGTATTCAAGTATTGACTCAAATCATACTTGGACATTTTTTGCTGGCAGGTTGAGTAGAACTGGTGGCTGAGGGTGGTTGTGCATTTGTGTTTGTGGCTATCATACTAGTGTATTAATGCACTGAAGTCAAATCCAAAGTCCAGGTGAGGATGCACAACAGACTGAGCTGTGGACTCGGACTCTCTTACTGGCCAGTATTTCAGTTTTAGACCAGGCCTTGCTGGCATTTCTGCTATCTTTGTGCAGCACAATCATCTGACTACCAACCAGCGAGCTTCTGCTCCGTGGAAAGCTCCACAGTTCCCACTGAACCCACTGAAGGGATCCCTTCTCACCATCAGCAAAACAAGTTCAATTTAAATATTCTAGTGATGAGGCATTCTGCCAAAGGACTTTGATGTTTGTTTTGGAGAACCACCTGTCAGAATCCTTTTCTGGCAAGTTTTAAGGGCACCATGTGGACTACTTCCATCTTAAAAGTGGTTTTCTACACTACCTTCCCCCATGAGGGAATGGTGTTGTAGGACAATCCATCTATACTCAAAGTTAGAGAGCAATATAACCAGTTCCATCCCGTTCCAAACATCCGGGACAGATGGCCTTTGAAGAGAACCTTGGAATTCACCTTAACCTCTGAGCTGGGTAGCTAATTCCTGAACACTTTCCTCTCCCATTTCCAATTCTGACAAAACAATGCATTCCAGCAGGTCTGGGCCAATCCTCGCCCAAAGAGGAAAGTACAGTTGAGCCAGCAAGCAATTTCTTTTAGGAGATTTATTCATTTTGGATTTCATCAGCTCCTCTGCAGTTCAGGGGTGGTCTACAGCCCCCTGCTTGCAATACGGGGACAGGAAGTCCTAAGAGGCACTGATGCCATTGGTCTTCAAATTGTGAAGGTTAATAGGATTTGCAGATCCCTAATATATCATGTTGTGAGGAATTTACTGAACCTGTCTTAAGGCTACGTATCAAAAAAATCCTTCTGTGAACAGCTTGGAAGATGAAATGTAAACATGGCCTGCTCTCGGGAGTGGGCTATGGATCAGAAAATGATCTTGGATATCTCTATGGCAAAAGCTGATTGCCGCAGAAGCAGATCTGGTATGTTTTTCATCTTCTGAACTGAGGCCCCAGTTCAGTCTCTGGGGCTTCAATTTCCTGTTAGCCTTCACAGATTACAGTTCCTATCTTGCAAAAATAGAAAAGGTGGTCTCTTATTGCATTAGACTAAGTTACATGCACAAAGTTTTTTAAAAGACATCTTAAAAACGTCATGGCTATTGGACAATAGGAGGAATTCTACAGTAATCTTGCATTCATAGCCAATATGCCAAGTATCTCATGCAAATGTCAAAAAGTCATGAATCCAAACTTGATTAATATTGTGCTGTTTGCCCTTTCAAATCTTTTCTCCCTGCCAAAATTTCTGTCAGGTACCTTCTGGAGCTTAACCTACCAGTTTGGATAAGCCCCAATCTTCAAGCCTATCATATAACTATGGTGTGGGTAATAAATTGTAGTGTGTGTATGAGTGAGATCTATGGGGAAATGTATGGTGGTAATGAGACTGGGAATTGCAGAAGAATAGATACTCCAAATGTCCTGCAGAAGTTAATTGAAGGCACCTTGAAATTCACACCGCCACTTAGCATGGTCAGTATGTTGGAGGTCTTTAGGTGATTGACAAAGAGGTTATCTTTGTTAGTGAATTTTCAGATGACACCACAATTGGTAGTATGGTGGACAGTGGGAAAGGATATCTGAGTTACAACTGGATCTAAATTAGTTGGGAATGCGGGTCAAGGAATGGCAAATGGGATTTAACACTGACAAACGTAAGCTGTATGTCATCGGACATTTTCCTGGATCTGCTCAACTTACGCAACATCTCCCGTGACCCCATCTTGGGTTCACCCGCTCAACGGTTGTTGTCAAGGCAAACCTGTGCGACAGTGCCTGTAGCAGATCAAGCATTGATCCCACAAGTTTTTCCACCTGAGGGGGTTCAATCCAGGTTGCAACATAAGCATGACATTAAAAAAAAATGGTTTGACAAGACAAGTAGGCCGCTGCCACCGCTAACCAAAGGGCAGGTGTTCCGCTTACAAACTGACAAAGGCCGCGGCTTGCTTCGGAGCCACGCTCATATATCGTTAGTGTTGATGGCAGCACCTACAGACGTAACAGGCAACACATCCTGCCTGTGAACGAGCCAGTTCCTCCTCCATATTATTCAGATCGTACACTTCCGTCTACGCCTAATGGCACTCGCTTGCTTTTGCCAACGCAACAACACATGCCTGCAACAGCTCCTCTGTCTGTTCCATCTTCACTACCACAGTTTCTGCTTCGTCTCCAGGGACGTTGGTCCAGTCTCCCTCGCCTGTGAAACAACCTGCTCTCTCCCCGGAAAAACAAAATGGAGATGGTCTTTATTGTACACGTGCTGGTCGTGTTTGCAGGCCGGTTGTGAAGTAACCGGACTATGTTTGACTTTCCTCCAGTTTGCCATCGTTTGTTATACATGTATTGTTGTTGATTCTTTCAGAGGGGGGGATGTAAATCCGGTAGGCGGTGCGATTCTCGTCAGCAGCGGCCTCTGCAGCCCATCCGCGTTTTTATTATTTTTTGTCTGTTTCTATTATGTAGTTTTTGTTATTTTTTGTTGGGGTATGTGTGTGGGGGGGTGGGGGTGGGGTGTGGGAGGGAGGGGGGTAACTTTTAAATCTCTCCCTGCACGGGAGACCCGACCTTTTCTTGTCGGGTCTCCGTTGTCGTTGGGGCTGCAACGAGGAGCGGCCTCCAACAGGAGAAGACCGGGGACTCTGGTGCCGACGACTCACCTCACCGTCGCGGAGCTGGCCGAGTCCAGAGCGGGTGGAGCGGTGGTGGAGCGCTGCTGCTGCTGCGGCCCGACCTCCGGAGATTCGGAGGCTGCAACTGCGGGTCTGGCGGACGGCGGCACCGGGAGCCCGCGGGTCCCTGGAGGGAGACCGCTTTTCAGGGCTCCTGCAACGGCGACTTCTCCCGCCCGAGTTGCGGGGTCGAAGAGCTCCTGGAGCGGGGCCTGACATCACTGCCCCGCGCGGCTTGGAATGGCCGCGGGACTCTGCGAGCGCACGCCGGGGGCTCTAACACCAAGACCCGGTGTGCGACCTCGCACCACCCGGCGTGGCTTTAATGGCCGCGGGACAATCGCCATCGCCAGCCGGGGGTTTTTGACTTTGACTCTGGGGGGGGGGGTCTGGGGGGGGGGGGGGGGGGGGGGGGGGGGGGGGGGGGGGGGGGGGGGGGGGGGGGGGGGGGGGGGGGGGGGGGGGGGGGGGGGGGGGGGAGTGCAGTGGAGAGACGTTTTTTTTGGCCTTCCATCACAGCGATGTGATGGATCTTTATGTAAATTATGTTGTGTCTTGGGTCTATTTGTTTGTAATGTATGGCTGCAGAAACGGCATTTTGTTTGGACCTCAAGGGGTCCAAATGACAATTAAATTGAATCTTGCATCTTGAAATAGATTAGTGTCACTCATTTCATGAGTCATGCTTCTACAGTTACCCACTAGCTTTTCAGTTATCATTGCTTGCTGGTTTCCTTTAGTGTGTGTGGAACGTGCAAGTGTGTAGTCATGCTTGCTATGTAGTTAATAAAATCTTTGGATTTTTATAATGGCATAAAACGTCTGTTATTGTATGGTCAACACTCAACAGGCTGGAAAGTAAAAGGTAAAGCCCTGGAGATCATTGCAGAACAGCGATCTCATCCAGGTTCATCGTTTCCTGAAAGTGGCACGTCAGGTCGACAGGACAATGAAGAAGGCACTTGGCATGTTTGCTTTCATTGGGAAGGATACTACATACAAACGTTGGGACCTCATGATAGAGCTGTACA
The DNA here is from genome assembly GCF_028641065.1 of Leucoraja erinaceus. Lineage (NCBI taxonomy): Eukaryota > Metazoa > Chordata > Chondrichthyes > Rajiformes > Rajidae > Leucoraja > Leucoraja erinaceus. Next base: position 46,786,044 of record NC_073378.1, on the reverse strand, counting down.
AGTCATTGGTGAGGCCACACTTGGAGTATTGTGTGCAGTTGTGGCTGCCCAATGATAGGAAGGAGTCATTAAGTTGGAAAGGATGCAGAAGAGATTCAAGATGTTACATCGACTAAAAAAAGACGAAGTGTTGGAATAACTCAGCAGGTCACGAAGCATACATAGACTGGCAGGCTTGAGTTATAGGGAGAGGCAGGGTAGACTGAGACTTTGTCTTCAGAACGTAGCAGGCTGAGGGGGGCCTTATTGAAGTATGCAAGATCATGAGAACCATGGATGAAGTGAACACTCACAATCTTTGCCCCAGAGTGGAGGATTCTAAAACTAGAGGGCATGGGCTTAAACTGGGAATGGGGAGATTTGAGTGATCTCAAGGGGAATCTTCTCTCTGAGAGGGTAGTCTGTATCTGGAACGAAGAAGCTTTAGCAGCAGATAAAATTTGGACTTTTAAAAGACATTTTGTTAGATATATGGATAGGACAGTTTTAGAGCGATATGGGCAAAATGCAGGCAAATGGGACTGGCCCAGAATGACATCTTGGTCTGCATGCACAAGTTGGGATGAAGGGCCTGTTTCTATGCTCGTATAGCTTTCTCACTGTATATAATTTATGTGAATTAGAAGAAGATAACAGGAAGGAAGATGTGGGTTTCTCAGGTGATCTCATGAATTTCCCATTGCAATTGGGTTGGGAAGGTTGGAAGCAAAGAGAAGATGGGCTTAGTGGGCCTTAACCTATTGGGCCTGGGAGAAGAACTAATCTTCCAGGTCCATACATGATAAAAAAAATAATTAGATCATGGATCAGGCCCTTCTTGCCTACTTTCAGTTGTTGGGTTTCCAGCATAGTCATGGAGTCATGCAGCATGGATGCAAGCCTTTCGGTCCAACCCAACTATGCTGATCAAGATGCTTCATCTAATCTCGCCCCATTTTCCCACATTTGGTCCGTAGCTCTATAAACCTTTCATATCCAAGGACCTATCCAAATGTTGTTGCAGTACCCACCGCAACTACTCTCACAACACAATCACGTACCCACCAAACTGTGAAAAAGTTGTCCTTCAGGTTCCAATTAAAATTTATTCATTGATTTCATTAGCCTGAGGGGAAAAAAACCTTTGGATTCACCCTCCTTATTCCCCTTGTAATTTTATACACCACTATAAAATCACCCCTCAGCCTTCTGCACTCGAAGGAATAAAGCTTTAGCCTGTCTAACCTCTCTCTCAGATTCTGGAAAACAAATCATTAATGTTTAGAATTGATGATCATTGAGTTGGTGCTTTATATTATTTAATCTGTTTCAAATGAGCAGCCAATTCACCTTTCATTTGGCTTTCCTATGTTAAAATCAGAGGAGCAGGCCTAGGTTCAGTTTCTATTTCCAAATTAATCTTTGATACAACTCAACACATGTTTGGGCGTTTCAGCTCCATATCTCCTACAGTTGATGAGTTATATAGAATGGAAACCGGTCCACAGGCCCAGCTCATCCATCCTTTCCAATTTGCCCAACCCATTTAATCCCACTTGCGTGTGCCTGGCCCATATCCATCCAAATCCTTCCTATCCATGTGTTGTTTCAATATCATTATTGTAGTCTCTTTAACACTTTCACTGGCAGATCAATCTGCAGTATATACCCATTGGGTGTAAAACTTGCCCATCAGGTCCCCTTTTTAACCTCCCCCCTCTCACTGTAAACCTAAGCCCTCTTGCACTTCCATAAGAGAATGCATGCAATTGCACACAATATTTCAACTGGGTGGAGTGGTGGCAAATTGATATATTTCATTATGATCATCAATAAAAAATGTCTGAGAAACATAATACCCCAATCATCTTAAGATGAATCACTAAAGTTAATTTTCTCTGAGTAAAGAGAGGTGTTAAATCAGTGCATGCATTTAGTTCCTTTATTGTTGTTTGGCAGCTGGCTTGGTCAGTGTGCTAACACGAATAGGATACGTTAGAACTAATGAACTCAGGAGCTGATCAGAATGCACATGGTGAAGTTACACTGAGCCATAAACTTAATGAACTTCTAAAACGACATTGTTCTTCTGGACAAATGACTTGCGTGTTTTATAAAAATCATCATCATCGGCGGCACTCGAAACAAGTATGATTGTCCTCTCCTCTCCATAGGGTCATCTACTTGTGGGTCTGCAGATGTCTGTAGAGGCCAATCTGTGATCCGCACACCTTGGTGCAATGTGGGCAGTGTAGACTGGCGGTGATTGGTACTCGTCGAGACCCCTTCTCCCTCTCATTATGGTGCTGTCGCATTGTCTCTGCGTGAAGTTCCATTTCGTGAAGTGCAGCTCCTTCCTGCACGGATTTCGTCCAGGAGCACCTTCAGGAGCCAGTACCATGTGCTCCCAGTTGCTGGATGTGATGTGCAATTACTTCAGACTGTTCTTGATGTTGTCCTTGAAGCGTTTCTTTGGCCTTCCTGGGGCTCGCTGACCTTTCTTCAATTGAGAGTACAGGATTTGTTTAGGGAGATGTGTTGGACATGTGGATGACATGGCCAGTCCATCAAAGTTGGTGCTGCATTATTGTGGTGGTGATGCTGGTCATGTTGGCTTGCTCCAAAACGCTGATGTTAGTGCGTTTGTCCTCCCAGCTGATCCTCAGAATCTTTCGTAAGGATCGTTGATGGTATTGTTCCAGGGCTCTCAGGTGCTGTAGGTGGTCCATGATTCGGCTCCATACAACAGGGTGGGGAGGACAACAGCTCCGTAGACCAACAGTTTTGTTTGAGCCTTTAGGTCTCGGTCTTCAAAGACTCTTTTCCCAAGTCTGGCGTAGGCTCCACTGGCACAACTCAGGCGATGGTTGACTTCAGAGTCGATGTCAGCTTTTGAGGAAAGAATACTGCCAAGGTAGGGGAAGTGGTCAACGTTTTCAAAAGTAGTGTCGTCCACTTTTATAATGGGCTGTGTAGCTTCTAAAATAGCTTCAGATAAAACCATAAAGCTTTTTGACCTAGCTTTAAAGCTTATCTTTTGTAATGCCAACCATTCTGCCTTTACTTCTTCTTAGGAAATATCTTTGGGTCAAGATTGCCTCACTTCAATTCCAGTTCTGCAGGTCCTGAAATGGTTGATGAGGTCAATATAGACCCATAGGCACTACCACGGATGAAAAGCATATTGAATTCCAGTTACTTATCCCAGCAGGTGTGAAATTGATCTATATTTTGTCTAAATTCATGAACAACATAAATCTCTGGATCAATCGCATAAGATTGTACCATGGTACCATTAGTACTACAACAGAATTGGCACCAACATAAATTATCACTTTGAGAAGAGAGGCATACAGATGAAATAGAAGGAAAAAGATTACATCAGATAATGAACAGTTTAAAAGTTGATAATCTGTATATGTAATTCTCAGGTAGTCTTTTGTACTGAGAGTCCATATCCTCATGACCACTAGACTTAGCTTGGATTCCTGTGCATTATTCAATTCAATTCAACTTTAATGTCATCGCACAAATACAAGTATGAGTACAACGAAATGCAGTTTTGCGTCAGTCCGTAGTAGTTGTGCATAAAGAAATTAAAAAAATAGAAAGAGAGAAGATACAGAATAATAAAAAAATACAGAATAATTAAACAATGGGGACGGAGGGACCAGAGAAATCTATCGGCGGGACTCCGAGTTCAGCAGTGTAATTGTATTATTGTAGAAGCTGTTCCTCATCCTACTAGTACGTGACCTGAGGCTCCTGTACAGCCTCCCTGATGGGAGGAGGGCAAACAGTCCATGGTTGGGGTGTGAGGGGTCTTTGATGATCTTCCCAGCCCATCTCAGACACCGTTTTCGGTGGAGGGCATCCATGGCAGGGAGCGGGGCACCGATGATGTGCTGCGCGGTTTTCACCACCCGTTGTAGTGCCTTCCTGTCCGCAGCAGTGCAGCTGCTGTACCATACCGTGAAGCAGGTGGTCAGGATACTCTCTATGGTACAGCGGTAAAAGTTGGTCAGGATCCGGGGGGACAGGTGGGCTTTCTTGAGCCTCCTCAGGAAGTAAAGGCGCTGCTGTGCCTTTTTGATCAGCTTGGAGGTGTTGAGGGACCAGGACAAATCCTCCGAGATTATTGAATTAAAACCATGGGATCCAGGGTGAGCTAGCTAATTGGATGCAAATTTGGCTTGATGGTAGGAGGCAGAGGGTAGTAGTGTAGAGCTGATTTTTTTTAAATTTGAGGCCTGTGGTTGGTGGTGTGATGCAAGGATCAATTCTGTTATTTGTCGCACATACTGTTTATTGGAAAATAATGTAGGTGACTTGACTAGTAAGTTTATAGAGGACATGGAAATTGGTGGTATAGTGGACATTGAAGAAGGTTGTCTAATGTTGCAATAGGGTCTTGGTTAACTGGAGAAGAGGACAAGGGTTTGGCTGTGGAGTTTCTCAGACTAGGGCAAGTTAAACCAGAACAGGATATACACTGTGAATGGCAGGGCTCTGATTCTGTGCTGTACAACTCTGTGAATGTATAAAGAATGTGTTAGATAGCCTGCTCATTTCTATTATTTCTAGAATAGAGGATATACTAAATTCTTTTTCATGAGATTTGACCCAATATTTAATTGAACACAGAGCAGCAATACAGCATTTTGTGCTTTTAATTGCTCATTTGATAGGCTTGGAGCACAGCCATATGTATCTGCATGTCTTGTGTGGCACACAATTTGTTTGATGTTCTTCTAAAACCCAGCAAGCATCAATTTTTTAGAAAAGCTGAAATTGAAGTGCAGTTGTGAATCACTCGCCTCTCAAATATGCTGCAAACCTTCCTCCAGGGGCGAGATAACATGCCTGGAAGAAAGCACCCTGTTACTGGCAGCTGCATGCAAATTCAGTTTAAGTACTGCCCTGACCTGAACCTTTGCATTTGCCATTAATTCTGACTGCAGCAGTATAGAGTCATTCAACATTGATTGGCGTATGTCTCACAGGATCTTGTAAACAGAGAACAAGAAAACAGTTTTTATTTTGCTGTGTTGTCATTAGGGACATAATTAAATTATATTAGATTAGTTTATTGTAATGCACTCCAGGGTGTAATGAAATTCCTTCATAGCATAAAGTTCACAGAGTAAACATTATACACACAGTAATGATAAATGTATCACTAAATACAATAACAAGTACAAAACAGCAAAATTATGTACAATTCAAGTATTGCAAATTAGTGTACAATTCAAGTGTTGCAAAATAATATTAAAATACTGTAATGGAATAACCCAAGATTAAGATTCAAGATTCAATTTAATTGTCACGTACCAATTAAGGTACAGTGAAATTTGAGTTACCATACAGCCATACTAAGTGAAAAACAACAATACACACAGCCACATAAAATAAAATTTAACATAAACATCCACCACAGTGGAATCCACATTCCTCACTGTGATGGAATGTAATAAAGTTCAATCATCTTCCTCCTATTTTCACCCGTGATCGGGGCCTTTGAACATTGGTGATGCACCATACACAAGGCAATGGCATTTTTTGAGGATCATCCATTTACAAAAGATAATGATGACCAAAATGCAAACCTGCCCATATCTGTAGGTTAAGATAGTAGGAAAGCTAACAAAGACTGCATTTCCCTCATGAAATTGTATCATTGCAACATAAATGTATATAAAAATAAAAAGCTGGACAACATCTTGTCCAGAAATTCTTCAATATTTCTCTGCCTGACAGCCTGACTGGGAAGAAGAACAGTCATCACGTTGCCATCATGTTAAGAGAACCCACGGTAGGGGAGGGAATTTAAAGTCTAATTGCGAACAAATGGAGGAGTTGAAATTGTACTGGAGTCAAAGTGCAGATGGCTTGAAGGGCTGTGAGAGAGGGAGATTAAGATGGGCCATTGATGGAAGGAAGTGTCAGAGATTGGTAAGAATCCAATAATAAAGTTTAAAGATTCCAAATTAGAGGAAAAGGAATTGGACAAAATGAGAGGAGGTACATTTGGGAACCAAGTAGTTTTATGAAATCATGGTGCATAGTAAGTTAGGTGACTCAGTTGGCAGGTACTCTCCTGTACCATTTAGTTGATGAACATTGCTGTAAATGGACTTACCTTATCAAACCTCACCTCCTTTGACAAGCTGCAGTTCATGAGAGACCCAGATTACATGAGTTGGCATTCCTGCTCCTTGAAAGATTTCAATAATTAATCCATTTTCCAAAAGGGAATTGGCCATCTGCTCTTAACACTATGCCCGGGAGTGGATTAGTCACCTGTTCCTGACCTGTTGTCTGAAGAAGGGTCTCGACCCGAAACGTCACCTATTCCTTCACTCCACAGATGCTACCTCACCAGCTGAGTATCTCCAGCATTTTGTCTACCTTTGTTATCTGATGGTGGATCTGTTACCTGTACCTCACCTATTTTCTGACAGTGTAAGGGTCACAAATGTAATATACGATAGCTGATCCACTGCTGGAACTAGCACGCAAAGGTTTGCCTGGCTTCAGCGCTATCTTTATACGGAGACACGCCATCTAATGTCTTGGCTGCTGCACTGGATGTCAGACAAGCAGGTCTAGATTTAGACAGGGTCAAACATCATGGGTGTTGCTGGATCTATACTCTTCAAACAGAGGAGGTTATTCTATCACTCTCCTCGCTTGTGATTTGCAATTCATGATACGTGTTTATTATTAATCATATTATTAATTAATAATAAATGATAATTATTAGCACGTCATGAGGCGAGTCTCTGAACTACTGTTGCAGCTACCGTGCAGGTAAATTTCTTATTTCACTCTCACCCAGAAAGTCAATGATGATTATGCCTTGATTGTTATGGGTAGGCAGTTGGATTCTTTCATTGTACAAAATAATTTCCTTGCGCTTACGTGGCACAAACGCAGCCATACGTGGGAGTTATATTTATGTCCAGTCTGCTTCTACATACAAGATACCATTCTTTCATGATTTTAAACACAAAGATATCCAAGGAAAAAAAGGGTTTATTGGAAACGTAATATGGTTAGGTTTAGAGGTAGACAAAAGTGCTGTAGAAACTAAGCAGGTGCAGCAGCATCTATGGAGCGAAGGAAATAGGCAACATTTCAGGCTTGAACCCTTCAGCAGACTGATGTAGGGTGTGTGTGTGATGGGGGGGGGTGGGGGGGAAGGAAGAGGAGGAGCCCGAGGGCTGAGGGAGAGCTGAAAAGGGGAGGAGACAGCAAGGGCTACCAGAAATTGGTAAATTCAATGTTTATGTCACTAGGGTGCAGACTGCACTTTTTCCTTTCTTCTCCCCATCCCCCCCCCTACTGATCAGTCTGAAGAAGGGTTTCGGCCCGAAACGTTGCCTATTTCCTTCACTCCATAGATACTGCTGCACCCGTTGAGTTTCTCCAGCACTTTTGTCTACCTTCGATTGTCCAGCATCTGCAGTTCCTTCATAAACAAATGGTTAGGATCTGGACAGCCTTGTCATGCATTGAACTAATGCTGCTGAAGAGAGAGATTTAAGGGGCTGTCCACTTGGGCGACCTAATCCGTGAGTTCCGGCGGATTTGCCCTCGACTCGTACTCGCAGCATAGTCGACAGGAGGTCCTAGGTGAAAGACATGGTGAAAAATGCCCGCGCGTAATAAAAGGTCGCCATGGAAAAAATTGATACCTTTTTTATTTGCAGATTTATTCGTAGTAGGTCGTAGAAGGTTGGCATGTTAGTTGTAGGTAATCGAGGGTAGTCGAAGGTAATCAAAAGTAGTCAAAGGTAGTCGTAGATAGTCTTCATCATTGTCGAATGGAGGTCGAAGGAGTTTGAAGGAGGTCGTCTTCACTCTCCACTATTCGGTGTCCAATTTTCCCGAAGTTAGTCGTAGCTAGTCAAAGCTGGTCTTCAACATAGTCGAAGGAGGTCGAAGGAAGTCTTCCACATAGTCGAAGGATGTCTTCAACATAACATTTTTTCAAACTCTCCTAAATTCTTCTAAACTCGCCAATTAGGTCGCCCAAGTGGGACAGCCCCCAAGAATATGCACATTATATTGCTTACCAGAGAGCCAAGCTGACAGCAGCAGTCAAAGGATCATTGAACAGTTCAAAGAAATTGATGGGCATCAGTGGATCTGAAAGAGGTAAGGGTGTAAGATGGATTTAGTACATTAATACTAATAATAATAAATTTTATTTATTGGCGCCTTTCAAGAGTCTCAAGGACACCTTACAAAAATTTAGCAGGTAGAGGAAAAACATGTAAGGGGAATGAAATAAATAGTAGAGACATGACTAGTACACAAAGTAAAGACAGAATTCAATACAAAACACAATATGAGGCAATTAATGCACAGATGAAAACGGAGGGGGACGTGGGGCTAAGGATAGGCAGAGGTGAAGAGATGGGTCTTGAGGCGGGACTGGAAGATGGTGAGGGACACGGAATTGCGGATCCGTTGGGGGAGGGAGTTCCAGAGCCTGGGAGCTGCCCTGGAGAAGGCTCTGTTCCCAAAACTGTGGAGGTTGGACTTGTGGATGGAGAGGAAACCGGCTGATGTGGATCTGAGGGACCGTGAGGGTTGGTAGGGGGAGAGGAGGTCAGTGAGATATGGGGGGGGGGGGGGGGGGGGGGGGGGGGGGGGGCAGATGGTGGAGGGCTTTGTAGGTGAGGATCAGGATTTTGTAGTTGATCTGGTGGGAGATGGGAAGCCTGTGAAGTTGTTTGAGGACTGGAGTGATGCGATGCCAGGATTTGGTGTGGGTGATGAGTCGGGCGGCTGCGTTCTGGACCAGTTGGAGTCGGTTGATGTAGGTGGAGCTGATGCCAAGGAGAAGTGAGTTGCATTGTGACTCATAGCTGAAGGCAAGTTTTGGCGAACAAAGGTATGGCTATGAAAGTGCTTCTTAACAATACAGATTCACTGACCCACTGGAACAGATAACAAGGAAGACACGGCACATGAAAGAGACAAAATATAATCGAAATGAGGGTAGAATGCTTTCAATGCTACAGCAAAAGTGACAGGATGTCACACACAAAACTGAAATATAAAATGTAAATACAAAAAAACTGCAATTATGCAGCGGATCTGTAAGAAATAGCAAAAAAGAAAGTAGATAGGTTACGATGCACCTAATGTGCACCTTTTATCTGACATTTAATTAGCTTTGTTCTGTTAATAGTTGTAACAGTTCTCTGCATCCTCTTATTTGTATCATTAAAACAACTGCACAGTTTGAAAGTTTGGAGGCTCCGGGCAATAGACAACAGCCTGAAACATGTTCTTGTAGTTACTGATCAGATTCCTAACCCCCTGATGTTATCCTGCTGGCCTACCCATTAAAGATATAGCAGCCTTCGCAATTACTGAATGCTGCAAAGATTGGAGGGTAGCTAATGTTATCCCACTTTTCAAGAAAGAAGGGAAAGAGAATGGTGGGGAAGATCCTAGACTCGATTATCAAAGATGTAATAGCGGTGCATTTGGATAGCAGTAACAGGTCCAAGCCAGCGTGGATTTACAAAGGGGAAACTATGCTTGACAAATCTCCTGGAATTTATTTGAGGATGTAACAAGAGAGAGCCAGTGGATGTAGTGTACCTAAACTTTCAGAAAACCTTTGATAAGGTCCCACACAGGAGATTAGTGGGCAAAATTAGAGCACATGGATTGTGGGTAGGGTACTGACATGGATAGAAAATTGCTGGGCATACAAGAAACAAAGAGTAGGGATTAATGGGTCCCTTTCAGAATGGCAGACAGTGACTAGTGGGGTGCCGCAAGGCTCTGTGCTGGGACCACAGCTATTTAAAATATACCTCAATGATTTAGATGAAGGAAATTAAAAGTAACATTAGCAAATTTGCAGATGACACAAAGCTGGGTGGCAGTGTGAACTGTGAAGAGGATACTATGAGGTTACAGAGTGACTTGGACAGGTTGGGTGAGTGGGCAGATGCATAGCAGATGCAGTATAATGTGGATAAATGTGAAGTTATCCACTTTGGAGGCAAGAACGGAAAGGCAGATTATTATCTGAATGGTGTCAGGTTAGGAAAAGGGGAAGTACAACGAGACCTGGGTGTTCTAGTACATCAATCACTGAAAGTAAGCAACAGGCAGTGAAGAAAGCTAATGGCATGTTGGCCTTCATAACGAGAGGAGTTGAGTATAGGAGCAAAGAGGTCCTTCTGCAATTGTACAGGGTCCCGGTGAGACTACACCTGGAGTATGGTGTGCAGTTTTGGTCTCCTAATTTGAGGAAGGATATTCTTGCTATTAAGGGAGTGCAGCGTATGTTCATGAGGTTAATTCCGGGGATGGCGGGGCTGTCATAGGATGAAAGAATGGAGTGACTGGGCTTGTATTCACTGGAATTTAGAAGGATGAGAGGGTATATTATAGAAACACTGGACAAAATGGGACCCGTTGGGTCCCAGTCACATGGGAGGCCTGGTCCCCCAATGCAACCCAATCCCCAAAGCAATATTTCACCACACACCTGTTCCCCCAACACAACGGCGGGAGCGTTCTGTAGCTGGGGGATGGGGACGGCTTCAGGCGGGAAGCGTTCTGCAGGCAGGGGAGAGGGCTGTAGAGGAGGGCGGGGTGTGGGGGAGAGGGGGGTGTGGTGGAGGGCGGGTGTGGGGGATGTGGGGCTGTGGGGGGAGGGGTGTGTGTGGGGGGGGAAGGGGGGGGGTGTGATGGAGGGGGCTGTAGGGGGGGTGTATGGGAAAGGGGGGTGTGTGGGGGGGGGGGGTTGTGGGGGGGGGGGGGTGGGGGAGGGAGGGGGATGTTGTGGACGGTGCTTCCCCACCGGAGATCACGGCTTCAGGATGGTGTAGGTCAGAAGCTGGCGGTCGAAGATCTAAAGTCCCCGCCGTGCTGCAGCCAGAAGCTGACCATAGGGCCGGCGATCGGAGCACGCCTCCAGGGGTCCCTGGCGAGGGACCACTCTCCGGATGGTAAGTCCCCACCGTACCCGCAGTAGAAGTTGGCCGCCGGCTGGCGGTCGGAGCTCTTCTCCTCCGGGGTCCCCAACGAGGGATCCCAGGCCCAGGACGCCACGCCGGCTGGAGCTCTGCAGACCCCGGCTTCAGGCTGCCGTGGGCCAGCGAACAGAACGCTCCCCTCCAGCGAGCTCCGCGACGAGAGTCTATGCTGCGCCCGCAGTTGAAGCCCCAGGTGCATCTCTGGGAAAGGCCGCACCGATCCTCGATGTTAGGCCACGGGGAGGCGACATGGGAAAAGTCGCCTCTCCATGGAGGAGGCGACCTAAGCGGTTTCCCCCATGCCCCCCCACACAAGACATCCAGAGAAACATTAAAAATATACATTAAAACACACTAAAAAAACACAAAGAGTAGAAAACACCTATATAGCTTGTAAATAAATGTCAGTTGCCATCAAAGGATGAATCCTCTTAGAGTCATAGTCATACAGCAAGGCACCAAGCCCAACCTGCCGTGCCAACCAACGTGCCCCATCTACACTAGTCGCACCTGCCTGATTTCTAACCCATATCCCTCTAATCCTTTCCTGACCATGTACCTGTCTACATGTCTTTTAAATGTTGTTATAGTACCTGCATCAACAACCTTTTCTGGCAGCTCATTTCATATCCCCACCACCTCTGTGTGAAAAGGTTGCCCCTCAAATTCTTATTAGATCTTTCCCCTCTCACTTTAAACCTATGTCCTCTGGTTCTTGATTCCCCTACTCTGGGTAAAAGACTCCTTACAACAAACAATGGTGGAAGAACTCAACAGGTTAGGCAACACTAGTGGAGGAAAAATATACATGTTGATGTTTTGGATTGAGACCCCGAGTCACAAGTCCTGCGTGTTTCCAGCATGCTGATTGTTGCTCCACATTCCAGCATCTGCAGTCTCTTTTGTCTTCTAATCCGTTTGCCGCAGTAGGTTGGTTAATATTCTGTGCAATGGTCTGGAGTGATTCAATGGAATAAAAATTCCACAAGATAATAACTGGACAGGTTCCACAATGGTTGCCAATTGATTTTGTCTGAACACCAATCAAGCATCATGATTGAAAATTGCTCTCAATATTTTTACAGAGAAACGTTTGACAGAAAGAAACATGATTTTTAGACATAGTATAGATAAGAGAATAATTTAATATCTGTACAAATATTTTTGAATACAGTAAGCCCTTGTTTTAAAAGACCCATTTATAACATATTTTGGTTATAGCCGACTGACCTGCCAACATTGCCCCCAGCTCACACCGCCACCACTTTGCTTGCAGCCCTGGCTTCTGATGCCACTCCCACTCACAAGTTGCACCAGAAAGCCCTTCTTTACCCACCCCATGGTCTGGTTGCATTTGTTGCAGCTCATGTTGTAGCCCCTGGGGTCGGAGCTTTCTTCAGGCTGTTGTCACTAACAGGACAGGCTTGGTTACCTTCAGGCTCTCTGGCTCTCTTCCCACTCACCAGCAGCTGCTTCATCCTATCAGTCATCACTTTGGGGGGGGGGGGGGGGGGGGGGGGGGGGGTGTGGAGCGGGAAGAGGAAGAGTGAACAAAACAATGGGAGATGGAGGAGGAGGCGGCTGTGGAGTGGACAATGCAAAGGAAGAAGCGGCAGCTGGTGAGAAGGGAGGGAGCTCCGGGGTGGCCACGTGTGCTTTGTTTGCAGTGGCCTGAAGAAAGCACTGCCAACCAGGGGCTACAGCGTGAGCCGCTACAACAGCCGCATAAATGGGTGAAGAAGAGCTCGCTGATGCAGATCAGTGGCATCAACGCCTAGGTTTAAGGTGAAACGACACCTCGATGCACGTGACAATAAACGAAACTGAAAGTGCTGGAGTAACTCAGCAGACTGAATCAATCTAAAGAAGGGTCCCGACAACAACTATTCATGTTCTCCAGAGATGCTGTCTGACCCGTTCAGTTACTATAGCACTTTGTATACTTTTGTGTATTAACCAACATCTGCAGTTCTTTGTTTCAACTACGTACAATGATAATACCTTACTCGGTATTGTGGACACTCAGCAATAAAGGACACCATTCCTCCCTTATGGTTTGTTATGAACAGGATTTACTGTAGGTGTTACATTTCTGCCAATATTCAATTTAGCAGCTTGTTACACATGCATCAGACAAGTGTACACATTACCTCAACAGTGAGTACAATTCAAATGTCAGAGTTATGCAGCACTGAAACAGACCCTTTGGCCCATCCTGTCCATGCTGAGCATCATGTAGTCACTGGCTTTGGGACATCCAGAGGTCACGAACTCTTGAATAAGCAACATCCCTTGCATTAATGGATGCAATGCTGAGGCTTTATAAGGTGCTGGTGAGACCACATTTGGAGAATTGAGCACAATTTTGGGCCCCATATCTGAGGAAAGATGTGCTGTGCTGGAGACTGTCCAGAATAGGTTTATGAGAATTATCCCAGGAATGAGTGGGTTAACATATGATCAGTATTTGACAGCACTGGGCCTGTACTCACTGGAGTTTAGAAGGATGAGGGGGAACCTCATTGAAACTTACCGAAGAGTGAAAGGCATGGATAGAGTGGATGTGGAGAGGATGTTCCCACTAGAGGGAGAGTCTAGGACCAGAGGTCATAGCCTCCGAATAATAGGACATTCATTTAGGAAGGAGTTAAGGAGGAATTTCATTAGGCAGAGGGTGGAGAATCTGTGGAATTCACTGCCACAGGATGTGGAGGCCAAGTCAATGGACATTTTTAAGGCAGAGATAGATAGATTTGTGATTAGTATGGGTGTCAGGGGTTATGGGGAGAAGGCAGAAGAATGGGGTTGAAATGGAAAGATAGATCAGCCATGATTGAATGGTGGAGTAGACTTAATGAGCTGAAGAGCCAAATTCTGCTCCCATCACTTACAGTATGCTTTAATGATGACTATCCTACTAGTTGTTCAGTCACGATGGTTGTGACGAAAAAAATAATTCATAATATGTTGAGGCATTTACTGTAACAGCATTTAAAAGACAGGTACATAGATAGGAAAAGTTTAGAGGAATATGGGCCAAACACAGGTAATTGGGACTTGCTTACATGGGGGATCTTAATTGGGGGGGGGGAGGGTGGGTGGTATGTTCCCTCAGCTGGCAATGGGCAAATTAGGCTTAAAGGCTTAAATTCCTTCCACAGACCCAGGCCATCCAAGAACAGGTGCATGGCGGTGGAATCTGGCAATTATGGAGGCTGGGGATGTGTTGACGATCAAGGCCAGTAAGAGGATGGAAATTGGTGAATATGGTGAAAGAAAACTGGCAGGGAACATAAAAACTGACTGCAAAAGTTTTTATAGATATGTGAAAAGAAAGAGATTAGTTAAAACAAATGTAGGTCCCTTGCAGTCAGAAACAGGTGAGTTGTTCATGGGGAACAAGGATATGGCGGACCAATTGAATAACTACTTTGGTTCCGTCTTCACTAAGGAAGACATAAATAATTTGCCAGAAATAGCAGGGGACCACGGGTCAAAGGAGTTGGAGGAATTGAGTGAAATCCAGGTTAGCCGGAAAGTGGAGTTGGGTAAATTGAATGGATTAAAGGATGATAAATCCCCAAGGCCAGATAGGCTGCATCCCAGATCACTTAAGGAAGTAGCTCCAGAAATAGTGGATGCATTAGTAATAATCTTTCAAACTCTTTAGATTCTGGAGTAGTTCCTGAAGATTGGCAGGTAACAAACGTAACCCCACTTTTTAAGAAGGGAGGGAGAGAGAAAACAGGGAATTACAGACCAGTTAGTCTAACATCGGTAGTGGGGAAACTGCTAGAGTCAGTTATTAAAGATGGGATAGCAGCACATTTGGAAAGTGGTGAAATTATTGGACAAAGTCAGCATGGATTTATGAAAGGTAAATCATGTCTGACGAATCTTATAGAATTTTTCGAGGATGTAACTAGTAGCGTGGATAGGGGAGAACCAGTGGATGTGGTGTATCTGGACTTCCAGAAGGCTTTCGACAAGGTCCCACATAAGAGATTAGTATACAAACTTAAAGTACACAGCATTGGGGGTTCAGTATTGATGTGGATAGAGAACTGGCTGGCAAGCAGGAAGCAAAGAGTAGGAGTAAACGGGTCCTTTTCACAATGGCAGGCAGTGACTAGTGGGGTACTGCAAGGCTCAGTGCTGGGGGACCCCAGCTATTTACAATATATATTAATGATCTGGATGAGGGAATTGAAGGCAATATCTCCAAGTTTGCGGATGACACTAAGCTGGGGGGCAGTGTTAGCTGTGAGGAGGATGCTAGGAGACTGCAAGGTGACTTGGATAGGCTGGGTGAGTGGGCCAAATGTTTGGCAGATGCAGTATAATGTGGATAAATGTGAGGTTATCCATTTTGGTGGCAAAAACAGGAAAGCAAACTATTATCTAAATGGTGGCCGACTAGGAAAAGGGGAGATGCAGCGAGACCTGGGTGTCATGGTACACCAGTCATTGAAAGTAGGCATGCAGGTGCAGCAGGCAGTGAAGAAAGCGAATGGTATGTTAGCTTTCATAGCAAAAGGATTTGAGTATAGGAGCAGAGAGGTTCTACTGCAGTTGTACAGGGTCTTGGTGAGACCACACCTGGAGTATTCCGTACAGTTTTGGTCTCCAAATCTGAGGAAGGACATTATTGCCATAGAGGGAGTGCAGAGAAGGTTCACCAGACTGATTCCTGGGATGTCAGGACTATCTTATGAAGAAAGACTGGATAGACTTGGTTTATACTCTCTAGAATTTAGGAGATTGAGAGGGGATCTTATAGAAACTTACAAAATTCTTAAGGGGTTGGACAGGCTAGATGCAGGAAGATTGTTCCCGATGTTGGGGAAGTCCAGGCAAGGGATCACAGCTTAAGGATAAGGGGGGAATCCTTTAAAACCGAGATGAGAAGAACTTTTTTCACACAGAGAGTGGTGAATCTCTGGAACTCTCTGCCGCAGATGGTAGTCGAGCCCAGTTCATTGGCTATATTTAAGAGGGAGTTAGATGTGGCCTTTGTAGCTAAGGGGATCAGAGGGTATGGAGAGAAGGCAGGTACGGGATACTGAGTTGGATGATCAGCCATAATCATATTAAATGGCGGTGCAGGCTCGAAGGGCCGAATGGCCTACTCCTGCACCTAATTTCTATGTTTCTATGAGGTGGAGTGGGGTTGGGATGTGGTGGGGGAGATGTGTTCACAAACTGTGCTGAAAAAACACTCACCTCCTGCAGCAACACAAGTGGGTAAAATGGGAAAGAAGGTATTTGGCTACTTGCCTTCATCGATTGGGGTATTGAGTATGACAGTCAGGAAGTCATGTTGCAATTTTATAAAACCACTTGACCAAGGGGGACATGGTTGTGGGAAGGGGAAGGCTTTTGGTGCCACACACACACTAACCACCCCCACCACACATTAACCCCCCCCCCCCCCTTGATATCATATTAATATTATTAATTCGCTCCTTTACCCCCATCCCCCCACCCCATCCACTCACGCATGACCCCCAAAACGCAGGCATGGCTAGAGGGGGGGGGGTGGAGAGGGGGGGGGGGGGGGAGGGGGGGGGGGGGAGGGAGAGAGAGGGGGAGAGAGGGAGGGGGAGAGAGAGAGAGGGAGAGAGAGAGAGAGAGAGAGAGAGAGAGAGAGAGAGAGGGGGGAGGGGGGCAGAATGAGAGAGAGGGAAAGAGAGGGGGCAGAGAGAGAGAGAGAGTAGAAGAAAGGGAGGGGGGGGCAGAGAGGGATGGAGGGGCAGAGAGAGAGAGGGAGGGAGGGGGGGCAGAGAGGGGGGGGGCATAGAGAGGGGGGGGGAGCAGAGAGGGAGGTGGGGGGAGAGAGAGGGAGGGGACCCCTCTCCTCCCCCCTCTCCTCTCCCCCCTCCTTCCCCACCATTCCTTCCCCCTCTCCACCCCCCCTTCTCCCCTCATCTTTTCCCCCCTCCCTCTTCCGCCCCCCCTCCTCTTCCCCCCCCTTCCTCCTCTCCCCCCCTTCCTCTTCCCCTTCCCCCCCTCCACCTACCCCCGCCATGCCCACTTTTTCACTGCGCTTGCCCACGTCCGCGTTGTGATAATGACCACTGCCACCATGTTGTAAAACGTGAAGGAGCCCAGCGGAGCAAGCTGCACGACTTGAGCATGTGTTCAACGGCTTCAATCCAGATCCCTGGGGGGGGGGGGGGGGGGGGGGGGGGGTGGCTGGGGTACGCAACTCATAGCTCATGGAAAAGAGTGGGGCTGCACATGTTAATGAGGAGCAGAGGCATTGTGATGTCATCCAGCTTGCTTCAGGACATTAAAAAACATGTCAGATTGGTGAACAATTTTAGTTACAAACTCAGGAAATAATAAATCAAATTTTCAGATGAGGGGATTTTTGAGATCATGAGGTAAATCTCGACAGGAATATGTAAAAATGTCGACCTCGGAAAGTCTCGGAAGCGCATTCAGAAGCCACCGGGATCTGCAGAACTTGCCCGTTCTACATCGGTGAGATCAAGCATGGGCTTGGCGATCGTTTCGCCGAACACCTCCGCTCGGTCTGCATTAACCAACCTGACCTAGGCACCAACGGATGAGAGGCTGAAGCAAATAACTCGAGGCCAAATAACCGAAACGAGGCCGAAACGCCAATAAACTGAAAGAGGCCAAAGACGAAACGCCTACTAACCGAAAGGATGGGACACCTACTAACCGAAAGGATGGGACACCTAAATTCAAACTAACCGAAAGGGTGGGACGCCTAAAAGCAAACTTACCGAATGGCCGCTCTGTAGAAACGCCACCTACCCGAAAGGCGGCATCCCCTACAAGCCAAACTGCCGCTCAACAGAAATGTCCAATAAGAACTTGACGTTGCCGGGGGGTGGGAGTTGTCTGCAATTGGTCCAGATCCCCGCGTCCATCACATCACTGTGAAGGCATGAACATTGTCCCAAACCTCCGTTCCACCCGAACCGCAGACTGCGTAGGGTGGCCGTGGGAGAGTGGGGGCTGTCCCAAGCGATGCACACCTTCGGCCACTTTCAACCGTGCTTGGGTTCAGATTGCCCAGTCACCTATGGCTTGTGTGGGAAAATGAACCCCACGCTCCTGTCTCCACCTTCACTCTCCCCTCTTCTCTCTGTCCCCTTCTCTCTCTCTCCCTTCTCTCCTCCTCTCTCTGCCCTCTTCCCTCTCCTCCTCTCTCCCCTCTTCTTTCTCTCCTCCTCTCTCTCCACTCTTCTCTCTCTCCTCCTCTCCTCCACCGCGATGCATTGCCATCTGACCCCAATCCCTACACCAGGGTGACCCCCCTCTCTCTCCCTTCGTCTCCACACATTCTTCAAAGTGCA
Source organism: Leucoraja erinaceus (assembly GCF_028641065.1). Classification (NCBI taxonomy): domain Eukaryota; kingdom Metazoa; phylum Chordata; class Chondrichthyes; order Rajiformes; family Rajidae; genus Leucoraja; species Leucoraja erinaceus. The sequence continues at coordinate 46,767,722 of NC_073378.1, read as the reverse complement.
TCTGAAAGCTCTCGACCCGTAATGCCAGCAATTCCTGCTCTCCAGAGATGCTGCCTATTTTGTGCGTGGGAATCACCCTGAAAGCGGCCGATGGTGTACAGCCCCCACTCTCCCATGGCCACCCTCCGCGGGCTGCGGTTCGGGTGGAGCGGAGGTTTGGGACAATGTTCATGCCTTCACAGTGATGTGATGGACGCGGAGGTCTGGACCAATTGCTGACAAGTCCCGTCGCCCGGCAACGTCATGTCCGTTATTGGACTTTTCTGTTGAGCGGCAGTCGGTCCTTTGGCTTGCAGGCGACTCCGCCTTTCGGGTAGGTGGCGTTTCGACAGAGCGGCCATTCGGTAAGTTTGCTTTTAGACAACGCAGCTTTTCGGGTTGTTGGCTTTGAGGCGTCCCGCCCTTTCACTTAGTTTGCATTTAAGCGTCCCATCCTTTCGGTTGGTAGGCGTTTCGTCTTCGGACCCGTTCGGTTTATTGGCGTTTCGGCCTCGTTTCCATTCGGTTCTTTGTCTTCGACTTCTTTGCTTCGGCCTCTCGTCTGTCGGCGCCACGTCCGAGTACCATTTAATGTAGAGCATCGTAGGCTGAGGGGAAACCTGACACAAGTTTATAAAACGATGAGAGGCAGAGATAGGATAGATATGCAGAACCTTATCCCAAGGTGGTAGTGCTTAAGACAAGAGGGTATAATATTAAAGTGAGAGTGTAAAGTTGAAGGAAGATGTGCGAGACAAGTTTTATTTTCACAGTGGGTGGGCTGGAATGCGCCCTGCCTGAGGTAGCGGTGGAGGCAAATATGATAGTGATATTTTACAGGCTTTTAGATGGGCACATTAAAATGCAGGAAATTGAGGAATATGGAGCATGCGAACATAGAAGGAATTGATTTAATTTGTCATCATGTTTGGCACAGACATGTCACTGTAAGGCCTGTTCTTATATTATTCTATTTTCTATTCAGGGAACCCAGGAATTAGCCAAAAATGATTCAGAAGTAAGAATTCAGTGAAAAGAGATAAAAGCGGGATATTTAACAGATTAAAGTGACTGATCCACCTCTTAAAGGAAGATTGGTTACTTGCTCTCTAGTTGCCTCCATTTCAAAAAAAGACGTGTGAGATGGGGTGTATTTAGGATCAGATGAGATTTTTTTATACATCTCACCTGCTCTCAACCCATCTCTCCCAATCTGCCTAAGTACAATGCTCTAGAAAGGATAGTGAAAGACAGCATGCTAATTGTTATTGTAGTCTGCATAAAGCTGCTCTCCTGAAACAAGGTAGCGTATTATGCTTCAGCTTGTTTTACATATTAAACTTCATTATCCACGAATAGGCATGCACTGCATATCCCTTGTGAAATTGTATTAGAGGAGCAGTGTTCACAAAACGCAAGCCATAGGCAGTCAGTGATGAATATTTAGAAAGATTAAATGAGATTACTCGGATCATTCATTAAAGAACAAAAGCAGAGAAAAAAGATAATAAATCTGTCCTTTTAAGGGATTTAGGGCCGAATTTCCACAGATATGTTAGATGCTAAGTATCTTCAACTGAAATGTCTGTTCAGCCATATTTAGCACAAGGTACAATCTTGGTTAAAGAGTTAAAGCATGCACTGGAAAATTAATGGAACAAATGGTTACCATATGATTTATTGGTGAGCATTCATTAACATGTTTATACCTCCTGGCCTCTCCAAAGAATATCTGATATATTGGAAATAAATAGGTAATAGGTTATGAAGATCAAGGGAGATGGGGTCGGTACAGGAAAGTATCACTGAAGTAAAAGATCAACTAGAAACATAGAAACATAGAAATTAGGTGCAGGAGTAGGCCATTCGGCCCTTCGAGCCTGCACCGCCATTCAATATGATCATGGCTGATCATCCAACTCAGTATCCCGTACCTGCCTTCTCTCCATACCCCCTGATCCCCTTAGCCACAAGGGCCACATCTAACTCCCTCTTAAATATAGCCAATGAACTGGCATCGACTACCCTCTGCGGCAGAGAGTTCCAGAGATTCACCACTCTCTGTGTGAAAAAAGTTCTTCTCATCGATACAAAATAAGGAAATAACATTTAGTGCAAGGTAACGCCAGCAAAGTCCAATCAACAATAGTCCGAGGGTCACCAGAGGTAGATAGCAGTTCAAAAATGGTGAGAATTTTGACTGAATTGCTCCTTAATGGACCTGTCCCACTTACACGACTTTATTGTAACATGGTGAAAATTTAGCGGCAACCAGAAACACACTACAACTCTTTGGGTGACTGAGGAGACTACTCACAACCATACAGGCGACACCCTGGCGACATGTCGCGAGGTGAAGCCTGTATGGTCGTGAGTAGTCGCCCAAAGAGTCGTACCCTGCTCTGGTCACTGCTGGATTTTCAACATGTTGAAAATTTTCAGCGACCTGCAACGACCTATGACGGGTGCCGGCAGTCGCCAAAAAAGTCGCGTATGTGGGACAGGCCCATAAGGGAGGGTCAATTTAGATAAAACAAATATTGTAGATAAAACAAACGTAACAAACAAAGGTTCTTTGTAGTGAGTTAGGAAAGGAGCAAGTTAGGCAGGAAAAGAGGTTGTAAAAATAAGAAGGCAGTGAATTTATTTATAAATTAACTTTATTAGTTATTTGTGGGGCAGTGGACCTTCAGAAAGATTCCCATCACTAAATGTGAGAAATCATTTTATTAGCAATTAAAAGGAATGCCATTTTTCTTTTTTTTAAAGAAATTACTTATGTTAATGGAAAAAGATGTTGAGCTATAGATTAATTAATGCCAACGTCCAAGAGGGCAAGATATAGACATAAAGCTGCAGATGTGATGTGGATAGAGAACTGTAACCTTATTGAATGGCAGAGCAGGCTCAAAGGACTGAATGCTTTAATACTGCTTTAATTCCTGAGGGCCATGTTACTCTTTCATGTTGGAGACCAGGAGAATGGGAGTGCTTGGTCATTGGCATCTTGCTGGGAGAAATAGGAGGAGTTCAGGCCAAACAACATTGGAGAGCACAGCAGGAAGGCATAAGAGAGACGGTTTTGAGCAATTTTGGGCAACATGTCTGAGGAAGGTGTGCTGGCTCTGGAGAGGGTCCAGAGGAGGTTTACAAGAATGATCCCAGGAATTAGTTGGTTTACAGTGTTATGAGCGTTTGATGGCACTGGGCCTATACCCGCTGGAGTTTAGAAGAATGAGGGGGGACCTCATTGAAATGTACAGAATAGTGAAAGGCTTGGATAGAGTTGATGTGGAGAGGATGTTTCCACCAGTGGGAGAGTCTAGGACTAGAGTTCATAGCCTCGGAATTAAAGAACATTCTTTTAGGAAGGGGATGAGGAGGAATTTCTTCAGTCAGAGGGTGTTGAATCTGTGGAATTATTTGCCACAGAAGGCTGTGGAGGCAAAGTCAGTGGATATATTTAAGGCAGAGACAGATAGATTCTTGATCAGTATGGGTGTCAGAGGTTATGGGTAGAAGGCAGGAGAATGGGGTAGGAGGGAGAGATAGATCAGCCATGTGTAGGAAAGAACTGCAGATGCTGGTTTAAGTCAAAAGTAGACACAAAAATGCTGGAGTAACTTAGCGAGACAGGCAGCATCTCTGGAGAGAAGGAATGGGTAACGTTTCGGGATACTAGATCAGCCATGATTGAATGGCGGAGTAGACTTGATGGGCCGAATGGCCTATTCCTGCTGCCATCACTTATGATCTTATGACAGAGCTGAGAAGTAGTGTCTTTCCCCTCAACCTTCCTTATGTGGACTTCTTCAGTCAGCAGTTTTAAGGGGCTGTCACAGGTGGACGACCTAACCCATGGGTTTAGAAGACCCTAGACGAGTTGAAAAAAATGTCAAGGTCGTGTTGACTAGCCGAAGTAAAAGACCTCCTACGACTATGTCTATGACCTCCTATGACTATGTCTACGACCTCCTACGACTATGTCTACGTCCTCCTACGACCCCCCTCGACCTCAGTCTTCCACACCTAAGACCAACTACGACTAGCTACGAGTGGAAATGATCACATGATAAAATGATGTCATGTTTGCATATTTTTTTCTCGGGCCAGTTACTGACATACGACGACCTACGACTATCTACGACTAACTTCGGCTACCATCACGACCTACTACGACCTACCTACGAGTAAAAAGTATCAATTTTTTCCATGCCGAACATTTTTTTACTCGTGGACATTTTTGATCAGGCTGGAAAAAACGCCGTGACCTACTTGAGGCCATGAGTACACGGAGACCACTCACGAGCATGAGGAAGAGTGACCTACGACTTCCTACGACCTCCTACGACCTCGTGGCGACCATGGTGCAAGTATGAGTCAAGGGCAAACTCGGCAGAGGTCGCCAATTAGGTCGTGAAAGTGGGACGGGGCTTTAGTGTGTGGTATTTCTAAGAACATCTATCCTGCAACCTGCCACTGCAATGTCAGCCAGCTCACTCCTCACCTTCAGGATAAGTGGGCGAGTCGATTCTGCAAATCTCTTGCTTATTTAACACTTAAGTGATACAAAAAAAACCTGTTATTTTACTTCATGGCAAGATCAATTCATGGTATTGATTGATTGAATTTAATTGATTGAAAAATACAGCATGGAAACTGACTTTCAGCTGGATTCAAAGTGGCATACAATCTTTGGAGCTAAAACTGGTACTGTCAGCTTGCCAGTGAATTGAAAGAAGATCCAAGGAGAAATTGTGGAGAATTTTCAGGCGTATATATATGATTTGTGGTTTGGGTACTATCATCTTTCAGGGCCAACCAATTTCTCTCATCATGAACACTTCTACTGAGGTACTGTATTTCACATCTTAACATTGTAATAAACTGTATAATTTTGAATAATGTCCAAACTGTTCTCTGAGATAATCCTGACTGATGGGGCAATAAATAATGAGTTTGGAGCAGTCATGTCTTCTGTGGTCAGAAAGTGCCAGGAAAATGTTGCACTTTATCAAATAGATGTTGGATTTGTAGGTGCATTTTGTCAATTTGCCGGATGCATTGCCAATTCTGAAGTACAAGGTTTCTCTTCTACAATCCACGAGGGGTACTGGAACAAAGAGCTCTTGTACCTCCTCCACACCTTCAGGGGAAATGGGTGAGTGGATTAATAGAGAGATTTGGCATGGAGACAGCTCATTTGGCCCAACATATCCACACTGATCATCAACCACCCATTTACACTAATCTGACACAAATCTCATCCAACTTTATTCTTTCCATATTGTCATCAATTCCCCTAGATTCCACCACTCACCAACACACATAGGGAAATGTATAGTGGCAGATTAACCTACAAATGGAATGGAATACTTTATACTTCACATGTGACTAGGCACAGTGAAATTATTTAATTGCATACCCAATGTATACAAATAGCAGCCACCTATGGCGCTGACAAAGCTACTAAGCACGCTGGCTCCTCCTTTTGTTCTCCCTCCCACAGCGATTCCCCCACTTCGGTCCCATTGTCCTTTGTTCTCCCACCCTCCCCAACTGGCCATTGTTCTCCCCCCCACCCCCCTCACTGCAGTCCCCCCACGCTGGTTGCTCCATTGTTCTTCCCCTCACAGCGGTCCCCCACGCCGGTTGCTCCATTGTTCTTCCTCTCCTAGCCCATGGTGGTCCTCCATGTTCTCATCGACCATCGACCATGGGTTGACCCATGACGCATTGCCGCCGCGAGGCTTCTCCACCAACAAGGCCCCATCATCACGAGGCTTCACCGTCATTGCTGTCAACTCCCCACTTGATGCCTCTGTGGTACCGACCCGGGCCTCAGCCGCGGGTTCTGTTGACCACTACGCTGACCCAGACTCCGACCCGCGAGGCAGGGCTCCTCCAACTGACCCGAGCTTCTACGCGACAATCCGGGGGGCATTGAGACCGCGGCGTCTCGATAAAGGCCTCCTGCCATGTTCCCAGTCCCCAACCACCCCAGTCCGCATGTCTTTGAGATGTGGGGAGAAAGCTGGAGCAGCTAGGGGAAACCCATGCAGTCACAGGCAGAATGTACAAACTCCACACAGATAGCACCAGAGGTTAGGCTTGAACCCAGACTTCTGGCACTGTGAGGCAGAGGCTCCAAATGATGTGGCACTGTGCCACCCAAATCAATACTTAAGTAACATAGAAACATAGAAACATAGAAATTAGGTGCAGGAGTAGGCCATTCGGCCCTTCGAGCCTGCACCGCCATTCAATATGATCATGGCTGATCATCCAACTCAGTATCCCGTACCTGCCTTCTCTCCATACCCCCTGATCCCCTTAGCCACAAGGGCCACATCTAACTCCCTCTTAAATATAGCCAATGAACTGGCCTCAACTACCCTCTGTGGCAGAGCGTTCCAGAGATTCACTTCCTGTAATAACAGGAATCGTGGAAAACAGTCAACAGGTCAGGCAGAACTGGGAAAAGGAGAAAGAGAGCCAAAACCAGAGTCAGGGGCTTCAAAGCTAAAGTATTAGCTTTGTTTTTCCTTCTACATGGATTGGCTGACTGCTGAGTGTTTCCATTTTCTGATAAAACTCATTGTATAGACATTAAGATGAGGAGCTGGATTTTAGAAATTAAGATGAAGAACTGGAGAAATAAAGAGCAAGGAACTCAAATTGAACCATTATTAAATTCTGGTCTGGCCATAACTATTGTATTACGTGCACTCTAGATCACTGTATTTTAGGAAGGATGTAAAGGTTTTAGAGAGGGTACAGAAACAATATATCACAATGATGCCAGGGATGAGGGACTACAATACTAGGGAAAGACTGGAAAAACTGTGTTGTACCCTCAGAATACAGTAGAATAGTTGTAAGGAGATCTGATAAGGTTGTTAAGAATCATGAAGGATTTAGACAATAGAAAGGAGAAACATTCATATTATTTGAAGAGTGAAGAACCAGGTGACATTGAATGAAGGCTGTTGAGTAAAGAACCAAAAAGCTCATGACGAATTACTTTTAATAACTGTAAATGATTGGTATCTGGAATGTACAACCAGGGACCAGTGTTCAGAAGGGAGCTGAACAAGAATCTGAAAGCAAAGAACTTGTTGGTCAATGGACAGAGGTTAGGTTAGGTTTATTATTGTCATGTGCACCAAGGTCCAATTAAAAGCTTTGTTTTGCATGCTATTCAATCAGATCAGATGATGCTATTCATAAATATAATCAAGTCTAATTCAAGTACAATAAATAGAGCAAAGGGGAAGATACAGAGTGCAGAATATAGTTTTCAGCATTGTTGCGCATCAGTTCCACAGACAAAGTCCAATGTCCTCAAAGGAGTAAAACTGAATCGGACAGTACACTAGCTTAGGGAAGGACCTTTCTGAAGCCCGATTCAGAAACTTTCTTTTGATAGAGGTCACTGAATAGGCATCAGGAGCAGGAATTAATTACTTTGCTTTTTTCAAACCCAAAAGCATTCAGTTTGATTTCCATACTTCAGGGCATTTTGGTCCACATGAATAATGGAAACCAAGAAAATATGGGTATAGATGATTAAGTAAATATTCCAGAAATGGTTTGATCAGCATGAGATAATGATCTCAGGGATGTCGATATCATTTTTCCCCAAAGTCATTGACTGTTGAGCACTAGTTCCAGAGGCTTTCTGGTATTCAGCAGCAGAGATGTGATCAAGCAGTTTAATGGGTAATAACTATGACGAGAATACAAACAAAGAAGCAAAAAGGCCAAATTTGTATAGCACAAGCTGAAGATGGTAATATAAGGAAGAAATAAGTAAAAATATTGAATATTTTAAACTCACTGCATTTTTACATAATTATACAAGGGAATGGCAATCAACAAATAGAGGAATTTTTATTTTTATTTTTATTTATTTTTTAAGAGCAGTGTTCGCAAGCAGTAATAATGTATTTGTACATCATTAAAATCGTATTTTGGCCCTCATATAACAAAGTGCACCATTTTCAGAAGTTTTTTTCAAGCAATAAAAATGTTTCATACATCAGTAAACCAGAAAAACAAAAGACGAAGATTTCACTACAGAAAGTTGCATCTATGGAGAAGTAGGGTATCACTGGCTTTCTGCATTTAATTACCCATGTTTCAGAGTTGCTGTCAATTTTGTGGTGTAACAATGGCAAACACTATAGGTTTGTCATCAATAGAACCATAAAATTATTGCTGCTGTTACACATTCTACATTCCCCGTTTTCAGCAAGGAACAACTAATTCTAAAATGCTAATGATCTTAAATAATTTATGCAAATATAGTGAGATGAGTTACCACAATAACAATAATAATAATAATATATTTTATTGTCATTGCACGTCAGTGCAACGAGATTTAGTATGCAGCTCCAACCGATGAAAAAGAAAAGTAAAATAAATAAATAAGCTGTGTGACGTGACCATCCGAGGGAGACAGTCCAGGGGGGTGGGGGGGGCACTAAGCAGGGCCGGTTCAGAGCCGCTATAGCTCTTGGAATAAAGCTGTTTCTGAGTCTGGAGGTTCGGGCGTAGAAGGCCTTGTAACGTCTGCCGGAGGGAAGTAGTTCAAACAGTCCGTTACAGGGGTGTGATGAGTCTTTATGGATGCTGACGGCCTTCCTGAGGCACCGTGTGTGGTAGATGCCCTCCAAGGCTGGTAGCTGTGTCCCAATGATCCTCTGCACTCTGTGGACGACGCGCTGAAGAGCTCTCCTCTCCGCCTCCGTGCAGCTGAGATACGACACAGAGATACCATACGTTAATATGCTCTCTGTGGTGCAGCGGTAGAACGTTGTCAGCAGCTGTTGGGGCAGACCAGTCTTTTTTAATGTCCTCAGGAAGACCAGTCGTTGCTGTGCCTTCTTGACCAGCGCAGCGGTATTGGTGGACCATATGAGGTCCTCTGAAATGTGAGTGCCCAGAAACTTAAAGCTGGACACTCTCTCCTCACTTTCCCCGTAAATGGAGATTGGGGCGTATTCTCCATTATGGGACCTCCATCGCATTTATACTGCATCGCAACTGTTGCGATGCAGTATAAATATCACCATAATATTAAGTGCCAATTAATATATAAGAGGAATGACTGATAAAATGCCAACAGAAAATTTACCTTCAAAATGAAATGCATCTTACATTGATTTTTTCAAAAATTATTTTTCAACTGCATTCAATGTATTCACAGATAGTTGCCAAGAAACTAGATTGCAAAGCACTATGTTTTAGGTCATACATACAATAAAAAATGATTTTGCCTGGAGTAGATTGTACTCTGATCATTCTTGGATGAAAGTATGGCATTTGTGAAATTTGATTCAGTACTGCCAAATACTTTTAATAGTCATATGGCATGGAAATGGGCCATTCTGCCTACTTTATCCACACTGGCAAGTGGTCACCTATCCATCCTCCAGCACTTGACCCATAACCTTCAATACTGGGTAATTCAAGTGCTCATTTAGATACCTATTAAATGCTGTTAATAAATTCTGCTTCCATCACTCTCATTTGTAGTGCATTCCATGTACTCAGCACTTTCTGGGTGAAAATGTTCTCCATCGGAATCTATGTCCTCTAGTTTCATTTACCTCACACTTACTTGGAATAATTTCCTTCTTCCATTTTTCAGGCCATTTCACCAACACATCTATAATATGCCTTCCATATCGTCAACAACCACCAATTTGGCATCTTCCCCAAATGTATTGAACATGCCATGTATATCCACATCCAAAGCGTTCATGTATATTACTAACAGCAAAGGTCCCAGTATGCCATTAGTCACGGACATCCAATCATAAAAACAACCCTCTGCCCTCACCCCCTTTATATGTATTGCAAAGCCTTTTTTTGATCAATTTTGCTCATTTGCCAGGATCCCTTTGGACCAATGTCCCATGTGGAACCTTGTGGAAAGCCTTCCTGATGTCCAAGTAAATTACAGCACTGTGCTCATCAATACCTTCTCAAAACATTTAGGTTGGCTTGATGAACTATTGTCAGTATCAGATGCACACCTGATGATCTATCTTTTTTAACATCATGCACAATTAGCACAAATTGGGATTCAAAGCATCACATTCCCCATTTAACAAGCTCAGTAGAACAGGAATATTGCACTGTTTGTTGCATTCCTCAATGTTAAAGGCATATTTTGCAGACATCAGGCGACATGACGGACCAGCCTCAGAACTCACTGCAGGTTGTTCAACCATCTTTCAAAGTTTACCAGGAGTGTTGCAATTAATGCATCATTCCATAGATGGCTTTATGAGTCACATTGTGGGCAGCATTTCATAAATGGAGGTTTGATATGGCCATGATTGGCCACACACAGTGGGCTGGGGACCCTGAGATGTAAAGCAAAGACATGCATATTAGATATGAGGCTACTCCCAGGGAATCTTCAAGCCACCACATTCATCCTCATCCTCCCTGATGAACAACCATTTTCAGGTTTCCTGAAGCTGTCATCACTGAGCTCTGTAGTGTTTGGCAAACTTGCCATTTGCCATGTTCTTATGCCTGGACTGCTATATCCATCAAGGTTTATGTCACATTGACTCTCACCATGGGACCTTTTCAATCAGCCACAGCTCATCTCCACCGTGTCCCCCTGCTGTATCAGACATAGCACGTAGCCAATGTATTCATTAAGAAATGTTTTAAACTACTTTAATTTCACTGAAGATAGGTACAATCTCAGGTGCTGGCATTTACTGGCTTCTGATCAGTGCAATACTGGCTTCCAGTACAAGGGGACATTGAATGAAATCCCATAGAACCAAGATCTTTAGTCATTTGGGAAGGTTTTTGTTTGTAGCTTATTGTGGATCATAAGAAGAATTTAATTATAAACTAGACTAAGTGGGACCCGTTGGGTCCCATGTTCACACAGGAGGGCTGGTCCCCCAGCGCAATATTCCACCTCTCCACCAATTCCAATATTGCTGGCCAGTGGGGGATGGGGCTTTCTGGCGCACTTGTATGGGTGTTGTGGGCTGAAGGGACTGGTTTACAGAGGGCTAGTATGGACATTGTGGGCCCAATGGATTCTTGTGCTTGCAGCTCAGTCACTCAGGCCTGATGGGCTGGCAGTCACTCAGGCCTTGTGGGCTGGCAACTCAGTCACTTAGGCTTGGTGGGCTGGCAGTTCAGTCACTCAGGCTGGGTGAGATGGAAGCTCAGAAACTGCCAGACATTCCTCCCAAAATAGGTGAGAGACTCTGTGGGAGAGAAGGGGGAGATGGTGGAGAATCAATCTTAGATATTTTCACCTTTCTCTGTAGATCACAGCAATAAAGGAGGAAAGTCTATCCTGGCCTAGATCTCACATAGAAACATAGAAACATAGAAATTAGGTGCAGGAGTAGGCCATTCGGCCCTTCGAGCCTGCACCGCCATTCATTATGATCATGGCTGATCATCCAACTCAGTATCCCGTACCTGCCTTCTCTCCATACCCTCTGATCCCCATAGCCACAAGGGCCACATCTAACTCCCTCTTAAATATAGCCAATGAACTGGCCTCGACTACTCTGCGGCAGGGAGTTCCAGAGATTCACCACTCTCTGTGTGAAAAAGGTTCTTCTCATCTCACAGGGAGCAAATTAAGGGAGGGAGGAAAATACAGGGGTGAGGTTTAATACTTGCAGGGGGAATACTTATTGATGGGCTGAAGGGACTCTTTGGGATAGTACAGACCTGATGGGCCGAAGGGGCTCTTTAAAAAAAAAATCTGAGTGAAATCTCAATGAAAGGCACTTTTTCTGGACCTTTCCTGGCCTAGCACAGGCCTTTTGGGCCAAAATGCTCCTCCTGGGCTAATAAGGGCATTTGGGGCAAAAATGGACTGCTTTCTCGGCTAAAAGGGGCCTTGTGGGCCAAAATTAGTGGTTTCAGGCAGGCCAAACAACTTATTTCATTTCCAATTGCATTGCAGTTTCAAGCACAGGGCGGGCCGAATAGCTCATTGCATTTTCATTTCACTTCCATTGCCATTGCAGTTTCAAGCACATGGCAGGCCCAAGCCAAACAGCTGATTGCATTTTCACTTAATTTCCATTGCCATTGCACTTTCAAACACAGGACAGGCTCAAGTCAAACAGCTCATTACATTTTAATTTCATTTCCATTGCCATTGCAGTTTCAAGCACAGGGCAGGCCAAACAACTAATTTCATTATCATTAAGGGATAACAAATAATTTATTCAAGTACATTGCATAGTCACAGTGTTCTGTAGTTTCCCAGCTCAGACAGAGAGTCGTGACCTCTCCCTCGCAATCTTGCAGACAGACTGCCTCACGCCCACACTTCCGGGTTTTATAGTGCCTCCCCCCTCCCACCGGAAGGGTCCTGGCCTTCATGGCGGTGATTGACAGGAGAGAGAATCACTAATAACTTTAAACACTAATAAGTCTTTTATTTTTTACCGATGGGAAAAATCCTCGGGGCCTACGCAGCGGAGGAGGACTCCGAGTAAGATGGCCAAAAAATCACAGCCATATGTGGTAGCGTGTTTTCTAAAATCAAATCACAGTGCAAATAGGAAGTGATCAAGATGAGACTTTTAATTATATACATGTCAAGATTTATCCCGAGGGAAACCAGACAGCTGGTATTTCACAGATATATACTGCATGGAAATGGGCCTTTCAGCCAAACTCATCCATACCAACCAAGATGCACCATCTAAGCCTGTCCCATTTGGTCCATATTCCTCTAAATCGTTCTTATCCATGTACCTGTCCTTTTTTTTTAATATATTGTTATTGTACCTGCCTCAACTACTTCCTTCAGCAACTCGTTCCATATACCCACCACCAACTGTGAGAAAAAGTTGCCTTTCAGGTTCCTGTTAAATCTTTCCCCTCTCACCTTAAATTTATTGCCTCCCGTTCTTGGTTCCCCTACCCTGTGAAAAAGACTGTGCATTCTACCTATCGATCTCCTTCATGATTTTATACACCTCTATAAGATCACCCCTTAGCCTCTTGCACTCCAAGAAATAAAGCCTCAGCCTGCCCCACCTCTTCCTGTAGCCCATGCCCACGAGTCCTGGTAACATAAATCTCTCCTGTACTCCTTTCAGCATAATGACATCTTTCCTCAAGCAGGTTGACCAAAGCTGAACACAATACTCAAAGTTTGACCTCACTTACATCTTGAACAACTGCAACATTACATCCCAACTTCCAAACTCAATTCTCTGACTAATCAAGGTCAGCATGCCATAAGTTTTCTTTACCACCCTATCTACCTGCAATGCCACTTCCAGGAAACTATGCATTTGTATTCCTAGATCCTTCTGCTTTTTATGACCAACATATTGTATCACAGAAGGATTGATCTTGGTGGGCAAGGACTAACTTTATTCCTCTGGCTATTCACATCAATGTACATTCAAACTGTTGTACCTGCTCTCAGCTGCTACAAGAAATACTCATGTGCAGGAACATTGTCGGCACTAATTGCCATACTTGGGATGAGATTTCATTGAAAGTTTGGATGAGCAATATTAACAATTTGGATGAGAATTACAAAACATTATTTTGTAAATTTGTACATAACACTAATGTAAATGTTATGGTAGATAATGAAGAAAGATATAAAAAAAATGGCAGGATATTGATTAACTGGGCAAGTGTACTGAGGAATGGCTAATGGCGTTTAATGCAGGTACGTGGGAGGTGTTGCAATTTGGGAAGTTAAACCAGGTCAGGATTTTCATAGTGGGACTGGGGGAATGTTGTAGAGCAGAGGGATCTAGGAGTGCAAATACATACTTCACTGAATGTGGCATTCATTGGGTATTGAGTATAGAGGTTGGGATGTTATGTTACAGATGTACAGGATGTTGGTGAGGTCGCACTTAAATTATTGTGCTCAGTTTTGGTCGCCCTGCTATAGGAAGGCTGTCGTTAAGTTGGAAAGAGTGCAGAAATTTACGAGGATGTTGCCAGGACTTGAGAGCCTGTGCTACAGGGATTCTGATATGGACCAAACACGGGCAGGTGGGACTGTCGTAGATGGGGCATCTTAGTCGGCATGGGCAAGTTCAGCAGAAGGGCCTGTTTATATGTTATCTGACTCCATGACTGTGTGAGTCTAGGAAAACTCAAACCTACATGATAAGCAGAATGCAGGCTTGTGTGCTGCGTGCTGCACAATTCTGCAAACCAAAAGTACCAGCTGCCTGAAGAGGGAGAGCAGCAATGAGGCCATGGGTATGGAGGCTTGAGGCTATTCCTGGGAAGCAGCAGGATGAGGAAGTCTCAATGTCCACAGCCTCATCTCAGAGATGAGGCTGTGGAGAGAAGCATTGTTAGCACGGGTTGAATTTGAAAGAGAGATGCTTCTGAGGAAACTAAACATCGAAGTTTCCAACTGACTCTCTTCATCGACTACAACCAACACGGTGGAAACAAGGAATTGCAGATGCTAGTTTACAAAAAAAGACACAAAGTGCTGGAGCAACTCAGTGGATCGCGGACCATCTCTAGAGAACATGAACAGGTGAAGTTTCAGGTTCTGTCCCTTCGTCAGACACAGTCCAGGGATCCCTACTGAAACATCACTTATCCTTTTTATCCAGAGGTGCTGCCTGAGATACTCCAGCACTTTGTGTCTATCTCTGGTGTAAACCTGCGTCTGCAGTTCTTTGTTTCTACAGTACACCATTACATAGGTTAGCCAACTCGGTTTACACATTCTAATCTTGCTCTACGTTCTGTTCTTCAGATCCACCTGCACTGACTATAACACATGACTAATGAATCCCTTTTCCAATACATGGTTCAACCAAAATAAAGCACACCAACACCTTTACCTCCTCAAATAAGATTCATCATGCATCCAATTAATCTTGCCAATTTATTCAGATGCACCACAGCTTGGATTGGGAACAGCTCTGACCAAGACTGCAAGAAATTGCAGAGAGTCGTGGCACCAGCCCAGTCCATCACACAAACCAATCTCTCCCCACCATTGACTCCATCTGCACCTCACGCTCCCTTTGGAAAGCAGCCAACATAATCAAGGACCATGCACACCAGTCATTGCATCTTCTCCCATCTCCCCAGACAGAAAATACAAAGGCAATAAAAGCACATATCACCAGATTCAAGAACGGCTTCTTCCCTACTGTTAACAGAATCTTGAAAAGATCTCTCATAAGATAAGGATATATTACCAAACTCCCAATCTACCTCCTTGCATTTTTTAATATGCATTTTCCCTGTAGCTGCAACACTATATTGCGTATAACATTTATTTTTTATTTTTACGCTGCCTTTGATTTTACTCTTGTACGGTTTGATTTGACTAGAAAGCATGGTAAAGCGATATTTTGTCCTGGCTGCCCTGGAAAGTATAGTTCTAAAGATTGGCACACCTCTCTAATTGGTGTACCGCAAAATGTTGGAGCTTGAGCTAAGCAGAGTGAGGTCCCAATTAGGCTCACATAATATTCATTTTAGCATTACATTTGTGTGGATAACACCCAACACGTTTTACCCTGATTTAGGTTAATTTCTTGATTTTTTTCCTGGGAAGAATAAACATCAGCACTCAATGCAACAAATTACTATTGCACTGAAAAGAGATGCTGTTCATTTTGTAGGCAAAAAAAGCCTACAGTATTGATACAAACGTATTTGGTGGGGTTCCTATCGATCTGATTTGGTTTTGTAAAACTAGTTCCCGATAGAAAGTCCTGCCCTCCAGATGTGTGTCAAGATTCAATTACAAAGGGCATAATCCTTCAGACTGGAATGGATTAGTAGAACTCCCACATCAATACCTTTCATTGCCATCAGTAGAAAGGCTATCAACTGCATTTACTCCTCAGACATGCATTATTGGTAGTCACTTGAGGCATTAGATTGAAATGGTTTCCCTGAACATGAAGGAGCTACAATTGTGATACATGACATGCCTAATGAGAGTTCTGACTTTCTTTGAGTGCTGCTTCTTTTGGAGAAACAATTGATCCTCGAAAATCTTCTAATATAATGATGTTGCATGTTAAAAAATAATTTACTGCACTAGCCTTTCAGTGGGGATTATTTTCTAATTGCTTCTAATGACACTAGTTGTCAGGACGTCTGAACGGTTATGACTCGCTCACTCTGAAAAATTGGTTTACTTCCTGAAATAATTTCATAGTCTACTAGAAATTGGTTAATTAGAATGTCATGGTGACAAAATAGTCTGTAAATGGATGCTTTGAAAAAAACAAGTCTGCACTAACTGGAATTAAATGTACCTAAAAACCCTGTGCATTTGTAACCTGCTGATTGGGTGTCATATTAAAATTTAAATTACATCATTAATCAGATCACCATTAAGAAAGAGTACCCATCAACAGGATCAATGGGAAATATAGGCAGATTTATTTCTCAGGACACTGCAGAAAATCATTATTCTTAAATTTCAATTTTCAAAATTGAAAATTCTGTGATTAATAGTGTTCAACGCTCTTAAATTGCTCTGTTCAAAATAGTCATCAGTTTGTCCTTAACATGTTGAATATCTCGGATATTTCTCAAGCTGTCTCCAATCTGTCCATGGTCATGGAAATTTAAAATAAACACAAACAAGCGGTATGAGAAAAGGAACCCCCAACCACCATTTTCTGCATGCTGTATAGCCTTATGACTGAATCTGTGTTGTTTATGGACACTTAAGGCTATACAGCATGGATACAGACCCTTCAATTCTCATCCAATTAGTTTTTAGTTTAGCTCAGTTTAGAGATACAGTGTGGAAACAGGCCCTTTGGCCCACTGAGTTCGCGCTGCCCAGAGATTCCCGCACATTAACACTATTCTACACACACTAGGGCCAATTTACATTTATACCAAGCCAATTAATCTGTAAACCTGAAGGTGCACAAAAATGCTGGAGAAACTCAGCGGGTGCAGCAGCATCTATGGAGCGAAGGAAATAGGCAATGTTTCGGGCCGAAACCCTTCTTCAGACTGATGGGGGGTGGTGGGGAGAAGAAAGGAAAATGGAGGAGGAGGAGCCCAAGGGCTGAGGGATGGGAGGAGACAGCCCGAGGGCTGAGGAAGGGGAGGAGACAGCAAGGGCTAACAAAATTTGGAGAATTCAATATTCATGCCCGCAGGATGCAGACTCCCCAAGCGGATTATGAGGTGCTGTTCCTCCAATTTCCGGTGTTGCTCACCTACAAACCTGTATGTTTTTGTGTGTGGGAAGAAACCGAAGATCTCAGAGAAAACCCACGTGGTCACTGGGAGAACGTACAACTCCATACAGACAGCACCCAAAGTCGGGATCAAACCTGGGTTTTCGGCGCTGTAAAGGGGCTGTCCCACTGCGGCGAACTAATTGGCGCGTTTAGAAGAGTTTGAAAAAAATGTCATGTTGAAGACCTCCTTCGACTATGTAGAAGACCTCCTTCGACCTCCTTCGATTATGTTGAAGACTAGCTTCGACTAGCTTTGGGAAAATTGGACACCGAATAGTGGAAAGTGAAGACGACCTCCTTCGACCTCCCTTCGACTATGTTGAAGACTAACTACGACTACCTTCGACTACCTTCGACTACCCTCGATTACGTACGAATAACATGCCGACCTTCTATGACCTACTTCAAATAAACCTACGAGTAATATGCATCGATTTTTTCCATGGCGACCATTTTTTACTAGCGGGCATTTTTCAACATGTTGAAAAATAAGCCGCGACCTAGCTGAGGCCTTGAGTATGCGGGGCTACTCTCAAGCATGAAGGAGAGTAACAAAGACCTAGGACCTCGTGTCGACCATGCTGTGAGTATGAGTCAAGGGCAAACTCGTCTGAACTCGCGGATTAGGTCGCCACAGTGGGACAGCCCCTTAATGGTGCAACACCATACTGTGCCGCCAATAAACAAAATGGTCCAATAACCAAAATGTCTTATTACTAATTCACTGTCAGTACCATATTTTACACTCCTTCTGTTGATAGCATGAAAACATCTGCTCGGCCAAAATTCAAAAACAAAACACCAAAATGAGATAAATAGTATGTTTGGAAGGTCTTCTGACGCCATGTGGGAAGATCTGCCTCTCCCCCGTCGTCATCATTATGGCCTCCTGAGCAGGCTAAGAAAACAATGGAACCTGCTGCTTCCTGTGTTGCACCTGATTTAATGCCTTTCAAATCAGAATGAATTCCAGCATGCCTTCTACACCTACTGCAGACATAGTCCACATCCTCTTTAGGATATATTGGCTGATGCAAAGTAGTGAACGCCAGCTTTAAATAGTACTCACCGCTCACAAAACTAAGCACCTTGATGAGATGAAAAGGTGATGAATAGCATGCCGGCTGATTCAGCAGCCTTATAATGAGCAGCATGAACTCAATTGCTATCTTCACCTGCAGCAGTGGATATTTAATCACCCATCAAGATCCCCATGCTCAATTTATTTCATCATCTCAACTCACAGCATTTGTATCAAAACTATTTTATTCACCCAAGGCCAAAGGTTAATCAGCAAGCCTTTTCCACCTGATAGGAAAGAGACAAAAGTCAAAATCTTTGATGAAAAGCATCTTAAATACCAAATATATAGAAGGAATAAAATACGTGGGGTGATTTTCCGAGAACATCACATTCTGGCTGATCTTGATCTTAATGGGCCCAACAAAGAAGTATTTCCCAAATCAAACAATGATGATGAGAAAGTGGAAGGATTTGTTCTCATGTTACTTCTCCATTGCCGACCAGCAATCCTTGCACACTAACACTATCCTACCCACACTGGGAACAATTTTACCAAGCCAATATACCTACAAACCTGCATGGCTGTGGAGTGTGGGAGGAAATCGGAGCTTGCGGAGAAAACCCACGCAGGTCAAGGGGAGAATGTACAAGCTCCATACAGACAGTGCCTGTACTCAGGATCGAACCTGGGTTTCTGGCACTGTAAAGGGCCTGTCCTACGAGCATGCGACTGCATGCGGCAAGCGTGACCTAACATGGTCGCTTGAGCCGTACGGCCTCGCAGGGCCGGTCCCACTTCGATCGCCGGAGCCGTATGGAGTTGTGCGGAGCTGGTCCCGACATCGTGCGGGGCTCCTCTCAACTGACACTGTCCGCAAATTCCTGCTGGCCCACAGCCGCAATGAGGCCGTACGCACCGCCTCGATGGGCGTGTGCAGCATCTCGACGCCGTACGCAGCATCTTGACGCCATACGCAGTGTCTTGACAGCGTACGCCTTCGCTCGAACTTCACGTCAACTCGTACGGGATCACTTGACCTCCGCACGGCCCCAGCTTCCGGTTTGGTCGCGCTCGCTGCATGCAGTTGCATGCTGGTGGGACAGGCCCTGTACGGGGATCACTCGATCTCCGCGTGGGCCCCGCTTCTGGTTTGGTCGCGCTTGCCACATGCAGTCGCATGCTCGTGGGACAGGCTACTCTACTGCTGCACCCCCCAGAATTAGCAAAGCTACATGAGTGTCCTAGGGAGTGGTAAGATGGAGAACTCAAAATGTGAAGCACACAGATTTCCCACAATCGGCAAATAGTTGCATGGCCGCTGCAATTATATCGATTGAAACGTTCTATGTGGATCGCTCCATCAGTTAGCAAACTCATGAACATTCAAGCCATCATGCAGTGAGGTCAAGAGGAAATCAATGAATAGCAAGTCTATTTAAAGAATCCTAAAAGTCTTGCTGCTTAACAGAAGAGCCAAGATCTTGTGTTATTTGCTCTTTGCTCTTCACAAAGGAATTGAAAATTTAGATAAATGTATTATGCATGCGGTTCTGATGAAAAGCCATCGACCAGAAACATTAATTCAGTTTGTCCAAAGATGCTTCTCAACCTGCAAAGTTTATCCAGCAGTTGGAAAATTTCCGGAAAATTGAATACTTCGTTTTACAATGAAATGTCTATGGAATATAATGTAATGTTAGAAGATTTCAACCAGGTTCTTGAATTATTTCGTAATTTTTTTTTTTTTAATGCCTTTTTATTGGAACAGTCTTTTGTCGCTCAATTGCTCTCATCCCAAGTGTGTTTTTATAATGACCAATCTTTGAGGAAACATTCTCAATTGATAAGGCACCATTTCTCCCACTGCTATTCTGGTTTCTAAAATGCACTTCATTCAGTTGTTTGAAAGAAAATAAATGGATTTGCTGAACCTTGCTTTTTGAGCAAATCAATTTGCCTGACCTGTGCAACTTATTCTTCAGAATGACCTATTTTAGATCCTGAAGTACCCATAATGATAGCTGCAACTGTGAGTGTCCTCTTTTTGCAGCACCAGTACACCAGCAAGCTATTTTCTGCCTGTGTTATCAAAAGTACCTGTAAGATTATTCCAGACAAATGACAAATTAATCATATCCCAAGGAGGTATAATTAATGGTTTGTCAAAATGCGGTTTAATAAGGAAGTCTGCCAAGTCAAGAGGAGTTCTTCGATTGTCTGCTTTATCCATTATATTAAAATAGTGGAATCATTAGTTTTACTCACTTTGTCAAAAAGTGATTATTATTATTATCTATTGTTAAACTATAAATTAGGACAAAGCGAGTCAGAAGATTATGATATAATTTCAAGTGATGACACCAATTGCATTATGCAAATAGAATTCAGCTGCCAGCATTTGATACTTCTAATTAAGAGCAGTTTTTTCTTTAAAGGCACTGAAAATATGAAGGATGTTTCTTGCTGTAATCTTTGAAGTAAAGCAAAGCTAGCAACTAATTAAAAAAAGTTCTGTTATTTTGTCGAAAATTTAACTAGATATGGAACATAAAACGGAAAGTCCATGAACTGGAAAATCAGATTACTATAATTAAATGATTTTATATATTTGTCATATATTCACACTCAGAATAGATGATAAAATAATTGAACTAAATTGCAAGCTTATCCTTCTGAGTACATAAATTATCAATCGCGGCATCCTTTTTTAATATAATATGGAGAAAATACATCGAGCAATCTCTTATGATGCAAGCTGGAAAGGCTGAACTTGAAGAATGAACATTATTCAATTGAAAGCATTTCAGAAACATATATAACCATATAACCATATAACAATTACAGCACGGAAACAGGCCATCTCGGCCCTTCTAGTCCGTGCCGAACACGTATTCTCCCCTAGTCCCATCTACCTGCACTCATACCATAACCCTCCATTCCTTTCCCGTCCATATAACTATCCAATTTATTTTTAAATGATAAAATCGAACCTGCCTCCACCACCTTCACTGGAAGTTCATTCCACACAGCTACCACTCTCTGAGTAAAGAAGTTCCCCCTCATGTTACCCCTAATCTTCTGTCCCTTAATTCTCAAGTCATGTCCTCTTGTTTGAATCTTCCCTACTTTCAGCGGGAAAAGCTTTTCCACGTCAACTCTGTCTATCCCTCTCATCATTTTAAAGACCTCTATCGAGTCCCCCCTTAACCTTCTGTGCTCCAAAGAATAAAGACTTAACTTGTTCAACCTTTCACTGTAACTTAGTTGCTGAAACCCAGGCAACATTCTAGTAAATCTCCTCTGTGCTCTCTCTATTTTGTTGATATCCTTCCTATAATTAGGGGACCAAAATTGTACACCATACTCCAGAATTGGCCTCACCAATGCCTTGTACAATTTTAACATTACATCACAACTTCTATACTCAATGCTCTGATTTATAAAGGCCAGCACACCAAAAGCTTTCTCTACCACCCTATCTACACGAGATTCCACCTTCACGAAACTGTGCACAGTTAATCCCAGATCCCTCTGTTCAACTGCATTCTTCAATTCCCTACCATTTACCATGTACGTCCTATTTTGATTTGTCCTGCCAAAATGTAGCACCTCACACTTATCAGCATAAAACTCCATCTGCCATCTTTCAGCCCACTATTCCAACTGGCATAAATCTCTCTGTAGACTTTGAAAATCTACTTCATTATCCACAACACCACCTATCTTAGTATCTAATCCAATTTACCACACCATCATCCAGATCATTGATGTACATGACAAACAACAGTGGACCCAACACAGATCCCTGTGGCACCCCACTAGTCACTGGCCTCCAACCTGACAAACAGCCATCCACCATTACTCTCTGGCATCTCCCATTCAGCCACTGTTGAATGCATCTTGCTACTCCACCATTAATACCCAACAATTGAACCTTCTTAAACAACCTTCCATGAGGAACCTTGTCAAAGGCCTTACTGAAGTCCATATATACAACATCCACTGCTTTACCCTCATCAATTTCCCGAGTAACCTCTTCAAAAAATTCAAGAAGATTAGCCAAACATGACCTTCCAGGCACAAATCCATGTTGACTGTTCCCAATCAGACCATGTTTATCCAGATGCTTATATATATTATCTCTAAGTATCCTTTCCATTAATTTGCCTACCACTGACGTCAAACTAACAGGTCTATAATTGTTAGGTTTACTCTTAGAACCATTTATAAACAATGGAACAACATGCACAGTACGCCAATCCTCCGGCACTATTCCCGTTTCTAATGACATTTGAAAAATTTCTGTCATAGCCCCTGCTATCTCTACACTAACTTCCCTCAATGTACTAGGGAATATCCTGTCCGGACCTGGAGACTTATCCACTTTTATATTTCTCAAAAGTGTCAGTACTTCCTCTTCTTTGAATCTCATAGTTTCCATAGTTACTCTACTTTTTGTTTCCCTTACCTCACATAATTCAATATCCTTCTCCTTGGTGAATACCGAAGAAAAAGAATTGTTCAATATCTCCCCCATCTCTTTTGGCTCTGCAGATAACTGCCCACTCTGTCTCTCTAATGGACCAATTTTCTCCCTCGTTATCCTTTTGCTATTAATATAGCTGTAGAAACCCTTTGGATTTACTTTCGCCTTACCTGCCAAAGCAATCTCATATCTTCTTTTAGCTTTTCTAATTTATTTCTTAAGATTCTTTTTACATTCTTTATACTCCTCAAGCACCTCATTTACTCCATGCTGCCTATAATTATTGTAGATCTCTCTCTTTTTCCGAACCGTGTCCAATTTCCCTTGAAAACCATGGCTATTTACAATTTTTACTATTTCCTTTCAACCGAACAGGGACATAAAGATTCTGTACTCTTAAATATTTCACCTTTAAATGTACTCCATTTCTCTTCCACATCTTTTCCATAAAACAAACTGTCCCAATTTACTCCTTTTAAAACCTTTTGCATCTCCTCAAAGTTAGCCTTTCTCCAATCAAAAATCTTAACCCTAGGTCCAGTTCTGACCCTCTCCATAATTATATTGAAACTAATGGTATTGTGATCACTGGACCCGAACTGTTCCCCAACGCATACCTCTGCCACCTGACCCGTCTCATTTCCTAACAGGATGTCCTGCACCGCCCCTTCTCTAGTAGGTACCTCTATGTATTGCTGCAAAAAACTATCCTGCACACATTTTACAAACACGTAACCATCCAGCCCATTTACAGAATGTGTTTCCCAGTCTATGTGTGGAGAATTGAAATCTCCCACAATCACTATCTTGTGCTTACTAATAATATCTGCGATCTCCTTACATATTTGCTCTTCCAATTCTCGCTCCCCATTTGGCGGTCTATAATACACCCCTATAAGTGTTGCTACCCCTTTCCCATTTCTCAGTTCCACCCAAATAGCCTCCCTAGACGAGCCCTCTAATCTATTCTGCCAAAGCACTGCTGTAATATCTTCCCTGATAAGCAATGCAACACCTCCACCTCTTGCCCCTCCAATTCTATCACACCTGAAGCAACAAAATCCTGGAATATTTAGTTTCCAATCACAGCCCTCCTGCAACCATGTTTCACTAATCGCCACAACATCATACTTCCAGGTGCCTATCCAGGCTCTGTTCATCCACCTTTCTTACAATGTTCCTATCATTAAAATATACACATTTAAGAAAGCCACCCTCTCTTATTCTCTGTTTATTGTCTTTTTCTTCTTTCTCCCCTACATTTTGGGTCAGAGTGCTACCCTTCTCTGCCCCCTGCCTCACACACTGACTGCTAGCTTTCCCAATTTGAGTCCCACTCCCCAACCGTTCTAGTTTAAAGTCTCCCCAGTAGCCTTTGCAAATCTCCCCGCCAAGATATTGGTCCCCCTCGAGTTCAAGTGCAACCCGTCCTTTCTGTACTGGTCGCACCTTCCCCAAAAGAGGTCCCAAAGATCCAGAAACTTGAATCCATACCCACTGCACCAGTCCCTCATCCACGCATTTATCCTCCACCTCGCTCCATTCCTACTCTCACTGTCGCGTGACACAGGCAGTAATCCTGAGATTGTTACCTTCTCCTTAACTCTCTTCCTAACTCCCTAAATTTGTCTATATAAAAGTGAATAATGTTATATCTTGATTTTGGTCCTGAAGTCTTTACATAGCTTTAGTTTGAAATTTGGTTATATACATATTCCACATTGATGTTGCTTTTAAATATAATTAAATAGATCATTAAATCCAAAATTTCATAAACAGAGTGCATTTGGTTTTAACTTACAAGTTTTTTTAACTTTGTATTTATTTACCTTGTCTACATGTTCTGAAATCGAGGTGGATAACAGAAGTATTTCAAGATCTCTCTAAAGAGTTAGCATGTTTTGTGATAATGAGGGTTCCTGTCATGTTTACTGTCCTTCACAGTGGGCAGATTTTCCAGAAAACTTCACACAGCATTAGTTTAATTTGGAATTATGGATAAACGATGAAAGGACCATTTGGTCAGATTAAAGAATAAACGGCAATGCTGCAACCATCACTGCAGCCAGGGTTATTCACTGACAACTGCCCTTACGCCATCTAGAGATTTATTGGCTCTGTGTATTAATATTCAAATGAGCAGTATTTCAAATAACACATTGAATTTAATTCCCTGAATAACAAAGGTTCAAACTGAAATGTATCCCTTAGGAGAGCTTTATTTTACTTGGGTGAGTTTTGCTTAAGAACTTCAATGAGGATTTTGTAAAATCCTTTGCCATGCTTGACTGTTGATAACATCCTGTTGCACTGTAAATTGTGTACAGTGAATTCAGGTTATATCTAACAACCTTCAATTCTTCTGTCGCCTCTCCCCTTGAGGGAACTTTAGCATGGAAAATAAAATGCAAATTCTTCTAAAATTTGCCAAGATGTCAAAACATCAGAGCTCCATAGCAGTTTATTTATATTGGTAAACCAGAATAGGTTTCTGTTATGATAAAGAAGTTGGCTCGCCTACAGGTTGTACAGTTTATTATTTAAAGCTCAATTTCATAGATATCAAGCTTCAAAGAATGGGTATTCAGCCAAAATCAGGCAGTCTTAATTTAAATCACAAAGCACATTATATGGACTGGAAAATATCATGCAGTAATGGCAGCTCTCATAATATTGAACATAGAAAATGTGATTCTAACTACTTTGTCCTCTCCATTTGCACATAATGATTCAGGCCTCTTTAAATCTTTTTTTTTAATGTTTGCTTTACATGTTACTCAAATTACTTAAACCAAGAATATCATAAAGACCAGAAAGACAAGGAGATATTTTTTGTTTGTCCTGCACAAATTCACATCTTTAACTTTATAGTCTTTGGGTTTTCGACAGCATTTATCACCGCAATTGATTTTTTGATAATGTTAGAAATTGTTGCTGTCAATCCTGCTTTTCACCCAGAACTGGGGTCAAAAACAACAACTTTAAACCACAAACCCTGCTCTTAATTTATCTAATTTTCAGGGATTCTCAAACTTCCCCCCAAAAAAAGCAGAAATGCACAAATTGCCAATTGTTCATATGGTACTAATGGGGGAAAAAAAAGTTATGGCTACAAGGTGAAGACAATCAATAGGGGAGTGAAGGGGGGGATAGTAAGGAACCCAATTTCCCTAAAATTAGTGTTCAATCCTTGCATACAGAAATAAAGGGGCAAATGGCTGTTTGAGATAGTCTGTCATAAATTGATGTTCCTAATTGTGGCACGAGATGGTCTATGGATGCATATTTTGATACTTGTGATTCCCTAGAGCCAGCTCAATTGCTACTGTTCCCATAATTGATACTGATCTCTCCACACAATATCTTGTCCATAATCTCCAACCCATGTGATCCCTGATCCTCACAGTTTCAAAATGTAATCTTTGTCCAAGCCTTGGTCTCAGAGTAAACCCTGACTGCCGATGCAGCTTCAATCCTTGATCCACTTCCAAGCCCTGGTATCTGGCACTGGCCCTGGAACTGCATATAGACAGAAAATGCTGGAGTCCAATCCAAATTACAGGTTCCGTCCCCAACCCTGGAAGTGAATCTCAGACCCAACGCCAAAAACAAAATCAATTCAATTTTGCACTGCTCTTTGCTAACAGGCAAAATGTGAATATTTGAAGTGTTATGCATTTTTCAGAAATGATCAGCCATGATCACATTGAATGGGGTCATGAATGGTGGCTCGATGGGCCGAATGGCCTACTCCTGCACCTACTGTCTATTATGGTTATGTTTGGCAGATGCAGTATAATGTGGATAAATGTGAGGTTATCCATTTTGGTGGCAAAAACAGGAAAGCAGACTATTATCTAAATGGTGGCCGATTGGGAAAGGGGGAGATGCAGCGAGACCTGGGTGTCATGGTACACCAGTCATTGAAGGTAGGCATGCAGGTGCAGCAGGCAGTAATGAAAGCGAATGGTATGTTAGCTTTCATTGCAAAAGGATTTGAGTATAGGAGCAGAGAGGTTCTACTGCAGTTGTACAGGGTCTTGGTGAGACCACACCTGGAGTATTGCATACAGTTTTGGTCTCCAAATCTGAGGAAGGACCTTATTGCCATAGAGGGAGTGCAGAGACGGTTCACCAGACTGATTCCTGGGATGTCAGGACTGTCTTATGAAGAAAGACTGGATAGACTTGGTTTATACTCTCTAGAATTTAGGAGATTGAGAGGGGATCTTATAGAAACTTATAAAATTCTTAAGGGGTTGGACAGGCTAGATGCAGGAAGATTGTTCCCGATGTTAGGGAAGTCCAGGACAAGGGGTCACAGCTTAAGGATTAAGGGGAAATCCTTTAAAACCGAGATGAGAAGAACTTTTTTCACGCAGAGAGTGGTGAATCTCTGGAACTCTCTGCCACAGAGGGTAGTTGAGGCCAGTTCATTGGCTATATTTAAGAGGGAGTTAGATGTGGCCCTTGTGGCTAAGGGGATCAGGGGGTATGGAGAGAAGGCAGGTACGGGATACTGAGTTGGATGATCAGCCATGATCATATTGAATGGCGGTGCAGGCTCGAAGGGCCGAATGGCCTACTCCTGCACCTAATTTCTATGTTTCTATGTTTCTATGTTACAAAAATCATTACTTCATAATTTCAGGCAAACTGATTCAAAGCAGGCCCAAGGCCTAATACATGAGATGGCTGAAGCCCCTCACTCTACAAGAAATGAACCTACTCATTCATCCAAAAATTACAATTCTTGGGGCAACTTTACTTTGACACTTCTCGCAAGCACTGCAGGAAGTTGAACATATTTTACATTATCTTTTGTTGTTTTTGGTAGTAGAAAACACATGGCAAGAGGAATTATTTAACAAGTGGTACAAAATAGTAAAGTAAACTCAAGAAGTATGCACAAACAACTGACAACATGTGCAATGTACCCATGGGTCTGCTCAAGTGCACCATAAGTATGCGAGCAACATTTCATGGAGCAATCAAAGCACACCCACTTAACCTCTCCAAAGATTCTGCATATATCAGGTTGGACACTTAATTTGGCTTGTGGCCAATATCATCCCTCAACGGGGCTCAGGATGGACAACCTTTGATAATAAGCACAAGAACTAGGGTAAATGATTTATCAATGCCATTCATGGAGCTGTGGAGAGCACATTGCATAAATATCTTCTGCATACAACTCTCCTTTGTTTTCATTATCTGCAAGCTTGTTTGTCATTAGCTGCAAGCACTGCTTATGGCAAATGAACAGTACTGCTTAAATGTACCTCTCATTTTTTGATATTGTAGTGGGGAAGATGGTATTGGTTTGCACACTGTTATTGGGACATTACCTACATGTCATTATAGGTGATGATACTTTGAGCATGTTAGAATAGGCACCAACATTTAGATCTTTGTCCCTACTTTTTTAGCTAAGCACATGGATATGCAGGGAATTGTGGGGTATTGATCATGTGCAAGCAGATGACATTTGTTTATCTTGGCATTATGCTTGGCACAGACATTGTGGGCCAACGAGCCTATTCCTGCGGTGTACATATCTATGGCCTATGTTCAAGGTTCTTTCTGAAAGAAGTGAAGGGAAGGGAAAACATCTAGTATCAGGTCCCGACGGGGCAAGGAATTCTTCACAGTGAAGGCCTTGCTCACAGTGGAAAATTACGTAATGGAATTGGTCACTAAACAGAATGGCTGGTATAGGTCTCTCAACAATCCCACTATCATACAATAGATAGAGCAAAGGGGAAGATATGTATTTCCAAGTATAGTTCTCAGCATTATAGTGCATCAGTTGTATAGACAAAGTCCAATATCCACAATGGGATAGAGGTGAATCGGACAGTAAACTAGTTTACAAAAGGATCATTCAGAAGCCTCATAACAGTGAGGAAGAAGCTGTTCCTGAGTCTGGTTGTGCGTGCTTTCAAGCTTCTGTATCCTCTAACAGATGGGGCCGGGGAGAAAAAGTAATGACTGGGGTAGGAGAGTCTTTGATTATGTTGGCTGCTATTCTGCAGCAGTGTGAAGTGTAGATAGAGGAGGGGAGTCTGGTCTGTGTAGGCACAAATAGCTGGAGTAACTCAGCGGGTCAGGCAGCAGCTCTGGAGAGAAGGAATGGGTGACATTTCAGGTCTAGACACTTCTTCAGACTCACATTTCGGGTCGAGACCCTTCTTCAGACTCAGTCTGGCCTGTGTGCTGGACTGAGCTCCATCTACAACTCTAGATTTTTTTTGCGGTCTTAGACAGAGCTGTTCCTAAAATAAGCTATAATACAACCCGATATAATATTTACAAAGTTAATTTGGCGGTTGGATTGGTCATTAAGTTTTCTAAAGTTCTCTGTTGAGTGTGATTGTACAGGGGTATAGATGCATAATGCATCAGCCCGCCCTCCAGGCTTAGCTTCTAGAATCAAAATACAGGAATGCAGTTGAAACTAAAATCCTTTCTTTACTGATTTCTCTAACAGGGAATATAATTTGTTGCAGAATTTTGAGAACTTATACTCTCTTTTCCTTTTCTGAATCATTTGATATAAACTCAATAGTTCATACCCTTCTCATAACCATACTTCCCTACCTCTAGCATCAGCTTAGTGAATAGTCCCTGTAGCTTTAATATCCTTCCTAACAATAGGTGAAACTACATTTTGAATAAATCCATTATCCAACATGCTCCTATTTATAAGTAGAGATAGTCTTGATGTATAGCTTTATTTACTTGCATTGTATATTTTATTCCCCAAGTCTCACTATTCATGCACACATGTATTAGTGTTTTTTTTATTATTATTAAGGTTATATTGCCTTTGCTTGTGTTTCTCCAAAAATGTATTACACTGCACATGAGCATGTTAAATTGTGGCTGTCAACTTCCTGACAATTCCATTAACCTGTTTATATCTATCTTATATCAGCTATATCCTTCTCTCGTATTACAACACAGTTTACATTAAAAGTACACAATTGGCTTAAAGAATGTTACAAAGCAAAACATGCATGTCAAACTTTCTTTTTTCATTTTAAGTTTCCTTGTTGCTTACCAAGTGCATGATAATGTTCCAGTAGGGAATTTCAATATTCCGTTCCCAATTCCCAAATTCCTTGCAGTCCTCCACGTTTAACCTTTGCACCAATCTAGAGCAGTCAAAGTATCATCCTCTCTAACAAACACATTTCCATCTGGTGATTTTCCTCTTACCATTTTGAATTTACTAATTATGCCTTGTACATTCTCATCCAGATTGTTGATATAAACCACAAACAGCAATATGCCTTGAGACATGCCACTGGTTACAGACCTCCAGTCCAAAACAAAACATAATTGAGTTTATCCAACTCTTTTGATTTCACCTGGCATGAAGATCAATTTAATATGATTGTTCATATTTCTAGGAAATATTCAAAGAAACACCAGTGAAAATATCTAACATTTACCTACGCATCATGTCTTGACCAAAGGTGCATCATTATGACCATTCAACACCCTGTAGTTGGAACGTTCCATCAATCAGTTGTATACAGTATTGTCACAAGATTATTTTATTAAGCTATTGGAAAAATGCCCAATAAACACCTTAAATGTGCATTCAAGTGAAGTTAAACTGAATACGCTAATTCCCCCTTAGCCTTTTCGATCTCCCAGCTGCTAAACATTTTAACTCCCATTTCCATACTGACTTTCTGTCCTGGGCCTCAGTGAGGCCACACACACATTGGAGGAACAGGATCTCATATTTCATTTGGGTACCTTACAACCCAGCAGTATGTTTTAATTTTTCTAATTTCAAGTAACTCCCACTTTTTTCACCCCCCCCCCCCCCCCCCCCCCCCCCCTCCCTCACCCCTAGTCATCTACTTCACTGGATGTTTTCAAGAGAGAGTTAGATTTAGCTCTTAGGGCTAAGGAAATCAAGGGATATGGGGAAAAAGCCAGAATGGGTACTAATTTTGGATGATCAGCCATGATTTATTGAATGGCGGTGTTGGCTTGAAGGGCCGAATGGCCTATTCCTGCACCTATTTTCTATGTTTTCTACGTTTCTCCTAGTTCCACTGTTCACATCATTGTATCCGTGTCGATTAGCACATCTTTCCCAGCCAACAATGGGCCATTATGACTGCACCCTTTCTGAGGTCATCTGTTGCTGACCCTGTTTTGTTCTCGCCTTCTCTATCTTTCAGTCTGAAGAAGAGTTCCGACCCAAAACATCACCTATTGCTTTTCTCCAGAGATGCTGCCTGTTCTGCTGAGTTACTCCAGCATAATGCGTCTATCTTTGGTATACAATTCCTTCTGCAGTTCTTCCTACGCAAGTTAAACTGAATGCCAGGAATAGAAAATGCTAATATTAATAGACCCATAAGAACCTGAACAAATACAACTGCTAATGAACAACTTGCTAATGTCCAGGTGCTAGTATTCACTAGAATAGAAATGAAGGTAAATATGTCCCCCATTGAGCATGTTCCACCATTCAAAGAAATTGTGTACAATCTGTGATCAACATTCATCTGCCTCCCCTTCCCCATTCCCCTAATATCTTTAGTTAATAAAAACCTAATCAATTACGAGTTAAACATAATAATTTAACATAATAATTGAACTGTTATTTTCAGAGATGAGTTCCATACCTGTATCATTTTTCATGTGGAATTATTTCCTAATTTCACTCTGAAAATCTGACCCAAACAAGAACATAAAAAAACATGTAATAGATGCAGGAGTAAGACCTATGTTCCTCATGTCACTTCTACTTACTCAATATGATCATAGTTAATTTTGTGTCCTAAGATCACTCTTCCCCCTGTCCCCTATATCCCCAATTTCCTGGTTTGACAAAATGAATGGTCAAATATCAAGACACCTATATAACCATATAACCATATAACAATTACAGCACGGAAACAGGCCATCTCGGCCCTACAAGTCCGTGCCAAACAATTTTTTTTCCCTTAGTCCCACCGGCCTGCACTCACACCATAACCCTCCATTCCCTTCTCATCCATATGCCTATCCAATTTATTTTTAAATGATACCAATGAACCTACCTCCACCACTTCCACTGGAAGCTCATTCCACACCGCTACCACTCTCTGAGTAAAGAAGTTCCCCCTCATATTACCCCTAAACTTCTGTCCCTTAATTCTGAAGTCATGTCCTCTTGTTTGAATCTTCCCTATTCTCAAAGGGAAAAGCTTGTCCACATCAACTCTTTCTATCCCTCTCATCATTTTAAAGACCTCTATCAAGTCCCCCCTTAACCTTCTGCGCTCCAGAGAATAAAGATCTAACTTATTCAACCTATCTCTGGAACTTAGTTGTTGAAACCCAGGCAACATTCTAGTAAATCTCCTCTGTACTCTCTCTATTTTGTTGACATCCTTCCTATAATTGGGCGACCAAAATTGTACACCATACTCCAGATTTGGTCTCACCAATGCCTTGTACAATTTTAACATTACATCCCAGCTTCTATACTCAATGCTCTGATTTATAAAGGCTAGCATACCAAAAGCTTTCTTTACCACCCTATCTATATGAGATTCCACCTTCAAGGAACTATGCATGGTTATACCCAGATCCCTCTGTTCAACTGTATTCTTCAATTCCGTACCATTTACCATGTACGTTCTATTTTGATTTGTCCTGCCAAGGTGTAGCACCTCACATTTATCAGCATTAAGCTCCATCTGCCATCTTTCAGCCCATTTTTCCAAATGGCCTAAATCACTCTGTAGACTTTGGAAATCCTCTTCATTATCTACAACACCCCCTATCTTGGTATCATCTGCATACTTACTAATCCAATTTACCACACCTTCATCCAGATCATTGATGTACATGACAAACAACAAAGGACCCAACACAGATCCCTGAGGCACACCACTAGTCACCTGCCTCCAACCCGATAAACAGCCATCCACCATTACCCTCTGGCTTCTCCCATTCAGCCACTGTTGAATCCATCTTGCTATTCCTGCATTTATACCCATCAGTTGAACCTTCTTAACCAACCTTCCATGAGGAACCTTGTCAAAGGCCTTACTAAAGTCCATATAGACAACATCCACTGCTTTACCCTCGTCAATTTCCCTAGTAACAACCTCTTCAAAAAATTCAAGAAGATTAGTCAAACATGACCTTCCAGGCACAAATCCATGTTGACTGTTCCTAATCAGACCCTGTTGATCCAGATGCTTATATATATTATCTCTAAGTATCTTTTCCATTAATTTGCCCTCCACTGAAGTCAAACTAACAGGTCTATAATTGCTAGGTTTACTCTTAGAACCCTTTTTAAACAATGGAACAACATGAGCAGTACGCCAATCCTCGGGGACTATTCCCGTTTCTAATGACATTTGAAATATTTCTGTCATAGCCCCGGCTATTTCTACACTAACTTCCCTCAATGTCCTAGGGAATATCCTGTCAGGACCTGGAGACTTATCCACTTTTATATATTTCAAAAGTGTCAGTACTTCTTTTACTTTGTACCTCATAGTATCCATAGCTACTCTACTAGTTTCCCTTACCTCACATAATTCAATATCCTTCTCCTTGGTGAATACCGAAGAAAACAAATTGTTCAATATCTCCCCCATCTCTTTTGGCTCTGCAGATAGCTGTCCACTCTGTCTCTCCAATGGACCAATTTTATCCCTCGTTATCCTTTTGCTATTAATATAGCTGTAGAAACCCTTTGGATTTACTTTCACCTTACTTGCTAAAGTAATCTCATATCTTCTTTTAGCTTTTCTAATTTATTTCTTAAGATTCTTTTTACATTCCTTATACTCCTCAAGCACCTCATGTACTTCATGCTGTCTATAATTATTGTAGATCTCCCTCTTTTTCCGAACAAGATGTCCAATTTCCCTTGAAAACCAGGGCTCTTTCCAATTTTTACTGTTTCCTTTCAACCGAACAGGAACATAAAGATTCTGTACTCTTAAAATGTCCCCTTTAAATGTCCTCCATTTCTCTTCTACATCTTTCCCATAAAACAAAATGTCCCAGTTCACTCCTTTTAAATCATTTCGCATCTCATCAAAGTTAGCCTTTCTCCAATCAAAAATCTCAACCCTAGGTCCAGTTCTGACCCTCTCCATAATTATATTGAAACTAATGGTATTGTGATCACTGGACCCGAAGTGCTCCCCAACGCATACCTCCGCCACCTGTCCCGTCTCATTTCCTAACAGGAGGTCCAGCACTGCCCCTCCTCTAGTAGGTACCTCTATGTATTGCTGCAAAAAACTATCCTGCACACATTTTACAAACTCCAACCCATCCAGCCCATTTACAGAATGTGTTTCCCAGTCTATGTGTGGAAAGTTGAAATCGCCCACAATCACTACCTTGTGCTTACTACTAATATCTGCTATCTCCTTACATATTTGCTCTTCCAATTCTCGTTCCCCGTTTGGCGGTCTATAATACACCCCTATGAGTGTTGCTACACCTTTCCCACTTCTCAATTCCACCCAAATAGCCTCCCTAGATGAGCCCTCCAATCTATCCTGCCAAAGCACTGCTGTAATATCTTCCCCGACTAGCAATGTAATACCTCCACCTCTTGCCCCTCCAATTCTATCACACCTGAAGCAACGGAATCCTGGAATATTTAGTTTCCAATCACAGCCCTCCTGCAACCACGTTTCACTGATCGCCACAACATCAGACTTCCAGGTGTCTATCAGGCTCTAAGCTCATCCACCTTTCTTACAATGCTCCTAGCATTAAAATATGTACATTTAAGAAACCCCCCGTCTCTTATTCTGTTTATTTCCTTTTTTTTCTTACTCCTCTTGTGCCCGACTGCTTCCCTTTTCTGCTTCCTGCCTCCCATTCTGTCTACTAGCTTTCGCAATTTGTACCCAAGTACCTAAGGCAAGTTTAATTTGCAATTCATGATTTAAAAAAATGTGTTTATTGGTAAATAAACTTACGTTTGGCTATGAGACGGTACATCTATTACCAAATGAAATTTGGAAATGTATGCATGCCAGGAATGTAGCATATATAGTAGTTACCCTTAAGTATATTGTCGTAACAAATGTTTATTGGACAGATACTGGTTAACACACAAAAGGACATGTTGGCCGGTGTGGGCAGGTTGGTCCGAAGGACCTGGTTCCACATTGTATCACTCTATGACTCTAGGACACAAAGTATTGCAGTAGCTCAGCAGGTCAGGCAGCATCCCTCGAGAACATAGATAGGTGACGTTTCAGTTTGAGACCTTCAGACTATATTATAGCCTAGGGGAGTCACTTTTATATGGTTGATATACGAAAGGTTGTCAAAAATAATACTGTTGGACCGATGTGTGCAATGATCAATCATCAAGTTAATCAACAAATGTATTGCAATCAAGATAGTTATACAGAATCAGAAAAGCATTTCAAGATAATATGAAAGGTTAGAGTGTAATACATGTTGAAATCAGACTCCCTGAATTTGTATCCTTTTCAGGGTGTGTTTATTATATTGCCCTATAAAACAGCAAGACATTGAAAAAAAAAAGTCTTCTGCAGACTGGGTCAGGTGCCATTTTTGCCCAATGCAAATTCTAGACCTAAACTTAGAGTCTACTGATCTGAAGATGAGTTGCCTCAAAAAATCCTTTCAAAAAATACTGTACAAAACTGACGACATTAAAAATGAAAACCAAGGTTTCCACTGAATAATATTTCTAGAAAAACTGGATATAACTCAATTTACAAATTCACAGATGACACCACTGTAGTGGGCCAGATATCAAATAATGACGAGACAGAGTGCAGGAAGGAGATTGAGAAACTCATCACCTGGTGCCAAGACAACAACCTCTTCCTCATTGTCAACGAGACAAAGGACATTGTGATCGGCTTCAGGAAGCGAAGCGGTACACACACCCCTGTACATATTGATGGTGCTGAAGTAGCGATGGTTAGAAGCTTCAAGTTCCCAGGAATAAATATCAGTAGCAATTTGTCTTGGATCAGCCACATCGAAGACAAGAAAGCACACCAACACCGTTACTTCCTAAGAAAGTTCATCATGTCCCCAACAACCCTCACCAACTTTTACAGATGTGCCATAGAAAGCATTTTGTCAGGATGCATCACAGCATGGTTTGAGAATAGCTCCATCCAAGTCTGCAGGAAATGTTGGGGGCGTGAGGAAATTCAGTCTCTCTGAGGATCCTTCAGTGCTTCTAGTTCGGGGCTGTCGAAAGCATCTTGTCCAGCAACATCACAATCTGGTTTGGGAGCTGCTCTGCCCAGGGCAAGAAGGCTCTGCAGAGAGTAGTGCGTTCGGCCGAACGTACTATCGGGACTACACTCGCCCCCCCCCTGCAGGACCTATACACCAGGAGGTGCAGATCCAGAGCCAGCAACATTATGGGGGACCCCTACCACCCCAGCAATGGACTGTTCCAGCTGCTCTGGTCAGGCAAACGCCTCCGCTGTCGTGCTGTGAAAACAGAGAGGATATGACGGATTTTTTCCCACAGGCCATTAGGACTGTAAACTCTTATCTCACCAGGGACTAATTTACTGTACCAATTTACTGTTATGTTGTGTCTTCTTAAAATTGCTGTTTTTTTCTAATATGTAAATACTGATTCTGTTCTATTCTTTTCTGTAGTTTTTTGCACAATCCACAGGCATTGCCACTTTCATTTCACTGCACTTCTTGTATGTGTATGTGACAAATAAACTTGACTTGATGACTTGATTGAGATTAGTTTACGCTCATCTCATACCTCAAAATATCAATGTGATAAATGTGAGGTTATCCATTTTGGTGGCAAAAAATGGGGAAAGCAGACTATTATCTAAATGGTGGCCGATTGGGAAAGGGGGAGATGCAGCGAGACCTGGGTGTCATGGTACACCAGTCATTGAAGGTAGGCATGCAGGTGCAGCAGGCAGTAAAGAAAGCGAATGGTATGTTAGCTTTCATTGCAAAGGATTTGAGTATAGGAGCAGGGAGGTTCTACTGCAGTTGTACAGGGTCTTGGTGAGACCACACCTGGAGTATTGCGTACAGTTTTAGTCTCCAAATCTGAGGAACGACATTATTGCCATAGAGGGAGTGTAGAGAAGGTTCACCAGACTGATTCCTGGGATGTCAGGACTGTCTTATGAAGAAAGACTGGATAGACTTGGTTTATACTCTCTAGAATTTAGGAGATTGAGAGGGGATCTTATAGAAACTTACAAAATTCTTAAGGGTTTGGACAGGCTAGATGCAGGAAGATTGTTCCCGATGTTGGGGAAGTCCAGGACAAGGGGTCACAGCTTAAGGATAAGGGGGAAATCCTTTAAAACCGAGATGAGAAGAACTTTTTTCACACAGAGAGTGGTGAATCTCTGGAACTCTCTGCCACAGAGGGTAGTGGAGGCCAGTTCATTGGATATATTTAAGAGGGAGTTAGATGTGGCCCTTGTGGCTAAGGGGATCAGGGGGTATGGAGAGAAGGCATGTACGGGATACTGAGTTGGATGATCAGCCATGATCATATTGAATGGCGGTGCAGACTCGAAGGGCCGAATGGCCTACTCCTGCACCTAATTTCTATGTTTCTATGTTTCTATGATCTTATTGAGCCATTGAAGACTCTGTCCACCACCCCTGGCCGCATGTTCGAGGCACCCATCACTTTCTGCATAAAAACACTTGCTCCTTTAAACTTTGTGCTTCTCACCTTAAAGCTACGCCTTCTAATTTTGGACATTTCAACTGAGGTAAAAGATTCTGACTGTCTACCCTATCTATGTCTGTCATAATTTAATATACCATACTTCCATCTGGTCTTCCCTAACCTCCAGCATTTGTGTGAAAAGTTTCTGAAAGTTTCAGAACAAAAATTTAAGTTTCTGAATAAAAAGTTTCATATAAAACATTACTTTAATAGTACAATTACACTATTTCACCCTGTGAGCCTCTGCACTCCTTTTTCCACATCACTC
This sequence comes from Leucoraja erinaceus, assembly GCF_028641065.1. Classification (NCBI taxonomy): domain Eukaryota; kingdom Metazoa; phylum Chordata; class Chondrichthyes; order Rajiformes; family Rajidae; genus Leucoraja; species Leucoraja erinaceus. The sequence continues at coordinate 46,730,006 of NC_073378.1, read as the reverse complement.
ATTTTGTTGATTGGATTTGCTGTGACGAGTTCCTGGTATGCTACGTTTAAATCCCATAGCTTAAGGCTTAAAACTGTGTTGCCAAAACAATCAGTGCAACTCATTCACTTCATGAATCTAGCACGCAATTACATGTTAATTTAAAAAGTAGGATAAATGGTAGAAACAATAGCATCCATTACAAAAGTACAATTTTGTACAATTGGTTGAAAATGCTTTCTTATTATCATGTAATATTCAACAATGCCACAGTATAGTTTGTACTTGTATTAGGTTTTTCTGGCCCTACTTTTCCATGATAATCTTACTTAGTTCCTGATAATATATTCTGTGGTACCCACATATGATTCTGATACTTTGCAAAGTAATGTGATAGATTTAGTATTCATTCTTCTTCAGTTTCCATTGCTCCTGCTGTGTTTTCATTAGTGAATTTATGTGCTTCATTTCACATCTATGACAAACAAATTATAATTTCCCCTGACATTCACCCATTAGGATACTGATCCTAAAGGTCCAATGGGCAAGAGGTTTCCTCTCATCCATAGTTGACAGGTCTCTCAACTACTTTCACATTCTCTTTATCTTGATCAAGATTAGGATTTCACCTACCTATGTTCTTCTTTTTTTTAAATTTAGAATGGAAAAGACAAAGACAGATTGTTGGCGAGGCAAATTAACTAAACTCATCTGCTTGCACATAGTCTGTATCCCTCTGTCCCTCAAGTGAAACGCAGTGCTGGAGTAACTAAATGGGTTAGGCAGTATCTTGGAAGGAATAACCATCCTTTCCACAGATTCTGCCACTGCCAGACCCCTTAAGTTACTCCAGCACTTTGTGTCCTTTTGTGTATTAACCATCATCTGCAGTTCTTTGTTTCAACTGCATACAGTACATTGATAATACCTTACTCAGTTATAGTGGACATGCGGCAATAACAGACACGATTCCCCCCCCCCCCCCCCCCCCTCCATGGGCTGATCCCAGAAGTTAATGAATTGAGTTGCAAAAGGATTCTAGTGAAACTCTGGGTGGGGAACTAAATGAATGGGGGACTCTGGGTGGTACCCAAACACAGATTAACAATTAACGCTACTGCAGACCCCATACACCATTTGTTGTCTGCTCATTTAATTGCTGCCAGCAACAATCTTCTGCAACTCAGCTGTTAGTCCCTTCACATCTTATGCAGAAGTTGTAGGCTCAAATGGCACTCAAGAGAAAGCCTTAAAAAGTCTAGCTAATACTCCAAGGAGGGAATGTGGCAGTGTCTAAAATGTAGCCTCTCAAGTGGGACTTTAGTTTGAGAGTCTTTCTGTGACACTATTTTGTGAAGGTACATGGTTAACATACTGTTAGTTACCACTTAGTGGGACAGGGGCATTAGAAAACCTGAACGTAAATCTCTGGAGACTTTACGCCCCACCCAAGGTTTCCATGCGGTTCCCGGAGGTTGCAGGTGGTTGCCGGAGGTTGCAGATAGTGGAAGCAGGCAGGGAGACTGACAAAAACCTCCGGGAACCGCACGGAAACCTTGGGTGGAGCGCAAAGTCTCCAGAAGTTTCCGTTCAGGTTTCCTAAGTGGGACGGGGCATTACACTTCCTGGATCACAAGCAAATCTGTGAAACTGCTTAATTTATGAATGTCATCATTTTGACCTCTTAACACTTCAAGAGTTCAGAGTCTTTGCTTGCCTGTCCCAAGAAACAAAATGAAAAGTCCCTAAAAAACTTTTTACTGTGTCGTTTCCCAAGAACAGATCACTCGTCTCCTGGTCTAACATGAGTATAACTGCAACAGGACAATTTGGGATCAAGTGTGTTAATTTTAATAACTCATGTGCCCCAAAACAACTACTCTTACATTTCACCCATGATCTTAACATTATTGAATCCCATCTTTTTTTGGAAGTACACCACATAGTACATCAGGGAATGAAAGTAAATATACAGCAACAAACTTCAGAAGTTTTTACAACTTATTCTTTAACCTACAATGCAGCCTTTGTGTCCAAAAAAATCACAACTGATCATATGGAGGTTTGCCGTGCACCTTTGATTTCATTCAAGTTTAAATGGAAACAAAATGTAATTTCAAATAGTTTTAGTAAAGCTTCTGTAAAATTAAAATACTCATTATACCTGCACTGAAGTTCAAGCCAAAGGACCAGGAGGACTCCTTAGGGACTGAAAATATGTAGAAGCACTTTGGAAAATCGTTCTGCTGGTATTGAGCCTCAGTTGTAATTGTGCATTGCATATCTGAAAACTGAACTTTGGTATTTAAACTGCTGCAATGGCTCATTAGCTGCTTGAGAAGTGTGCAGGATGATTATTGCAAGTGCTTCATGATTTGTTTAAACTTTCTCTCACGAATAAAAAACATTCCTTTGGAACATTTACATAAGTCAAATACCTCTCAACTGGATTCTGGAGGGAAACCAGGTATTTTGGCTCATGAATTTTTTAATATATTGTGGGCAATCTTGAGAAGACAGAAGGCTTTTACAGTGGGGTAGGTTTTCCAGCTGAACTATCGAGTTTGATTGTAATGCTAACACAAAATCTGAGCATCAGATGAAAATGGTTTGCATGGGGGGAGAGGGGGCAAAACGTGGAATGGGTGGGATGCATTTTCAATAGGGATGCACCATTTTCATTTTTCATCTGGATTTCACAACGCAATGTACCCAAGCAGACATGATGCACTCTTGAATGATGTGACCTTATCATACATGGCAACTGCTGGGTGCAGATGTCTTCTTGACACACAAAGGTCTAAAATGTTGCCTTGTGTATGAAAGGAGCAGGAATAAAAAACCAAGTGAGATGGGCAAGGCTGGAGGTGATGCCCTACAGATTGTACACTGTCACCTGGGGAGTGGAAGGCCAACAATCCCAGAAGTTGATGATACGATTTGGATTTCATAGTCTGGTTTGCATTTCTTACAAAACTAAATCATTGAGATCATCTCTGAATTGAATTAAACATATATTCTTTAACAACGTTGAAATTTACACTTCTCTGAAATAACTATCCCTTCTCTCCCCCAGAACTCCTGTGGATTTCAGGGATGATGTTTACTTAGCGAAGATGATTTTATTCTAAATTATGCAATCTGTGGTGCAGATATGTTTATTTCAGAGGATTAGAGGATCAGGATGATATTCCACCAGGTGAATCACGGTTTACACATGATCATGAACAGAGTGTGTACGGCCAACTGTAGGATTTGCAATGGACATTATTGGACATGGATGCTGAACATAGGTGGTTATCAATGAAAAACAGAAAATTAGAAAAACAGATGTTAAAGGTACCCACAGATGTAGAGTACTTCAATAGCCATTCATTGAATGGTGAACAATTGCAAGCCTGTCCTCTATGAATAAAGCACAACTTGATTTGTGAAGGTCATAACTGTGCAAGCTACAGATGTTTGTTTCTTCCATGTTGAACAGGATGCCAGATAGCTTAGCCTTAACCTTACCATCTGTCACTGATATGGTCCAATCTGCTCTCTCACACGTTGGAGCACTGGCCAAGGGAAAAATGCGACAAGGAACTCTGAGCAAGGTGTTTCCAAGTCTTGCCTGTTAAGAGACAGAGTCAAACACAGCCCTAAATGGTGCCTGAAATACACTAAGGCGCAGTCTGCCTCTGTACAACTGCAACTGCAGCAATCTTTGGTGATACCCTCACAGGTTCCGATATCTAAAACTGACTGGCTAAGAGCATCACAGTAGTCTTTTACTATTGAAAAAAATCAAGGTAAATTTCATCTCATTATAGAAATGTCACAGAAATATTATTCAGCAATTTATTCGCATATATCTTAATTTTACTTCGGAGTCATGTGAGTGATTCCGTGAAGAACCCGCTCAGTGCGCAGGCGCGGCATTACGCCAGCAGTGCAACAGCGGCGGCAGCTGGAGTCAGGCTCTCCAGCTGCGCTTTAAAACGGACCGTCAGGTAAGTAGACGGTGCGTTGGGATAACAGAGGAGAGTCGCGTTTAGTGTTTTGCAGGCTTGCAAGAATGTCTCAACGCAGAAAACTCTCGAACAGAACTGCCCGCGCTTTAACTCCACCAGAGGAGCGTTCAATTCCAGCGGGGCAGCAACCGGCGGCAGCGTCGCTCTCAGAGCGTTTCGCTATCCCCGAGACCGAGCCTGACCCAGTCACGCCAGAGCCTGCACGGCGGACTGGGAAAGCGGCCAGGAAGACCAATCGGCCGGTCGAATCCGATTCGTCGGAGGGGGACATGTCTCCCCCAAAGCGGAGGAGAGACAGCCGCCTGAGCTGCATTCAGCAGCTCCTGGAGGAGATGGTCCACCGGGAACAGCAGCGCTCCCGGGGAGACAGGACAGGTACCTCCTCCATAGTGTCGTGTCAGGCACTGCCCTTTGCTACCTCATACCAGGAGGCTAGCATTGGTGACCAGGGCAGGGCTGGTCTGGAACAGGGGCAGGCGGACAAAATCGGGAGTATACATGGGGTGCAGGAACAGGAGCAGCTGTTGGGTGTGGTGGACCGCTTCGTAGCAACCCCACGGGCTGGAGCACCGCTGGATCCAAAAAAGGCAGCCAGTATTAACCACCTATCCAATAAACCTCTACTGGAAAAGGTGCTCGCCGAGGTGCTGGAAGAACATACAGCACCAGAGAACTGTGAGGCCCTTAAGGTAAAAAGCCTCAACAGCCAAATCTGGGGAAATGTGGGGGCCCCTATTCGGGCACAAGAACTCAAGCTACAGCGGATCCTAAGGCTCCTGACGTCAGCTATCACAGCCTTTGCTCGTTCTGTGGAGACAACGGAGATGAATACATGCCAGCAGGATGTGCTGGCATTAATGTGTACCACACAATTCGAACTGAACAATCTCCGGAGGGAAAATATAAGACCTGCCCTCAATCCCAAATTTGCTGGCTTGTGTAAAGCCCCAGCTGCGGAGGCTGACTCACTGCTGTTTGGGAAAGATCTGAACAAAAAGCTGAAGGACATGGAAGAGGCATCAAAAACCTTCGGCCTCATGAGGGCAGGCCCCGGGACGAGCAAACCACGACCTCCGATACCCAAGCGGCAGCACCCCACGGCATCCACCAGTCGACGTCTGGAATATGGGACTGGTGAACGCTTGGGGCCGCATTATCCCCAAAGATCTTTTTTAGATCAGGGCCCGCCGCGGACCCCCTGGAAAATGCGCCTCCCCCCAACATCGCCAGCACGTCGTCAGAACAAAGCACTCAGAAAACAGAAAAGACAAAACCGCCAATAACCATGGAGGTAGGTGGGTCTGGTTCCTACCAGCATATAGAGAATAAGGGTGCTTTACTAACAGGGGGGAGATTACACTTGTTTAAAAAAGCATGGGGGATGATCACGAGTGACAAGTATATACTCAACAGCATTAGAGGATATAAAATTCAGTTTATATCAGAAACAACACCGCCAGTTCAACATTGGCCCGAAAGGGTATTTTCTCCCTCCAAAAAAGAGCAACGGGAGGGACAAGCTGAACTGGTGAGACTTATAAATAAGGGGGTCATAGAAAAGACCAAACATGAACCCTTGGAATTTGTATCCAATATATTTACCAAAACCAAAAAAGATGGTGGATGTCGCATCATCATTGACTTAACATCCCTAAACAAGTTTGTTAAGTATATACATTTCAAAATGGAAACATTTGTGACTGCTAGACAACTTATTTCCAAAGGATACTACATGGCAAGCATTGATCTCAAGGATGCTTACTATCTAGTACCCATACATAAGGATCATAGCAGATACCTAAAATTCATCTGGATGGGGCAGCTGTGGCAGTACAAAGCATTGCCTAATGGGCTCACGTGAGCCCCAAGATTGTTCACAAAAATATTGAAGCCAGCCATGGCAATATTAAGGAAACAAAAACATATAGTCATGGCATATTTGGATGATATCCTCATAGTAGGGAAAACTATGGAATTAGCTGTGGCAGCAGTCTCAGCTACAAAACAGCTCCTTGAAACTCTGGGATTCGTCTTACATCCAGATAAATCCAAGTTAAATCCATCCTCTATTATGGACTACCTGGGGTTCACAATTAACTCAGTCCAAATGACTGTTACCCTGCCAAGGGAAAAGATGATTGCATTAGCACAATCATGCAATAATTTAATAGTCAACAAAAGACCAACTATTCGACAAGTAGCAACAGTAATTGGTAAAATGGTAGAAGCATTTCCGGCTACACAATTTGGACCTTTGCATTATCAAAATTTACAAAGAGCAAAGGTGCAGGCACTAAAACAACATAAAGGTCACTATGATCGGGTCATGATGTTACCCACGGAAGCAATATCAGAGCTACAGTGGTGGACACAAAATATTTGACATAGTTTTAGTCCTATTATCATTACTAATCCTACTTTAGTTCTTCAAACAGATGCCAGTGCTCAAGGCTGGGGAGCAACTAACTCCATATCCAGCACAGGTGGTAGATGGACTAACTCAGAATCATCATTACTATCTACACTGGGCATTAACTATTTAGAAATGGTGGGCGCCTTTTATGGTTTAAAAGCATATGCATCAAATATGCAGCACTTGCATGTTCGATTACAAATAGATAATACTACGGTGGTGGCTTATATTAACCATATGGGCGGCATAAAATCTTTATCATGCAAGAAATTGGTCAATATGATTTGGCAATGGTGTGTCGAAAGACATATTTGGCTTTCAGCTACCTATCTACCAGGTAAGCTAAACACAGTGGCAGACACCAGGTCACGCAAATTCAATGACAACATCGAATGGATGTTAAATCCTAAAGCATTTGCTAAAATTGTCAAGCAATATGGAACGCCAGATATTGATTTATTTGCATCAAGACTAAATCACCAGTTAACTATGTATGTCGCTTGGGAACCAGATCCAGAGGCAGCAGCGGTAGATGCCTTCACGCTGGATTGGGGAAAATTCTTTTTCTATGCCTTTCCTCCCTTCTGCCTCATCAGTCGGGTACTTCGCAAAATCCAGATGGACTCGGCTTCTGGTATTTTGGTGGTACCCGACTGGCCTACACAGCCATGGTTCCCAGTACTACATGACATGGTGGTGGAATCACCAATGGTGTTTCCCAGTCATCCAGGACTATTGATTCACCCAGTGTCAGGCATAAGCCACCCATGCCATCAAGACATTAAACTCCTGGGTTGCAGATTCTGAACAGACCCTACCTGGACCTGGGATTATCCGAACAAACCATCACCACCATGTCAGCATCCCTGCGAACATCTACCAAGAGGCAGTACTTAACCAGCATCAAAAAATGGGAGAAGTACTGCCAGGAAACAGGGACATCATATGAAACAGCCACAGTAACCAACGTATTGGAGTTCCTGGCCTATCTACACCATCATGAAGGGATCAGCTACAGTGCCATCAATACGGCACGCAGTGCTCTTTCCGCGTACCTCAAACCAGCAGGACATCAGGCCATGGGATCCCATCCACTGGTGGTTAAACTGATGAGGGGCATTTACAACATCAAGCCCCCTAAGCCCAGGTATACCCATATTTGGGACATCAGTGTCGTCCTGACATACCTCCGGGAATGGCCACCAGCTAGATCCCTCAGCCTCGAGCAATCAACACTGAAGACGCTCATGCTGATGGCACTGGTATCTGCTCAGAGGGTCCAGTCGCTACACAAATTGAGACTGGACAACATGAAAACAACTCCAGACCAGATAACATTCATTCTACAAGGTCTGGTGAAACAAAGCAGGCCAGGAACATCCAATTCACTAGTGGTATTCCGGGCCTACCCACCAGAGCCACGGTTGTGTGTGGTGACCCACCTAATACAGTATATCGACACAACCCACAACATCAGAGGGAGTGAACAAGCCTTATGGGTCAGCCACAAAAAACCTCATGGCCGGGTAACAAGCCAAACCATCTCAAGATGGCTAAAACAGGTATTGGAAGCTGCTGGGATAGATATTAACACCTTTAAATCTCATTCCACTAGGGCAGCCTCCACATCAACGGCAGCTAGGATGGATGTACCTATTGACCTCATCCTGAATACAGCAGGATGGTCGAGGGAATCCACATTCCGAACATTCTACAATAAGCCATTGATGAAGCCTGATTTGTTTGCAGCAAAGATATTAGAAGCTACAAATATTTAATTTAAGCCCGGGGGAGCAATTTTATTTTTGTTATTGTTAATAAATGCCTTTTTGTTTTTCTTGAAAAACAGATTCATTGGTTAATTACGATAACACTTCCTTCCTCAAGAGCTTTCGGCAGTGAGTGAATAAAACTGTTACACGGTTTGAAATCACAGAGCTTTGAAATCTTCACGTAGTCACTCACGTGACTCCGAAGTAAAATAGTAAGATTAAACGAGAACTTACCAGTTTGAAGTTTGATCTGTATTTTATGAGGAGTTACGATGAGGGATTACGTGCCCTCCGCTCCCACCCTCATTATGTGGATCAAACTGATAAATTGATGTCTCTTTTTCTTTACTATGTTACTTCAAATACTTGTGTCTATCTGTGATTCCACACCGCTGCTTGGAAGTATGCCGCGCCTGCGCACTGAGCGGGTTCTTCACGTAATCCCTCATCGTAACTCCTCATAAAATACAGATCAAACTTCAAACTGGTAAGTTTTCGTTTAATCTTACTATTCTTACCGCTCTCCCTGTAGAGATGGGCGGCACGGTGGCACAGCGGTAGAGTTGCTGCCTCACAGTGCCAGAGACCCGTGTTTGATCCTGACTGTGGGTGCTGTCTATACGTTCACCCCATGACCTGTGTGGGCTTTCTCCGGGAGCTTCTGTTTCCTCCCACACTCCAAAGAAATGCAGGTTTGTAGGCTAATTGGCTTGGTTAAATAGTGAAATGTCCCTAGTATGTGTAGCATAGTGTTAGTGTGCAGGAACCACTGATCGGCGCCGATTTAGTGGGCTGAAGGGTCTGATTCCGCACAGCATCTCTAAACTAAACTAAAATGAGTCAACATTTTTGCCTTTTGCAATGATTGCTGCCATTAAAAATGATTTTATAGACTTCATTGGCATTGGAACAAGGAGTGGGAAATTGCAACCTTCACGTGGTCCGCCCTGTTTCGATGAATGCAATCAACCTGGTGTGCACAATCAGATAAGATCAAATAGAACAAGTTGTCCTACAACTTTAGGCTGTGCACGCTATACGCAAGAAGAACATAGGAGCAAGTCATTGGGCCCTGGCCAAGGCCAGCTAGAGGCTTACAGCATGTGTAACACCATTTAGCAGCTTCCTTACCTTTTGCCTAGATGTTATCCCGGAGGTAGGTAGCGATCAGTGCCAGATTCCAATTTCACACTATAACATAAAAATACTGAAATCTCAGTTCCCTCTGAGGAATTGCAGAAGGAAAAAATAAAATGTTCAATAAAGGCATCGTGATCGATTGTAATGGCCTTTGGACCCATTACATTTTAAATATCCATTTCTGCTGTCATGCTGGCATTGATGCCTGCGTCAAACAGGTATCCCTTGCATCCAGCAGAGGTGGCGACAATGATTATAAAACACAAAGAGATGTGATTTTATTTTAGTCCGATTCCATAAAACGGAAAAGGTTTCCATGAAGGCTCTTAAAGAGTGAATAGGATTTTTATCCTTTAACAGAGCACCAGAGCACAGTTATTTTAACAAACGGTTACAAAGCCTACACTGTGAACTGTGCATCTCTCAGTTTGCCTCTGCTAACCACCACTTAGTTTGGAGCTGGCCATTGTTATGAGATGTGAGTCATAGTCATACAGTTCTAAAGCACAGAAATGGGCCCTTCTGCGCATTTACACTACACTATCTACATTAATTAAATTTACCCACATTAGACCCGTAGCCCTCTACTCCTTTCCTATCCAAATACCTGCCCAAATATATTTTACCTGTTGCATTGTATCTGCCTCTACCATCTCCTCTGGCAGTTTGTTTGATGTACCTACAACCACTTTGTGAAATGTATAGGAAAGAACTGCTGGTTTAAACCAAAGATAGACACAAAAAGCTGGAGTAACTCAGCAGGTTAGACAGCATCTCTGGAGACAAGGAATAGGTAACATTTCGGGTCATGGAAAAGGGAAAGACGAGATATAGACGGTGATGTTGAGAGTTATAGAACAAAAGAATGAAACATATGCAAAAAAGTAACGATGATAAGGGAAACAGGCCATTGTTAGCTGTGGCCTAGTTTGAAACAAATGTAGACAATGAGACCCAACAAGATGACTTTGAAGCTGGCACAACTTTGAAGTTGGTGGGGGAGGGTTGGAGAGAGGGAGGATGCAAGGAAGGACTGTCGGGGTCCCTGGACAGAGTTGTGGGAGGAGGATACCATTCCATTCGCTACTCAATGGTTAACATCACTTCCCACCCAAACCAGCCCCTCCCCAGGTACCTGCACCTGCAACCGCAGGAGATGCAACACCTATCCCTATACATCCTCCCTCGACTCTGTTCAGTGACCCCGACAGTTCGTTCAGGTTAGGCAGAGGTCTACTTGCACCTCCTCCAACTTCATCTACTGTATCCGTTGTTCAAGATGTGGACTCTTATACATCGGCGACACCAAACGTAAACTGGACAATCATTTTGCTGAACACCTTCGCTCAGTCCACCTGGACCCACGTGATCTCTCGGTTGCTAAGCACTTTAATTCCTCTTCCCATTCCCACACTGACCTTTCTATCCTCGGCCTCCTCCGTAGTCAGAGTGAGGCCAAATGCAAATTGGAGGAACAGCATCTCATATTTCGCTTGGGCAGCTTACAGCCCAGTGGTGTGAATATTGATTTCTCTAACTTCAAGTAACCCTAGCATCCCCCCTCTCTCCATCCCTTCCTCACCATAGTCGTACCAGCTTCAAAGTTATATTGATGAGTCTCATAGATTATATTCTTTTTCACCTAAGCCACAGTTAACAATGGCCTGTCTCCTTTAACATTGTTACTTGTTTGCATATCTTTCCTTCATTTGTTCTATATCTCTCTACATCACCGTCTATATCCCTCATTTCCCTTTCTCCTGACACTCAGTCCGAAAGGGGTCTCAACCCGAAATGTCACCTATTCCTTTTTCCAGAGATGCTGCCTGTCCAGCTGAGTTACTCCAGCGTTTTGTGTCTATCCCCACTTTGTAAAGGACATTGCGTCTTCACATGTTCTCTTTCTTCTTTTAAACCTATGCCTTCCAGTTTTAGACTCTAGCCTCCTTGGAAAAAGTCTGCTAATCCTATCTTTGCTCCTGGTAATTTTAGTAACCTCTATATGGCCACCCCACCACTTCCCCTGTTCCAGTGAGAATAAACCCGCCCTATTCAATCACTCACTATAAGTAAAGCTCTCTATTACAGGCAATCTTACTTGTACAAGACATTGATGTGGCTGCAATTGGAGTATTGTATTTAGTTTTGGTCACCCCGCTCCAAGTAAGATGCCATCAAGCTGGATAGATTGCAGAGAAGATTTATAAGGAGGTCGCCAGGACTTGAGGGCCTGGGATATAGGCAGAGGTTGGGCAGACTTGGACTTTATTCCTTGGAGCACAGGAGATTGAGGTGTCGTCTTATAGAGTTGTGTAAAATAATGTGGGGAATAGATAATGTGAATGCACATAGTCATTTCCCCGGCATAGGGGAACCTAGAACTAAAGGGCAGAGATTTAAGTTAAGAGGTGAACGTTTTAATATTAAAATTAGGGATAAGACTATGGTGTGTATATGGAATGAGGTGCCAGAGGAAGTAGTTGAGGCAGATAAAACCATTTAAAAGATGTCTGAATGGGTGTATAAATGGAAAAGATTTAGAGGGATATGGGCCAAGTGTAGACACAAAGGTGCAGTTGGATGGGGTATCTTGGTTGGCATGGATGCATTGCCTTATTGTATTCCTCCATGACTCAGTCACAGTGCCACCCATATGGCTGCCCCTGCAACTTTCCCCCGAGAGGCCATCTGCATAAAAGGATATTGAAGGCCTCATGTATTAGAAGGTTCTGATGCCTGCTTTCTATTATTTGGTATTTCATGAATGAACATAGGTATCCGATAAAAATATTTTTCACTGGGTATGGAGGTTATACAAGATATTTTGCTTTATTCAGTTGTTATTTTACTGAAAGGTCTTGAGGAGGTTGCAAATCCTGTCACGCTTAAGGAACAGAACCTTATGTTTTCTATAGAAAAGTATGTACCTTTAGAATGGAGAAGAGAAAGAATGTATTTAGCCAGAAGGTGGAGAATCTGTGGAATTCATTGCCACAGATGGCTGTGGAGGCCATTGGGTATTTCTAAAGCAGAGATTGATAGGTTCTTGACTAGCAAGAGTGTCAAAGGTTACGGGGAGAAGGCAAGAGAATGGGGTTTAGAAGGAAAAGTAGATCAGCCGTGATCAAATTGCGGAGAAGACACAATGGGATGAATGGCCTAATTCTGCTCCTATGATCCTTTGTGGGAATGTTGCAGCTTCCAGGCTCAATATTGAGTTCAACAAGTTCAGATAACTTGCTGTGTCTGTCCACATCCTTGTTAAAAACAGTGATTTTCTTTATGCAACTTTGAACAAAAACTACATGTGACATTTCAAATATTAAAACCAATGCCTGGCAAGTTCAATGTCGCATCCTGAGGTGTTATATTTCATTTGATCCTATTTGTCTTGTATACCACTGAAATTTCAACAGTCTCTCCACCAGCTTGCTGAAAATTCATTTTGCATTTGTGTGCTGTAAACTAACACCATTTATTTTCAATATGTATTTTCATTTCTTCACCACTGTACAATTGTTGACAATGAATCATATTTCTGGTATTGTCAAACACTCTAATATTTTTGTTTAAACATAAAATTTTGAGGACATCAGTAAGGGAATTGCTGGGGATGAATTATTAAACCTGATGACATGAGGGAGTAATACATTCATACAGAGGTGAAAAGATAGTGGGATAGTGATTGGAAAAGGACAAGGGTTTCTTAGTCCTCCAAAATATTCCAAATGGAATTTAAACTGGAGGTGGTGGAGGGAGGACTTAAGCCAGAAAGGGTTTTTGGGAAGAAAGAGCTACCTTAAATTTAGTTGCATCTGGTTGGGTAACTATCGTAGGGTGAAGATTATTCCATGCTTTAATTGTGCGGGGGAAGAACGAATTGCTGTATACATCTGTCTTGGTAGCTGGTATCTCAAATTAGATCGAATGCCCTCGTCTGCTCCTAATTGGTTTGGGTTTAGTGTAGGTTTTGTCATCTATGTCAAGCTGACCATTTAACATTTTGTAAAAACAGGTCAAACGGTGAGCTTCACGTCAGTCTTGTAGAGGGGGAGAGGAGAAAGAAGGGGGAATAAAAGGAAAACGCGGGATTCAGAGGAGAGACGGGTGGAAGATGAGCAGAAGAATGAGTAGCAATGAACAGGGTGATGGGATGATGGGAGAATGTTGTGCCATGGGGGAGAGGGGATGACGATAACACAGGATCTAGGGGTTCAGGGGTTTTCCCTGAAATTGGAGAATTTAATGTTTTTACTATTGGGTTATCAGCTCCCCAAGCAGAATATGAGGTGTTGTTCTTGCAGGGTTATTTCTCCATCCATCTGAAATCACCTTTCCTCACTGGTATCCACAGATCACCTGTTAGTTTTGACCTTCACCAGTCTTCCAGCTTCATTCCCTCCACTGCACCGCGTTAAAGTGTCCTGATGACCTGGGCTCCTCCCGTATTTTGTTTTTTGCGTTTTGACAAATAATCCAGCATTTACAGGTTCGTTTACAGTTTAAGTTTATTATTTCACATATACAGAGATACAGTGAGAAGCTTTGTTTTGCATTTGTTACCCAATCAAATCAAATAATACTATACTAAATAATAATATAAATACAATCAGGTAGAGCAAAGCCAAACATACATAATGAAGAATATAGTTCTCAGCATTGTAGCACAGTGGTTCCAGAGACAAAGTCTCATAAGTTCATAAGTTCATGTTCATTTATTGTCGGATACACCAATTGGTGTAATGAAATTCACTAGCCAGGTCAGTCATACAATGGTTTAATGTCCACAATGGGTAGAGGTGAATCACACTGTATCCTAGCTTGTAGAAGGCTGTTGGGTAGCCTGATAACAGAGGGGAAGAAATTATTCCTGAGTGTGGTGGTGCACATTTTCATGCTTCTGTATCTTCTACTTGATAGGAGTGGGGAGAAGAAGGAATGATGGGGTGGGAAAGGACTTTTAATATCTTGACTACTCTCCTGAGACAACATGAAATGTAGATGGAGTCAATGGTATTCAAGAGAGAGTTGGATATCGTTCTTAGGGCTAACGGAATCAAGGGATATGGTGAGAAAGCATTGATTCTGAATGGCCTACTCCTGCACCTATTTTCTATTTTTCTAAGTTTCTATGGTGGGGATCCTTGAATGTGTGTTGGACTGGGCTACATTCACAACACTCTGCAATTCCTTTGTGGTCTTGGGCGGAACTGTTCAGAAAATAAGCCATAATACAATCCAATGGGATGTTTTCTATGGTGCATATTATTCCTCAATACTATGAGTAATCAATTCTCCAATTTAAATAAACCACCCCCTCCCTTTCTTTCCTGTGTCCCAATCCCAGTTTGTACCCATTTCTTCCACTATCCTACCGCAATGACTCCCAATCCCCCCCTCCCCACCCCATCCTTCTGTACCTTCTACCTATATCCCTCCTGCTGGCTTCACATTTCACTCTTTTGGTCTCTTGACTCGAAACGTTGCCTATCCATTTCCTCCACAGATGTTGCCTGACTCAGTGAGTTACTCCAGTACTTTGTGCTTTGCGCAACATTCCAGCATCTGCAGTGCCTTCTGAACCATTAACTTAATTACATAAACTTAAATTCCCCAGCTGCATTGTTTGAATTTAAACTCATCAACTTCACTAACGGGATCAATATTGCCGATATCTAATGCCGCGATCCTGTAACTTTACCACTTCGCTAGTGCATGCTTCATTGATTTCTGTGTGGAAGGATCACAAAAATCGCAAACAAAAGGCCACCGGTTTGGAACTTGAGGCTTTAGGGAAATCATGGGACCCTGGAACTCCAGGCTGAGCCAAAGAATTTATAGTTAGCGATTTATTTTCTAAAACATTCTTATAAAAATAAGATACTGACTGAAGCGGATTTCTCATGGAGAGCCCTAAAATCTGTCTTTACAACATGGCCTGACTAAAATTACATTAGTTTGAGCTTTGAGGAAATGATTAAACTTAGAATATTGTGAGAAATCTGTATTTGAGCTTGATATAGTTGATAAAATAATTTACCAGCGTATTTGTGCATCTATTATTTCTGAGCTCAATCATGTTCTCACTTCCAAGGTTCATATTTTATGATAGATTTATTACACCATTTTTGTAATAAGGAAAGATTAAAAATACCAAAGCAAATATCTGCACAAGCTTCATTTTCTATTGGCTTTACTTTGGCATTAAGTCCTCCAGACATTTGAGTCTACAGATCCTGTCTTCCCTGTTCTTCTTTAACCAGTGGTTATTTTCTCTCATTTTACAGAAACAAAATTTCACTCCCAGACATGAGAGGGACATTTTGTTTATTTTCAGTTATGCAGCAATTATTCTGTTTTCTATGAATTTCTGCTCACCTTGGAATGGCCAGCACATCCCACAGGTGAAATAATGGCCTGAGAGCAAGTTCAACCTTAGACTCTGCCTCTTTCATGCCTGCATCACTCGCCTCAGGCACTGCATCCAGGAGGCTCCTGTCTAGCAGTCATCTTAACATCCTGCATCAACAGCTAAAATGACCTGCCATTTTGATAGCCCAAGTTCAGGATCCTTGGCACTTCTGTATACTTGTGATAGGCATTTGAGACTGAATGACTCAATGGATTGTTTGCATTGAATCAATCTTGATCATACTGTCACTGTGTACTTTTCACAATCCCTTCTGCTGTGCAGTTCCATGGCTGGCTAATGTGATGAAATCCATTTCATGTCCCTTTTGATTCTATGGATTCACCATCTCCAGAGAGCATCTTCCAGATGGCTCCAATGTAGTTGTGTACATGAAATGCACATTACTTGTGTAGGAAAGAACTGCACATGCTGCAGAGTCTGAAGAAGGGTTTCGACCCAAAACGTCACCGATTCCTTCTCTCCAGAGATGCTGCCTGCCCGCGGAGTTACTCCAGTATTTGGTGTCAAAGGCTCATTACTTGTTCACTGCAACAGCACCACTTTGAATTTATCGGTAGCTTTGGAAGAAAATTATATATTGCACCATAGTCAAGTTGATATATCATTGGATATCTTTGCATCAATATCATCACAAATATTTCTACTTGTTCATCTCAGGACCTCTGTCATCGAGTCGTGGAGTCATGGAGTGATACGGTGTGGAAACAGGCCCTCTGCCCAACTTGCCCTCATCGGCCAACATGTCCCAGCTACACTAGTTCCACCTGCCTGCATTTGGTCCATATCCCTCCAAACCTCTCCTATCCATGTACCTTTCTAACTGTTTCTTAAACATTGGTATAGTCCCAGCCTTAACTACCTCCTCTGGCAGCTTGATCTAACACCCATCACCCTTTGTGTGAAAATGTTACCCTTCAGATTCCTATTTAAATATTTTCCCCATCACCTTAAACCTATGTCCTCTGGTCCTCGATTCACCTACTCTGGTCAAGAGACTCTGTGCATCTACCCCGATCTATTCCTCTCATGAGGAATAGTGTGTTTTAGCAAGACCGGAATATAGCACATCAAGATGGTGGTGGTGGAATGGGGCAGGGGAAAGTTAGTGTCTATAAACAGTCTGCAAGCTCACCTCCTGCCTCCTCGATAAGCACCCAAATGTTTTGTGTTCAATTCAGGAAGTGGGACATGGCCTCCTCCATGCACAGACACAGAAGGGTTTCTGCGGGGGGCAACAGATAGCGCTAACAGATAACAGATGTGGGTAGAAACGGCTGCTGGAGGCTCTTTGGGAACCAGATAAATGAGCAGATTAAGTGCAGTCTGCACAGAGTGGCAGTGAAAGAAACTGGCAGCATTACACTGGGCCAGGCCGACCCCCACATCATTGATCCAGTGGCACCCGACAACAAAGGCACCAGATTAAGATTGGACGATTTCAGAAACTTGCTACTTGAATGTTGCAAGTTGGGAGTGGAACATGGGGACTCTTCGCATGCTGACCAAAAAAGAGTATCTTTTCTTATCCATCACAATCGTTTCATTCCGTTACTTATGTTTGATTTTACCCATTATAGAATGATTTAACTGGACAGCATGCAAAACAAAGGTTTTCACTTTATCTTGCCACACGTACCAATAATAAACTCAACTAAATTTATTGCCCATTCCAAATCCACTCACGAAGATAATGGTGAGATGCTCTCTATCTCATGGGCCTGCCCCACTTAGGCGACTTTTTAGTCGATTGCAGGAGACTCTGCGCTCACCACATGGTCGCCACATGGTCGCTGGTGGTCTCTGGTGAGTCTCCTTAATGGTTGCGAGGAGTTCTCGCATTCTGGGAACTAGTCGCGGCCTCAGTATGGTCATCGCAAATTTTTCAACATGTTGAAACATTTTTTGCGACCAAAAATTGGTCGCCATGGAGAAAATCGATAATCCTGTAGTCGTAGATGCAGTTGTAATGGGATCACCGTGTGGTTATATGTAGTCGAGGTAGGCATAGGTAGTTTTAGTTAATCGCCTTTGCTGATTGGTCATTTTCATTGGCTCATTGGGGGAAAAAAACGTAAGCACGACTTTTCAGAACCAAGGATAACCGACCCGTAATCTTAAATGCCCGCTAAACTTCACAGCTGTATATCTCTGGGTTCTTAAAAGTTTTCTGGCTTCTTAAAAGTGGCTCCACTCCTTCACCCCCCTTCTCCCCCCCTCTCCCCTTCTCCCCCCTTCCCCCCCCCCCCCCCCCCCCCACTCTTTTAAAGGACTTACCGTACACTGTGCTAGCCGTCTTAACTTCCTGTTCCTGTGTGTGTCTGTATCACCTTAGCTTTGCACCATGTGAATTTCAGGCAGTTTGCCCTGGCCCCCGCCTTTGCGATGTGTTTGTGTGTGTTCCAATCTGACAGTCGCCCTTCCAGTTCCTGGTTTTTCAGGCGACTGCCGGCGAATTGACAGTCGCCGGCAGAATGCTGAAAAATCGCCTAAGTCGGACAGGCCCATCAGGAGTTCCAGGATTTCGATTCAGTGATGATAAATATCCACAATATATTTGTGACACAAATGCTACTTGCCACATCAGTAGACAGCTGAATATTACCTTGGTCTTGTTGCATGCAAGCACGGAGTGCTTTATTTGCTGAGAAGTTGCAAATGGAATCAAACTTTGTGCACTCAACAAGGAGTATCCCTACTTTTGACCTGTGGGTATTAATGAAGAAGCTGATACTGTCTGAGTCCAGGACACTGTCCAAGGTAGCGTAATGCCTCTTGGCCTTTTCCAGGTTTCTCCCCCCATGCTATAAACAGTCTGAAGGAGGGTACCAACTCAAGACACATTGTCTATCCATTCCCTCCACAGATGCTGTCTGACCAGCTGAGTTACTCCAACAATGTGTGTTTTGCTAATTATTTCACCATCTGCAGTTCCTTGTGCCTCTTGGCTAGATTTACATCGTTTGACACCCGGGCCATGCGATTCAACGTAATTTGAATGTCACCTTCATCTTTTGGGGCATTTCTCTAATCATTCACTTCATGGACTTTCGGTGTCTTCTGCATTGTATATGTAAAGATGATTTACCAAATCAATCAGGCACACAGTTCCCTAAAAAAACAGGCCATAGCCACTCAAGTTGCTGTCTACAATATTTCCATCTTCTACACAACGCCAGCTGCACATTCTGTTTCTCATTTCATCACACATCTCACTGCATGTACTTTGCTCCACTGACAATCCAACAATTTTTACTCCAGCATTGGGTAATTCTGTATGCACTTTCTCAGAGCTAACTCTCTCTTTCTCTCAATGATTTGCCTTCTCTCTGACTGGTCTCATGGATTCCACAAATAACCTGAACTCTGATGGGGAGGTCTTAATTTTTAAAACCGCATTTCTCTACGAACAATCATATTTCCATTAAGAAAGTATATTTCCTACCCCTAGTTTCATGTAAAGAACTAGTCATGGTTAACAGTTTCATTTCTAGGTAGGTTTCA
The DNA here is from genome assembly GCF_028641065.1 of Leucoraja erinaceus. Classification (NCBI taxonomy): domain Eukaryota; kingdom Metazoa; phylum Chordata; class Chondrichthyes; order Rajiformes; family Rajidae; genus Leucoraja; species Leucoraja erinaceus. The sequence goes on along the minus strand of NC_073378.1, from coordinate 46,710,752 downwards.
GGATACATCTGATGCATATGAAGTATTCGCTAGGATCTCATTTCAGGCTTCATGCGATGTTATAATTCTCTCCTCATATGAGCAGTACATTACAATTCCATCTTTATTTTCTTCTATTCTGACCTACTTGCCAGCTCAATACACAGTGTAAATAGTTCCTTCCACTCTTTGATTCTTGAAGCAAGGTCTTGCCTGGCAATCCAGCAATTTGGGCTGCTTTATTTGTTATGTCAATTGAATCATTTGGATCCTAATACTCTTCCTTTCTTCTCACTGTCTTTCAATTGATGCTTTGCCATAATTTCTTTTGTTCAAATGCCATGCTTTATTAGTGTGTTCCGGGTTGATTTAATGTACTTAATCTATGCCAGATCTAATGTCTACTATTTAATCTATCTAATTCCAACATAACACAGTTGTCTAAATTAACATATTGATCTTCACAGTGTAAAACATTCTGTGCACAATACAGAGAAATGTAAGGTGGTGCATCTTGGGAAGTCTAAACATGGGCAGGACCTACACAGTGAATGGTAGGGCTATGGGGAGTGATGTAGAGCAGAGGGATCCAGGAGTGCAGGTGCATGGTTCCTTGAAGGTGGAGTCGCAGGTAGATCGGGTGATCAAAAAAGTTTTTGGCACATCATAAGATCATAAGATCGTAAGTGATAGGAGCAGAATTAGGCCTATTGGCCCATCAAGTCTACACTGCCATTCAATCATGGCTGATATATCTCTCCCTCCTAACCCCATTCTCCTGTCTTCTTCCCATAACCCCTGATACCCATACTAATAGTAAGATTAAATGAGAACTTACCAGTTCGAAGTTTGATCATTATTTTATGAGGAGTACGTTGAGGGAATACGTGAAGAACCCCGCCAGGATGCATGCGTGCCATTCTTCAAAGCAGCGGTGTGAAATCACAGATAACTGTATTGACTTAAACATAGTAAGATTAGAGAAAGAAATACCAGTTGGGTATATGATCATGGGTGGGAGCGGAGTATTCCCTCAACGTACTCCTCATAAAATAATGATCAAACTTCGAACTGGTAAGTTCTCATTTAATCTTACTATTTAACTTTGGAGTCACGTGAGTGACTACGTGAAAATTTCAAAGCTCTGTGATTTCATGCCGTGGAAACGAGTCCATGCATCACATCTGCCTTAATGACTGTAGGAGGAATTGTGTCAACATATTTTAGACATGAATCCGACATTGAAATCCATGAATTGATTAACACAAATTATAGCCCCTATTTATGGGGTAATTGAATTACAGAACTTAAATTGTTTCTGCAAATGTTCCAGGTTTAATGACTGGTTTATGATAAAATAGTTGGAGTGGTTTTTTTTTTTGTTTTTGTTTTCCGCCTGACCATCCTGCTGCCTTGAGGATTTGGTCCATTGGTACATCCAACTGCATAGCTGCCAATGTAGCTGCAGACCTGGTGGAATGAGATTTAAAATATTAGTATCCACCCCAGCCTGTGTTAGAACCTGTTTCAGCCATCTTGAGATGCTCTGGACCGACACTTTTTTGTGTGGTTGCTTATGGCTGACCAAAAGTGCCTTCTCATTGCCTCTGATGAGTTTCGTTTTCTCCATATATAACAACAAATGTTTTACTATACAGAGACGATCTTCTGTTAGGTAAGACCTAAATTCGATATTGAGGCCCGCTGATCCCTGTCTGTTCTGTTTCACTAATTCATAAATATGAAACGTAATGTTTTCAGATGAAGAAGTCATGTTGTCCAGTCTTAATTTATGTAATGACTGTACTCTTTGTGCCATGACCAATGCCATTAGCATGACTGTTTTTAATGTCAGTCTATGTAGGGACAGAGTTGTTGCTGGAGACCAATTCCTGAGCATCTTCAGGACAATACTCACATCCCATACTTGGGAGTACCTGGTTCTTGGTGGATTGGTATTAAAAATTCCCCTCATAAGTTTTGTTACCAATGGGTGAGTTCCAACAGAGTGACGCTCTGTTCCTTGCCATAGATAAGTCGATAGGGCAGTTGATGGCACTATAATTGAGCCCCTCGTCATAATGGAGGCCTGCCAGGTATTCCAGAACAGACGGGATGTTCATATCTCTGTAGGTGATGCTGTTTTTGTTACAATACATCTCCCACTTCCTGATATAGACCAGATACTGTTTTTTGGTGGACTGTCTTTGGGCCGCCAAAATCATACACACTGTTCAGTCCATCGGTCCCAGCTGCAGTAGAGGTATTTTTAAACTCTACAAAGTAATAAATTCAAATAGTTATGGCATGGGTGGCTATCCCTTGTTACGGGATGAACCAACAAGTCTGGTCTATTCGGGATGGTGATACATGGTTCTAATACCATGTTCATTATCGCTGGGAACCATGGTTGAGTAGGCGAATCGGGTACTACCAAAATACCAGACGCAGAGTCCTGCTGTATTTTCCTTAATACCCAACTGATGAGGCAGAAAGGAGGGAATGCATAAATAAACAATTTCCCCCCAATGCAGCGAAAATGCATCTGTAGCTGCTGCCCCAGAGTCTGGTTCCCATGAAACATAATTTGATAACTGGTGATTAAGCCTGGATGCGAATAGATCGATATCTGGTGTTCCATATCGTGCTGTAATATCAGCAAATCCTTTTTAGTCAACATCCATTCGGTGTTTTCATTAAATTTGCGTGACCTGGTGTCTGCCACTAAATTTAGTTTACCCGGTAGGTAAGTAGCTGATATCCAAATAACTCTCTGGATACACCACTGCCAAATTGTATTAGCCAGATTGTCACATGATGTCGATTTGTTTCCACCCATGTGGTTGATATATGCTACCACGGTGGTATTGTCAATCTGTAGTCTGACATGCTGGTGATATGACCCAGTACAATATGACTTTAGGCCATAGAATGCACCCAACATTTCCAGGTAGTTTATGCCCAGTGTTAGTAATAATGATGCCTCCTGAGCAGTCCATCTACCTCCACAGCTGGAGATGGAATTGGTGGCACCCCAACCAAGTGCACTGGCATCAGTTTGTAGCACCATAGAAGGGTTGCTGATTGGATTGAAACAAAGCCAAATCATATCTATCCACCATTTTAGTTCCATTATAGCTTTGATTGGTAGCTTCATTGGTCTGTCAAAATGACCAGCATTGATTTTGAGTGCTTATATTTTTGCTCTCTGTAAATTTTGGTAATGTAGAGGTCCAAATTGTGTGGCTGGAAAAGCAGCCACCATTTTGCCAATTACTTTTGCTACCAATCTGATGGACGGTTACTGATGTCAATGAGGTTACTGCAATCCTCTATTAAGTCTAAAACCTTTCCCTTTGGCAAAGTCACCGACATGTGAACTGAGTCAATGGTTAACCCCAAATAGTCCATAGTAGTGGAAGACATTAATTTAGATTTAACTGGATGGATAATAAACCCCAGTTTTTCAAATAACTGTTTTGTGGCTGTTACAGTTTGTTTGGCCAATTCCAAAGTTTTGCCCACAATAAGTATGTCATCTAGATATGCCATGACCATGTGTTTTCGTTTCCGTAGAAACGCTAGGGCTGGTTTCAAAATTGTAGTTAACAGCCTGGGGGCTGATGTTAACCCATTTGGCAGTACTCTATATTGCCATTCTGTCCCATCCAGTTGAATTTTAAGTAACATCTGTGGTCACCTCGTATAGGCACTGAATAGTAAGCATTTTTTAATCGATCTTAGCCATGAAGTAACCTTTGGAAATCAATTGTTTAGCAGTAACAAAGGTTTCCATTTTAAAATTAATATATTGTACAAATGTATTCAATTTGGTCAGATCTATGATGATGCGACAACCACCATCTTTTTTGATTTTGGTAAAGATATTGGACACGAATTCTAGTGGTTCGTGTTGGGATTTTTCAATTACCCCTTTTGTGTAAGACCGCTCCAGTTCAGCCTGCGCTTCTGATCTTTCTTTACCGGAAAGTACGAACATTCGGTTCGGTATATGTTGAACTGGAGGGCTGTACTTGTGTATAATTCTATTATATATCCTTGGATACTGCTTAAATATAAGTATCGGTAGTTAACATACCCCATCCATCCAAAAAGGAGAGTAATCTCCCCCCCCCCCCCCCCAACCTCCATGCTCCCTGCAATTTGTAGGGAACCAGACACACCTACCTCCATAGTTACCAGTGGCAGGTTTACTTCTTTTTGTAAATCCTTCGTTGATGTTGAGGCGTTGGTGTCTGGGTTTGTGGTTTGGTTGATGTTGGAGGTTTGCGTATCTTCCAAGAAGGCCGGTCTGGGCCATGGCCTAAGAAAGACTCATGTTTGGTGTACCGGACCTTCGAGCTTTCACCAGTCGGTCTTGTTCTACTAGTGGGTGCATAAGGGTGCTGTCTATGGCCGTGTGTTGCAAAGCAGTGCCAGTGCATCCTGTTGGTCCTGCGACATGTCCTTCTCATCCACTGTGCGGGTGAAAGCTGTTATCCCCGCTGTTTAGGAGTTTCCATATACAATTATTTACGACAGGAAACATTCCAGGATATACAGTTACCCGGTGTCAGGTGTCCTCCAGGTTTTGGCCAGTCTGGTCTGGCTGTATGAAGTTGGACACCATATCCAGCAGATTTTCACGTTCCTGCACCCCCTGCACACTTGATTTCTGTTCTGCAAACCCCTCTTTAGGATCAGCCCAGAACTGACCCCCAGTACTCCCCTCTGACAAGGGAGAAGCACTGTGCAGCCCTACAAGAGGTACTGCTGTGGGTTTTACATAGAGCCCACAGTGACTCGACTCCATCTCCTGGAGCCTGTCACGTTGGAGCAAATGCTCCACACACCGCTCCATCCGGCTCCAGCGCTCATGGTCGCTGGCCGCCCACGGTTGCTCAAAGTCGGACTCATCTGAGTCCACGACTTTGATGGGTTTTTTTTTGTCTTGCCTTACCGCCCGGCCGCGGAGTGGATCTGGCCCGTGCGGAGGCGACATCGGGCACAGCTGATCCCATTATAGGTGATTCAAGTGCCGCTGGCCGCTGCTAGCCCACCAGCTTTGTCGCAGCCCGTTGGTTTCTCCACCTGTAATCAGCATGGGAAAACACAAAAAGACCGCAGCTCTTACCCACAGGTCCTGGTTTAAATTGTCGCTACGGGGGAACGTCGTTCCACCCCGCCTCCTGCCGTGTTCGACTTGTCAAAAGTCAACGGCCCCATCTGCGGGACCAAAAGTCGGCACAGCTGATCCCTTACGGGGCTTGTGCCTTCAGCTGCTGCTGGCTACCGCAACTTCGCAGTCCTCCCCAGCCAGCTTCACTCGCAGCACTTGTGGACACTATTTTGTCCAGCTTCCCCCCCCCCCCCCCCCCCCGTGTAAAAACAGCGTGGGGACAAAAACTACCGCAGAGTAAATCACTTACCTGCAGGTCACGGTTTCAAACTTACCGGTGCGGGGGAACGCTCCACCCCGCCTGTCGTTTCGCAAGTGCGAAAGCGATATGACATGCATGCGTCCTGGCGGGGTTCTTCACTTAGTCACTCACGTGACTCCGAAGTAAAATCAAGAATCTATCTATCTCGGCCTTAAAAATATTGATCTGTGACAAATAATTCCATAGATTCACCACCCTTTGACAACCCTCTTCATCTCCTTCCTAAAGAAGCATCCTTTAATTCTGAGACTATGACGTCTGGTCCTGGACTCTCCCAATTGTGGAAACATCCACTCTATCCAAGCCTTTCACTATTTGGTAACACTTCCACATTGGCCTTCATCAGTCAGAGTATTGAGTATAGAAGTTGGGAGTCATGTTGCAGTTGTATAAGACATTGGTCAGGCCGCATTTATAGTATAGTGTTCAGTTCTGGGCACCGTTATAGGAAAGATGTTGTCAAGCTGGAAAAGATACAGAGAAGGTTTACGAGGATGTTGCCAGGACTAGAGGGTCTGAACTATAGGGACACGTTGAGAAGGCTGGGACTCTATTCCTTGGAGTGTAGGAGGATGAGGGGTAATCTTATAGAGGTGTATAATATTATGAGAGGAATAGATCGGGTAGATGCACATGGTCCTTTGCCCAGAGTAGGTGAATTGAGTACCAGAGGACATAGGTTTAAGGTGAAGGGGAAAGGATATAATAGGAATCTAAGGGGTTAACCATTTTCACACAAAGGGTGGTGGGTGTATGGAACAAGTTGCCAGAGGAGGTAATTGAGGCAGGGATTATCTCAATGTTTAAGAAACAGTTAGACAGGTACATGGATAGGACAGGTTTGGAGGGATATGGACCAAATGCAGGCAGAGAGGACTAGTAGAGCTGGGACATGTTAGCCGGTGGGCAACTTGGGCCGAAGGGCCTGTTTCCACACTGTATCACTCTATGACTCTATGACCCTAGTTAGCATCTTCTTTTGGTTCAACTGACCATCATGATTTTCTTCTTAACCCTTTAACATATTAATACATGCCGTAGTAAAAAATAAATGGAGATGCTGGTTTATAATAAAAGGACACAAAGTGCTGGAGTAACTCAGTGGGTCAGGCAGAATCTCTGGAGAACAAGGATTGGTGACGTTTCAGGTCGGGGCTCTTCTTCAGACTGATTGTACAGGGCAGGGGAAGAAAGCTGGAAGAGAGGAGGACAAAGCCTGGCAGGTAATAGTTTATAAAGGTACGGGAGGGGGTTTTGTTAGGTAAAAGGTTGGACAAAGGCCAGAGATGTATAAGGTGTGAGACAAAAGTATTGAAGAATTGCAAATTGTGAAGCTAGTGGAGGGAATGTAGGTGGAAGGGGAGGAAGGAGAGAGAAATAGGTGTGAGTCCAGGTGGGACACAGGGGAGAGGTGAGGGGGGGGGGGGGGTGGGGGGGGGGGGGGGGGGGGAGCCGTTTGTATTTATTTGTGCCATTTCTTACAGCACAATTCATCACCTTGTTGGGCAAAATCATGTGTCGTTTCAGTTGGGTGGGGACTGAGGCCGGTATTCCAACTCAGGCATGGCATCTAAATGTTATAGCATCATCAGCCAGCACATTTGACGACAAATCTCCCTCACTCACTCTCTAAGGTGTTTGTAAATAGTCAGTAATTTAAACTAACCATCTGTATACTTAATTAAATGAAAGAGCTTGCAATGTCAGGCAGCATGTGGCTTTCTTCCACAATGGCTGCTTCTGAAACTGTTCAGTGCAGGAAGGAGCTGCAGATGCCGGTTTAAACCGAAGATGGACACAAAAAGCTGGGGTAACTCAGTGGGACAGGTAGCATCTCTGGAAGGAAGGAATGGGTGAAGTTTCGTGTCAAAACCCTTCTTCAAACAGTCAATGTGGATTGTCACAGCCCAGAGAGCACGGTTAGTCACATGACTCGATCCTTAAAGGGTGACGCCATTAAAGCAGATATTATTGTCTACAGATTGATATTATTTGTGATAATCTATCCCATTAAATTGCTTGTTTTTAAAATTCACTTCCTAGTTAGCATGTTATAAACGGTCATTAATAGTTGATGCCATTAACAGTTCTTTTCCTCAGCCTTTCTTTCAAACCTACGTTCTTATCAAAACAAAATCTTAGTCTCGCTAAATTTTCAAAGATCTACCCATTGTCCATTTTACCACCCCTCTCCTAAATCCAAGAATTTTACGCATGAACTCATCCAATCAGGTTTTTGCCACTGCTACAGTACCAAAAAACAACTTACTGAAGACAAGAACAAGATCCTGTGGGAAAGATAATTCATCCATCATGATTGTCCTTGATCTGCCTTTAGCTTTTGAAATGGTTAACCACAGTATTCTCCTCCAATGCCTATCCACTTTTGGCAGCATGGTTGCATAGCGGTAGAGTTGCTGCTTTACAGCGCTTGCAACACCGGAGACCCGAGTTCGATCCCGACTACGGATGCTGTCTCTACGGAGTTTGTACGTTCTACCCGTGATCGCATGGGTTTTCTCCGAGATCTTCGGTTTCCTCCTACACCCCAAAGATGCACAGGTATGTATGTAAATTGGCTTGGTATATGTAAATATTTGCCATAATGGATATGTTAATATGCGGGGATCACTGGTCGGCGCGGACCTGGTGGGCCAAAGGGCCTGTTTCTGCGCTGCATCCCTAAACTAAACTAAACTAAACACCTGTCATCTAGGTCGCTAGAACTACAGCAGATGGCTTCATTTTTATTTATCCAGAGACACAAGAGACTGCACATGCTAGAAGCTGCAACAAAAACTGCTGGAGGAACTCAACATGTCAAGCAACATCTGTAGAGGCAAAGGGATGGTCGATGTTTAAGGTTGAGACCCTGCATTAGAACATACTATAAATCATTCTTAATTATCAGAGTTTGAACCAAAGAATCACCCTCAATTGTATCAATTTGTGCATTGGATTATTACCACGGGCAACCGCTGAGAATCTACCCTTGCCCATCTCTCCTATTTCTCCTTCTCAATAACATCATCCATAAATAAAGTATCGGTCTCCATATATACACTAGCAAAGCTAGGTTGCATTTAACACTGGAGCCACAAAGAACTGCAGATGCTGCAATCTTGAGCAAAACACGAAATGCTGGAGGAACTCAGTGGGTCCGGCAGCATCTGTGTAGGGAATGGACAGGCGACATTTTGGGTCGAAACCCTTCTCTATATGGGTCCTGACACAAAATGCCACCTGCCCATACCTCAAGCAAGCTTGACCTTCTGACCTTCCCACTTTGTGTTTTGTACTCAACACTGCCTCTCTCAAGATATTCCAGAAAAAAATGTCTGGCTTATGGCATAGGATGAGCAACAATTCAGTCATCCTAAATACTGTAAATATCATCTGAAGAAGGGTTTCGGCCTATTTCCTTCGCTCCATAACTGGTCGATGCCGCCGTACCTGCTGAGTTTCTCCAGCAATTTTGTCTACTTAAATATTGGGAAAACCAAAATCATTGTTGTCATTCCCAACATAAATTTTGCAACTCAGCAATTGAAAACATTCTGCCAGCAAACACAAAGTGGTGGAATAACTCAACAGGTCAGGCAGCATTTCATGAGAACAGGAAACATATTTGTTCTGGACCAGACTGAAACATCACCTATCCATGTTCTCCAGTGATGCTGCCTGACCTGCTCAGTTACTCCAGCACTTTGTGCCCTTTTGTATAAACCACCATCTGCAGTTCTTTTTTTTACATTCCATCCCTCACCCTTGCTTGTTAGAGAACCATATAATTCAAAGTATTGATATTATATTTGATTAAGAAGGAACTGCAGATGCTGGAAAATCAAAGGTAGACAAAAGTGCTGGAGAAACTCAGCGGGTGCGGCAGCATCTATGATATTATATTTGATCCTAGGATGAGTTTTTAACCATGTATCCACAGGATCACTGCTTTCTCCAACCCTAATCAACTCCACCTCACATCAGCCCATTTGTTCACCCATGTCTTTACTTTTTATAGATGATTGTTCCAATTCATGTAATCCTCTGTTGCCTATGCCTAATCACACAACATCCCATTCATTGATTAACCCTGTGTTCATTAGTATGTTCAGAATCCTGGTTAAAGAACACAGCAATTATAAAATATTTGTTTACAAATCTCTCCAATGGCCCCACCAAGTTTTTCTCCCACCTTATAATCTTCCATGGATTGTAAGCCTCTCCAATTCTGAGTACCCTCCATTTCAAAATATTCTAGCCTTATTTGTGTAAAGGCTGTTTAAATTATATTGCTGTGCAAAATACATACGAATTGAAGAAGCAAAGGCAGATTTTGTACTGGCACTGCAAATGCATGATTTATTGCTGGGAGGAGTGTGAATGGAAGGCACCCATGGACTGGTTAGAAAACAGTCACATACTGTATGTTCATCTGCTCTCGCAGCTGCCAACAATATTTGTGTTGTCACCTCCTTGGGTTCATTGAGTGGCTCAGAACCACCCTCAGCTGTTCATCGGATGCCTTCTGCTCCATCTACACCATACAGATAGCTCTGAACTCCAACCTTTTGGAGAATTCAACAAGTATTACTTATCTTGAAAGCTACAGATGGAATGCACTGAAAGATAACAACAATCACATTATTATAACTTCCAATTCTCATTATCTTTGTCATACTTAATGATGATTTGGTGGGCATCATATTTTCCTATTATCAATTCCACACCGTTAGACAGGGATGACATAAACTAATTAAGTTCCACATGGCTCAAGAAGAAACCACAAACTTATCTCTTCTAATCCTTGCTCCCGGTGGGTTTATCCTCCTGATACAGGACTGAGATTATTATTGCAATATCAGTGCCAATGGACATATTGAGAACTGATATATAGAACTAAACAAGGTTCCAGCCAGATTCAGGGCGGTGGTTTTAGGGGCTGCAATTTATAGTCCCAATTAGCAAGCTGGGGCGCAAGACCAGTAGATGCCTTCATTTTAACTACCACCCCATTCTTTCACATTACAACTTCCGTCAGTTTCTGTCAGGCAGACTGATTATTTTGCAGCTAACGTTCTTTTTCAATTCTTACTTTCTCAGAATTGCCAACTGATGAAAAATGATGAACAAACACAAGCTCTGGAAATATTTGATTAAAGTAGTGCATAGCTGCCAAGAATTCTATGCAATTCTGCAAGAGCTCTGACCTCAAATCACCTCATTCTATTTCTTCCTTGCAATATTTATTGAAGGCTTGCGAATCTTTAATCATTGTGAACATTCTTCAACTCTCTTTTTTTTCCCCTGAAAGTTCACATTTGAGTTTGAAGTGAAATGATGTCTTATTTTTTTCATCTTTGATTTACTTTATGGGCTGGAGAACGAGTGCATACTGAAGTGAATGTCAAGCCCATCTAAAGAACTGCCAAGATTTAAGATTTATATTTCTATGGAACTGGAATACTGTGGTATTACAAGGTATTATAGGGTACAATAAAAACTACCATGTAAAGTTTCCATTAGACCTCAAACATGTATAGACTGAAACATCAATAACGCAGTTTCTCATGGCGAACAACTTGCATTAATTTACACATGCAGCGCAAAGTTGTACACCAGTGCCAACACACCATTGGCCCAGGAATAATGATGTACTTTCTGATGCCTGTAAATTGGGATGGATGATATTTATGTTAATGTTTTAATCTAATAATGGCGGTACTTCTGTCTTGAAGCTGCATTGCTGACCGGAGCTATTTGTAAAATATAATGCAATCAGCCTTGAAGAGGTTAAACCTGTACCCACAACATACCCGTCTTAATTTAGAATGCAATTAATGACAATGATCAAAGTGCATTTCTGTGGAACTTTACACTTAAAAATCCCTAAGGTGTGATCCGTTTACTCACATGAAAGGCGAGGAGGGTATTTTTTTTAATTTATCATAAAATCATAGAGCAGAATTAGGCCATTCGGCCCATCGGGTCGATTCCATCCGGCTGATCATTTTTCCCCTCAACCCCATTCTACTGCCTTCTCCCCGTAACCTTTGGTGCCCTTACTAGATCTAGGCAATAAATGACACAAACACAAAAACTGGACTACATCTCAGCAGATAAAGACACAAAGAGCTGGAATAACTACAGGACTTTGTGTTTTATTTTGTAAACCATTATCTGTAGTGCCTTGATTCTATATCTAGGCAGATTGAATTTAGGTCTAAATGCACATGTCCTTACTCTCAAATACAGGTGGAGCAGCACAGATTGGAGAAAAGGACACTAAAGATGCAATAAGAGCACATTCCTCTCTCCAAATACAGAAAAGATTTACAGGCCATGGTTGTCGTATGATCTTGGAGTAGAATTGTACCACTGCTGAAAATTCATTTCACTTGCACTTTATGTGCAAGTGACGAATACAACATGACTTGACTTGAATACTCCATCAGTAGTTATGATTCACTTGAAGGTTTGTGAGAGATCTTAACATATCAATTACCGCACATAAGACCAGTAACCAAGAAGGTCCTGTTGGATACTGTGACGGAAGCTGGAAACAGTACTACAGCAGCTTGCTATCAAAGTTTTGAGCAGGGTTAAGTGTTCTGTATGATCTCACCCAGGAAACCATTAAAGACACAAGAGTGCAGATGTAGCAATTATAGACCTGTTAGTTTGACTTCAGTGGTGGGCAAATTAATGGAAAGGATACTTAGAGATAATATTTATAAGCATCTGGGTAAACAGGGTCTGATTAGAAACAATCAACATGGATTTGTGCCTGGAAGGTCATGTTTGACTAATCTTCTTGAATTTTTTGAAGAGGTTACTCGGGAAATTGATGAGGGTAAAGCAGTGGTAGTTGTCTATATTCAGTAAGGCCTTTGACAAGGTTCCTCATGGAAAGTTAGTTAAGAAGGTTCAATTGTTGGGTATTAATGGTGGAGTAGCAAGATGGATTCAACAGTGGCTGAATGGGAGATGCCAGAGAGTAATGGTGGATGGCTGTTTGTCAGGTTGGAGGCCGGTGACTAGTGGGGTGCCACAGGGATCTGTGTTGGGTCCACTGTTGCTTGTCATGTAAATCAATGATCTGGATGATGGTGTGGCAAATTGGATTAGTAAGTATGCAGATGGTACTAAGATAGGTGTTGTTGTGGATAATGAAGAAGATTTTCAAAGTCTGCAGAGAGATTTAGGCCATTTGGAAGAGTGGGCTGAAAGATGGCAGATGGAGTTTAATGCTGATAAGTGTGAGGTGCTACATCTTGGCAGGACAAATCAAAATAGGACATACATGGTAAATGGTAGCAAATTGAGGAATGCAGTTGAACAGAGGGATCTAGGAATAACTGCACAGTTCCCTGAAGGTGGAATCTCATGTAGATAGGGTGGTAAAGAAACCTTTTGTTGTGCTGGCCTTTATAAATCAGAGCATTGAGTATAGAAGTTGGGATGTAATGTTAAAATTGTACAAGGCATTGGTGAGGCCAATTCTGGAGTATGGTGTACAATTTTGGTCGCCTAATTATAGGAAGGATGTTAACAAAATAAAGAGAGTACAGAGGAGATTTACTAGAATGTTGCCTGGGTTTCAGCAACTAAGTTACAGAGAAAGGTTGAACAAGTTAGGTCTTTATTCTTTGGAGCGCAGAAGGTTAAGGGGGGACTTGATATAGGCCTTTAAAATGATGAGAGGGATAGACAGAGTTGACGTGGATAAGCTTCTCCCATTGAGATTAAGGAAGATTCAAACAAGAGGGCATGACTTGAGAATTAAGGGACAGAAGTTTAGGGGTAACATGAGGGGGAACTTCTTTACTCAGAGAGTGGTAGCGGTGTGGAATGAGCTTTCAGTGGAAGTGGTGGAGGCAGGTTCGATTTTATCATTTAAAAATAAATTGGATAGGTATATGGACGGGAAAGGAATAGAGGGTTATGGTCTGAGTGCAGGTAGATGGGACTAGGGGAGAATAAGTGTTTGGCACGGACTAGAAGGGCCGAGATGGCCTGTTTCCGTGCTGTAATAGTTATATGGTTATATGGTTATGTTGGAATTTTGAGCAGATCTCAGCAGGAGATGTTTCAGGTCGGGACTCTTAAGGGCCTGTCCCACGAGCATACGACTGCATGCGGCAAGCATGACCAAACCGGAACCTGGGGTCGCACGGAAGTCGAGTGATCCCCGTACAGGGCCTGCCCCACCAGCATGCGATTGCACGCGGCGAGCGCGACCAAACTGGAAGCAGGGGCCGCACAGAGGTCGAGTGATCCCGTACAAGTTGACGTGAAGTTCGAGTGAAGTCTGCGGGAAGTTCGCGCGTGACGTACGGCGTCAAGACACTGCGCACGCCCGTCGAGGTGCTGCGTATGGCCTCAATGCGACTGCGGGCTGGCAGGCCATTGCCACTCGGAATTTTTGGACAGTGTCAGTTTTTCGGAGTCCCCGCTCGATGTCGGGACCAGCTCCTCACAACTCCATAAGGCTCAGGCGATCGAAGTGGGACTGGCCCCGCGAGGCCGTACGGCTCAAGCGACCACGTTAGGTCGCATTTGCCGCATGCAGTCGCATGTTCGTGGGACAGGCCCTTTACTCCACAGATCCTGTCTGACCCAAAATGTCATCTTTTCATCTCCTTCCACAGATTCTGCCTGACACTCTGAGTTCCTCAAACAGTTTGTTTTCTGCTCAACCATTCTGGCGTCCATTTTCCAGTTGACCAGTATATTGATAAGACGAATATTCACACAAAGTGGCATGACTTTAGGGCTCATATTATCATGTTTCCAGATATATCGTGACATTCTAGGTGGAACACATGAAGCATTTTGCAATTCTATGTCTAATTCCATGCTAATCTCCACCGGGTGATGCCTGCAATGGCTGCCTCGACAACAGTCTGTCTGTCCCTTCCTTCTTTTTGTTTTATAGTATGTTAAATGTATGTTTTAGTGTTCTTTACCTTGCATTAAATATGGAGGATGGGGGAAGGGGCCGGTTGGGGGAAGCTTTTTTTTAATCTCTTACCTTGACGGAGATTTTTTTTCCCATATTGTATCTCCCTCCGCACTGCGGCCTAACATCGAGGAGTTGGTGGCCTCTGCTGGAAACTGCCTTCGGGAGACCCAACCGTGAGTGTCCGTGGGACCTAACATCGTGGAGCTGATGATGCCGATCGGGGATCGACTTTGGAGCTCCAACTGCGGGAGCCTGTGGACTTTAACATCGTGGAGCGGTCCCTGGTCAGAGACCGACTTCAGGAGCTCCAACCACAGGAGCTTCAACCGCCCCTATGCGGGAGCTTTGATCGAGAATAAATAAGGAAGAAGATGAGACTTTATTGCCTTCTATCACCATTAGGAATGTGGGGAATACACAGTGGTGGATGTTTATGATAACTTTTATGTAGTGGTGTGTCTTGTTTCCATTTTTTTTAGTATGGCTGTGTGGTAAATCAAATTTCACTGTGGCTTAAACGGTACATGTGACAATAAACTGACCTTTGAACCTTTGGACCTATGAGCCTTATGCCCCTGTCCCACTTAGGAAACCTGAACGGAAACCTCTGGAGACTTTGCGCCCCACCCAAGGTTTCCGTGCAGATCCCGGAGGTTCTTGGAGGTTTTTGTCAGTCTCCCTACCTGCTTCCACCACCTGCAACCTCCAGCAACCACCTGCAACTTCCGGGAACCGCACGGAAACCTTGGGAGGGGCGCAAAGTCTCCAGAGGTTTCCGTTCAGGTTTCCTAAGTGGGACAGGGGCATTAGGACCTCTCAACTAACGCATCAATTAATTATCTATATGCACCAAATTCATGTAGTGTATTTATTTGAAAACTGCCTTTTCACTGACAGCACTGGTTCCTTCACCTACAATTAGGACATGGAGATAGAACATAGAAGTAAAAGGCTCTCCAGCCCACCATGACTGAGCATGATGCCAATCTAAAGAAATCCCACCTGCCTGCACATTATCTATAACCCCCACCACCCCTTCCTGATCCCCTGTCTATTCCTGTGGCTGCCTAAATACTTCTTAAACGTTACTAACAAACCAGTTCTATCACCTCAACTCACCACACATACCAGGCACCTATCTCCTGTGTAAAATACACCCCTCACACATCTCCTTTAAACATTCTTCCTTTCATTTTAAATCTATGCCTTCTAGTATTTGACATTTCCACACTACAGAAAAAGACTATCTATGCTATCTGTACTTCACATAATTTTATGTATTCTCATAATTGCATCTATCAGGCTGCCCCTCTGCATCCAAAACTGCAGCAAAAAAAGTCTAACTTTTTTCTAACCTCTCCTTCTACACTTCAATCCAGGCAACATCCTACTAAATCTCTTCTGCATCCTTGCGAAAGACATATGAGCAGGATTTAGGAGCAGACTTAGGAGAGAATCCGCACATCATTCTTATAGTGTGGTAATCAGATCTGTACAGCAGATAAGTTGAGGCCAACATAGATTAACCATGATCATATTGAATGGCAAGAGGCTTGATCAATATCAATATCAGTTTTATTCAATCAATATTCGTTTTATTCGTCACTTGCACAAAAACACACAAAGTGCAAGAGAAATTAATTTGCCAGCAGCGGTACAATGAAAAAAGAACACACAAAAACACAATAAAAATTTAACACAAACATCCACCACAGCATTCATCACTGTGGTGGAACGCACAAAATGTGGCCAGTCCTCCATTTTCCCCCGTGGTCGGGACCTCAACACTCCACAGCCGCCACTGCGGGCGTCCAGATGAGTAAAAGTCAAGGTAAGTCCTGAATCGGTGCCTCCCCCACCGGAGACCGCAGCTTCAGGTTAGTGTAGGCCGCAGGCCGGCGGTCGAAGATTTAAAGTTCCTGCCACGCCACAGCCAGAAGCACTGCAGACGGCAGGGCCGGCGGTCAGAGCTCCTCACCAGGGGTCCCCGGTGAGGGACCCCGTTCCTGATGGTAAGTCCCCGCCGAGCCCGCGGTAGAAGTAGGCTGCCGGCCGGCGGTCAGAGCTTCTTCTCCTCTGGGGTCCCCAACGAGGGATCCCAGGCTGCAGACGCTGTGCCAGCTGGAGCTCCACAGACCGCGGCTTCAGGCTGCCGAGGGCCAGCGAACGGAGCGCTCCCCTCCGGCGACCCCCGGTGGGGTCCTTTGTGTCTTTTTGTGCGTATCTAAAGGATTAATGAACTAATTCCAATTGTTTATCTGATACATAATTTACATCCAAGATATACAATAAAACATCCACATATTGATGTTTCATGGTGGCTTAATTTCAGTTTGATGTTTTCCCTTAGGATGAAAATAAAGGAAGTAAAGAGATAGAGATGTGAGTAAATGAGTGAAAATGTGTTTTTCTTATTGCTACAGTTTACCAATTTAGTTGGCAGTTATAATTAGAAGTGGCACGTCATCAGGAAAGTATTACTTTCTGCAGGCATGGGAGTCTGGACTGGTACCGGAACAGCCACGGTGCAGGATCATAAAATCAATAACGCACTGAAGGAGGCCATTCAGCCCAACAAGGCCACTCCAGCTTTTTGTAAGGCAATCCAGTTGAAGCATTTCTCCAGCTTTCCCATTAATAGGTATGAGGCTTCTGGAATTGAAACAGGGAGAGTTCAGGGCCAGTGTATTCCTGGCAGAGTGAAGGGCAAGGATGACAGAGTTAGGCAACCCTATTTAACCAGTGATATTGAGGCCCCATTCAGAATAAAGAAGGAAGTATATGTCGTTTAGACAAATGCGATCAAGCACATTACTCGAGGAATATCAGGAATATAGGATATACCAAAAAGGAAATATGTCTTGTTTTTGCTCTTCTAATTTCCTTGACAGTAGATATCCTTGACACATGTAAAGGAAAATGCTTAGAAATTGTTAGAAATTCTATTTGTACACCAAAAGCAAACCAGAAAGTAACTAAAAAAGTAACTATGGGAAGAACAGGACCCTTTAGAGATCTATCTGCAGGGCCGGATTTAGATGAAGAGAGGCCCTAAGCTGTTCCACTTGTGAGGTCCCCTCCGCGTTGGTTTTCAGCACTGGCGGCGAGGCAGCGACTGGACAGCCATGGCGGCCAAATCTCCCACAATTCAAAGTGAGGGTGAAAGTGCCCAGCGCCAACCAGTTGCCATTGCATGCGCAGGGCGGCCGATGATGTGCTGCCCGTGGTTTGTGCGCATGTGCAGGGGGGGGAGGACGTGCAGGCCGCAGCAATGCGCATGTGCAAGGCGTCCTGCCGTGCCGGCGGATGAGGAGCGTGCAGAGCCCGGCGGCCCGGACACGGATAGCGGAGGGAGATGGAGAGAGAGAAAGATAGAGAGGGTGGCCCGCCCACGGTTGAACGGTAGGTGTCCTGCCTTGGCTGGAGGCCCCCCTAGGCCTCGATGCCCTAAGCTTAAGCTTGTCTAGCTTATAGGTAAATCCAGCCCTGTCTATGTGGTTGGCTGTGTGTGGAGCCACAGGAGACTGGTAAGGTCGTAAATGAATGTCACTTGCCTATATTTATTATGGAGAAGGCCATGGAAGCCAAGGTATTCAGGGAAGAGAATGTTAATGTTTTGAAACATATGCACATTACAAAAGAGGAGGTGCATGTGGTCTTAAAGCTTATGGTCTTAGAGGGTAGATAAATCCCAGGCCACAGGTTGGTGAGCGTAACATAGGTGATGAGAAAGTTACTGAAGGAAATTCTGAAGGGCAGATGGTCCAGTTTTCCCCCCCAGGATAAGGGTATTTAAGACAAGAGAGCATAGATTTAATATGAGAGAGAAAATATGTGAAGATAATCTTTTTACACATAGGGTGGTGGGTGCATGGAACAAGATGCCAGAAGAGGTGATTGAAGTAGATACTATTACAACATTTAAAAGTCATTTAAACAGATATTTTGACAGGAAATAAATAGAGGGTCAAAGGACATGCTGAATAACTTTATAACTCATCGTTAACCCTGCATTTCTTTTCCATTAATTAGCAGACAGATTATTTTTAGAAATGCAGGGCTGAATCTGTTCCCAGCTCCCTTTCAGCCACTGTGATGCAGCCCATAACATCTTGCAGCGTAAGAATAGCCTTCTCTACCTGAATGGTTTGAATTCAAAATATTTTTTCTAATTACTATAAAGTTATGTCCTTTATGTCTGATATTTCCACCATAAGTGCATCTTTTCTCTATATACTTTATCTCAACCTTTCTCTAATTTTGAATGTCTATCAAAATGTTGGATGTTCCTCAACTTTATTACTAATCTATGTGATCAAGATCCATTCTCCCTGGTGTTGTGCTAGTAAATCCTATCTGCATCCTCTCTAAACTCTCCACCTATGTCCTACTCATCTTCTAAGTTGGTCACAAAGCCATCAATTCCATCATCTAGATTATTAACACATAGCGTGAAAAGTATCAGACACAACACTAACCCCTGCGGAACACCACTAGTCAATGGCAGCCAACCAGGGAAGGCCCACTCTTTGTCTTCTGCCAGTCAGCCAATCTTCCAAACCAGGCCCTACCACAGATCCATGTGGGACATCATTGTTTAGTTTATTTTAGTTTAGTTTAGAGGTACAGCACAGAAACAGGCCCTTCAGCCCAACAAGTCCACGCCGACCAGTGATCCCCGCACATTAACACTATCCTACAGACACTATGGCCAATTTACACATACGCCAAGCCAATTAACCTACAAACCTGTCGTATTTGGAGTGTGGGAGGAAACCGAAGATCTCGAAGTAAACCCAAGCGGCCATGGGGAAAACGCTCAAACTCCATACAGATAGCACCCATAGTCGGGTTCAAGCCCGGGTCTCCGGCGCTGCAAGTGCTGTAAGGCAGCAACCATACCGCCACACCACCATGTCGCCCTTTGTGAGTGGTTACAGACTTCCAGCCAGAATAACCCCCTTCAACCACAACCTTCTGTCATTTATCGATGCCAGTGCTAAAGCCATATGACCAAGTCACTGTTAATCCTGTACATCTTAATTGTCTTGATCATCCAACCATGGGGGACTTTATCAAATGCCTTAGTACAATCCATGTAGACATCCACTTTGACAGCCTTCCTCACAGTCCGCAACTCCAGCAATTTTTAGATCATCTGCAAACTTACTAACAAACTCATCTACATTCATGCCCAAGTCATTTATGAATATTATGAATAAGAGGTTGCAGCACAGATCTCTGCAGAACTCCACTGATCACAAACATCCAGCCTGAATATTGTTCTTCCACCACAACCTTTTGTCTTCTATAAGTAAGTCAGTTCTGAAGTCACTGTGAACCTCCGTGCATCTTAAACTTCTGTATCAGCATATCACGGGGGACTTTATCAAAAGCCTTACTACAATCCAAGTAGACAACATCCATCCCCAACCCTCATCTATCACCTTTGTTTTTTCTAATACTGCATTCTTCTGTCCATTCACCTATAACATCAGTTAACATTCTGCAGTTGTAGAGCCCTAGTGAGACCACATCTGGAGTATTGGGTGCAGTTTTGGTCCCCTAATTTGAGGAAGGACACTCTTGCTATTGAGGGAGTGCAGCGTAGGTTTACAAGGTTAATTCCTGGGATGGCGGGACTGTCATATGCTGAGAGAATGGAGCAGCAGGGCTTGTACACTCTGGAGTTTAGAAGGATGAGAGGAGATCTCATTGAAACAGATAGGATTGTTAAGGGTTTGGACACGATAGAGGCAGGAAACATGTTCCCGATGTTGGGGGAGTCCAGAACAAGGGGCCACAGTTTAAGAATAAGGAGTAAGCCATTTAGAACAGTGACGAGGAAACACTTTTTCTCACAGAGAGTGGCGAGTCTGTGGAATTCTCTGCCCGGGAATTAACCTTGTGAACCTACGCTGCACTCCCTCAAAAGCAAGAATGTCCTTCCTCAAGTTTGGAGACCAAAACTGCACACAATACTCCAGATGTGGTTTCACTATAGCCCTGCAAAACTGCAGGAGGACCTCTTTGCTCCTATACTCAACTCCTCATGTTATGAAGGCCCACATGTCATTCGCTTTCTTCACTTCCTGCTATACCTGCATGATTACTTTCAGTGACTGATGAACAAGGACCCCCAGATCCCGTTGTACTTCCCCTTTTCCCAAATTGACACCATTTAGATAATAATCTGCCTTCCTGTTTTTGCCACCAAAGTGGATAACCTCATATTTATCCACATTAAACTGCATCTGCCCACTCACCCAACCTGTCCAAGTCAACCTGCATCCTCATAGCATCCTCCTCAAAGTTCACACTGCCACCCAGCTTTGTGTCATCTGCAAATTTGCTAATGTTACTTTTAATCCCTTCATCCAAATCATTAATATATATTGTAAATAGCTGCGGTCCCAGCACCGAGCCTTGCGGTACCCAACTAGTCACTGCCTGCCATTCTGAAAGGGTACGTTAATTCCTACCCTTTGTTTCCTGTCTGACAACCAATTTTCTATCCGCGCTGTCTATCTGTCAGCCCCCCCCCCCCCCCCCCCCCCCCCCCCCCCCCCCCCCCCCCCCCATCGACGGGCTCTCCCTTGTCCATTATCCTGGTTACATTCTCAAAAAATTCCAGAAGTTTAGTCAAGCATGATTTCCCCTTTCTTAAATCCATGCTGACTCAGACCGATCCTGCTACTGCTATCCAATGTATGAAAGATATCTCTTTCATATCTGTCTATAATCTAGTTAAAAGACTTAATTCCTTTTTCTATTCATGTTATTTTGATATGGACCACTGTCACTTGGTTCCTCATAAAACTATTCTGTAGTTTAAGTGACCCTTAATAGATACCCTTGTCCTTGGAGTTACCTGCCATCATTAAGTGATGAACTACTAACATTTTTATAGACATTGATAACTCATCGGTATCAAAATATATGTGCCTGGATTAAGGATTTCCTCACAAACCGGCCCCAGACTGTGAGACTTGGCCCCCACCTCTCCTCCACTCGCAGGTTGAGTACCGGTTCCCCACAAGGCTGTGTGCTAAGCCCCCTCTTATACTGTCTCTACACCTACGACTGTAGTCCGGCCCACAACAACAACCGCATCGTCAAATTTGCTGACGACACTACTGTGGTCGGACTTATTTCAAAGGGAGACGAGGCAGCCTACAGAGAGGAAGTCCTGAAGTTGACAACCTGGTGCTCAGAAAACAATCTGGCTCTGAACACCAGGAAAACAAAAGAGCTCATTGTCGACTTCAGGAGGCACAGCACCGACTTAGTCCCCCTACACATTAACGGCGAGTGTGTGGAGAGGGTCAACACCTTCCGGTTTCTCGGCGTCCATATCGCGGCTGACATCTCCTGGATGGACAACACGACGGCGGTCATCAAGAAGGCTCAGCAGCGGCTGCACTTCCTGAGGGTCCTCAGGAAGCACAACCTGGACTCTAACCTGCTGCTGACCTTCTACCGCTCGTCCATCGAGAGCCTGCTGACATACTGCATTACAGCATGGTATGGCAGCTGCACCATGGCAGACAGGGAGAGGCTTCAGAGGGTAACCAGGACAGCGCAGAGGATCATTGGTTGCCCTCTCCCCTCCCTGATGGACATCTACACCTCCCGCTGCCTTAGCAGGGCAAAGAAGATCACCGAAGACAGCTCCCATCCTGCGTTTGGACTGTTCGACCTGCTGCCCTCTGGAAGGCGCTATAGGTGCATCAAATCCAGGACAAACAGACTCAGGAATAGCTGCTTCCCGAGAATTATATCTACCATAAATTCAAATCCACACATGCACTGACTACACCGCCCAACACGGACTTCCATCTGTATATATGTATATATGTATGTAGCGCCGTAGAATTTGTGCACCTATTCCCCCCCCCCATCTCCCTTCTGTTTTGTTTTTCTGTTTCTTGTTTTTTGTGTAAAATTGTATGTATGCACTGAGTACGAGCAGCTTTCAGTTTCACTGTACATGTATAGTGACAATAAATGGCATATCTAATATCTATACCTTAAGCATATCTCCACAGTAGTGTAATGAATGGTGGTGATGGGGGTCAATTAACATGAAAGGTTATCTATTGCCTTCTCCTACCTAGTAACAAAGACATGGAGTCAGTTCCCAAGTTCAATGTCTGGTTTCAATGGCCTTGGAGTATGTTAGTGTTATGTTGTTTAACAAAGTACATTTACAGTTATAAATGCTTGTTAATTTCCAAAGGAACTCTCTCAAATGGACGCTCACGGTGAAACTAGTAGCCTGGGTTCATAAGAGATAATGGACTGATTGCTGCAGGGAGGATACATGTAAACAGGGGTATTTTTTGAGACTGGTTCTAGTTTAAATGTAATAATATTTATGGGAGCACATTCATATACTCTATGTGGGGTGCCCATAAGTCAAGTGTTCATAGGCTTGGGAACAGCCCACATGTTCTCCTGTCTATTTAGGATGGAGAGGATTCCAGGGGAAGAGAGGATTAGGATACCTTGAAGGAGCAGGAAAACCTCTAGCAGTAAGTTCTGGATGTCTGCATTTAACAGGACATGTGTTTGCTCCTGAAATTACTATCAGTTTCATTTCATAATTATCATGAAATGAGACAGTTTCATTACAACCACAAAATTCTGACCTTTACTTCCTCTAGACCTCGTAAAGGGATTTATATTCCCAAAAGGTTGGACCACAAACCTCCATGATATTGTGCACTTAATATTAGTTATGCGATTGACTTTATGTTGACAATGATCAACGTATATTTGTCCTTGGTGCTGAGAGAAAGACATCAAATATTGTTCAATGATCTAATACTGAAGAATAATTTCAATGTACCCATTCCTGTAATAATAAAGGACCAATAAATCAGCGACCAAATGACACAATCAATAAATCTTTGCATATTTCTTTATGCTTTTGCATTGATAATGGCAAAAACAACACAACCTCATTGACACCTAACAAGGTGTTAACCTGCTTTGTGCTTATCAACACACTGATAAATGTAGTGTGATGAATGTTATTATGCAAGGAAATATTTACCTGAAGTAAGCCAATGAATCATTTTATATTTAAACATATATGTTGCACATTAATAAGATTATATGGTCATTTAATTAATTATTTCAAGATTGTTGAATGTGAGGCATTTACATTACATCACACGATGTTAGTTTATTATAGATTGCACATGAAAATATTAGAAAATAATCACTTGCATCCCTCAGACATAATTACAACACAAACTAACTTCCCTTTGTGTTGAAAGTTCTATGTGTTCATAACTCTTTATTGTTGTATGCCTTGATATAGTACATCATTGACTACATTTCCTGCTAACTTTAAGAACATGCAGCCTGAACTATGCACAAGGGTGAAATGGGTGAACCTTCTTATGACACTCTTTCCTTCCAACCTCCCTACATGCTCTATGTAATGGAGTGTCCCTATGCAGAATAAATAGAAAATATGCCCAAAGTAGAAACAAAGAACTACAGATGTTGGTTCACAAAATAAGACACAGAGTGCTGGAGTAACTCAACGGTTCAGGCAGCATCTCTGGAGAACATGGATTGGTGAAGCCTTGGGCCCGGGCCATTCTTCAGATCTCTAAAATATGTCCAGCTTTCTTTCAGCAAGGCAATAAGTTCCAATTTTTCAGTCAGTGGAGGGAACTAAATGAGGATTTCTGGAGCTGACAACCTGGTATGTAAACACAAAATGCTGGAGTAACTCAGCGGGTGAGGCAGCATCTCTGGATAGAAGGAATGGGTGATGTTTTGGGTCACCACCCTTCTTCAGACTGATGTCAAGGTAGTGGGGGGGACAGAGATAGAATGTAGTCGGAGACAGTAAGACTGGTGGGAGAACTGGGAAGGGGGAGGGGATGGAGAGAGAGGGAAACCAAGGGCTATTTGAAGTTAGAGAAGTCAATGTTCATACCACTGCAGCGTAAGCTACCCAAGCGAAATATGAGGTACTATTCCTTCAATTTGCGCTGGGCCTCACTCTGGACATGGAGGAGGCTCAGGACCGAAAGGTCATATTGCGAATGGGAGGGGGAGTTAAAGTGCTGAGCAACCGGGAGATCAGGTGGGTTAAGGCGGACTTAGCGAAGGTGTTCAGCGAAACGATCGCAGAGCCTGAGCTTCATCTCACTGATGTACAGGAGTTGACACCTGGAACAGCGGATACAGCAGATGAGGTTGTAGGCGGTGTAAGTGAACCTCTGTCTCACCTGAAAAGACTGTTGGGGTCCTTGGATGGAGTCAAGGGTGGAGGTGGTATGTAAGACAGTGCTCATAACAATTGATGAGCATTTTTTTTTACACCAATTGACCATTTCGATCAGGCAGCAAAACAAGTTATCAATTAAGAGGGAAAAATTCTGAATGTTTCAAAATAGAAATTAAATGCCTGTATATGAAAGTATGCCTAATCCCGCAAGCTGGGTAATAATAAAGCTATCTCAAAATTGTTTACTAACTAATTTAAGAATTAATTGAGCACTGACAAAATGACCTCTATTAAACCTAGGGGAGAAGCCATTCACTTAGATGAATATTAGGCAAGCAGAAAAAGGTTAATGGATTAATTCACAAGACAATCCATGAATAAGGAACAGCACAGAGGTAAAATGTAATGGTAAAACAAGCTGCAGTACTGCAAATGGCTACCAGAAAAAGGATGAACAAAATAGGCTTGAAACAGGGGACAAGAACTAATAAATTGTCTGAGCAATTATGTTCTCAAAGCGAGATATAGTAAGCTTTGCCTCCTCAAAAAATCAAAGGTCAATACATAAGGAGAAAGCTAAAAATACATGAAAAATTGAGATTCGTCAAATGATAAAATACCAGTGGTAGACATTTGTGTCGGGAAATAGATTGAGGGGATTTGCGGCTGGCTACTAATCAATGTGATGCAGCTAATTGATGTTTGGGGCATTCATATAGATTGGAAACAGGCTCTGCGGAACGGATGATCAGAAAGACAACTACACATACACTGGTTTCATTTCATTTCCATATAACATAATGGAATCATTTAAGTGGAGCGATGCTGAGGCTTATCTATTCATCAATGATCTAGTGAAGAGTTGAACTTCAGTTTGGGAAGATTTTGTCATTTCTCGTGTCCCATTTATTTGAGGAAGTGACATTCCACGCTAATCCAATGAAATTAAGCACAGGAAAATAGGAGCAGGAGCAGACCAACATGCTCCTCTCTGCTCCCAAACCCCTACCCCTACCTCCCCCATTTATTCAATATTTTCATGGGTGCTCTATGCTGCCTTAACTCTGCCTTATGCACCAGTTCTGCATAGCACTTCCATGACCATTCAAATATTTATCTATAGCCACCTTAAATACATCTAATGATCCACCAACCTTGGGGGCAGAGAATTCCAGACATTTACAACCCGCCAAGAGATAATGTTTCTTTGCACCTCAGCTTTAAGGTCACCTCCATATCTTGTACCAATGTCCCATACATGAAAACATTAGTTTTAGTTGTGTTTAGTTTATTATTGTCACGTGTACTGAGGATCGTTGAAAATCTTTTTGTGCTGTCCAGTCAATGAAAAGACTTTACATGATTACAGTCAAGTCGTCCACAATGTACAGATACAGGATAATAATAAAAGATTTAGTGCAAGATAAAGTTTAGTAAATTCCGATTAAACATAGTCCGAGGGTCTTCAATGAGGTAAATGTTAGGTCAGGACCGCACACTAGTTGGTGATAGGATGGTTTAGTTGCCTGATAACAAATAAAAAGAAACTGTTCCTGAACCTGAATGTATGCATTTTCACATTTCTGTACCTTGTGCCTGATGGGAGAGGAAGAAGAGGGAGTGACCAGGGATGAGACTCATTCTTGATTATACTGGTGGCTGAGGCATTGTCAAGTGTAGATGTAGTCAATGGAGGGAAGTTGGTTTGCATGATGGTCTGGATTATGTCCACAACTGCAATTTCTTGCGGTCTTGGATGGGGCTGTACCCAAACCATGATGTGATGCATCCCGATAAAATGTTTTCTATGGTGCATCTGTAGAAGGTGCTGTTATTTAAACTTAGCTTAACTACTATCTTAAGAATATTTGCATTGTCCTCAAGGATGAAAACTGATGCAAAAAGAATGATTTAACATATTTTCCATCTCTTTGTTTACTGTTATTAATTCATCAGCATTCTCTGGAAGTTCCATAATTGCCAACCATTTTACTCATATTTATATATCCATAGCAAATCCTACCATCTGTTTTGATATTATATAACATGTTCCTCTCCTAATCAATGTTCTCCCTTCTTAAGAGATTTTTAATCTTTTCCTACTGGATCCTAAAAATGTTCCTGTCCTCTGGTCTATTATTTGCCTTTGCTATTTTGTACGTCCTACTTTTGGATTTAACATTATCGTCGACATTGTTTGATCAACTGGCTTGTGCTCCTTTCTCATGGAATCCCTCCTTTTAATTGCAATAAATTCCTGCCGAGTGTTATGAGCCTTTGTTTGAATATCTACCACTGTTCACCTACTAACCTGTCTTCTTGACTTATTTTCCCAGCTAACCTTGATGAAAATAAGGTCAGTGCCAGGGTGAGTGGATGGTGGCGAGGATGAAATCGGTTGAGATGTGGGAGAGGATCAAAGCCTTTATTTAATAACCGTACGATCGAGGATCAAGCCTTGTGGTTGAGGTTTGGAGTTTGGAGTTGGGGCAGAATCACAGATTGAGGAGGTACCATTTGATGACAGGAAGGGAAGGAGGAAGGTAACTATGGGCTTAGATTGCTGGTGTCCCAGACTAGCATTGTACAATGAGAATGTGATTATCCAGGACTATGTGGATTACTTACACTGGTAGTGTTCTAACAGGAGCATTGCACAGGAAGTCAATGCTTAATGTGCATCTGACACCGAAGGACTCAGTCTAATTTAGGAGCTGGAAATGGCTGTTATTATGTTTCACTCCATCCAAAGTGCACTTCCAATCATACAATGTTGATATAAATAGCAGTATATGACATAATTTATTTTCTTTTTTGGTGTTATACAAGACAGGAATCATAAAAGGCCTTTAAAATCTATGGTTAATTGCTTGAAGTTTGGGTTGAGCATTCTCGTGAACTTCGATGAAATGCATTTCTGGATGTTAAGATTACATCCTTTGATAGACCAAGTTCCTTTTGCTAAGCAATGCCCATGTTGCTCACTCTCATCTTTAGTTGCCTCTCTCTGCACACAAATCAGATTATGGGGATGACACCAGTGGCCTGGGTCCATAGAAAGGCATAGATTCAGATCTCTGCAAGCTCAGTTCTTATGTGCACCTCAAGCATTATAAGGGTCGATAAATAGCCCCACTGAATTCAGTACTGAAAAGTATTAATTTTATGGAGTTTTTTGTAGCTGATAAATTGGCAAATGAATAATTGATAATGTAGTTCCATATCAGTATAAATGTACAAAATCAGTATCGTATAAACATGATAAATGTAATTCCCTATCATATGCATTTTTTTCTTAATTATTCTATATTTTCCAATGTTTCATGATCAACTGTCCACAGCAGAAGAAGTTTACACATGAACAATCCATTACGGAACAGGAATATGTCTGATCTGCTATTTAATGAGATTGTTACTGATTGTGCTCAGCCACTCCCATCAATGACCTCTCATGTTTAAACAGTAACTACCAGTTCAGGAATCTCTCACAAGATAAAATATCCTTTCCATATCCATCTTATAAATACCTCATAGGATCTTGTATGTTTCAATTAAGGTATCCCAATGTAAATCCTGGCCAAAATGGAGCAGGAATAGAACCAAAATTTAGCAGAGGACTCATGCATTGCAAGGCCATTTTGGTCAAGTCTGTGTTTCTGTATATAAAAGGCAAGCTCCTGACTAGTGCCAGGAAGTCTAAGTCCCAGATCAATGTTGCAGATACAAAATGTATGAGTATCTCTTCCATTGTCACAATGAATGAGATTCTTGCAAGGACCCCCAAAGAATTATAACTGCATGAAGTTGATTGGTTTGCTGCAAGAGAATTGTAAATAGTGTAAATGATGTTGCAAGACAGTTATCTTGCTTGTTGTTGATTGGCCAACTTGTTAAGTCCTGGCAGGATTGTTTTGGGTTCCAGAGTAAATGTTGCATTATTCAGTTAGTTAGCTTCCTTCCAGAAGCTTCTCCTGGAAACAATGTATGGGAGACTGTAATTGGTTTGGGGAACTGTCAATAATGTATTTATGTGATTAATATGTTTGATTGGACTGTAAAGAGACCACCCCTATGTAGTTCGGCTCCTCAAGGTTCGTTGACCTATAAAAGGTGGCTCCATCTTAAATCGAGGTTGATCTTCTGGAGGAACGCTTGGGACTGTGTGACCTTCTGGAATGTTTCTGCTTGCACGAGGCTGAAGGGCTTGGCCAGGCAGCGACAAGGATCAAACCCATGGTGGTTTAGGTATCATATCGGGGAATTTGCTGATCAATCTAAAAATAAAGTTTAGTTGTTCCAGTGCTTGACTCAGTGTTTTTTGACTGAACTAGACTGGGGGGTAAGCTTGAGAAGAGCGTATTTACACCCTCACCCTTCCAAACGCTAGCACGTGCAACCTTTCTTCAAATGACAACATGCCCACGTATCAGTCTGATCATTCTTGCCAGATTCATTGATCACATGTGCTTAGCAGTATTTTCCAGCAGTTTATTTCTTTGCAACAATCTGATAAACCTCAATAACTTCAATACAGACACAAAATGCTGGAGTAACTCAGCAGGTCAAGCAGCATCTCTGGAGAAAATAAATAGATGATGTTTCTGGACGAGACCCTTCTTCAGACTGCAGAAGGGTCTCGACCTGAAACATCACCTAATCCTTTTCTCCTGAGATGCTGCCTGACCCACTGAGTTATTCCAGCATTTTGTGTCTATCTTCGGTGTAAACCAACATCTGCAGTTCCTTCCCACATAACTATAACTTCAATGCTGAATGTTCAGATGAGTGAATATACAATGGTTACATTCTTGCAACCTGATTTCTATAAAGCTGGTCTGAATGTAGATTTAATCATGCTTCTATTTAAATCACGCCTACAGGTGAAACAAGCAAATGATTCTGACTGAAGGACACCATTCTGTTTTGCCTCACTGCACCTGGCACATTGAACACAATGTAAAAGACATTGATTCAATAGTATTCCAGTCCCTCATTTGCAAACTCTTACCAATGCAAAACACACCATTGCTATTCAGGTAGTTTTGAACATTGATTAACAAAAGATTGATTCAGGCTGTGCTGCAGAGGAGTATGAGCTGAATAGAGGTCCATTTTATCTCAATTGAGATGATAAATAATTTAGCAAAATTTCCCTGCAAGATGGTACACGGAAAGAATATTTGATTGCATTAACTAAAAATTCAAAAGGCAAAACAGTAATATCTGTTGAGTATTATCCAGAACATGTGTTTTATAGCTTGGTTTCAATTGATTACAAAATATCAATTTCAGCAATCGATCTGTGCCACCTCATCACTGCGATTTAACGATGGTATAATTATAGCAGCGATGTTTCTTTTTGTAACAGCAAAAATCAAAGCACTCACTTATACTACAAGTTGTAAGAACATTCCTCGAGATAATTAATATTAATTCTATCATTCATTTTTAATAAAGTGGCTGCAGGCCTTTGGAAAATGGTGTGTTCTTTTTTGTAGTACAAGAATCTAGAGTTTCAGGCTCTCCTCCTGCAAAATTCCAGGATTCACCAATTTACCTTAAGCTTTCCATAACAGGTTATCCCAATAAAACCTGAAAGCATTTCCATGAGGACAATTCAAGATCCTCAGACATATTCTCAGCACTTTATAACAACCCAACAATATGAATATGATAATACTCAACTCAGCACCCGCTGAGTTTCTCCAGCCTTTTTGTGTAACCTTCGATTCTCCAGCATCTGCAGTTCCTTCTTAAAGAATATGAATATTGAATTCAGCAGCTTCAGCGAATACTCCCCCACTCTCCCTTTTTTCTTTCTTGCACCCCTACCCCCACCCTGGTGTGTTCCCATTTCTCCATATATCTCCCTCCCAACCCAGTCACTCTGTTCCTTTCCCATCTTTCATACACTCCTCTCCCCCCCCATCCCCCATTTATCTTTTATTCCCCTTCTTTTCCCTCTCTCATTTCCTACCCATATCCCCCCCCCCCCCTGTGGTTTTACATTACGTTCCTCCTCTCCTCTCCTTATCTAACACCTTTTTACTTTGAGTTTTTGTCCACCCATTGGCTAATCCAACCCCCCCTCACCTGTATAACTTATCACTGCCAGGCTTTGTTGTGCCCCCACCTCTCTTTTCCAACATTCACCTCTGTCTCCAATCAGTCTAAAGACGTTTCCTGACCCCCTCCCTACCAATCTCCTCCCCGGGTGCTATCTGACCTGTTGAGCTCCCTTTCTTGGAATATAGAAAAGTACACAGAGAGTGGTGGATCTCTGGAACTCTCTGCCACAGAAGGTAGTTGAGGCCAGTTCATTGGCTATATTTAAGAGGGAGTTAGATGTGGTCCTTGTGGCTAAAGGGATCAGGGGGTATGGAGAGAAGGCAGGTACAGGATACTGAGTTGGATGATCAGCCATGATCATATTGAATGGCGGTGCAGGCTCGAAGGGCCGAATGGCCTACTCCTGCACCTATTTTCTATGTTTCTATGTTACAGCATAAGAATCACATGCCCATTCTGGCCCACATGCCTGTGTCGAAAATGATGCCAAGCCAAACTAATGTCGTCTGCCTGCATATGATTCACATCTCTCCATTTGCCTTACATCCATGTGCCAAACCAAAAATCCCTTAAATGCCACCACCATATCTGCCTCCACCTACGTATCCGGCAGCATGTTCCAGGCATAAATTACCTCTTGTGTAAAAACAAACTTGGCCCACACATCTCCTTTCTCTTTGTTCCATTCATCTTAAAACTATGCCCTCTAGTATTTGACATTCCACCCTGAGAAAAAAAGTTCTGACTGTCTCCGCTAACTATCCCTCTCATAATATTGTATACTTCTAATCAGGTCTCACCTCAGCCACCGACACTTCAAAGAAAACAACCTAGGTTTGTCCAACCTCCTTATAGCTCTAGTCCATGCAGCATTCAGGTAAAGCTATTTGACACCTTAACCAAAACCTTCACATTTTTCCTGTATTGGGGTGACCAGAACTGTATACAATGCATCAAATGCAGCCTGATCAAAATCCTATAAAGTTGCATCATGACTTCTTGACTCTTACACTAAATGCCCTTTCAGGGAGCTACGGACTGTATCATTTTCCCTTATTTTAGACATTCCAAAGTGTAACCCCTTACACAAAGCTGATTGCCAAGCCTATCAAAACCTTTGAATATTTCTACCTATCTACCTATAAGGGATATAACATCTGAGTACTGTTTGTAAATTAAAGGCCTGATAGTTTGGGCCCCAATGTTTAAATTTCATTTGCATATGGTGGAAAACCCAATTTACTGCAAAATCTATGTTATTCATTTATTACAGCCCATAACTTTCCCTTCCATCTATCTCACTGTCCCTTGCCTTTTGGGCTATGCATTCTGATTTGGCCAATTTCTAATGTGTCACTTTATCAGTTATTGCCATTGTCCATGAAAACTGTGCAGAATGCATCACCCCATCTCATTAGTCACTGTAAAATCCTGTTAATTTAATTAAACATGATCTACATTGCACAAATCAATGATAACAATGTCTGATCAGTCCATACTCTTTCAGTAATCAAATACTTTATCTCTAATTACTGTCTTCTTCAGCATTTGCACCACTGATGCAAGGCCTTTCACAAATAATTTCCCACTATTACATATAATGTAATATTTGCCATTCTAAACAGGACAAGCAACAATATGGGCTCTTCCAAATGGATGCTGACCTCTGTGTGATTATCCAGTGGGGGTGGTGATCCAGGTAATCTGCCATGCCTGAACACAATAACAGTGCATACTATCGTTGTGTCCTTGGGGCAAGACACTTCACCCACCTTTGCCTGTGTGTAAATGTAATGTAATTATGTGAAGCACTTTGGGATCAATGCAAGTTGACTAAAAATGTGCTATATAAATAATTATTTATTTATAATTATTAACAGGAAATCACAACCACAATGCCCAAGTTTACATTTCTAGACAAATAGCAAATTTACTTTCTCTTTCACAGCACTTTTTTTTGTGATGACACATGCCAGCCCAGTATAGAGGCACCTCTAAAACATTACAAACTAGATTGGTGTGCAGCAGCCAATAACATCACGTGAACTGTTATATGCGTACTGGTACCCTTTTGTCTCACAAATACATATACATACATACTGAACTTTTTCATTAGATTGTGTACACTACTGTGTAGTACATAGCGACACCCACACATACATCTGCATTGCAGAATACATTTAACAAAAAAACACATCTGTCTAATTAATTTCTCTGCACTTGTGATGCTGTATCATGTGTACCAGGAGAATGTAATCTTAATGTAACATAACATAAGTTAATACTATATCTGTGTTAGTGCTTTGGGCGGTATGGTGGCACAGAGGTAGAGTTGCTGGTTTACAGCACTTGCACCACCGGAGGCCCGGGTTCGATCCGACAACGGGTGCTATTTGTATGAAGTTTGTATGTTCTCCCCGTGACCACGCGGGTTTTCTCCGAGATCTTCGTTTTCCTCCCACACTCCAAAGAAATCCAGGTTTGTATGTTAATTGGGTTGGTATAAGTGTAAATTGTCCCTAGTGTGTGTAGGTCGCAGGTCAGTGTGGACTCAGTGGGCCAAAGTTGTACCTCTAAACTAAACTAAACTTTTTATGGATTGTTCAACCACTTTGTGTGCATCCACGGACCCCAGTATATTCGTAATCAGAACTTTGGATGGATGATACGGCAACTCAAGTGTTTATATTTCATTTGGGTTGTTGAGGATCAATGAGCACCCTATGAACTAACTGATTGCAATTCATCAAATCTAATCAGTGGCTGCATTTACTTGCAAATGTTAAATGAAATGGAAATTGGGCTGTATTGAAATAAAGGAAATAATTCAGGTTATAGAAATCCTAAATAAAAACTGTGCACATCTTGTCAAATCCACAAATATTTTGGGTTTAGAAATATAGAAAATAGGTGCAGGAGTGGGCCATTCTGCCCTTCGAGCCTGCACCATCATTCAATATGATCATGGCTGATCATCCAACTCAGTATCCTGTACCTGCCTTCTCTCCATACCCCCTGATCCCTTTAGCCACAAGGGCCACATCTAACTCCCTCTTAGATATAGCCAATGAACTGGCCTCAACTACCTTTTGAGGCAGAGAATTCCAGAGATTCACCACTCTCTGTGTGAAAAATGTTTTCTTCATCTCGGTCCTAAAAGATTTCCCCCTTATCCTTAAACTGTGACCCCTTGTTCTCAGGGCCGGATTTAGATGAAGAGCTATTTCACTTGTGAGACCCCCCCTCCCAATCCCCCACCCCACGACTAGAGGATCATGACTACCCGACAGTGACAGTGTGACACTTTTAGATCCTACTGCATGTTGTCATTAAACAGTTGGTTTTAAAATACATATTGGATTCACCGCGGAGCAGGCGATGCTTTACCTGGATCGCCGCTTAAAGATCTGGAGTGTTGGGCCTGCTGCTTCAACATCATGGAAATGTGGTTTGCGGAACTCCCAGCCTCAGGCTGCGCTGATTACAAAATAGCGGATCCTTTTGCCGAGGGCCGCCAGCGTGAATCTCCACCCAGCTCAGCCTGTGGACATCGGGAGCCGCGGTCTCCGGTAGGAAGTGGCCGATTTGGAATTCCAAACCGCTGAGGATGTTCCCCCGGTCCGACGTCGGATGGTGACCTGCAAATTTCATTGTACCAATGGCCATGAGGGGGGGTCCAAGAGGACGGGGTTCGGTGGAGACGGGGAAAGAGATCATCAATGGGGGCGAGAACTCCTTCCCATGGAAGAACGGTGTGAGGCGGAGGCGTCAGAAGAAGAGCTCCAAATTCTAGCGAGTACAAGCCGAGTCTATCCAGTCTTTCATCATATGAAAGTCCTGACATCCCAGGAATCAGTCTGGTGAACCTTCTCTGTACTCCCTCTATGGCAAGAATGTCCTTCCGCAGATTAGGAGACCAAAATTGTATGCAATACTCCAGGTGTGGTCTCACCAAGACCCTGTACAACTGCAGTAGAACCTCCCTGCTCCTATGTGGAGGGGGAGGGGGAAGAAAGGGGTAGACGGGGAGGGGGATGTGAGAGGGAATGGAGATGAGGGAGGGGGAGGTGGGTCATTCCCTCATGGTCCAGGGGCAACGCTCCCGCCCCTCCTGTCACCGTGCTTCACACACATAGCCCCGGCTCCACCCCCCTCTCTCCCTGGGAAGACGCAGTGAACAATACAGGGAGGGACGGGCCGGAGGTTGGAGCAACGTTTACAAACATCGGCCTCAGCTCCCACCGGTCCGCCCGGACACTGGCATCCGCTCCTGCCGCCGGCCCTCTCCCTCCCTTCTCTTCTTCCCTCCCTCCCTCCTTTCTCTTTTCCCTTCTCTCATTCACTCCATCCCTTCTTTCTCTCCTTCCCTCCCTCCTTTCTCTACTTCCTTCCCTCACTCCCTTCTGTCCTTCCTCCCTTCTCTCCCCCTCTCCCTCCCTTCTCTCCTTCCCTCCCTCACACACATCATGCACAGACAACTAACACACAAAACTAAGTTAGGATGGGGTAGAAGCCCAAAGGGTAGGATGGGGCTGAAGCCCAAAATGTAATGCCTGGACTGGTTTTTCACCAATGGTTATTGGTTTTTCAGGATCTATTTAATTAAATCACTTTTTTTTTCATTTCACAGTCACTAAAACAAGTGATATTGTAACTGTGTACTTTTCAGAGGTGACCTACACATTTTGTTTGTTACTTGTAGGCTTACATGTATGCAATTTTATATTAAAATGTAGCTTAGATCTGTTTGGTCCATGAAGTCGCATACTCTTTTTTGCGCACATTTTGCTTACTTTCCATTCTACCATAGAGATATAAAGTCTATAATAGACTTTAATTATATTCCTATGATTCTACAGACCTTGGCTGGGAACCTGGGGCTCACCAAAATTGTTCCCAATTGGGCCCAGCACCTCCTAAGGCCGGCCCTGGGTGAGGCCTCTGCTGAGGACAGACCGTTCGGTATCTGAGAGGGGGAGGTCAGGGGGGATGGTGACACATGGCAGGGATGGGGGCTGGGGCATGAGGAAGGCAGGTTAGTGGACTGAGGCCAAGGCAATAGACAATAGATAATCAACAATAGACAATAGGTGCAGGAGTAGACCATTTGGCCCTTTGAGCCAGCACCGCCATTCAATGTGATCATGGCTGATCATCCACAATCAGTACCCCGTTCCTGCCTTCTCCCCATATCCCCTGACTCCGCTATTTTTAAGAGCCCCATCTAGCTCTCTTTTGAAAGCATCCAGAGAACCGGCCTTCACCGCCCTCTGAGGCAGAAAATTCCACAGACACCCCACACTGTGAGAAATAGTGTTTCCACTTCTCTGTTCTAAATGGCTTACTCCTTATTCTTAAACTGTGGCCCCTGGTTCTGGATGCCTGGTGGAGGGGTGGTGGGTGGTCAGGGGGTAGGGAGGTATGAGGATTGTAGTGTGGGTGGGGAAGAGCTGGGGTCACATGGTTTGAGGGTAATGGGGAAGACCCAGCGGAACAGCCTCTGAGATTACTAGGGTTGGCTGAAAAGCACTAGGACCCAGCGCAGTCAAATTCAGGGGAGTGGGAGTCTGCAGCATGGAAGCTTCAGGCCAGGCTGCAGGTAAGGCGACGGCGGTGGCTGCGGGTTGCTGGAGGGCGGTGGAGTGGCCAGGGTCAGCGAGCAAAGGGTAGGAGGTCCCGGTGGGCGGATGATCGGTGGGGTGGTGAGATTCGACAGGTCCGGTGAGGCAGCGAGGTGAGTAGGCCCCCCTAGATCACGAGGCCCTAAGCTTAAGCTTGTCTAGCTTATACGTAAATCCGGCCCTGCTTGTTCTGGACTTCCCCAACATCGGGAACAATCTTCCTGCATCTAGCCTGTCCAACCACTTAAGAATTTTGTAAGTTTCTATAAGATCCCCCCTCAATCTACTAAATTCCAGCGAGTACAAGCCGAGTCTATCCAGTCTTTCTCCATATGAAAGTCCTGCCATGCCAGGAATGAGTCTGGTGAACCTTCTCTGTACTCCCTCTATGGCAAGAATGTCTTTCCTCAGATTAGGAGACCAAAACTGTACGCAATACTCCAGGTGTGGTCTCACCAAGACCCTGTAAACTGCAGTAGAACCTCCCTGCTCCTATACTCAAATCCTTTTGCTATGAATGCTAACATACCATTCGCTTTCTTCACTGCCTGCTGCACCTGCATGCCTACTTTTAATGAATGGTGTACCATGACACCCAGGTCTCGTTGCATCTCCCCATTTCCTAATCGGCCACCATTCAGATAATAGTCTGCTTTCCTGTTTTTGCCACCAAAGTGGATAACCTCACATTTATCCACATTATACTGCATCTGCCATGCATTTGCCCACTCACCCAGCCTATCCAAGTCACCTTGCAGCCTCCTAGCATCCTCCTCACAGCTAACACTGCCCCCCCAGCTTCGTGTCATCCGCAAACTTGGAGATGTTGCATTCAATTCCCTCTCCAAATCATTAATATATATTGTAAATAGCTGGGGTCCCAGCACTGAGCCCCACTAGTCATTGCCTGCCATTCTGAAAAGGACCCGTTTACTCCTACTCTTTGCTTCCTGTCTGCCAGCCAGTTCTCTATCCACATCAATACTGAACCCCCAATGCCGTGTGCTTTAATTTTGTATACTAATCTCTTATGTGGGACCTTGTCGAAAGCCTTCTGAAAGTCCAGATATAACACATCCACAGGTTCTCCATTATCCACTCTACTAGTTACATCCTCAAAAAATTCTATAAGATTCGTCAGACATGATTTACCTTTCATAAATCCATGCTGACTTTGTCCAATGATTTCACCACTTTCCAAATGTGCTGCTATCCCATCTTTAATACTGATTCTAGCAGTTTCCCCACTATCGATGTTAGACTAACTGGTCTGTAATTCCCCCTTTTCTCTCTTCCTCCCTTTTTAAAAAGTGGGGTTATATTAGCTACCCTCCAATCCTCAGGAACTACTCCAGAATCTAAAACGTTTTGAAAAATTATCACTAATGCATCCACTATTTCTGGGGCTACTTCCTTAAGTTGCAGCCTATCTGGCCCTGGGGATTTATCGGCCTTTAATCCATTCAATTTACCTAACACCACTTCCCGGCTAACCTGGATTTCACTCAGTTCCTCCATCTCATTTGACCCCCGGTCTCCAGCTATTTCCGGCAGATTATTTATGTCTTCCTTAGTGAAGACAGAACCAAAGTAGTTATTCAATTGGTCTGCCATGTCCTTGTTCCCCATGATCAATTCACCTGTTTCTGACTGCAAGGGACCTACATTTGTTTTAACTAATCTTTTTCTCCTCACATATCTATAAAAACTTTTGCAGTCAGTTTTTATGTTCCCTGCCAGTTTTCTTTCATAATCAATTTTCCCTTTCCTAATTAAGCCCTTTGTCCTCCTCTGCTGGACTGAATTTTTCCCAGTCCTCTGATAGGCTGCTTTTTCTGGCTAATTTGTATGCTTCATCTTTTGTTTTGATACTATCCCTGATTTCCCTTGTTATCCATGGATGCACTACCTTCCCTGATTTATTCTTTTGCCAAACTGGGATGAACAATTGTTGTAGTTCATCCATGCAGTCTTTAAATGCCTTCCATTGCATATCCACCGTCAACCCTTTAAGAATCAATTGCCAGTCTATCTTGGCCAATTCACGTCTCATACCCTCAAAGTAACCTTTCTTTAAGTTCAGGACCCTTGTTTCTGAATTAACTATGTCACTCTCCATCCTAATGAAGAACTCAACCATATTATGGTCACTCTTGCCCAATGGGCCACGCACAACAAGACTGCTAACTAACCCTTCCTCATTACTCAATACCCAGTCTAGAATAGCCTGCTCTCTCATCGGTTCCTCTACATGTTGGTTTAGAAAACTATCCCGCATACATTCCAAGAAATCCTCTTCCTCAGGAGACCTGAGGAAGTTTGTCAGGAGACCCTTGTTTTTTCATACTTCTGCAGATCTAGACTTTGTTCTTAAGTTAATGTTGGGTTAAATGTTAGACATTGTAAGCAGGGTACACAAAATGTTAAATGGAAATGCAAAGGTTGCTATCTAAGATTCAGTTTCTCTTTCCAAAGTTGCTACCTGAATTGCTGAATGTTTCCAGCATTTTCTGCTTATATTTCAGATTTTGAGAACACGTAGTTTATTTTTATATGTAATCAAAGTTTCAGTACTCTGCAAATTTATGAATATGACATTTTGCTATCTGGCTCGTGTACTGAGTACTATGTGTACTATGAAAAGCTTTCTGTTGCGTGTTATCCAATCAGCAATAAATCCATACATGATTAATCTCCGTTTATGCATGTATATGTTTATTGACTCTTAATTGCTGTCAGTCAACCTCCCCAGTACTGAAAATTATCAATTATAAAAATGGTTTCATTCCTTCAGCTGATTATTGATGTTGAAGGTTTAAAACTTGTTTTATTTTATTTTCAGTCTTTTTTTGTTTCACTTCATTAATCCAATCCTTGTGTCTTCTTCAATTTTTTAAAGTATCTGACACTGAACTCACCCACTCTAACCTACATTTTCTTTTCAATCCCTGTGCTGTTTGTTTCAGAATCTTCAATCGAGAATAAATGAAGAACGTTACACTTGCTCTCTTGACACACGAATCAACAGAATTTTCTGGCTGCAAAATTATCAACTGATATTTTCAAGAATCTGCCATATCAGAATTTAAATCCATTAGCAGACTAGGGCAATAGACAATAGACAATAGGTCCAGGAGTAGACCATTCGGCCCTTCAAGCCAGCACCACCATTCAATGTGATCATGGCTCATCATCCCCAATCAGTACACCGTTCCTGCCTTCTCCCCATATCCCCTGATTCCGCTATCTTTAAGAGCCCTATCTAGTTCTCTCTTGAAAGTATCCAGAGAACCGGCCTCCACCGCCCTCTGAGACAATGAATTCCACAGACTCACAACTCTCTGTGAGAAAAAGTGTTTCCTCATCTCCGTTCTAAATGGCTTAAAAACTGTGGCCCCTGGTTCTGGACTCCCCAACATCGGGAACATGTTTCCTGCCTCTAGCATGTCCAAACCCTTAACAATCTTATATGTTTTAATAAGATCCCCTCTCATCTTTTAAAACTCCAGAGTATACAAGCCCAGCCGCTCTATTCTCTCAGAATATGACAGTCCCGCCGTCCCAGGATTTAATCTTGTAAACCTATGCTGGACTCCCTCAATAACAAGAATGTCCTTCCTCAAATTAGGGGACCAAAACTGCACACAATACTCCAGGTGTGGTCTCACTAGGGCCCTGTACAACTGCAGAAGGACCTTAGGGCCCTGTACAACTGCAGAAGGACCTCTTTGCTCCTATAATCGACTCCTCTTGTTATAAAGGCTAAAATGCCATTCACTTTCTTCACTGCCTGCTGTAACTGCATGCTTACTTTCATACTGATGAACAAAGACCCCCAGATCCCGTTGTACTTCCCCTTTTCCGAACTTGATGCCATTTAGATAGTAATCTGCCTTCTGTTTTTTTATACCAAAGTGGATAACCTCACATTTATCAACATTAAACTTCATCTGCCATGCATCTGCTCCCTCCCCCAACCTGTCCTGCATTCTCATAGCATCCTCCTCACAGTTCACACTGCCACCCAGCTTTGTGTCATCTGCAAATTTGCTAATGTTACTTTGAATCCCTTCATCCAAATCATTGATGTATATTGTAAATAGCTGCGGTACCAGCACCGAGCCTTGCGGTACCCCACTAGTCACTGCCTGCCATTCTGAAAGGGACCCATTAATCCCTACTCTTTGATTCCTGTCTTCCAACCAATGTTATATCCATGTCAGCACTCTACCCCCAATACCATGTGCCCTAATTTTGCCCACTAATCTCCTGTGTGGGACTTTATCAAATTATTTCTGAAAGTCCAGGTACACTACATCCACTGGCTTCTCCCTTGTCCATTTTCCTAGTTACATCCTCAAAAAATTCCAGAAGATTAGTCAAGCATGATTTTCCCTTCATAAATCTATGCTGACTCAGACCGATCCTGTTACTGCTATCCAAATGTGCGGCTATTTCATCTTTTATAATTGACTCCAGCATCTTCCCCACCACCGATGTCAGGCTAACTGGTCTATAGTTCCCTGTGTTCTCTCTCCCGCCTTTCTGAAAAAGTGGGATAACATTAGCTACCCTCCAATCCACAGAAACTGATCCTGAGTCTATAGAACATTGGAATATTATCACCAATGCATCCACGATTTCTAGAGCCATTTCCTGAAGGACCATGTGGATTTCCTTCAGTTTCTCCGTCACCCCAGATCCTCTGGCCACTACTATATCAGGAAGATTTTTTGTGTCCTCCTTAGTGAGATCCAAAGTACCTGTT
This sequence comes from Leucoraja erinaceus, assembly GCF_028641065.1. NCBI lineage: Eukaryota > Metazoa > Chordata > Chondrichthyes > Rajiformes > Rajidae > Leucoraja > Leucoraja erinaceus. Next base: position 46,669,657 of record NC_073378.1, on the reverse strand, counting down.
CAACTCATCTGCCATTTCCTTGTTCCCCATAATAAATTCACCTTTTTCGGTCTTCAAGGGTCCAACTTTGGTCTTAACTAATTTTTTCCTATTCACACACCTAAAGAAGCTTTTACTATCCTCCTTTATATTCTCGTCTAGCTTACCTTCGTACCTCATATTTTCTCCCTGTATTGTCTTTTTAGTTATCTTCTGTTGCTCTTTAAACATTGCCCAATCCTCTTGCTTCCCGCTCATCTTTGCTATGTTGTACTTCTTCTCTTTTATTTTTATACAGTCCCTGACATCCCCTGTCAGCCACGGTCACCCCTTATGCCCCTGTCCCACTTAGGAAACCTGAATGGAAACCTCTGGAGACTTTGCACCCCACCCAAGGTTCCAATGCTAGTTGAAGGTGGATGCTGGAGATTGCAGGTCGTGGTTCCACTATCTGCAACCTCCGGCAACCACCTTCAACTAGCATCGTAACCGGCTTCGACTAAAAAATTACCGATTTTTAAAACGGCAACCTGTTTGTAGGTGCGGCCGGTTTTAAATTTTTTGAAATAATCGCCGGAACATAGAAGAAGAGGAAACCACTTTCGACCATTAGGGAGACTGAAAAAACCCTCCGGGAACCTCTGGGAACCGCACGGAAACCTTGGGTGGGGCGCAAAGTCTCCAGAGGTTTCCGTTCAGTTTTCCTAAGTGTGACAGGGCATTACTCCCCTTGGAATCTTTTTTCCTCCAAGGAATGAACTGATCCTGCATCTTCTGTATTATACCTAGAAACACCTGCTATTGTTTCTGCCGGGCTATCTTTCCAGTCAACTTTGGCCAGCTCCTCCCTCATGGCCCCATAGTCGCCTTTATTGAACTTTAACATTGACCCCTCTGATCTACCCTTCTCCCTCTACAATTGTAGATTAAACCTGCCAATGTTATGGCCACTACCTCCTAATGGCTCATTAACCTCAAGTTCCTTTATCAAATCCGGTTAATTACATAACACTAAATCCAGAATTGCCTTCTCCCTGGTAGGCTCCAATACAAGCTGTTCTAAACATCCATGACAAAGGCACTCTACAAATTCCCTTTCTCAGGGTCCAGTACCAACCTGATTTTCCCAGTCTACCTGCATGTTGAAATTTCACATAACAACACAGCATTACTTTTGCTACATGCCAATTTTAACTCCTGATTCAACTTGCACCCTATGTCCAGGCTACTGTTTGTTGGCCTGTAGATTAGTCCCATTAGGGTCTTTTTACCCTTACAATTCCTTAGTTCTATCCATACTGACTCCACATCTCCTGTTTCAATGTCACCCCTTGCAAGGGACTGAATTTCTTTCCTCCCAAACAGAGCTACCCCACCCCCTCTGCCCACCTGGCTGTCTTTTCGATAGGAGGTATACCCTTGAATATTCAGTTCCCAGCCCTGGCCCTCTTGCAGACATGTCTCAGTAATTCCCACAACATCAAACTTGCCAATTTCCAACTGAGTCTCAAGCTCGTCCACTTTATTTCTTATACTTTGCGCATTCATATACAGCACTTTGACCTCCATATTCACTTCCCCCCTCACACCGTTCGCAATTGGCCCTGACCTTACTTTTTTATCCCTTCTCGAATTTTCCTTCCCATTAATTCGAGAATCTTTTGTAATCTTTCCTGTACTCGTTTCCCCTTCAACTCCATCTTTATACTCCCAATTTGTCAATCCCTTGCCCACACTATTTAGTTTCAACCCACACGTGTAGCCCTAGCAAACCTGCCTGCCAGAATGTCGGTCTCCTTCCAGTTAAGGTGTAACCCGTCCCTTTTGTACAGGTCACCCCTACCCTAGAAGAGATCCCAGTGGTCTATAAATCTTAATCCTTGCTCCCTGCTCCAGCCCCTCAGCCATACATTCAGATCCCCTATTTCCCTGTTCCTGTCCTCACTAGCACGAGGTACTGGAAGCAATCCAGAGATAACCACCCTAGAAGTCCTGCTTTTCAGTCTTCTTCCTAACTCTCTAAACTAACGTTGCAGAACCTCCTTCCTCTTCTTCCCGATGTCGTTTGTGCCTACGTGCACAAGTACTGCCGGCTGTTCACCTTCTCTCTCTCGAGGATGTTCTGAATTCGGCTTGTGACATCCGGAATCCTGGCACCAGGGAGGCAACAGACCATCCTCACGTCTTGTCTGGCGCCACTGAATCTCCTGTCTGCTCTTCGGACAATGGAGTCCCCCACCACTATGGCAAGACTAACAATGGACATTAAATGGTCTCAGAACGATGACCCAGGCTGTACATTTTTTCAGTGTCAAAAGTGTGTCTTTTATTTCAGGTAAATTTTGTAGGTGAGATTTTTCACAGGCCTCCTTTAATCTCCCACTGTTGCTTTGGTAAAACATTGACAGACACGCAACCTTTTGTGAAAATTGTGTTGGGAATTTGTCTTTCTGGCTAGCAGGATGGGTGACACAAGATGGTAAATAGTGGGGAGTCGCAGAATGAGTAATAGTAGAGCAAATACAAAAGAAAAGATGTAAAATTAGAAAAACTATTTTCTTCCTTTGGCTCTGAGGGGAATATAGTGAATACATATCTCTTCACATAACTAGAATGAGAGTATAGTGAAATCATGCCGTTCCCTGTGACTGGTGAATTGTTCCTTGGTTGAATGCACATTGTTCAGCCTCTGGTATACAATGTCAATTAGATAGGAAAGAATACAATGTCCAATAACTAGAATCATTGTCATCTTATCAATTATGAATAGAGACACCACTTTAGGCAAAATGTATCAATCCTAATAATCTAATAATATATTAAGGGCTGCATGCTTTTGCAAGAATTGTTACCGCATGACATACTTGATCATTTTTGTACTGTATACACTGTATTAAAAAAATTTCTTGACCATTAAATAAACAGCTTACCACTGCTAGAGACTGTTTTCTTAAATTTTAAAATAATTTGTTATCTGCACTTTTATCTGCACAACATTCCTTTTCCTCCTCCCATTTCCTCCAAATCCAAGGCATAGCTATGGGCCCCAGTGATGCCTGCCTCTTTGTAGGGTACGTCAAACAATTCTTGTTCGAGGTGTACTGTGGCCCTATCCTCGAACTCTACCTCTGCAAAATTGACAACTGCATTGGTGCTACCTCCTGCACCCATGCAGAACTCACTGACTTCATCCATTTCACCACTAACTTCCATCCAGCACTCAAATTCACCTGGACCATTTCCGACATCTCCGTACCATTTCTAGACCTCACCATCTCCATCGCAGGTAAAAGACTACTGAGCAACATCTACTAAAAACCCACTGACTCCCATGGCTATCTGGACTACACTTCTTCCCACCCTGCTTCCAGTAAGGACTCTATTCCCTACTCCCAATTTCCCCGTCTACGCCGCATCTGCTCCCAGGATGAGGTGTGCCAAACCAGGGCATCAGAGATGCCCTCATTCTTTAGGGAACAGAGGTTCCACTCTTCGACTATAGATGAGACTCTCACCAGGGTCTCCTCTATATCCCATAGCTCCGCTCTCACTCCCCATCCCCCCACTCATAACAAGGACAGAGTCCCCAATGTCCTCACCTTCCACCCACCAGCCGTCATATACAACAGATAATCCTCCAACATTTTAGCCACCTCCAACGGGATCCCACCACTGGCCAAATCTTCAAATTTCCTCCCCTTTCGGCTTTCCGCAGAGTCCGTTCCCTCTGTAACTCCCTGGTCAATTTGTCCCTTCCCACCCAAACTACCCCCTCCCCTGGTACTTTCCCTTGCAACCGCAGCAAATGCTACACGTTGCTTTACTTCCCCCCCTCTACTACATCCAAGGACCCAAGCAGTCTTTCCAGGTGAGGCAGAGGTTTACCTGCACCTCCTCCAACTTCATCTATTGCATCCGCTGTTCCAGGTGTCAACTGCTCCACATCGGTGTGACCAAACGCAGGCTTGGCGATCGCTTCGCCCAACACCTCCGCTCAGTTCGCAAAAACCAACCTGATCTCCCGGTGACTCAGCACTTCAATTCCCCCTCCCATTCCGAATCTGACCTTTCTGTCCTGGGCCTCCTCCATGGCCAGGGTGAGTCCCACCGCAAATTGGAGGAGCAGCACCTCATATTTTGCTTAGGTAGTTTACACCCCATGGTATGAACATTGACCTCCGATTTCAGGTAGGCCTTGCTTTCTCCCTCCTTCCCCTCCCCTTCCCAGCTCTCCCACAGCCTACTGTCTCCGCCTCTTCCTTTCTTTTGCCAGCCACCCCCCCCCCACATCAGTCTTGACCCGAAACATCACCTATTGCTTCGCTCCATAGATGCTGCCTCACCCACTGTTCTTTCATCAACAACAAAATGAAGAAGATAAAGATACAGGAGGTGGATGGGAGCATCTGTACACTACCATTCTAATGATTATTATTGGAGCGTGGGGCATGACATATTCAGTCCTGCAGCTCAGGCAGTCCTTTAGCTGTGTCAAGTGGAAGTCTGCTGATTGAACATTGCAAGGTATGGAGAGGTGAAATTGGATCCAGCTGCTACATTTATAACACCGTACACTTCCTGGTGCCTGCCAGGAATGCAGAAAATATTATTACAAGAGGGCTGGGGAGGTTTGAGAAAGCATTTAACTTGAGAAAAAGTTAAGGGTTATTCCAAATTGGAAGAAATAGAACTGCTGCTAGTGTAACACGGGTGTCAAACGTTAAGGAGAGCATAATGGAGGTGAGAGGAAAAAATAGATCAGCCATGATCAGCTGGTGGAGCAGACTCAATGGGCCTATGTCATGGTCTTATGATCTAATATGGATAAAATGCAGAAACAAGAAACTGCAGGTGCTGGTTTACACAAAAGGACACAAAGTGCCAAGGTGAAAAGATATGAAGATGGGTCCCAACCCGAAACGTCATCTATCCATGTTCTGCAGAGATGCTGCTTGACCTGTTGGGTTACAGAGACGGTCTGTATTTGCTGCACAGGCTGTCCATTAAGCCACACGTGACAATAGCTGTTCTAATTCTCTAGCCTAGAATCTGTGTTCTCTGCCACAGAAGGCAGTGGAGGCCAATTCACTGGATGTATTCAAAAGAGAGTTAGATTCTCTTAGGGCTAGGAATCAAGGGATTTGGGGGGAAAAGCAGCAACAGGGTACTGATTCTGGATGATCAGCCACGATCATATTGAGTGGCGGTGCTGGCTCCAAGGGCCGAATGGCCTACTCCCGCACCCTACTACTCACTACCTTCCATTCTTAAAGGGACCCGTTAATTCCTACTCTTTGTTTCCTGTCTGCCAACCAATATTCTATCCATGTTAATACCCTACCCCCAATACCATGTGCTCTAATTTTATCCATTATCCGTTTTACTTGTTACATCCTCAAAAAATTCCAGAAGATTAGTCAAGCATGATTTCCCCTTCGTAAATCCATGCTGACTTGGACTGATCATGTTACTGCTATCCAAATGCGCCACTATTACATTTTTAATAATTGACAAAAGCATCTTCCCCACCACCTATGTCAGACTAACCAGTCTATAATTCCCTGCTTTATCTTTCCATCCTTTCTTAAAATAGTGGGATAACATTAGCCAGCTCCAAGCCACAGGAACTGATCCAGTATCTATAGAACATTGGAAAATGATCACCAATGTATCCATGATTTCTAGAGCCACTTCCTTGAGTACCCTGGGATGCAGACCATCAGGCCCTGGGGATTTATCAGCCTTCATTCCCATCAGTCTACCCAACACCATTTCCTGACTAATGTGAATTTCCTTCAGTTCCTCTGTCACCCTAGATTCTCTGTCCCCTCGTACATCTGGGAGATTGTTTGTGTCTTCCTTAGTGAAGACAGAACCAAAGTACCTGTTCAACTCATCTGCCATTTCCTTGTTCCCCATAATAAATTGGCCTGTTTCTGCCTTCGAGTGACCCCCATTTTTTCTTAACTGATCTTTTCCTTTACCCATACTTTACCTAAATAAATTTTTACTATCCTCCTTTATGTGCTTGGTTAGTTTACCTTCGTACTTCATCTTTTCTCCCCTAGTGCTAGTGGAATCAAGGGATATGGAGAGAAGGCAGGCACGGGTTATTGATTGGGGATGATCAGCCATGATCACAATGAATGGCGGTGCTGGCTCGAAGGGCCGAATGGACTCCTCCTGCACCTGTTTTCTATGTTTCTATGTTTCTATGTTAATATTGACACTTCTGATTTTATCTTCTCCCTCTCAAATTGCAGATTCATACATCATATTATGGTCACTACCTCCAAATAGTTCCTTTACCTTGAGTTCCCTTTTCAAATCTGGTTCATTACACAACACTAAATCCAGAATTGCCTTCTCCCTGGTAGGCTCCAGTACAAGCTGCTCTAAGAATCCATCACGGAGGCACTACTAACTCTCTTTCTTGGGGTCCAGTTCCAACCTGATTTTCCCAGTCTACCTGCATATTGAAATCTCCCATAACCACTGTAGCATTACCTTTGTTACATGCCAATTTTAACTCGGTGCAACTTGCACCCAATATCCAGGCTACTGTTTGGGGGCCTGTAGATAACTCCCATTAGGGTCTTTTTGCCCTTACAATTTCTCAGTTCTATCTACAATGACTCTACATCTTCTGATTCTATGTCACCCCTCGCAAAGGACTGAATTTCATTCCTTAACAATGGAGCTACCCCACCCCCTCTGCCCACCCATATGTTTTTTCGATAGAACGTATAACCCTGAATATTCAGTTCCCAGTTCCAATCCCCTTGCAGCCAGGTCTTTGTAATTCCCACAACATCATACCTGCCAATCTCTAACTGAGCCCCAAGCTCATCCACTTTATTTCTTATACTTCGCGTATTCATACATAACATTTTTAATTCTGTATTCACCTCCCCTCTCACATCGGTTCTTATTTCACCTGACCTTACTCTCTTATCCCTTCTTGAACTTTCCGTCCAATTAATCCGGGTGTTTTTCGTAACTTTTCCTGTATTCTATTTCCCTTTAACTCCATCTTTATACTTCCAATTTGTCGACCCCATCCTTCCCGATATTTAGTTTAAACCCACCCGTGTGGGTAACCATTTTGTTATTGGTTCTTTTGTTACCACTAACAATTTTCCTTTTCCGACCTTTCTCTCTGCTCATAGGCACACTTAATACTAATCCTGAGATAGTTGCCAGTGGGCAACAAAACATGTGTAAAGTCTGTGTATCCATATAACTATATATAACCATATAACAATTACAGCACGAAAAACAGGCCATCTCGACCCTTCTAGTCCGTGCCAAACACTTTTTTTCCCCTAGTCCCATCTACCTGCACTCAGACCATAACCCTTAGTTCCATTCCCGTCCATATACCTATCCAATGTATTTTTAAATGATAAAATCGAACCTGCTTCCACCACTTCCACACATAATCATTTTCTGCGAGACAGCCTTGACCCTGCTTTAAATATATACAATATCTTTGGGATGATGTTAGAGCTGATGGCCTCTGTCTCCATTTGCCCATTCTCTTCGGGCATAGGTGCAGAAGGGCCGAATGGCCTACTCCTGCACCTATTTTCTATGTTTCTTCACTATATTTCCTTCAAAGTGGAGACATACTATTTTATTCACCACTGCAGCAGTGGTTAAAAAGTCCCATAGGCAAAATCAGATTGCAAATTATTGTATTGTATTGTATTGTATTCAAATGTATTGTCATTGTCTCAATTTGAGACAACGAAATGAATTTCCCTTACAGGCAGTATCATAATTTTTTTTTTTTTAAATAATAAATAAATAATAAAACATATTAAAAATAAAATTGAAATTGAATTTTAAAAAAGCACAAACACAGAAAGTCCACGACACAACATAACATAAATGGCACCAAGGTGAGGATGGCACCATAGCCCAGCCTGCCTCCCCTCCGTGTTCATCCGTGGTCGGGGCCTTCCGAGCACCCGCAATCGCTGCCCCGGGTTGGCCCGATGTTCAGGCCCTCACGCCGGGCTGGTGGAACGCCGACGCCGAACCCCGATGGTGAGCATCCTCCTCCTCAGTGGCCCGGACCTCCTGAAGAAAGAATTCTTTCAATTCTTGCTGAATGAAACCTAGCATCCCTGCATGTTGTACTAAAAAAGATTTATGTCAAATATCTTGTTGTTGTATATAGTTGTATATATTTTATTTCGAACATGTAAAACGAAAAACATTAAAAACAAACCAAATAGCAATAAAATGAAATGAACAACAACCCTATACACAACTCATTGAATAACTTCTCATAAACATCACAAATTAATCTTACATGTTCAAAAAGGAGCAGGATATTCCTACCCCTTCTCCACTATTCATCAATTAAGTCACAGGTTTTATCTCATCTACATATATACGCATATACAAACATGTACATACATACATACATACATACATACATACATACATATATCCATACATAAGCCACATACATACATACATACATATATACATGCATATGCATGCACGCAAGCATACATATATACAGTGTATAAACAATTATCTATATTCTATGTACAACGCGATTATCACACTGTGTCAATAAACTAAAACGTAACCGTTATCACAGCCCTTCCTCATTCTTATACCTCTGGAAAATATTTTTTTTGCACTTCTTCTTAAACTGAGTAGATGTTTGTGCTTTGCTTGTTACCAAACATCCCAAATTATTTCCACATATTTCGTCCCAAATATTGGACCAATGACCATATACTATTTCTATACATTAGTTCGGCTGTCAGCCTCCAGCGAGCACCGTTTCGTTGGTACAAATTAAACCTTTCCCTCTCAAATTATAACCCACTACTCGTGGTCCGTTAAGGGCTGTCATGTGGATTCTTGTGTCGAGCGTGTGTATTGCCTCCCCCCCCCCCCCCGATCCCGCGCTATTGTATTGCTATTATTCTCTGTGCTGTGTTGAAGGATGGGATTATTGTAACTGGTGTGCGCGATTGGTGTAATTGTAATTACCCTTATTATTTGTTTCGGTACACTACTCGAATATGGAAGCGCCGTCAAGGCATCTTGTACTCACCTGTGTGTCACAAATACGATGTGTCAGCGATTTGTTGGTGCCCCGCCCGCTTTGTGAATTTCCCCCCACGCACGTATCGTGCCACTGCTTGTATTAGTCCCCGACTGCATCCCTTATGGCCATTTTTTTTGTTTTTTCTCGTATTGCATATCGATCCGTCAGGTTGTGCCTACGGGTGCCCCCCTAACGTCATGAGTACCTGCGATATCATCTAAAAGTATGGAAGGTGTGGGCTAGTGTGTGCGAGCCTCATACCTCCACAAGGAGTAATTTAGATATGCCTTATGGTTTTATATGAGGTTTCCCCCGCAGATCTTTTGTTTTAATACTCCACACCAATAAATTTTATTTTCATACATTCTGTCTATATATGAACACCAATCTCTCCTCACATTGTACCTGAGGGTTTATTGTGGTTACGCACAAGTAGACACAACCTTCCATCTTTTAGCTGCGTGTTGTTTTCCAATTTATATGGTGATATTGGTTTTATGGTCATATACCAGCCTTTTTCTAATTTTCTCATATTCTGATGTGACGCCTACCACCGACGCTGCTGTAAATTCTGTCCCCCAGAACAAAAGATTTTAGTATCTCTATCAGAATAACTACTTTCAATATTGCTACGTCAGAACACTCGATTGTCGTATCATTTATATACAGTCATGAGCCAAGTTTTTGGAACTTTCCAACGATTTCTGACCGCTGCGGTTGCTACAAGGTCACCTTTACGCAATTTTTGCATGTAATGGGTACCTTGCTCTAATCATAGATATGCGCAAATTGTTTCCTGCTTCTTAGCACCGAAGTCACTTCTCAACCAATTCAACATCCATGGCCCCAGGGATACTGTACCTTCGCAATTGACATATAAGTCGCCTATATTGGGACTCATGGACGGTGAAACTAACTCATCACTTAGTCCAATCACAAAAAGAAAAAATCGAACTGTACATATGACACAAAAACTTTTTTTGCAAAAACTCAACGAAGTCAATAGCCTTCGAATCCGTAAAGGTGGAACGATGTACAAAATGCTCAGATTTATTAAAAATACAGGCTTTGCAACAAAAAAAAGAAAGCCAATCATACAACCCAACACCCCCATCTAAAAAAGCTTTTGTCATAGCACGCGCCTCAATACTACCTCCCTCGCATCACTGTGTCGGTTCTACTATCTATACACCGAGAAATATAGATAATTTTGTCTGTTTGATTCGATTAGCGCCATACAAGTGCGTATGTGATGCTGTGTGGTTGATCTGAAGTCATACTGACTGGCGCATGTGTGCAGGCGCAGACATGGCAATGTGTGTCTGTCCAATGAACTTGTTAGTCTTCAGGTCCTTTCAGTAAAGAGTGTTCTCCCACCGATCTTAGTGGGACTTGGGAAAGTAATGTAAACAGGCTTATGTAATTTGTGCAGTCGGTTCCCTGCCCCAGTTTTATATAAAGGGTATGACTTTTGCACTTTTCATTTTGCTTGGGAATGACAACCAGTTCGGACGATAGACGTGAGCCGATGTGCGTTTGTTGGTTTAGTCAAGTACCAGACCATTCACTGACTTGTCTTGAACTTTCTATTGTCCTAGTCAATGTTTCCTTCCATTCAGGAGAAAGTTGTATTCTTACATGTTATTTACAATATTCCATGCCTTTAGTTTTCTCTACTGTTCTAAAAATGTGCGCTTGGATTTCTTTCGCCTAATCCTCATCAGTCCCCTCTAGTTGGGTGTGTCTCTGAATCATTGATTTTTTTTTCTGACTAATTTGGTTTCCACACTTACAATAAAGTGTTGAAAACCACTCCAGTATTGCTGGTATGGTTTGGCTGAAAGGAGGCGTGAGAGACTTCGTATCCCACTAATTCATACCAAAATCTTCAAGCGGATCTCCATAGACCCATACCTACCCATAGAGGCAGACAATTGTAGGTTTCCAGGAACCACAGCCTACAGCAGAGAACTGTGTCAGCCCAGAGTTGAATGATGCAAAAGAAGCAACAATGTGCAATGTTATTCCATTGTATTGGTCCGCCAGCCACGTCATCTACTAGGGATTACACGCACAAAGCACTTCTAATAACAATTATACGTGTAATAATAAGGTAATAAAACACTCACAGCACGCGGGAATACGGCCACTCGCGGCCCTACCAAGTCCGTGCTAGCTCCAAGAACAACTTTTTTCCCCTTAATGTCCCATCTGCCTGCCAACTCAATTGACCATACAACCCACCATTGCTCCCTTCTCAGCAATATGCCTATGTCCAATTTTATTTTTAAAATGCATACCAGACTGAACCTCGCCCTTCCACCGTACTTTCACTGATAAGCTCATTATGTTCACACTGGCCGGCTAGGGGGCGCGGACTCTCTGAGTAAATGAAGCTTCCCCAGTCATGTTACTCAAACCAAATCTTCTAGTCCCTTAATTCCGAAGTCCAAGCGCACCTCTTGTATTGAAATCTTTCCTATTCCTCAAATGGAAAAAGCTTGATCTCACATCAAACTCTGTATACATCCCTCTCATCATTTTAAAGACCATATATCAATTCGTCCCACTTAACCCTTCGGTGCTCACAGAAGAATAAAGATGCCTAAATTATTACCAACCTTTCTCTGTTAACGTAGTAGTTGTTGAAAACTCAGGGAAGACATTCGAGTAAATCTCTTTCTGCTTGTATTAATCTTCTATGGTGTGAAAGTACGCGTGCAGTATAATATGGTTGCGACCAAAATTGTTACTACCCCATTTATCTCCAGAACTGGCGGCGCTCACTCCACCAATGCCGGCTGTACAACTGTCAGTAACATTAATTCCTCAGTTTTGAGCTTCTCATATATGCGTGCTCGGATGTATATAAACGGTCTATTGCCGGATAAATCCAAAAGCATTTGTCGGGGTTACCGCCCTATCGTAATGTACCTGTGTGAGGATCCACATTCATAGGAATTCGTGTAGGGGCGCGACGGTGTGAGTGTTTGTCACAGTCCCAGCGAACTGCGTAACCGGTGTAGGCTTCTCGCTGCAACTGTGAGGTGATTCAACTCGTGAGGTGACCGCATCCTCTTTTGCCCTTACCAGTGCTATTTTGTGATGGTTATCCACAAACTACTGCACCCCCTATTCTTGGTATCATACCTGCATACTTACGTAGCTGAGATGCCACATTTTACCCACATTGGCCTTCCACGCACGATCAATTGATGCTACCTTGACACGACAACATACCAAAGTGACCGCCCAAACTACACCGATCCCTTGAGCACCCCACTAGTTCACCAAATGCCTCCAACCCGACAAACAAGCCATCCACCAGAAGGTTAGTCAAACATGACCTTCCAGGCACAAATCCATGCTGACTGTTCCTAATCAGACCCTGTTCATCCAGCTGCTATATATATATATATATATTATCTTGAAGTATCTTTTCCATTAATTTGCCCACCACTGAAGTCAAACTAACAGGCCTATAATTGCTAGGTTTACTCTTAGAACCCATTTTAAACAATGGAACAACATGCGCAGTACGCCAATCCTCGGGGACTATTCCCGTTTCTAATGACATTTGAAATATGTCTGTCATAGCCCCGGCTATTTCTACACTAACTTCCCTCAATGTCCTAGGGAATATTCTGTCAGGACCTGGAGACTTATCCACTTTTATATTTTTCAACAGTGTCAGTACTTCTTTTACTTTGAAACTCATAGTATCCATAGCTACTCTACTAGTTTCCCTTACCTCACATAATTCAATATCCTTCTCCTTGGTGAATACCGAAGAAAAGAAATTGTTCAATATCACCCCCATCTCTTTTGGCTCTGCAGATAGCTGTCCACTCTGTCTCTCCAATGGACCAATTTTATCCAATTTTATCCCTCGTTATCCTTTTGCTATTAATATAGCTGTAGAAACCCTTTGGATTTACTTTCACCTTACTTGCCAAAGCAACCTCATGTCTTCTTTTAGCTTTTCTAGTTTCTTTCTTAAGATTCTTTTTGCATTCCTTATACTCCACAAGCACCTCATTTACTTCATGCTGCCTATAATTATTGTAATCTCCCTCTTTTTCCGAACAAGATGTCCAATTTCCCTTGAAAACCAAGGCTCTTTCCAATTTTTACTGTTTCCTTTCAAACGAACAGGAACATAAAGATTCTGTACTCTTAAAATTTCCCCTTTAAATGTCCTCCATTTCTCTTCTACATCCTTCCCATAAAACAAAATGTCCCAGTTCACTCCTTTTAAATAATTTCGCATCTCATCAAATTTAGCCTTTCTCCAATCAAAAATCTCAACCCTAGGTCCAGTTCTGACCCTCTCCATAATTATATTGAAACTAATGGTATTGTGATCACTGGACCCGAAGTGCTCCCGAACACATACCTCCACCACTGTCCCGTCTCATTTCCTAACAGGAGGTCCAACACTGCCCCTCCTCTAGTAGGTACCTCTATGTATTGCTGCAAAAAACTATCCTGCACACATTTTACAAACTCCAAACCATCCAGCCCATTTACCGAATGTGTTTCCCAGTATATGTGTGGAAAGTTGAAATCTCCCACAATCACTACTTTGTGCTTACTACTAATATCTGCTATCTCCTTATACATTTGCTCTTCCAATTCTCGATTCCCATTTGGCGGTCTATAATACACGCCTATAAGTGTTGCTACCCCTTTCCCACTTCTCAGTTCCACCCAAATAGCCTCCCTAGACGAGCCCTCTAATCTATCCTGCCAAAGCACTGCTGTAATATCTTCCCTGACTAGCAATGCAACACCTCCACCTCTTGCCCCTCCAATTTTATCACACCTGAAGCAACGAAATCCTGGAATATTTAGTTTCCAATCACAGCCTTCCTGAAACCATGTTTTACTGATCGCCACAACATCATACTTCCAGATGTCTATCCATACTCTAAGCTCATCCACCTTTCTTACAATGCTCCTAGCATTAAAATATGCACATTTAAGAAAACCCCCCGCCTCTTATTCTCTGTTTATTTCCTTTTTTTTCTTTCTCCTCTTGTGCCTGCAAAAGCTAGTGCTTGAAGATGACAGGCAAATATCAATTTGAATTTGTTTGATTAAAACTATATAAAGTTTACAAAATCAGAGATAATTTGGTTTTGCTGTTACACTATGATAAAAGACAGCAAAAAAAAACAATATATTTACATAGCAGTGGTATTCAAATGAACACACTTCGTAACCATGGCTGTTTTGAGACAAAATATTAAAATGTATAATGAGAGAAATGTTTGTTAGTATTGTCAATCAGTGAAACTAACAGAAGCAAGAAAAAACACTACACTATTTTTCATGAATCTGCTGCTCTGTGAATAAAAGATTTAGAAATTTATATCCATGTTAGAATGTAGGAGATAGTTTTCACATTGAGCAGAACTTGAGTAGAAACATAGAAACATAGAAAATAGGTGCAGGAGTAGGCCATTCGGCCTTTCGAGCCTGCACCGCCATTCAATATGATCATGGCTGATCATCCAACTCAGTATCCTGTACCTGCCTTCTCTCCATACCCCCTGATCCCTTTAGCCACAAGGGCCACATCTAACTCCCCCTTAAATATAGCCAATGAACTGGTCTCAACTACCTTCTGTGGCAGAGAATTCCAGGGATTCACCACTCTCTGTGTGAAAAATGTTTTCCTCATCTCGGTCCTAAAAGATTTCCCCCTTATCCTTAAACTGTGACCCCTTGTTCTGGACGTCCCCAACAATCTTCCTGCATCTAGCCTGTCCAACCACTTAAGAATTTTGTAAGTTTCTATAAGATCCCCTCTCAATCTTCTAAATTTTACCGAGTACAAGCCGTGTCTATCCAGTCTTTCTTCATATGAAATTCCTGACATCCCAGGAATCAGTCTGGTGAACCTTCTCTGTACTCCCTCTATGGCAAGAATGTCTTTCCTCAGATTAGGAGATCAAAACTGTATGCAATACTCCAGGTGTGGTCTCACCAAGACCTTGTACAACTGCAGTAGAACCTCCCTGCTCCTTTACTCAAATCCTTTTGCTATGAATGCTAACATACCATTCGCTTTCTTCACTGCCTGCTGCACCTGCATGCCTACTTTTAATGACTGGTGCACCATGACACCCAGGTCTCGTTGCATCTCCTCTTTTCCTAATCGGCCACCATTCAGATAATAGTCTACTTCCTGTTTTTGCCACCAAAGTGGATAACCTCACATTTATCCACATTATACTGCATCTGCCATGCATTTGCCCACTCACCCAGCCTATCCAAGTCACCTTGCAGCCTCCTAGCATCCTCCTCACAGCTAACACTGCCCCCCAGCTTCGTGTCATCCGCAAACTTGGAGATGTTGCATTCAATTCCCTCATCCAAATCATTAATATATATTGTAAATAGCTGGGGTCCCAGCACTGAGCCTTGTGGTACCCCACTAGTTACTGCCTGCCATTGTGAAAAGGACCCATTTACTCCTACTCTTTGCTTTCCTGCCAGCCAGTTCTCTATCCACATCAATACTGAACCCCCAATACCGTGTGCTTTAGGTTTGTGTACTAATCTCTTATGTGGGACCTTGTCGAAAGCCTTCCGAAAGTCCAGATATAACACATCCACAGGTTCTCCCTTATCCACTCTACTAGTTACATCCTCGAAAAATTCTATAAGATTCGTCAGACATGATTTACCTTTTGTAAATCAATGCTGACTTTGTCCAATGATTTCACCACTTTCCAAATGTGCTGCTATCCCATCTTTAATAACTGATTCTAGCAGTTTCCCCACTACCGATCTTAGACTAACTGGTCTGTAATTCCCCCTTTTCTCGCTCGCTCCCTTTTTAAAAAGTGGGGTTACATTAGCTACCCTCCAATCCTCAGGAACTACTCCAGAATCTAAAGAGTTTTGAAAAATGATCACTAATGCATCCACTATTTCTGGGTCTACTTCCTTAAGTACTCTGGGATGCAGCCTATCTGGCCCTGGGGATTTATCAGCCTTTAATCCATTCAATTTACCCAACACCACTTCCCGGCTAACCTGGATTTCACTCAGTTCCTCCATCTCATTTGACCCCCGGTCCCCTGCTATTTCCGGCAGATTATTTATGTCTTCCTTAATGAAGACAGAACCAAAGTAGTTATTCAATTGGTCTGCCATGTCATTGTTTCCCATGATCAATTCAACTGTTTCTGACTGCAGGGACCTACTAATATAACTAATCTTTTTCTCTTCACATATCTATAAAACAGCACAGGAACAGCACAGGAACAGGCCCTTCAGCCGAGAATGCTTGTGGCAAACATGATGCCAAGCTACACTGATCTCATTTGTCTGCACTTGAACCATATCCCTCTATTTCATGCACTTCCATGTGCCTATTTAAAAGCCTCTCATATGCCACTATTTTATCTGCCTCCACCACTACCACTGGCAATGCATTTCAGGCCCCCACCATTACCAGCAAAAATCTCTGCTCAGCACATCTCCATTAAACTTCCCCCCTCTCAACTTATAGCTATGCCCACTAGGGTTGGTCATTTACACCCTGGGAAAAAAGGTTCTGACTGACCACCCTATCATTGTCTCTCATCATTTTAAATACTTCCATCAAATCTTCCCTCAACCTTTTACATTCCAGAGAAAACAATCCAAGTTTAACCAACTTCTCCTTGGAGTTCAAACCCTCTAATTCAGTCACCGTCTTCTGCAGTCGCTCCAAAGTCTCCACAGAACGGAACCCAATATATCAAATGCGGCCTAACCTAAGTCTTATAGAACTGCATCATGACTTCCTTACTCTTATACTGAATGCTCTGAGTAATGAAGGCAAGCAACCCATATACCTTCTGTATGGTCCCATCTACTTGTGTTGCCACCTTCAATGAGATGTGAATTCGGACTCCAAGATCCCTCTGCACATCAATGCTGTTAAGGGTCTTGCCATTAACTGTATACTCTTCTCTTACATTCAATCTTTCAAAGTGCACCACATCACATTAGCTTGGATTAAACTCTCTCTACCATTTGGCTGCCCATTCTGCAGTTGACCTATATCCTGCCATATCTTCTGACAGCTTTCCTCACTGTCTGCAACTTCTCCAGCTTTGGTGTTGTCAGCAAACTAACTTCCAAACCCATCTACATGGATAAAATGGTGATGTAGGAAATCTAATAATGATTGTTAAGTTCTAAAGCCTTCAACTTTCTGTGCACAACTTTGCTAGGAGCACCACCTGCTCCTAACATATGTGTATAAGATTCCTAAAGTCTCCGATAACTATTGTGGGCCTTCGTCATTGAACACTACTTTTACAATGAAAGGTCTGTGGGAAAACCCATTCATAAAAACAAATGCTCTTTAGGATTAGAGCAAGAGTAAGCCATTATATCACTCAACACTCTGTTTTAGTTCCTTGGATCTAAGGAGCTGCACGTCACAAAATGGAACTACGCCGTGTCGCAGAGGCAAAGCAACAGCACCGTAAGGAGAGAGAGAAGGGGGCTTGATGACTACCAACCACCCCCAGTCCCCATTGCCCATGTGACGTGCAG
The DNA here is from genome assembly GCF_028641065.1 of Leucoraja erinaceus. NCBI lineage: Eukaryota > Metazoa > Chordata > Chondrichthyes > Rajiformes > Rajidae > Leucoraja > Leucoraja erinaceus. Next base: position 46,652,040 of record NC_073378.1, on the reverse strand, counting down.
CTCCTTCCTGCACGGATTTCCTCCAGGAGCGCCTGTCCAGTGCAATGTGCTCCCAGTTGCTGGATGTGATGTGGAATTTCTTCAGACTGTTCTTAATGTTGCCCTTGAAGCATTTATTTGGCCAGCCGGGGGCTCGCTGACCTTCCTTCAGTTGAGAGTACAGGATCTGTTTAGGGAGATGTGTGTTGGACATGCGGATGACATGGCCAGTCCATCGAAGTTGGTGCTGCATTATTGTGGTGGTGATGCTGGTCATGTTGGCTTGCTCCAAAGCGCTGATGTTAGTGCTTTTGGCCTTCCAGTGATCCTCAGAATCTTTTGTAAGGATCTGTGATGGTATTGTTCCAGGGCTCTCAGGTGTCTGCTGTAGCTGGTCCATGAATCGGCTCCATACAACAGGGTGGAGAGGACAACGGCTCTGTAAATGTGCCACATCCACTGACTCCCGATTTATTATTTTGGTTGCATTCTAATTAATTCCAGTAGATTATTGAAACACGATTTACCTTTGATAAATCTGTGTTGATTTTGCTCAATCCTACTATTTTTTCAAGGTGTTCTGTAATTACGTTCTACATCAAGTTTCTTGGCGTAAACATGACCAATGATCTGTTGTAGACCAACCACTTTGAAGCAATAGCCAAGAAGGCATATAACACCTCTACTTCCTCAGAAGACTGAGGAGATTCTGCTTATCCCCAAAGACTTCTTCAAAGTTCTTCAAATGCACGATACAAAGCATACTGTTGGGGTACATTACAGCTTGGTTTAGAAACAGATCTGTCCAAGACTGCAAAAAAATTGCAGAGTTGCGGATGTAGCTCACTGTTATCCTCTGTTATCATGCTTCTGAATAATCCTTCTGGAAGTTAGGGAATAGTCAAATTCACCTCTATTTCATTGTGAACATTGGACACATGTGGGCTTTGCCTATGGAACTGATTGTGCTATAATGCTGAGAACTATATTTTGCCCTCCATACCTTTCCCTTCACTCTCCCTATTGTACGCGAGTTAGGTCTGGTTATATTTATATTATTTGACGTGACTGGATAGCATGCGAAACACTGTACGTCAGTACACATGACATTCACACGGCAATAATAAACCTAAACCTAAACCAACATTGTGAATTCCATTATTTTCCCTACCATTGGCGTTGGACTAATTGGTAGTTTACAGTTATTCCTCTCCTTTTTTTCTTAAATAGAGTGGTCAATTTGTGAATCTGTAAATCCCAGGAAAGTGGGTAGTGGGTAGTTTACACCCTAGCGGTATGAATATTGACTTCTCCAATTTCAGGTAGTCCTTGCTTTCTCCCTCCTTCCCCTCCCCTTCCCAGCTCTCCCACAGCCCACTGTCTCCACCTCTTCCTTTCTTTTTCCCGCCCCCCCACCCCCTCATCAGTCTGAAAAAGGGTCTCGACCCGAAACATTGCCTATTCCTTCGTTCCATGTATGCTGCCTCACCCGCTGAGTTGCTCCAGCATTTTTGTCAACCCAGGGAAATGATAACCAGAGCAAATGAGATCCTCCTGATTTATTAGCTTTCCAGTTTATTAATATCTTCATGATTATTTTTCAACATTTCATTACTAATTAATACTAATATTTCATTTCTTCCAGTTCTTCACTTTGACTGAATCTTCCAAACCATTTAGCAGGTTTTGTGTGTTTTCTTCCATGAAGGAAGATGGAACCCAATGGTTTAGTTCCTCTGCCATTTCCTTATTTCCCATTCTAAATTCTCATGATAGGTTTTAGTTCATTCATGGCTGAAAAACAGGTGAGATCATTAACCATATAACCATATAACCATATAACAATTACAGCACGGAAACAGGCCATCTCGGCCCTACAAGACCGTGCCGTGCCGAACTAATTTACAACACTACCACGGTTCATCTGGGCAAGGAGCCCTTAAAAACATCAGCAAGAGGTTAGGCGTCACAAAGGCATTCACTGATCTGAACCCAACTAAGTCTAAATTAATCTTATACTCTACAAGGCTGTCAGAAGAATCAGGAGTAGAGCTGAAATCAGTGCAAAGCCTATGAGTGATGAAATTCCAAGACTGAGAAAGACAGATAAAATATAATCATGAATACGTGCTGAAAATATGAACTATCGGATAAAAGACAAGTAGTATTGTGGTTTTCTATTTTTGTTTTAAATTTGATGAATATACTTTTAAAACTCTCATTTGGCAGCAACCACGTAATCCCCAGAGTTCTTAAAATACATTTGCTGATGGCTAATTATAAACAAAGATTGAAAACTTCCTTTCTTCTGAAGGAGGTTTCACTGGTGAATCAATCCATGACCACTTTTAAAATGACTTGCTGAAGTAAGGAAACATGAACTCAGAAATTTCTGAAATTAGATTTGAAAAATGCCTCTAATATGTAGCAACTTACGCAACCTCAGCGAGTTGGAACTGTTCTGGTATTGATGCTGTGGTTCCACATTGTGCTTTTCTCTTTGTGCTTAGCAAGTGCATTTCATTTCAGAAGTGATGCCATAAGTCATATATTTCTGATTGCTATCTGGAAAGCACTCGGGTGCTATCAGAAATATTGTAGCATTCTTCTTATCATTAGCACTACTTGTAGTGGATATATTCCACCATTGCACTCAGATCCAAGTAATTTTCCCCTTGAGCAGCTTTCACTTAAAGCTACAGAAGATGACTTTCTCTTGGAGCCAGGCAGGCTTAACATTCATCTCCAAGCTCCAGAAGAAGCATTTGAGGGGTAATATTCAATGTCTGTACTATCAGGAAGTTTCATACACTCACAACACAAATGTATAGCTAACTTGTCAGTAATGGGTGAACATTGCTGCTGTTATCCAAATCCATCAAATCCTGGTCTCTGCTGCCAGTTTTATACTTGGTTTGTTTGGAGTAGATTCTCCACCTGCAGGGACCCGACTCAAAACTACACCTATCCGTGTGCTCCAAAGATGCTGCCTGATCCGCTGAATTACTCCAGCACTTTGTGTTCACATGGTCCACTCCATCAGAGGAGAGCCTGGCCAATGGTAGGAGGAGATAGACAAAAAAAGCTGGGGTAACTCAGCGGATCAGGCAGTACCTCTAATGAAAAGGTATAGGTGATGTTTCGGGTTGCGACCCTTCTTCAGACTGAAGGGTTCCGACCCAAAACATCACCTATTCCTTTTCGCCAGAAATGCTACCTGACTGGCTGAGTTACTCCAGCATTTTGTGTCTATTGTCAGTATAAACCAGCATCTGCAGTTCCTTCCTGCACAAGTTACTCACCAGGTCAAATTATAGAGTCATAGAGCTGTACACCACAGGAAAAGGCCATTTGGCCTCCCATGTCCATGCTGCCCATGAAAGTAATCTACATTATCCACAGTGTAGGCTGGTCTGGGACGTTACGGGATCCAGGACAAGCTAGCCAGTTGACTAACAAAGTTGGTTTGAAGTTTAATTTAGTATAGTTTATTGTCACGCCTACCTAGTAAGCTTTTCTGTTGCATGCTATCCTGTCAGCAGAAAGCCTATACATGATTACAATCAAGTCAACCACAATGTACAGACACAGGATAAAGGGAAATACATTGTGCGAGAAGTCCAATTAAAGATAGTCCGAAGGTCTCCATAAGACACCTGGTAGGTCAGGACTGCTCCCTAGTTGGTGATAGAATAGTTCCGTTGCCTGATAACAGCTGGAAAGAAAGGAGAGAGTAGGTGGTTGTTTTTCAGAGTAGTCTCTAATGTGTGGTGTGCCGCAGCGATTGCCGCTGATTCCACAACGGAATTAAAGGAAGGGTGGAGATTCACCTCATTACAGGAAGAATGTGGAGGCTTTAGAGAGGCTGCAGAAGAGGAATATCAGAATGCTGCCTGGATTAGAATGTATTAGCTATAAGGAATGATTGGATAAACTTGGATTGTTTTCCCTGGAGCCTAGGATGCAGAGGGTAGACCTTTTAGGTATATTTAATTATAAATGGGGTGGACAGTCAGAACCCCTTTCCCAGGGTGAAAATGTCAAAGACTAAAGGGCATAGCTTGAAGGTGAGAGAGGCAAAATCTACAGGGGATGTGTGGAACAAGTTTGTTCGAATATACGGAGAGTGGTTGGTGCCTGGAACATGATGCCAGGACTCGGCCATTGGGCTACTTAGAGAACACACCCCTGCTCTTTGAAGTGTTATCATGGGTTATTTTTGGTCAGTTTAAAGGACCTCAGTGTAATATCTCATCCAAAAGAAGGCAGATGCATTAATGCCACTCCCCCATTAGGTCTGAATTTTAGTCAGCTTAAATTTTTAAGGTCAAGTATCTGGTGAACCTTGAATCTGTCTGAGTCAAGTGTTACCAAAGTGTTACCAAACTGTTACCAAAGTGTTACCAAACTGTTACCAAACTGAATCATGGCAAACACTGTAAATTGCATCAACCATGAAAGCAATTTAATGGAAGACACCTAGTGTTAAATAATAACATTAATGTCAAGGGACAATGTGCAAACCCTGACTGAGGACACTTACCATCGCCCAGCCGGGCGTTTTGACTCTGACATCGGGGGGGGAATGAGGAGTGCAGGGGAGAGATAAAGCTTTGCCTTCCATCACAGTGAGGAGGAGATTCACTGTGATGGATGTTTGTGTAAACTGTGTTGTGTCTTGGTTCTTTTTCTTGTGTGTATGACTGCAGAAACCAAATTACGTTTGAACCTCAATGAGCTATTAAGAATGTAAGGTGTCACCTTGCCCACAGCTGACAATGGCTGTTTCCTTTTTTATCGTTACTTTTTTGCATATCTTTAATTTATTTGTTCTATATTACTTCATTTCACCGTCTACAGTATATCTCTCACTTCCTTTTCCCATAACTCTCACTTTGAAGAAGGACCCAAAACATCACCTATTACTTTTCTCCAGCTATGCTGTCTGACCCGCTGAGTTACTCCAGCTTTTTGTGTCTATCTAAGGTGTCTATGACCTGATTGAAAACGGCTACCACAGTATACTTAAGGGCCTGTCTCACCAGCATGCGATTGCATGCAGCGAGCACGCCCTAACGTGAGCCCTAACGTCGCTTGAGCCATACGGCCTCGTGGGGCCGGTCCCACTTCGATCGCCGGAGTCGTTATGGAGTTGTGCGGGGCTGGTCCGGACATTGCGCGGGGCTCCGAAAAACTGACACTGTCCAAAAATCCCACCCGCAGCCACATTGAGGCCGTACGCAGCGCCTCGATGGGCGTACACAGTGTCTTGACGCCGTAAGCAGCGTCTGGAAGCCGTACGCAGTGTCTTGATGGCGTATGCCTAGCACGTGGCGTTGCGCGATGACGTCAGCCCCAGGTGTGCCGTTGCGTGATGACGTAACTGCCCGACGCCGTGCAATGTCCAAATTCAGTCAGCCCGCCTCCTGCCCAGCTGATTGGTGAGTATGATGTCGGGACCAGCTCCAGACGGCTCCGCGGTTGGAAGTGGGACCGGCCCCGCGAGGCCATACGCCTCAAGCCACCACGTTTGGTCACGCTAGATGCATGCAATCGCATGCTGGTGGGACAGGCCCTTTAGATATCTGCCAGTGAGATGCAAGAATTAGGAAGTTAGCAGCTGAAGGACAAAGAAGGAAGTGAGTAAATTCAGTGTCAGATCAGGTAAAGAATAAGAAATAAAGGAAGAAGAAAGATTGGGTTAAGATATAAATAAATGAAAAGTAAGAGAAAGCTGTCGGAGAGTGGTACATACCTGGAATATGCTGCCAGGGCAAGGTAGAGATGTACTGGTTTTTTAATTAATTGGCATTGGTAAAAAATTGTCAATGGTCCCTAGTGCATAGGATGGAGCTAGTGTGTGGGTGATCGCTGGGCAGTGCGGACTCGGTGGGCTGAAGGGCCTATTTCCATGCTGTATCTCTAAAGTCTAAAGACTACCGTTTAACGCACACTTGGAAGGATTTTTGAAGGTGGTTTATGAGGTTTGGAAAGTCTGCAAATGTGAATTTCTCTACATTTTTCAGAAGGGTGGCAGTCAGGACAATAGAATTTTAGATAGAAAGCACATGAATTCTTTAAGACGACCTCATAGGCCTTTATAGGCGGCACGATAGCACACCGGTAGAGTTACTGCCTTACAGCGAATGTACAGCGAGACCCAGGGTCGATCCTGACTACAGGTGCTGTCAGTACGGAGTTGGTATGTTTTTCCTGTGACCTGCGTGGGTTTTCTCTGAGATCTTCGGATTCCTCCCACACTCCAAAGATATACAGGTTTCTAGGTTAATTGGCTTGGTGTATGTGTAAATTGTCCCTAGTGTGTGTAGGATAGTGTTAGTGTGCAGGGATCACTGGTCAGTGCAGACCGGTGGACCAAAAGGCCTGTTTCCATGCTGTATCTCTAAACTGTAATTCTTATAATCTGCCAGAACAATTCATACAGTTTCATTCATATAGTTTGATTCATACTTGTATTCCATAACAACAAAGTCCAACAACCCTATATCAGTTCTCAGAATATTACCATCAATCCCTTTCAGCCTTTGATTTCCCTGTAGACTATTTTCTCTCAGTTGCCATCAACTCCCAATTCACGAGGGGCAAATAAAGAAGTCAAGTAAAATTCACCAATTCTCACAGTCTGGGGCGGTTGGTGAAATCCTTGCATCCAGGCAGAGTTGCTGAGAGTGGGCGCTTGCCAGTGCCGGTGACCCGTGTTCGATCCCGAATGTCCGGGTGCTGTCGGTTAAAGGGAACTAAAATGTTCAAAGAGTGAGCGGATGGGTTTTCTGCCGAGATCTTCAGTTTCCCCCAGCACTCCATAGGAGTACAAGTACGGTAAATGGCTTCTTTTGTGGATTTTTTTTGGCGATAGGCGAATGGTTTTATTAGCAGTCTAAATGGTATTAATAGTCGCATATGTGCTGGATTACAACCTGTCGAACCACTTCGTTTTTTGAGCTTTAAAAAAGACAGACGGTAAAAGAAGTAAGAAAAGTAAGGTAGACTTCTTCGTGAAGGTGCAGGAAAGTGTTGGGAGACGAGAACCCCTTAGGGAAGGGATAGTTAGAGAAGGAAGCAAAGGTTGAAAAATAAGACCCTGGTGGGAAAGAGAGCAAAAAAAAAGAAGAATCTGAAAATCAATCGCCTCTTGGGGTAACACAAAACTCGTCTGACATCGTGGAGTATACCAACCGTGATTTTTAATTAAAAATTAGCATTTGAAGGACCCCCCGTTACCAGATCCTGGTAGCCTTTATGTTTTAACTTATTATTGCACCTTATGCTTGTAATAGTTCCATAAATGCAGACCACGTCTTTTGGAAGTGATCTGCTTTGCCTGCTAGGAGGAGTCTCATCTCTTCCAAGTGTAGTGTTTTTTTTTTTGTTTTTTTGGGGGTTTTTTTAGTCGGAGTCTCATTTCTTCAAGGTGCGCTATGTCCATCATATTCCTAATCCACATTTTAACAGTTGGTGTGGTTGTATTTTTCCAAAATTTAAGTATCAATTTCTTTCCAATTATTAACCCATAATTAAAAAAAACATTTTGATCTTTATTTAAATTGGTATCTTCTCCTATTATTCCAAATATAATCCATTCCGTTTTGGGTTCTATTCTTGACTTGAAAAGCTTTGTAAATATATCAAATATATCACTCCAAAATTTATTCAACTTTGCACATCCTACAAATGAATGTGTTATATTAGCGTTTTGAAACAAACATTTATCGCATCTGGGAGAAACGTTTGGAATAATATAGGCTATGTAATAATTTGAATTGAATTAAATTACGTGTCTTACAGCGAATAGAACAGTTAGTGTATTCATCAAATACCGACTACCCATCTGTCCTTCGAGATCTTTATGTTAGCTCCTGTTCCCAATTTTCCCGAGATCTTCGGTTTTGTCCCACATTCTCTAAAGACATACAGGTTTCTAGGTTAATGGCTTGGTGTTTGTGAATCAGTCCCTAGTGTATTCATTGATTCTTCTAGAGGATCTAAAAATCATAGACCGGAAACCAAATGTGTATATTTCTTCATAAAGTCACATACCTGTATATATTTAAAATATTGATTATCCTTCAATTTAAGTTTTTATTTTAATTGTTGAAATGATAACAGTTAACCAAAGTCCACACATATCCCCTATCTTTTCTAAGAATAGTGCCATCCCATCCCTTTCAGCCTGTGTTGTCCCTGTGAGAAGGTTTGAATGCGGGGTTGCCATCAATACTCCCAATTCACGTAGGGATAAAATAAAAAATTTCAAGGATACTTTTACCAATTTCCAAATTCTTACTGTTGTGAATAATTAGGTTCTGCTTATATATTATGGCGCTTGCAGTGCGGGAGAGCCCGTCGTTCGATATCGTGCTATGGGTGCTCTCGGTTTCCATTATTATCCACCCCAACTGCTGAGTGGGTTTATCCAGCCAGTACATTATGTTCTTAATATGCACTGCCCAGTAATAATACATAAAGTTAGGTAATGATAAAAATTGGCTTGGTAAATGTAAGAATTGTCCCTAGTGCGTGTAGGATAGTGTTACTCTGCGGGTATCGCTAATCGATGAAAACTCGGTAGGCCAAAGGGTCTGTTTCCGTGCTGCATCTCTCAACTAAACTAAACACAACTTCAGAATTTGAGAGAAAGCAAGATCATCAATATGAAACCCATTATACATGACAATGTGTAAAATCCACACAAACAGCACCCAAGGTCAGGATTGAACAGAAGTCTCTGAGCTATGAGGCAACCACACTAACCATAAAAACATAGAAAATTGGTGCAGGAGGAGGTAATTCGGTCCTTCGAGCCAGCACCGCTATTCATTGTGATTATGGCTGATCATCCCAATTCAATAACCCATGCCTGCCTTCTTCCCATATCCCTTGACTCCACTAGCCCCTAGAGCTCAATCTAACTCTCTCTTAAATCCATCCAGTGATTTGGCCTCCACTGGCCTCTGTGGCAGGGAATTCCACAATTGTCACCATGTCACCAGTCTATGCTGTTTGACAGTAACCAATGGGTATCATGTCTATATAAAAACCCTTAATCTTGTAATTACCAGTTCTAAATATCCATAGGTGTTTAGTCTATATCAAATGGGCAGATATAATAACCTTGAGATGTTCAGTGATGAGAAAGGCATTAAAATGCTATCTTCTTGAAGCTAATCCGGTATTAACGAATCTCAGAGAGCAATTATTCAATATTGAGTTTAACAACATACAAAGGGATTGATAGAATAGATGCCAAGAGGCTGTTTTCTCAACATGAGAAGTTTTGAACAAGGGTACAAGAACATAAATGAGAGAGCTATGGTACAGAGCACAGAAACACTCCCCTTCAGCCCACCACAAAATGATGGCCAAGTACCCATTTATACTAATCCAATTTACCTGTCATGTAGTCTTCGAGGCCTTGGAAATCCAAGTCTTTATTGTATTGTATTGTATTGTATTGTATTCAAATTTATTGTCATTGTCTCAATTTGAGACAACGAAATGAATTTTCCTTACAGGCAGTATCATTAAAAAAATCACAAAGAAATTATAAAAATAAATAATAAATAAATAATAAAACATATTAAAAATAAAATTGAAATTGAATTAAAATTTTTAAAAAAGCACAAATACAGAAGTCCACGACACAACATAACATAAATGGCACCCAGGTGAGGACGGCACCATCATTTACGTAGATCATTTGTAAGTGTTCTAAGAGTTCCAGCTTCCACCACCCACTCAGATGAAAACAAATATTCGCCTCAGATCCCCCCCAAATCTTTCAGCCCTTAATTATGCCCCAGTCCCACTTAGGAAACCTGAACGGAAACCTCTGGAGATTTTGCGCCCCACCCAAAGTTTCCGTGCGGTTTCCGTGCGGTTCCCGGAGGTTGCCGGAGGTTGCAGGAAGTGGAAGCAGGTCGGGGGACTGACAAAAACCTCCGGGAACCGCACGGAAACCTTGGGTGGGGCGCAAAGTCTCCACAGGTTTCCGTTCAGGTTTCCTAAGTGGGGCAGGGACATTACTCTGAATCTATAACCTCTAGTCCTAGGTTTGTCTTCCAGAGGATTGAGATGGGGGTTAACGGTTTAAAACATGGATGGAGAGAAACTTTTTTTTACACAGGGAATCATTTTATTATCGAGAGCTGTAAAATCAGTGGAATTTTCTGCCTCAGAGGGCTGTAGTGCTTAGTGTCGAGTGTATTCAAGGTTAAGATCGATTGCTTTTTGGACACTGAGGAGAGATTAGAGAATATGGATTGGCTGACAAAGTAAATGATGGTATAGGCTCAAACATCATAAGGCCTGTTCCTGTTTCAGTTATTTATGTGTTTATGTTCTTATTTGCCAGTTATATCTAAAGTCTTCATCAATGTGTCAGTGGTGCAGAGAGTCCACAAATTCAAGTTCATGGGTGTGCATATACCTGGAGCTCTTTCATGGACCCAGCACATTGATAGTCATAATGAAAGTCCATTGATGCCTTTACTTATTTAGAAGACATAGAAACATAGAAGACTGAGGATATTTGGAATAGTCTCTTGAACTTCTATAGGCGTACCAAAAAGAGCATATTAACTGTTTGTATCACAGCCTAGTTTGGCAACTCCAACAACCAGAAATGAAACAGATTACAAAAATTGCCCAGTTCATCATGGGTACTGCTCTCCCCACCATCAAATAAATTTCCAGGAAGTACTGCATCAAAATGGCCGCCAGCAACATCAATGAACTTTATTTTTTTTTGTTTTGCACTAATATTTGTTTTTTTTAATTTATTGAACTTTTTTTTTTAATGTTATCTATTGAATACTACATTTACAGACTTGTTAAGCTGCTGTAAGTAAGAGTTTAATTGTTCTGTCCTTTGGCACATAGAGTCGTAGAGTCACAGACCTTTGACCACCTTCAACGAACCATGCACCTGCACTCTTGGATCCCTCTGCTTTACAACACTACCCAGAAGTGGGGTTGGGGGAAGTAGGGGTGGGGGAATGGGGGGGTGGGAGATGGTGGGTGGTGGAGGGCATGTGGGGGTAGGGGGGCGTGGAGGTAGGGGGGTGACAATAGACAATAGGTGCAGGAGTAGAGGCCATTCGGCCCTTCGAGCCAGCACCGCCATTCAATGTGATCATGGCTGATCATCCCCAATCAGTACCCCGTTCCTGCCTTCTCCCCATATCCCCTGACTCCGCTATCTTTAAGAGCCCTATCTAGCTCTCACTTGAAAGCATCCAGAGAACCTGCCTCCACCGCCATCTGAGGCAGAGAATTCTACAGTTACACCACTCTCTGTGAGAAAAAGTGTTTCCTCGTCTCTGTTCTAAATGGCTTACTCCTTATTCTTAAACTGTGGCCCCTGGTTCTGGTCTCCCCCAACATCGGGAACATGTTTCCTGCCTCTAGTGTGTCCAAGCCCTTAACAATCTTTGTGTGTGGGGGGTAGGGTGGGGGGGGGGTCTGGGGGTAAGGGGAGGTGGGGGAAGTGGAGTGGGGGGGGGGGAAGGGGGGTGGAAGGGGAGGAAGGGGGGTGGGGGAAGGTGGGGTGCTCAGAACAAAACTTGGTGTGCTTGGAGCAGAAGAGAACGGTGAGTAAGGTTGCGAAAAAATCCCAGCGATATGGGTTACCGTTTTTGTGCAAATTTAAAAAATGCAAACTGGGTTTTAGTTACAGTACAGACAGACAGACAGACAGACAGACAGACAGACAGACAGACAGACAGACAGACAGCCAGACAGACAGACAGACAGACAGAGAGACAATTATTATTATCCTCACCAGGATTTTGACACAAAAACCTGGATCTAGTAATTCTGTAATACAGATCCATGTATTATGTCAGAGCCCTGAGCATTATTACTGCACATTGGAGAATCTTGTGCCATAGGGGACACCTTTTTTAAATAAAGACTGGATTGCCTTTGAAAAAAATACAAGAACCCAGCTCGTCAGGCGGCGCGCTCGTCAGCAGTGTCCGCGTTTTTAATTTTTTGAAATAAAGCTGGGGTTAGGGAAAAATAAATCTCTCCCTGCACGGGAACCCGACCACTTTGCGGGTCTTTGTCGTTGGGGCTTACGTTGTTACTTTTCGCGGAGCTGGCCGAGTTCATAGTCCCTCGAATCAGTTCTAAGGGAAACTCACAATTATATTTAATTTTGTTTTGTTTTCTAAATTGAACAAAATTGTCACTCAGTTCAGTTGGACTGTGTCAATTGCCACTGATTCTCCGATTTTGTTCTCTTCATTAAATTGCATTTTCTGGATAAGCTTTGAACTGTAAAGGTAAATATTTATTCCCTTTGCATAGATAACCTTGCGAACATTCACTTTCTTCCTGTACTGCTGTTTTCCAACTACGGCATGTGGTTTCCAGGATTTTAGCACTGTAAAGGTAAATATTTATTCCCTTTGCATAGATAACCTTGCGAACATTCACTTTCTTCCTGTACTGCTGTTTTCCAACTACGGCATGTGGTTTCCAGGATTTTAGCACTTCCTTGGAGCTCTTTCCAAACATTATTTTTTTGTTGCAGCATGCAACTCGTATGTGAACTATTCAGATCTAAGGAATCTTGAAGAGGGTGGAATTTTGGATGTCTCTAATGAAATGAATCTAATTAAATTTAAAACAAAACGTGTGAAGAAAAAAATTCTGAATGCCAGTTGGAAAAGCTGAGAAGGTATTTGAATCATTAGCCCAGTAGAGGCTTAAGAAGCAGGGAATTATAAATGAGGAAGCCCAAAATGAAGGAAAGGAAACTCCATATGCAGGTTCGTGGTTGTAACAGAACAGTTCTGTCATTTGTGATGCCAACCATATGGTACATGTTAGCAGCAGGTGGCACCAAACGAGATGGAGCAATTCTGCCGCTGCCTCGAACAATCATGATTCTGATCCTGTGCAAAAACACTTCCAAATACGGCCAGTGGCATTGTGATAGGTGCGTGTGTTCATCCTTCCTTCAGAACATCAGCAATGCCAGCAGGCTTGTCCATATGGTTCCTGAGCCTACTTTGCCATGCGACAAGATGTTGGAAAATGTTCCACTTGTCTTCCCCAGCTCTCGGTTTGCTCTGTGGCCAAAAATCTCTCCGCCTGCTTTGAACATGCAGATTAGCTGAATGTTCACAGGATTGGAGAAAGCCTAGGATTCACAACCCTGCTTGAAGACGGTTCCCTTTATCTCCATCCAAATTGGCCAACCCCGAACTCTACGATAGAAACACTCACACGTGCTTCCACACATTCGGGTGCACACACAGACCTAGTTCAGAATTCTCCATGAATGAGAAACAGGCTCCTGGAACCCAAATTGTCAGCCATTCTGTAATTGATATTTTATAACTACATTGACCCGGCCAAGTGGATGGCATAACATTATTATGTCAAAGTGGGCCTAATTTTTCTTTTACTTACGTCACAATATTGATAAGGTTATTGTGGATCTTATGATTCTTTTTTTTTTATATCAGTAGCAGAGTCAGGTGGGACACAATCTTAAGGTCATCATGGTTTAAGAGGGAGTTAGATGTGGCCCTCGTGGCTAAGGGGATCAGAGGGTATGGAGAGAAGGCAGGTACGGGATACTGAGTTGGATGATCAGCCATGATCATATTGAATGGCGGTGCAGGCTCGAAGGGCCGAATGGCCTACTCCTGCACCTAATTTCTATGTTTCTATGTTTCTATGTCAGTATTGATTCTCTTTATAATGATAAGATGTTGAGCAAAGTGTACTGGTCAGAATCTTATCATAATTCACAATAAACATTTTCAACTTCAGTCAGCACCAACTGATTTGCTAGAAAACTGAGGTCAGCAATAAGACTTTTGGGCCAGGACGGCAAATATCCATCGTATGTGAAGGTGAGAGTAGGGTCGGTAACAGTGATGAAAGTGTTGAGTTTTGTATGAGTGCAAGAAGAGGCCTCTGGTCATCAATGTACCCAGAAAAATACCAGAGGGAGTGAGCCCAAACAGGAGAGAAAAAAAGACTGTTTCCTGAATCCCACAAAAAGACAGGCACAGCTGGGGCTCATGTGACTACCCATAGTTTAGTCTTTACTCTCTCCATTAGTATGATTTGGTCTGATGGTCATGTCCATTAGCCCTGTTTTAGCAACAAATAACATTGGTAAAGAAGTATAACCTGCTTTTTAGGGGCACAGTAACCCATTTGGTCTCACCCTGTCAGAGATGTTCTTCATTGGCTGTTCAGCCCCTTTTCCACCTTTTCTGTGATTAAAACAAAATGAATTTCTTTTGTTATCCTTCGTACAGGAGCAAGGTGTGCAAGGCTCAAGTCCGAAAGCATTGGAGGGGATTATAAGTTAGAGTCACATTGCCACACTCCAAGGAGACAGTGCACTGTGCACATTGTTTACACGTATATGTTCATGGACAGATTTACAAACTCCATTGGTCAGTGACATCATAATAAAATAATCTCTAAGACCATATAAGGGCCTACAGCACGGAAACAGGCCATCTCGGCCCTACAAGTCCGTGCGAAAAGATTTTTTTCCCTTAGCCCGACACCTGCCTGCACTCATACCATAACCCTCCATTCCCTTCTCATCCATATGCAAGTCAATTTATTTTAAATGATACCAACGAACGAGCCTGTGCAGTGAAATGAAAGTGGCAACTGTAAGCGGACTTTTGTGCAAAAGACACCACTCAAAACAACCAACCAAATTATAAACACAATCATAACACACATATTCTTTTACATAATAAATAATGGAAGGAAAAATAATGGAAGGAAAAACGTTCTGTAGAGTTAGTCCCTGGTTTGAATCTTCCCTATTCTCAAAGGGAAAAGCTTGTCCACATCAACTCTGTCTATCCCTCTCATCATTTTAAAGACCTCTATCAAGTCCCCCCTTAACCTTCTGTGTTCCAGAGAATAAAGACTTAACTTATTCAACCTTTCTCTGTAACTTAGTTGTTGAAACCCAGGCAACATTCGAGTAAATCTCCTCTGTACTCTCTCTATTTTGTTGACATCCTTCCTATAATTGGGTGACCAAAATTGTACACCATACTCCAGATTTGGTCTCACCAATGCCTTGTATAATTTTAACATTACATCCCAGCTTCTATACTCAATGCTCTGATTTATAAAGGCTAGCATACCAAAAGCTTTCTTTACCTCCCTTTCTATGGTGAGGAGAGATTTCCACCTTCAAGGAACATATGCAGGCTTGTTTTTACCCAGATCCCTCTGGTTCAACTGACTATTCTTCAATTCACCTCCTACCAGGGAAATAATATAATATAAAATAATCATGAAGAGGTGTAAAGGGCCTGTCCCACTTTGTGATTTTTTTCGGGCCCTGCCGGCGTCATATCAGTGTCGCTAAAAGATTTTGAACATTTCAAAATCTAGCCGCGACAAAAAAATAGT
This sequence comes from Leucoraja erinaceus, assembly GCF_028641065.1. Lineage (NCBI taxonomy): Eukaryota > Metazoa > Chordata > Chondrichthyes > Rajiformes > Rajidae > Leucoraja > Leucoraja erinaceus. Next base: position 46,636,629 of record NC_073378.1, on the reverse strand, counting down.
TGCGACACTTGAAAAAATACCGCGCTTCGTGAGTCATACGTCATCACGCCACGTCTCTGCTGAGTCACGCCGCATCAAAGCCACAAATTTTTCGGTGACCCGATACATCAGTCAATGATGCCGGCAGTCGCCAAAAAAATTGCCAAGTGAGACAGGCCCTTCAGTGTTCTATTTAACACAACCATTGAATCACTGTAGGAGCTGTCAATGTCCTTGGTAGCTGTTCCTGATATCGTGACATTACAGCAATTTCCTAGGTGATCACAGTGTTTAGTACTAATTGCAAGCATGTGGTTTACCCAATCAGGGTTAATTGTATTCAGATGGTGTGTTTCTTATAATTATTTAATTTGGCTGGGACAAGCAATGGAGAAAAGGTGTGTGCTCTATTTCTATGGTGAGGCAGATTAGGGTTAGCATAGGTGATGCATAGGGTAGGCTTGTTTGGAGTTAGGAAGGTGGTTAACTGACTGCACATCACCTCGTGTGCAATTTAGTATAGCCGCATGAATGCAACGGCTAAAAGCTAGATAGCCAAGTCTCAGAACAATTTTTATTCTTGGGTGCTGATACCACAGACTAAACATTGCCCCACTTCCAGATTGTTTGATTAAAAATTGAAACGATCTCTAACTTAAGCCTTGGGGTCGACAGCAATCATCCAAGTGTGTGAGGAATTTGGTACTAGACTGAGATGCAAGGCCCAGCTGCAGCTACTAGTGGTATCTGGCTGATCTCCAGAGGGTAGGAACATTACTCCTCAAAATGTCCTTCCCTGTTTCTTCACAGTATTTGCCCCATTGTAGTTTTTTTGCTGGCTTTCAGATGCTGTCTGTTACAAATTCTTCTCCTTGTATCGGGAGTTCTAAATTCAGATGGAAAATGTAGATCTGCCTTGGGAAGGATTAGATGTAGAGAAAAGAATGGTGGCATTGAGCAATATTTTTGTTTCACAAAACTGCACAGTTGTCTTTTTCTTATTGGCCTAAGAGTTTTAAGACAGAAAATGGAAATGCATATGTTTACTGAACCTATTTAGTTTAGTGATACATCATGGAAACAGACCCTTCAGCTCATCTGTGTAGGAAGGAATTGCGGGGTGCTGGTTTGCACAGAAATAGACATAAAGTGTTGGAGTAACTCAGCATCTTTGGAGAAAATGAATAGGTGACATTTCAGGTCAAGACCCCTCTTCAGATCCAAATGTCACCTATTAATTTTCTCCAGAGATACTGCCTGACCCGCTGAGTTACTCCAGAATTTTGTATCTCCCTTCAGCCCATTGAAGTAGTTAAAGTCCATGCTGACCATTGATCATCCGTTCACATTAGTTCTATATTATCCCAGATTTGCATCCACTCCCTATACATTGAAGGCCAATTAACCTGCAAACATGCACATCTTAAGCATGCAGGTACAGCAGGCAGTGAAGAAAGCAAATGGCATGTTGCCTTCAAAATAAGAGGAGTTGAGTATAGGAGCAAATAAGTCCTTCTGCAGTTGTACAGGGCCCTAATGAGACCACACCTGGAGTAATGCGTGCAGGCTTGGTCTCCCAATTTGAGGAAGGACATTCTTGCTATTGAGAGAGTGCAGCGTAGGTTCACCAGGTTAATTACTGGGATGGCAGGATTGTCATATGTTGATAGAATGGAAAGGCTGGGCTTGTATACTCTCGAATTTAGGATGAGGGGGGATTTTATTGAAACATATAAGATTAAGGGTTTGGACACACTCGAGGCAGGAATCATGTTCCCGATGTTGGGGGAGTCCAGAACCAGGGGCCACAGTTTACGAATAAGGAGTAAGCCATTTAGAATGGAGATGAGGAAAAACCTTTTCACATAGAGAGTTGTGAGTCTGTGGAATTCTCTGCCTCAGAGAGCGGTGGAAGCTGGCTCTCAGGCAGAGAATTCCCCAAGATAGTGGAGTCAAGGGATATGGGGAAAAGGCAGGAATGGGATACTTATTGTGGATGATCAACCATGATCACATTGCTGGCTCGAAGGGCCGAATGGCCTACTCCTACACCTATTGCCTATTGTCTATCTTTGGGATGTGGGAGTAAAATGGAGCACCCAAAGGAAACCACAGGGAGAAAGTACAAAATCCACACAGCTGGCTCCCAAGGTCAGAATTGAACCCTGGTCTCTGGCATTGTGAAGCAGCATCTCTACTAGGTTGCGTCATTGTGCCATCCTTACACACCAGCATCAGAGAGTACGCTGTACTGTGTGAATACAGTGGTCAATTTTTTAAATTTAATTTCCTTAAAGGAATCTCCTGATGTGGCTGTTGAATCATATTCGGAATTATATCTACTAATTGGGAAGCCTCATATAGAGACTTACTTAGTGCAGGCCTGGGAAGAGACGCACAAGTTTATCCAAAAGCTGTGCACCTTGAATTCTGTAAATTTAGATTTCTAAACAACTACAAACTTGGTTTTAGTATTTGTTCTGCGTATGGCCATCTAAGTTTCAATCACAGAATGCAGAAGGAGATGCAGAAAGTCTAATGGACTCTTCCCACACATTTCTTATCCACCTCATGTTAAGAAAACCACCTCTGGATCCTCTGCAGGAGATTAACACTTCCAAACTTATACATTGGAAAATAACAACAAGGAGCCAATGAGGATGGCGAACCACAGAAAAATATTGGAGAAAAAAAAGCAGAACAATGGTGGGCAATTTTTAAATCAGAGGTTAATAGAATTCAGGAGAAATATATAGTAAGTGACAAGAATGAAACAATGATAGAAGTGGTGGACTGGGTAAAAAAAGGATATTCATTGATCATATTGAAATGTGATGATAGTTGGAGGGAGAGTAGCTCCAAAGGATCAGCAACAGAGATTTATCGATGACTTTTGATATGATTTAGTCCATTTTGTAATAAGGATAGAATGGGATAAATGACCAATTAACCTATCTTTAGCTGTGTTAATGGGACAGGCAACATCTCTGGAGAGAAGGAATGTGTGACGTTTCGACCCAAGCTTTTTGTGTCCATCTTCGGTTTAAACCAGCACCTGCAGTTCCTTCTTACACATTTAGTTGTGTTAAGTTGTAAAATGAAAGTAGGGAAGATAGACTGAATGAATAAAGAAAGATTCCTAGAAATATGCTACAATCAAGAGATAAGAGACGGCTGTTACATACCAGTTTTACAAACAGACAGACACAAGCCATTGTTGTATGAGCTTTCCTTACCAAATGCATTGCTCTGGCTGTCTATGTCAGTAAATATTTACCTGTTAAATATTGGATTCCTGCTTTGGGCCCTGAATTGCTAACCCACTTTGATTTTGGTTGCAATCAATAATGCTCATTCAAATAAACAGCTCCTGCTGCACATTGATTGAATTTGAGATATTAAGCTGGAAAGGTTGCTTTATTTAATTGAAAACAATTGCTTATTTCTGTGCTACTCACACTCCAACTATCATCGCATTTCAATGTGATCAATGAATATCCATTTATTTACCCAGTCCACCACTTCTATCAATTTCTTTCTTGCTGTATCTTCAGCATGTAATGACTAAGATTCCTTTTAAATTTAGTTTAGCTCAGAGAAGCAGCATGGAAGCAGGCCCTTCAGCCTGCCTGGTCCACTCCAACTATCGATCACCCGTTCACACTAGTTCTATGTTATCCCACTATTGCATCCACTCCCTACACACTAGAAGCTGTTTATAGATGCCAATTAACCTATAAACCCACACATCTTTAGGATGTGGGAGGGAATCGGAGAAAACCCATTCATTCACAGGGAGCACGTGCAAACATGAACATGAAACATGAGCCAGCACCCAAGTTTAGGATGTTTTTGTGGAGATGCGAGCAACTTTGCATTGCTACAACCAGATTTTATTTAATTACTTGGGTGTCATGGCAAGGCAAACATTTATTGCTCATCCCCAATTGAAAAAAATGATGGTGATGCTCCTTAAACCTTTGCAGTTCTGGTGAGGTACTTCAGGATTTAAACCCAACAACAATGACGGAAAGTGATATAGTTGGCCTCCTTATTCTGATGCTCGTCATGGTACATGTTGTGCGTTTGTAGCCAGCATAGAAAAGTCCGCAATTTTACACTGCCCGTTATTATGTGGGTGGGACTTATTACGTATTCTAGGGCGTGTTTGGAGCTAGGTTTCTTGTGCAGGCTTAGTTTTTAGTTTAGTTTAGTTTTGGACTTGCATGAGTAATACCCGTTGAGCATGCGAAGCGTAACGGAGACACGAGGAGTTTTCTAACCTTTAAAGCGATATGCTGGAGTTCGATGAAGATTAAAGTGTACGAGTCGGAGTGTAAGGTTGGATGTACCTTATTGTTTTTCATCAACAATAAAGAATCTATTAATCAAAAGAATGTTATGAAGATTTATCTGTGAAGAAGCTCTGAAGGTTTCTGATGGAGAGCTCACATGCGTGTAACAACATTCTCCATAATCATGTAGTCCATTTAGTGGCTAAAGGGAGTAATCTCTTGAAAGACATAAAAATCTGCCACTACAATCACTTATCAATTTCCTCCAGAGATGCTACTTGACCCACTGAGTCACTCCAGCACTTTGTGTTCTAAATAGAGAAGTTAATGCAGATCATAATGCAGCAATTATGCAATGGATGTGTAGGGAATGAATATTACACATGTTAGGCTAAATGCCAATCAAACAGGCTGCCTGGTAAGGTGTTAAGCTGCTTCATCTTTGGTTCTGCACTCTCCATTTGCATCAGTGCAGTTTTTTTGATGATTTTATGTGTAGTTAGTAAGTAACTCTGGTCCATTTAGAATGAATTCTAAGTTCAACGAGAAATGGAGACAAACAAAACACATAGTGGTGCAGCTGGTAGAGCTACTGCTCCAGAGACCCGGGTGCAATACTGACCTCGGGTGTCGTCTGTGTGGAGTTTACACACACTCCACAAGACCAGATGGGATTCTTCCAACGCTCTGGTTTCCTCATGCATCACAAAGACATGTAGGTTTATAAGTTAATTGACCTCTGTAAAAAAAATAATATCCTTAGTGCGTAGAAAATCGATGAGAAAATGGGATAACAATGAAATAGTGTGAACAGGTGATCAATGGTCAGCATAAACTTGGTGGGCTGAAGGGTTTCCATGCTATATCAAAGCCAAACTAAAGCAGCAGTTCGTTTTTTTTATTGCCCCGAGTGCTTTAAAGTGGAAAAAGAAAATGCATATGTTTATTGAACCATATCTTATGTGCCATTTTCAGAAAACAAGCTCTCAAATGTGAAAGCAGTGTTCAAAAACACCCCATGTGGCCGATACATCATTTGAATGATGTGAATTGATTAGGAATCCATCTGTAGTCACACATTTCATGCAGATTTGGAAACATGTTTTGGTGCACACGTTCATCCAGAAGCTGTGCACTTGAAATGTGTCTCGCTGAAATGAAGATGTCTAAACAGCTAGAAACTTGCTTTCAGTATTCCTTCACCATCTGGCTATCTACATTTCAAACATATGAGTCCATATGAGATAAAATAGATTGGACTCTCCTCCCTCTTTCATCTTCTAGCTCACAAGCAGGGAAATTGTCTTGTGATCTTCCACGTGAGATTGGAAAATAACAAACAGGAGACAATGTGGATGGTGCACCAGAGAGATGAATATTGATGAAGAAGTAGTGGTTGATTAGTGGTAAATGGAGAGTGTTACATCACACTTCTGATTTACGGTTTGTAGATGTTGGCAAGTGTTTAGAATATCAGGAGGCGGGTCACTCATCAAAGGGTAACTATCCTTCAGTCTACTCTTGCAGACACGACATGTATGTGAATCTGAAGAAGGATCCTGACCCAAAACATCAGTCATCCATGTTCTCCAGAGATGCTGCCAGACTCGCTGAGTTACTCTTGCACTGTGTCTTTTTTTTTTAAACCAGCACTTGCAGTTCTTTGTTTTTACAATATGTATGTGGTTTGTCTAGTTGGGTTTCCAATCAATGATGACTCCAGGATTTTGTTACAGAAGTCTAGGTTTTAGAAAATATATCAGAACTTTGATATTGTGGGATAAATTCATTCGGTAAAAAAATCTCCGGGAGTGAAACATTTCCTATCAGTGCACCTATTACCTCAGGTAACAGGTTCAAGCCAATTGATACGTGTAAAGAGGAGTCATAACACACTGTGTCTTTACTGCTGTTTATTCATGATACACATACGTTGCTGCCCTAGCTGTTCGTGGTCTGTCACCGGAACTAGAGAGAGGGATCAATGGGTGGGAAGGTTGTAATTATACGTGATGTGGGGAGTGGTTAGTAGTGGTGAGGTCACTATGTTAAAGGTACATGCACATGCCATCTACAATACAATAGTGGCATTTAAGAAACTTTTGGATAGACACATGGATATGCAGGAAATAGAAGAATATGGATTATGTTCAGGCAAATAAAAGTTAATCTTGACATTATATTCAGCACATACTTTGTGGGCCAAAGTCTGTTCATGTGTCAGTTCATGTACTATGTTCTATCAGTGTAACACTATATAAAGTACCTATGAAAAAGTGAACGAACAAACGTTTCCATGTCGAGATGGACAATTGTCTCACACACTTGCCACACTCAGGATGCATTCCTAATTCGCATAAGCAAGCAGTCTTCTGATGTCTAGTGTTTAACATATGCAAAACTTCAATTAGCTGCTTACAGTTTCAGCTCTGTTTGAAAAACATAAAACAGATTCTCCTGCCTCCTGATCACAAGAACCAGCAACATTCAACGCATTTATTTCTAGGTAGGTTGCAAAGTGCTTGTATTGCATCTCGTGCATTCTCCGGGGACTCAATTGAAAATCAAGATGTAAGTAAGTAAGTAAGTAAGTTTTATTTATATAGCACGTTTTAAGTGAACTCGCACTGATACCAAAGTGCTTTACATAAATTAAATAATGTTTCCATACAAACCATAGAAAAAGGTTAAAAAAAATAAAGAAAATGGACACAACACATTATAGAGTTCAACACAAACATCCCCCCACAGCAGAATCAAAAATTTCCACTGTGGGGAAAGGCACCAGAAAGTTAAGTCCTCTTCCTCTGAAACACCCGAGGTTGGGGCCCATTTGTGGCCTTGCAGCCAGTCCGATAATTTTCAGGGCCCTCTTGCCGTGAAGATGGAACTCCAGCGTGGGGTGAAACAATTCCTCAAGTGGCTGGGAAAGTCTTGAGCGGCTGCCTCCTCCCTGGAGACCGGAGACATCGTAGATCTCAGGCCGCGCCAGTTGGAGCTCCGAACCCGGCAAACTCGATCCCAGGCTCCGCGGCGCTCCAAATCCAGCACAGCCCGTGGCTGGACGCCCGCAGCCACAGCTCCGCGATGTTGGGAGTCGGCGGCCACAGCACTCCGGAGCTTACCACACAGTGAACCGGTAAGGCATCGCCCTCTCCGTGGCAGCGCTCCGTGATGGTGTCCTTGCGCTGTGCCGCCGCTGAAGCTGTAGTCCCGGCCGGTCCTGACAGGAAACGCCGCTCCATTCTTGATGGTAGGCCGTGAGGACAGGGCAAAGAAGCAGCTCGGAGGTATGCTGCCTCTCTGACCAGGTAGGTGACTAAGAATTAAAGTTTCCCCCTTCCCCACCCCCACCCACCACATAAAAGACCTCCACTAACATTTTGGACATTTTGGACAGGACTTAAAATAAAAAAAAGGTGAAGATACGGACTGCGGGCAGGCTGCCATACACAGACGGCGCCCACTCCTGCACATCCGCCAAATGCAGGAACCATTTGGGTGGAGCTACCAGACAACAATAGGCAAAATACATTGGTAGGAGTTGCATCTATACACCCTAATAATAGAGGTAATGTAAGGTATAGTGGAAATCATGAAATCATGGAGTTCTATGTAATAGTATAACGCAATAATCATGGGGAACTTTAATTGCATTAGGACCATGGAAAAATGAGTAGTAACGGTCTGAGAGACAAAGTCAAGGAGTTTATAAGATAAAGTTCCAGGTAAATTTGTTGAAAGACCATCAAGGGGACAGACTATTTTACATCTAGGATTGTGTCATGAAAGAGGGTTTATTGATGACCTGCTATTTAAGTTCAGATCATAAAAGATACTCTACATAACATTTGACAGTGATTTAGTTCAAAATTGAATTAAGTAAACCACAAATGCATGAGGAATGAGTTGGCTGTGACAGAAAGGGAAACAAATTAAAAGGTATGACATTATACAAGCAATGACAAGCCATTATCTTTTAACAAGTAATGAATACATCTTTAAGACAAAAAAAAGAAATATGATCCCACCATTGCTATCAAATTAAGAATAGTATTAGATCAAAGGAAAAGGAGTAGTGAAAATATATATTTTTCAGAAGAGTCTAGACATGTACAACAGTCCATATGCTGCCTCAGCAAGATATCTTTACTTGTGCTCAAATCCTTGTTTTTTTAGGGGCAATTTACCTTCCTAATTACTTGCTGTTCCTCCTTGTAAACCTTCAGTGATTCATGTACTGTACAAAGACACCAAAGCCCTTCTCAACACCAATACCTTTTAAAGTATTGCCCTTTAATTGTAGCCAGAGACAAGACAACAAGTATCCCGACAGACTCTGAGAGGACATTTTTTTTCAGCAAGTTTGCAGATGATACAAAAGTTAGTGGTTTTGCAGATAGTGAAGATGGTTGTGAACGATTGCAGCAGGATCTGGATTGATTGGCCAGGTGGGCGGAGGAATGGTTGATGGAATTTAATACAGAGAAGTGTGAGGTGTTGCATCTTGGGATGTCGAACAAGGGCAGGATCTACACAATAAATGGTAGGCCTTTGGGTATGTTGTAGAGCAGAGGGATCTCATAGTACAAGTGCATGGTTCCTTGAAGGTCGAGTCACAGGTAGATAAGGTGGTCTATAAGGCTTTTGGCACTTTGGCCTTCATCAGTCAGAGTATTGAGTATAGAAGTTGGGAGGTCATGTTGCAATTGTATAAGATGCTGGTGAGACCACATTTAGCATATTGTGTTCAGTTCTGGACACCATGTTATAGGAAAGATATTGTCAAGCTTGAAATGGTTCAGATAAGATTTACGAAGATGTTGCCAGGACCAGAGGGTGTGAGCTATAGGGAGAGATTGAGTAGGCTGGGGTTCTATTCCATGGAGAGTAGGAGGATGAGGGGAGATCTTATCGAGGTATACAAAATCATGAGATGAATAGATCGGGTAGATGCACAGTCTTTTACCCAGAGTAGGGGAATTGAGGACCACAGGACACAGGTTCAAGATGAAGGCGAAATGATTGAATAGGAATCTGAGGGGTAACCTTTTCACACAGAGTGTGGTGGGCATGTGGAACAAGCTGCCAGAGGAGGTAGGTGAGGCTGGGACTATCCCATTGTTTAAGAAACAGTTGGACAGGTGCATGGGTAGGAGAGGTTTGGAGGGTTATGGACCAAGCGCAGGCAAGTGGGACTAAGTTTGCTGGGACATTGTTGGCCGGTGTGGGCGAGTTGGGCCAAAGGGCCGGCTTCCACACTGTATCACTCTATGACACTGCTAGGTAGAAGGTGTGAAGAGAGAGACAGAAAAATGCTGGAATCTCAAAAACAAGGAAGATCAGTGAATAAGGTCATATAATCAATATCTGGTCAGAGTATGGCTGAAGATAGCTTTATGGCTATGCTATGTGACCTTGGGGAAACAATGCAGAGAAGATAAGGTGGCTGAGAATGGCCATTTTGCAAAGGAACTATTTGATGAGAACCACATGTCAACTGGCAACATTATAGTTAAGAACTGTCTAGCTTGATAAGAACTGTGCTTTGTTTATTTAGTCCTTGGATGAGTGACAATTGGAAATGGACACAAAAAGCTGGAGTCAGACAGCATCGCTGGAGAAAAGGAATAGGTGATGTTTTGAGTCGAGACCCTTCTTCAGACTGAGAGTAAGGGGAAAGGAAAAAGAGAGATATAGAAACATAGAAACATAGAAAATAGGTGCAGGAGTAGGCCATTCAGCCCTTTGAGCCTGCACCGCCATTCGATATGATCATGGCTGATCATCCAACTCAGTATCCTGTATCTGCCTTCTCTCCATACCCCCTGATCCCTTTAGCCACATCTAACTCCCTCTTAAATATAGCCAATGAACTGGCCTCAACTACATTATGTGGCAGAGAATTCCAGAGATTCACCACTCTCTGTGTGAAAAATGTTTTTTTCATCTCAGTCCTAAAAGATTTCCCCTTTATCCTTAAACTGTGACCCCTTGTTCTGGACTTCCCCAACATCGGGAACAATCTTCCTGCATCTAGCCTGTCCAACCCCTTAAGAATTTTGTAAGTTTCTATAAGATCCCCCCTCAATCTTCTAAATTTTAGCGAGTACAAGCCGAGTATATAGACGGTGATATAGAGAGACATACAACAAATGAATGAAAGATATGCAAAATAATAACAATGATAAAGGAAACAGGCCATTGTTAGTTGTGGGCTAGATGAAAATGAGTTGTATCTATCATTGGTAAAAAACCAGCATCTGCAGTTCCTTCCTGCACAATTGGAAATGATTGACATCAGAGTGCCTTGGGTTAGAGCAAAGGCTCTTTCAGAAGATTGAAGGAAAAATTTTATACAAGAAGAGTGGTCTGAGACATTGGTGGCAATAAACTGGGAACAACTATCGCAAGATCGAGGGCCCTGTTGTTGAAATTCAGAAAGGGCTTACGCCCACCTCCCACCCCCGAACCCCTCTCCAGTAGCATAGTGGATCGGGCCAATTCATTCATAAGGGTATAAACTGGTTGTGGTACCTCATGGTGGTACCTCATGGTGGTACCCCATCTCCCCCCTCCCCCACACCTCTCTCCCCTTCCCCCCTCTCTCCTCCCTTCTCCTCCACCTCTCCATCTACCTCTCCTCACCCCTCTCCCTCTGCTCCCCCCACCCCCATCCCTCTCTACCCCCCTCTCCCCCACCCCCCTTCCCTCTCCTACCCCCCGCCCACTTTCCTCTCTCCCTCCGTACCCTTCCCCCTACCCCTCTGTCCCTCTTCCACCGCTTCCCCTACCCCTTCCCTCCCCACTCTTCCACTTCTCTCTCCCACTTACCCCACCCTCTCTCCCCCTCTCCCTCCCCCACCCCTCTCTCTCCCCCTCCCTTCCGCCTCCCTCCCCTCTCACCCCCACCCCTTCTCCTACCCCTCTGTCCCTCTTTCATCACTCCCCCTACCCCTCTACCCCTCCCCCCTACCCACTCTTCCACTTCTCCCCCCTCCCACTCTCCCTCTCCACTCTCTCCCCTCTCTCCCCCCAACCTCTCTCCCCCCCTCCCTCCACACTCTCCCCCCTCCCTCCCCTACCCCATCTCCCTCCTCACCTCCCTCCCCATCCCTCCCCTCCTCCCCCACACCTCTCTCCATCCCTCTCTCCTCCCGTACCCCACCCCTCTCTCCTCACCCTCTCCATCTCCCTCTCCCTCTCCCTGCCTACAGTCATACACAATAATAATAAATAACAAACATAATCAATAAACATAAATTAGCATCCACCACAGTGAGTTATATGCAACTACCCTCTTACTGTAAAACCTTATTGTATTTTCTAAAGAAAATGCCTTAGTGCCCATCATCTCTGTAAATAAATTGTTTGCTGCAAGTCCAATCATACAAATCTTAGGACAGTACAATACTGGCAATTTCATTACAATATTTGGTAGATTATTACAAATATTATAATAGGTTTTTCTTAACCTCTTCTACATCTAATTCTTCAATGTCCACTTACCTGCTGCTATTTTTTTTAAAGAAAAATCATTAGCTACAGGTTAGTTCTGCTATAATGAGATTGATATACTCCTGAGAAAGCATGCATTATATAAAAATCAAATTTTGGTAGAGCAGGCTATAGCTACCTTCAAAACACAGATGTAAACAGGTGTTCCTGGTCTTGACCTTGTTATAACAAATGCAACCTATGCAAATGCGTGCAGTGTCCAAAATCCAACCTCATTATAGTCAATTTGCTTTATAGAAATCCATTATAGCAGAACTACCTGCATCGTAACAATTCTTTCAATTGTGTTTCTTTACAATTATGCTTACTATTGTAAATTGAAGGAACTATGAGTAAAAAACATATATGAATCATTTTATGCTATTCTGTAAAACTTTGAAAGAATATTCAGGTTTAGAAGTTTCCAAAATTTTCCACCCACTTATAACAAACCACTTTTTTGCTAACACATTTTACCTTTTGGTTCCCTAAAAGAGCCATACTTAGCATCCTCCTCTTCCTTACCAGCATTTTGACTCTCAGCTAAAATCATCAGAAAATACTCAGGTAGTTTTCACATGCATATCAACACAATTACACCTCCATCATCCATACCAAGCCAGAACTGCACAGTTTCCACATTATCAGACTATATATTTAATATCCTGTAATGAAGGAAGAGAAATTCCCTTCAACTAAAGTCAGAATGACCACAGTTTCTGCCTGCTGTGCTGCCAAGAATCTCATTCCTCTCCCTCATCTCCAACCTTGTTCTTCTGGACAGAACAGTTAGCTTATATGTGTTCTCTTCATATGTAGCACATCAAAGTTAAGTTTTGGAACAGCAACAAGGTTTTTGCAGAGTGGTGGGTGCCTGAAACTCGCTCCCAGGGGTGGTGGCGGAGGAAGATACAATAGTGGCATTTAAGAGACTTTTGGATAAGTACATGGATATGCAGGCAATGGAGAGATATGGATATGTGCAGGCAGAAGAGATTAGTTTAGCTTGGCATCTTGTTCGGCGGGGAAATTGTGGTCTGAAGGGCCTGTTCCTGTGCTGTACTTTTCTATGTTCCAGGATTTATGGAGTTGAGGTGCCCTCCAGTTCCTTCTGGCTCATTAGGAAATCACAGCATCAAATAATCCCAAACAATGCAAGTCTAGCTCCTGAGTATCTCACACAGTACTTGAGTAACTCAATAGGTCAGGTAGCAGATGTGGAGGGAATGGAAGGAGGATATTTCAGATCAGAACCCTTCTTTAGAGACTTCTCGAGTCAGATGAATCAGGTACTCTAAAACAACAAGCAGGGCACCTTATTTTATACTTGGATTTTCAGAAGGCCTTTATTAAAGTGCAGCACATGAAGCTGCTAAACAAGATTAGTGCCCATGGTATTAGAGGGGAGATACTAGCATGGACATGATAGACTGCATGTCTGAAGGCAAAGAGTGGAAATAAAGGGGGCTTTTTCTGGTTGGCTGCTGGAGGTCACTGGTGTTCCGCAGGGGTCTGTACTGTGTCCACAACTCTTCATGTTGTACATCAATGATTTGGATGATGGAATCCATGGCTTTGCAGCCAAGTTTGCAGATGATACGAAGATAGGTGGAGGGGCAGGTAGTGTAGAGAAAGCAAGAAATTTGCAGAAAGAAATAGTCGGGAGAGCGGGCAAAGAAGTGGCAGGTGAAATACAGCGAAGCAAAGTTTGCGGAAAGGTAACTTGCAGGTTGAATAAGGAAGGCAAATACAATGTTGGCATTCATTTTGAGAGGACTAGAATATAAAAGCAGGGATGTAATGCTGAGGCTTTATAAGGCACTCGTCAGATCACATTTGGTATTGTGAGCAGTTTTGGACCTCTAATCCTAGGAGGGATGTGCTGGCGTTGGAGAGGGTCCAGAGGAGGTTTACAAGAATGATGTGTAGGGAGGAACTGCAAATGCTGATTTACACTGAAGACAGACACAGAAAACTGGAGCAACTCAGCGGGTCAGGCAGCATCTCTGGAGAAAAGGAATAGGTGATGTTTCGGGCCGAGAGCCTTCTTCACTGAGAGTCATGGGAAAGGGGAACTTGTAATATATAGACGGTACTTAGGAGAAATGAATTGAAGATGTGCAAAAAGCAACGATAATCAAGTAAATGTGCAGTCCACAATGGTCCACCGTTGGCCGAGGGATAGGTGATAATGGTTTATACAGAGAGTGGAACTCAACGGGATGACAGTCAAACTTGCACAACAACTAGGGTTTGGGAGAGGTGGATGGGGTAGGGGATGCAAGGATTACTCATAGAGGGGATGCAAGGATTACTTAAAGCTAGAGAAATCAATATTCATTCTGCTGGGTTGTAAGCTGCCCAAGAGAAATATGAGGTGCTGTTCCTCCCATTTATGTTTGACCTCGCTGACAATGGAGGAGGCCCAGGACAGAAAGGTCAGTATGGGAATGGGAGTTAAAATGGGAGTTTGGCAACTTGGAGATCACGTAGACTGAGGAAAGGTGTTCAGCGAAACGATTGCCGAGTCCGTGCTTCACCTCGCCGATATATAGGAGTCCACATCTGGAACAGCAGATACAGAAGATGAGGTTGGAGGAGGTGGTGAACCTCTGTCTCACCTGAAAGGAGTGTCGGGGCCTCTGGACAGAGTCGAGAGTGGAGGTATCGGGACAGGTGTTGCATCTCCTGCGTTTGCAGGGGAAGGTACCTGGGGAGGGTGTGGCTTGGGTGGGAAGAGATGAGTTAACCAGGGAGTTGCGATGGGAATAGTCTCTGCGGAAAACAGAAAGGGGTGGGGATGGGAAGATGTGGCTAGTTGTGGGATCCCATTGGAGGTAGTAAAATGTTGGAGGATTATATGCTTCCCCGCTGATGGGGAAGAATGATCCTGGGGATCATTGGGTTAATGTATGATGAGTGTTTGATGGCTCTCGGACTGTACTCATTGGAGTTTAGAAAGATATGTGAAGATCACATTGAACCTTCCCAAATAATGAAAGGCCTGGATAGAATAAATGTGGCGAGGATGTTTCCACTAGTGGTAGAGCCTAGAACCAGCGGGCACAGCCTCAGAATAAAAGGATTTACCTTAGAAAGGTGATGAGGAGGAATTTCTTTAGCCAGAGGGTGGTGAATCTGTGGAATTCATTGCACTGAAGGCTGTGAAGGACAAGTCTTTGGGTATTTTTAAAGCAGAGATTGATACGTTCTTGGTTAATAAATGTGTCAAAGGTTACTGGGAGAAGGCAGGAGAATTGGATTGAGAGGGAAAGATAGATCAGCCATGATTGAATGGCAGAGTACATGTGATGGGCTGAATGGCCTAATTCTGTTCCAATGACCAATGAAGATCTATAATCCAAGAAACCCATTATTTTAAGAGGCTATCCATGAAATAGCTCAATGCAACTATCAGTTTGTCAGCTTGCATGGTCCTATTGGCCATGGTTGGTTTAACTAAATATCCAAATTAGAAACCACCTTTAGAAGCAGACAATTTAATAATTTCCCATTTTAAAAATAGCTATTTTCACATCAAGTTATGCTAAAAAGCTGAACCAATTATTTCACGTGTTTTTCCTTATTAAGTAGTGTTTAATCATCAGTTAAACATCTTTATGTTTTTCGTCAGATTCTCCTACTTATTCTCATAACTTAATTTTTTCAAATATTATATTCATTCTCTCAAGTATATTTTACTTCAACATGCAGTTTTGGGAACCATATCACATCCAATATTCCATCTTTTAAAAAAAACCATCTATTCGCCTTTCATTCTTTTGGCAAGAAGAAAAAACATTAAACTAATTGACTAAAGGAAATGTTTTCTTTCATTTTCCTTTCTTCAAAATAACTAAGATTTCTGGAGGCTTGCTTCTGAAATAATATGTGAGAAAACGCTGCACGATGATCAATGTTCAGAGCAATCCATCATGAATTGGCTAACCATTCAGAACCACTCAGTTTAATAAGCTCAATAAGCATTATAACCAGGTGAGAGAGGGGACAGGTGGGGGAGGGAAAGACATGGAATTCAAAGGAAGCATTTTACACCTTTAAACCTTCAAAGTGAAAAATCCTCAAAATGCTGTGATGCTGTCCTGCAGACCATAACTACCATTACATTATAGTGCGACTTCTGTAACTCTCTGGACACATATCCCCCCTCCCCAACACCATCCATGCCTTCTCTCCAGAGATACTGCCTTTCCCACTGAGTTACTACAGTACTGTGTGCCTATCTTCAGTGTAAACCAGCACCTGCAGTTCCGTCCTATACATTAAAATCAATAGATATGATCGAACAGGAAATTGAATGGTCACACTATGAATTTATACTAAGCAGGAGAAAAAGAAATAAGGTAATTTACAAAAAGGTAGGATCTGAATTGATTTTTAAAAAATTGTGATTATTTCATTGTATTCAGTATGAAACTGAACTTTGCCAATTACTAGAGAATGAAGGGTCATGACCATTAGATAGTTCTGATTTACAAAAATAAATGAATTTTAAAATACAAAAATGTTGTTGAAGGTGATAGTTCAAAGAAATTAGTTACTGCCATTGCAAGTGGTAGTATACAATAGAAACAGCACCATGGCTGATCATCTAAAGTCAGTATCCCGTTCCTGCTTTTTCCCCGTATTTCTTGATTCCTTTAGTCCCAAGAGCTAAATCTAACTTTCTCTTGAAAACGCCCAGTGTATTGGCCTCTACTACCTTCTGTGGCAGAGAATTTCACAGATTCACAACTCTCTGGGTAAAAAAGTGTTTCCTCATCTCAGTCCTAAATGACCTACCCCTTATTCTTAAACGGTGATCCCTGGTTCTGGACTCCCCCAACAGGGCAAACATTTTTCCTGCATCTAGCATGTCCAATCCCATAAGAATTTTATATGTTTCTATAAGATACCCTCTCATCCTTCTAAATTCCAGTGAATACAAGTCCAGTCAACCCACTCTTTCCTCATATGTCAGTCTCGACATCCCGGGAATTAACCTGGTGAACCTACGCTGCACTCCCTCAATAGCACGAATATCCTTCCTCAAATTAGGAGACCAAAACTGCACACAATACTCCAGGTGCAGTCTCACCAGGGCCCTGTACTTGTAGGTTCTTCTAGGTACAGTCCTTGCTCCTACACTCAAATCATCTCCAATGAAGGCCAACATGCCACTAGCTTTCTTCACTGCCTGCTGTACCTGCATGCTTACTTTCAGTGACTGATGTATAAGCACACCCTGGTCTCATTGCACCTCCCCTCAGAATCACTCAGAAAGAGGAAAAAGGCATTATGACAGTGGGAGGATAAAAATACGAAACACACGCCCCCAGGAAATAATCATTTCAAAAATAGACCAGTTCAAAGCATAGTTCCTCTTTATTTTTTTCTGTAAGCAACCCACATGCTCAAATGAACAGGTGCACTTCCTGCTACAGCTTCCTGAGAACCAAAACCTTTATCAAAAACCACAAGTTTTCTGCCCTTAAGTTATGCACATCCCCTGTTAGTATTGTAATTGGCAGTAAAGCCAAGGTGATATCTCTTGGTTCATGTTTCCTTCCTCTCCGCCACTCAGTTCTATCATTCCTTCGGCCCCTCCGCCACCACCCTATGTCCAGTTTCATCTAGCTATCTTTCCACTGCACTCCCAGTCCTAATGCATGGTCTCGGCTTGAAACGTTGACCATTCCTTTGCCTCCACAGATGCTGCTTGACCAACTGAGTTCCTCCACTTTCTTTTTTTTTTAAACTCCAGATTCCAGCTTCAACAGCATCTTATGCCTTTACAAAGCCCAAAGTATTCAGCTACTGGACAGGCAAAAGAAAATGGCATAACATCTTAATCTTGATCGGTTGGGCAGGTGGGCTGAGGAATGGGTGATGGAATTTAATACAGAGAAATGCGAGCTGTGGAATTTTGGGAAGTCTAACATGGACAGGACCTACACAGTGAACAGTAGGGCTCTGGGGAGAGTTGTAGAACAGAGGGATCTAGGAGTATTGGCACATAGTTCATTGAAAGTGACATCTCAGGTAGATAGGGTGGTCAAAAAGGGTTTTTGCACATTGACCTTCATCGGTCTAGAGGTTGGGAGGTCATGTGCAATTGCATAAGACGTTGGTGAAGCCGCATTTAGAGTATCGTGTTCACCATGTTATAGGAAAGATGTTGTCAAGCTGGAAAAGGTGCAGAGAAGATTTATGAGGATGTTGCTAGGACTCGAGACTCTGAGCTATCGGGAAAGGTTGAGCAGGCTAGGACTCTATTCATTGTAGCACAGGAGGATGAGGGGTGATCTTATTGAGGTGTGCAAAATCATGAGAGGAATAAATCAGATTTAATGGGAACCTGAGGGGTAACTTTTTCACTCAAAGGGTGGTGGGTGTATGGAACGAGCTGCCGGAGGACGTGGTTGAGACAAGTACTATCACACCATTTAAGAAACATTTAGACAGGTTCATGGATAAGGCAAGTTTAAAGGGATATGGGCCAAACTATGGGAAGGTGTGACACGTGTATTATTATCTAAATGGTGTCCGATTGGGAAAGGGGGAGATGCAGCGAGACCTGGGTGTCATGGTACACCAGTCATTGAAGGTAGGCATGCAGGTGCAGCAGGCAGTAAAGAAAGCGAATGGTATGTTAGCTTTCATTGCAAAAGGATTTTAGTATAGGAGCAGAGAGGTTCTACTGCAGTTGTACAGGGTCTTGGTGAGACCACACCTGGAGTATTGCGTACAGTTTTGGTCTCCAAATCTGAGGAAGGACATTATTGCCATAGAGGGAGTGCAGAGACGGTTCACCAGACTGATTCCTGGGATGTCAGGACTGTCTTATGAAGAAAGACTGGATAGACTTGGTTTATACTCTCTAGAATTTAGAAGATTGAGAGGGGATCTTATAGAAACTTACAAAATTCTTAAGGGGTTGGACAGGCTAGATGCAGGAAGATTGTTCCCGATGTTAGGGAAGTCCAGGACAAGGGGTCACAGCTTAAGGATAAAGGGGAAATCCTTTAAAAACCGAGATGAGAAGAACTTTTTTTCACACAGAGAGTGGTGAATCTCTGGAACTCTCTGCCACAGAGGGTAGTTGAGGCCACTTCATTGGCTATATTTAAGAGGGAGTTAGATGTGGCCCTTGTGGCTAAGGGGATCAGGGGGTATGGAGAGAAGGCAGGTACGGGATACTGAGTTGGATGATCAGCCATGATCATATTGAATGGCGGTGCAGGCTCGAAGGGCCGAATGGCCTACTCCTGCACCTAATTTCTATGTTTCTATGTTTTCTATGTGTAGATGGTGTTAGCAAGTTGAGCCGAAGGGCCTGGTTCTATGCTGTATGATTCTATGACTTTGCCTAGCTCTGCATGACCTCTACTGCACTCTAGGAAAAGAATACAATCCGCAATCTCAGCTCTCATATTTATACCAATTAACTTTAAATCTGTGCCCCATTGCTCTGACTCTCCTGCTATAGAAAAGAAGTTTTCCCCATTTGGAATTTATCTAGGGCATTGTACACATCAATTATGTTTCTGTCAACTTCTTCTTTGCGTTGTGTCAAATATGCTGCACTCATTGACGATCTCTCTCCTTGGAAAAAACTCAATGATTAGTCAAACATGATTTATCTGAACAAATCAATCCTTAATGTATTAACCTGTGCCTTTTTAAAAAGATGGTTTACACTTGGTTCATTACCAATACCTGCAATACACCACTGATTGGGAGCTTATAATCCTAAAAACCCCTGAACCATCATCTTGGGCCTCCTATTGCCAACGTAATTATGAAACTGTCCTGGATTCTATGGGCTCTTAGCTCTTGAGCCAGTAAGTATTTGTAAAATTAACTTTTCTCCTTAATAATACTAATAGCATTGGAGAAGGATGAGTTATTGAAGACAACAGTTTACGAGATGTGTAAAAGATGGAGGAAGAGAACAAATATATGATAGTCAAATTTGTGGATGTTAAAAATAGGTGGAAAGGCGAATGCAAGTAATATATAATGTTTTAAAATAAGATACTGCAATAAATCAGCAAATGGACCATGGTCAGGAAAAATGTGAGGTTGCTCATTTTGAGAACAACAAGAGAAAAATATTGTTTAATTGGAGAAAACCTGCAGCACAATGAAAATTAGGAAATATTTGTGCATAAAACGTAGACAGCTGGCATAGAAGTGGAGGAGGTAATAGGGAGGACTAACAAAAGGCTGGCTCTTATTTCATTGGGAATGGAGTATAAAATTGGGGAAGACTTACTACAGCACAAGAACACCCCAAACCCCTTGTACTCCACTTAAATGCACTGCTTCTCCATTTAGACAATAGTCTGCATTTGATTAATTGTACCAAAGTGTATGACCTCACACTTTCTTACCTCAAACTGCATGGGCTCAGTCTCAACTAAACACTCAACTGTCTACATCCTGTTGCAGAGTCCAGATGGGCTCATTGCATTCTGCCCTCCCATCTATTTTCATGACATCGGCAAACCTTATACCACACACATCATCACATTCTCCAAGTTTAATAATGTAGTATACAAATGCAATAATGTAGTATACAAATAATTGAGGTCAAAGAGACTGGATAGGCTGGGACTGCTTGCCCTGCATTGAAGGAGACTGAAGGGCATCCATATGGAGGTTTATAAAACTTGAGGTGTGAAGATAAAGTGGATAGTTGGTCTTTTTCCCCAGGGTAGGGGAGTCTAAAACTGAAGGGCATAGCTTGAAAGTGAGTATAACTATGACCAATTGTACTGTGAATAATTATGAGTTTCCGATGTAGCAAATATATTATTTCATTGGTGGTGGTTCAGAGAAGGTTCATGAGGACGTTCAATGGGGTATTTTCCTAAAGTACTGCATCACCGACACTTCAGTCACTTGTTCTACCTCATTTCCTTAGAAGAGGTCCAGAGCTGCAACCCACTCTTGTCAGGATTTCTAGAAATTTGTTAACTTTCCCTATTATCTGCTCCACTTCTGGCAATTTGTTTTTTTTTTTAAACAAGACGTTAGAACATTGAACTGTGCCTAAACATTCAAAGAGCAAACTATAAAGAATGCAGAAGAATGCTTTCAATCAGTAAATTCTACTCATCTTCAAGAGGAGACATGGTGAAGCCAATCTTGACAATTTTCAACAAATTTTATTCTTGGGATTTGGGCCAATGATTAATGTACTCAAGGGGGCTTAAGATTGATGATTTAGCATTTTACCCTACTTCAGAGGAACTCTGACACAACTCTATCAACTACATCTACACTTCATATTCCATTGGGAAAGCAACCAACTTAATCAAGGAGCATTTTACAACTTGGTCATTTCCTCTTCTCCTTTCTCCCATTGGGCAGAAGGCATAAGCTCAAAAGCACTTACCACCAGATTCAAAAACAGTCTTGCTCCCACTTTTATTATCAGACAGCTGAATAGTCCTCTCATAAATAAAGGGCATAGTCCCAATTCCCAAACTCATTGTGGTCCTTAAACACAATCTATCTGTCTAGATTTTTCTGTTATTGTAAACCCAATAAAATTGTGACACTATATTCTGCATTCTGGTATTTTTCTCTTAGTACTACCTGTTGTACTTGTACATGGCTTGATTGTACTCATGTATAGTATGATCTGACTGGATAGCACCCAGTTCTTTCATTGCATCTTCGTACACATGGCACTAATAAACCAACCAATAGTGGCTGTGATGTAAATAGCTACTGGGAACAATAGTGGGAGAATGGGGGTACTCTTGGAACCAGTGTAGACTGGGCTGAATGGCCTCCTTAGAGAATAAAGTCATTCCCATAATCAATAACATTGTACCATTGCACAACTTAAAAGTCCTGTCACGTATGGAAATGTAACATAGAAACAAAAACTAATTTCTGTACATCTGACCATTTTTCTCGAAACCAGAATGCAAGTCATCCATCTGCCATTCAAAAGGAGAATGGATGATCATTTAACTCAGTTCCAGTTTTCAGATCTCTTAATTTCATTTCAATCCCAAAATCTGCCAAATGTTGGTCATATGTGTAAAGTGCTCCAAGGTTTAACAATCCTACTTCTCCATCTGCCCCCAAAGATATTTCTCTCTGTACCTCACTACGAATTAGTTACATACATACTACACGATTATATGCCGCCAGTTCTAGATTACCCATCCAGAGAAAACTGCTTCTCAGGTCTAATATGTCAAGCTCCATACATATAGAGAACATGTCACTGAGATTACACCAAAGGATCTAGAGGAAGCACTGCCTCAAGAAAACATCTATTAACAAAAGCCCACACACCCTGCCCCTGCTCTCATCTCACTGCTACAACTAGGAAGGTGGTACAGGAGCATGGGAACCATTACCTCCAAGTACAAGACCAACTTCTTCCTGTCAACCATCAGGCTCTTGAACCACCCTGCACAATCCCATCTCAGTACCTACTAGTGTGGACTAGATCCGTTTATCTAATATAACTGGTAATTAATTAAATTATTGTTTATTATATATGGATTAAGTTGTGCATATTATTTGTTATGTTGTTGCATTTAATGTGCTTGTAAAGTTGCAGCAGTAAGAGTTTCATTGTTCCATTCCTGGTGTATGTGTCTATTAAATACTCTTAATTCTATGAGGATGTATTATCGAGATACATCGTATCTGCCACCAGTAGCTAGGAAGTCACATCCATATCCTACTGCTTTCTAGTTAAATAATTTTTAGTACATGAAATACAATGTGGTACACTGCAGCATGTATAATGGTCCAGACAATCTTTTCTCACTCCACTCACGCTTGGCGTCTTGTTCTTTATTTAAATCAGAGCAACCAAAGCCAGAGGCGACCCTGACCTAACTGTGGCTTTAGAGTTGACAAATATTGAATGACTGCCATTAAGCACAAGTTAAGAGTTTTCGGCATCACTTTCATCTATTGCTCAACCATGTTGTGCAAATGCAACAACATAAAAAATCGATTAATTACACTTGAGATGAGATTAGCAGTGTAGCATTAGCGGGGTTGCTGGGATGGAAAAACGAGATATGGATCCACACGACCATTGAAAAAGTTACTAGAGACAGAAAAGTTCTTTTTTCGATTCGGGTTATTTGAAAAAAAATAAAAAGAAAATTCAGCAGATACAGAGCTCAACATTTTTATATTTAATTAAAAATATATAATCTGTTTGAGTCTCTTATTGCTGCCATGGGATCCATGCAGGTGTTTCTCAGTTTGTCGGCCTAAACATCTCTACGGGCTTTATCAATGACCTTCCTACCATTGCAAAATGAAAGTAATGTTCACCGATAATTACACACTGTTGTTATTTTCCATCTGTTTTGTTTGCCTTTTATTTGTATGTAATTGCAGAGTGCATTAGACCACATCCCTATGCCCAGCTAAGAGCAAGATCCCATTTACAAATGCTCCCTGTTTCAGTGTCCCATTTCCCAAATTCAGATGAAGCAAACAGATTTGCCTGGAGACTGATGGGAGAATGTCCAACTCTTTTTTTTAGCAGCCATGTACTGGGTCCTACCATTGTGGAGGATGTGGAGATACTTGAAACTGCCTCATCCTATTAGCTGGTACACAAAAATGCTGGAGAAACTCAGCGGGGACAGCAGAATCTATGGAGCGAAGGAAATAGGCAACGTTTCGGAAGGGTTTTGGCCCGAAACATTGCCCATTTCCTTCGCTCCATAGATGCTGCTGCACCCGCTGCGTTTCTCCAGCATTTTTGTGTACCTTCGATTTTCCAGCATCTGCAGTTCCTTCTTAAACATTCATCCTATTAGCTGTTTAACTGACTCGGGTTCAATCCTTTGGTCTGACTGCGATGGTACAGTGAGGCGCATGCTAGGCCATGAAATTGTGGATGTGCACATTTACGTTGCCAATGACAATTCACATCATCACTTCATTGAGGCCCAGTTTAGAGCTACCAGATCCATCTGAAGTTTTCCCATCTCAACAAGATTGTAGTACCATACATACTGGAGGGTGTCCTCTATGATGACAGGAATTTATCGCCACAGGTCTGTGCACTGACCCAGTTTGTAGCTATATTCTTCAGGACTTAGACTGCAGTCCCAGCAAGGAACATAGGCGTTGCGTACACCGCGGGGGATGTTCTTCTTGGCGGCGGCCAGCAGCATCTTGCAGTATGAATCGTAGGCGTTGTTCAGGTTGGTGGGGCGTGGGTGTGGGAGGCCAACGGCTGCCTTATTCACTTGTTGTGTGAAGCCTACCCAGTTTGCTTTCCGGAAGTTCCACCTCTTGACGTCTTTCCCTTCCACGGGCTGGACCAGAGATGGAATGGTTATGAGCGATGGTTGATGGAGAGACCGGGGAAACCTGTCCAGGATGCGTCTTACTGGGAGCGGTTCGTTGTTGCGGCATTTTGCGAAGGCCAGGCCGGGTTGGTGGTGCTGTTCCAGCGTGCAGAGTAGAAAGTGCGTGGCTCCTTTGGGTCGTGGAGGAGCTTTGCATCAGCGGTCGAGGCCCATTCTGCCAGGAAGTCGACATCAGCGTTGGAGCTGCTGTATGGCCTGTCTATACGATGGCTGTTGAAGTCACCAGCAACACGGCAGGGCCGGGACATCTATTCAGATTCAGATTCAGATTAAATTTTAATTGTCATTGTCAGTGTACAGTACAGAGACAACGAAATGCATTTAGCATCTCCCTTGAAGAGCGACATAGCAAACGATTTGAATAAAAATAATAAAATAAATAATAAGTGTCCGGGGGGGGGTGATTGGCAGTCACCGAGGTACGTTGTTGAGTAGAGTGACAGCGGCCGGAAAGAAGCTGTTCCTCGACCTGCTGGTTCGGCAACGGAGAGACCTGCAGCGCCTCCCGGATGGTAGGAGGGTAAACAGTCCATGGTTGGGGTGAGAGCAGTCCTTGGCGATGCTGAGCGCCCTCCGCAGACAGCGCTTGCTTTGGACAGACTCAATGGAGGGGAGCGTGGAACCGGTGATGCGTTGGGCAATTTTCACCACCCTCTGCAATGCCTTCCGGTCGGAGACAGAGCAGTTGCCATACCATACTGTGATGCAGTTGGTAAGGATGCTCTCGATGGTGCAGCGGTAGAAGTTCACCAGGATCTGAGGAGACAGATGGACCTTCTTCAGTCTCCTCAGGAAGAAGAGACACTGATGAGCCTTCTTGATCAGAGTAGAGGTATTGTGGGTCCAAGAGAGGTCATCGGAGATGTTGACTCCCAGGAACCTGAAGCTAGAAACACGTTCCACCTCCGTCCCGTTAATGTGGATGGGGGTGTGCGTGCCGCCTCTGGACTTCCTGAAGTCTACAATGAGCTCCTTGGTCTTCTTGGAGTTAAGGGCCAGGTTGTTGTCAGCGCACCATGCTGCTAAGTGCTGGACCTCCTCCCTGTAGGCCAGCTCATCGTTGTTGCTGATGAGGCCAATCACCGTTGTATCATCTGCATACTTGATGATGGTGTTAGTACCATGTACAGGTGTGCAGTCATAGGTGAAGAGGGAGTAGAGGAGGGGGCTCAGCACACAGCCCTGAGGAACGCCGGTGTTCAGGGTGAGGGTTGAAGAGGTGTGCTTGTCTAACCTCACAGACTGGGGTCTGTTGGTTAGAAAGTCCAGTATCCAGTTGCAGAGGGAGGGGTCGAGTTACCGAGTTTGGTGATCAGTTTTGATGGAATAATGGTGTTGAATGCTGAGCTGTAATCGATGAACAGCATTCTTACATAAGTGTCTCTGTTGTCAAGGTGGGAGAGGGCGGAGTGAAGTGCCGTTGAGATGGCATCCTCCGTACTCCTGTTCTTGCGGTAGGCAAACTGATAGGGATCCAGTGTGGGGGGTAGGCAGCTTTTGAGGTGTGCCAGGACCAGCCTCTCGAAGCACTTGGTGATGATGGGGGTAAGTGCAACTGGGCGGAAGTCGTTGAGGCTTGCCGCAGTGGAGTGTTTTGGCACTGGCACGATGGAGGTGGCTTTAAGGCAAGTGGGGACAACTGCTTGGGCAAGTGACAGGTTGAAGATGTCAGTCCAGACGTCTGTCAGCTGCGCAGCACAGGCACTGAGCACGCGCCCGGGGATGCCGTCAGGGCCAGCAGCCTTACGTGCATTAGTCCTACTCAGTGCCACGTACACGTCGTAGGGGGTGAGTGTGAGGGGTTGGTGATCGGCAGGTAGCACAGCCTTGATGGCTGTCTCTAGATTGTCCCTGTCGAAGCGGCCATAGAAGTGATTCAGCTCCTCAAGGAAGGAGGCGTCGCTGGATGTGGGGGTGATGTTGGAGGGTCTGTAGTCCGTGATGGCCTGGATGCCTTGCCACATGCGTCGGGGGTCGGAGTTGTTGTTGAAGTGCTCCTCAATCCTGAGCTTATGGCAGTGCTTGGCCTTCCTGATGCCCCTCTTCAGGTTAGCCCTGGATGAACTGTAGGCTCGAGCATCGCCTGACCTGAAAGCGGTGTCCCGTGCTTTCAGCAGTAGCCTGACCTCGCTGTTCATCCATGGCTTCTGATTCGGGTATATGGTCACCTGTTTGAGGGAGGTGACACTATTGATGGTGGAGTTTATAAAGTCCAGAACAGAGGATGTATAGGAATCAATGTCCGTGTGAGAGTCAAGGGTGGCCTGGGCTGCAAACGCCTTCCAGTCAGTGTTTCCAAAACACTGCTGAAGTGTGAAGTCCGCTTCCTCTGACCAGACTTTAACTGTCCTTACAGTTGGTTTAACCCGTCTGATGAGTGGGGAGTACTTAGGGAGCAGGAACAATGAGACGTGATCAGACTGACCAAGGTGGGGGAGGGGGATGGCTTTGTAAGCTTCAGCCATATTGGTGTAGACTTTGTCCAGTGTCTTGTCTACTCTAGTGGGGAAGTATACATGTTGGTGGAATTTGGGGAGTACAGTCTTCAGGTTGGAGTGATTGAAGTCACCCGCAACAATGAAGGCTGCCTCGGGGTTGTGCGTCTGTTGTTTGCTAATGGCAGTATGCAGCTCTTTCATTGCAAGCTTGGCATTAGCATCAGGAGGGATATAGGCTGCAGTCACAACAGTGGAGGTGAACTCTCTGGGCAGATAGAACGGTCTGCATCTAACCAAGAGGAATTCAAGGTTAGCTGAGCAGTGACTCTCGATGATGGTGGAGTCCGTGCACCATGCTTTGTTTACATAAATGCACAGACCCCCCCCCTCTGGTCTTACCAGAGTCTGATGTCCTGTCCGCTC
Organism: Leucoraja erinaceus; assembly: GCF_028641065.1. NCBI lineage: Eukaryota > Metazoa > Chordata > Chondrichthyes > Rajiformes > Rajidae > Leucoraja > Leucoraja erinaceus. The sequence goes on along the minus strand of NC_073378.1, from coordinate 46,609,620 downwards.
GGAGTAAATGACGCCCCGATAGCTGGATGGCGCTGTCAGGAACGTCAGTGTTGAGCCAAGTTTCAGTGAAGATCAAGATGTTGCAGTCCTTGATCCGGTTGTGGGAGGTGATCCTTAGCCGGAGTTCATCCATTTTGTTTGCCAGTGAGCGCACGTTGGCGAGGAAAAGGCTAGGAATCGCTGCCCTGTGTGGGGCTAGCTCTAACCTGGCCTTTAACCCACCTCTGCGTCCCCGGCGGTGTTTTCGTACCCGTCGCCGTCTGTTGGTGCTTCTGGTGGGCCGAGCTGGCAGAGATGTTGGGACCAACCTGCTCAGAGGCAGTTTGTAAATGTTGACGATGGTAGTGTCTTGCCCTTTGGTTGTGATCCATTCTACCTCTGTATCCTCTGCGGACTGTGCTATGGCTGAACAGGCCATGTCGATTCGAACAAATGTAGCTATGCCATGATGTTTATCGGAGGTGTGACCAGCCAGCGTATACACAGGAAGTTTCAGGTAGTTCTTGTTTTCGGTGTGAGTCTCCTGCAGTAGAACTATAATCGCCTTGTTTTTGATGGCAATCTGTTTGATGATGTTGAGCTTGGTGGTGGTAAGGCCTTCAACATTGAGCTGCAGTGGCGCTAAACATCAACAGTTGGCGGCATTTAACGGTGCCGCCTGGCCTGGGGAGGCATGGCTTTTAGCGGTCTGCAGACGCGGTAAAGACATTGGTTTCGCTTTGTGAGCCTGTAAGCTACTCATGGAGGAGGCCGCGTAGAGGCTGTCTTTGTCTCGTTGGGGAGGCTGAGGTGAAAGAGCAACATGATGTTATTGAATGGTGGAGTAGGCAGGAAGCGTCATTTGTTCTGGTCTATCTTGCATAGCCATATATCTTGTAACATTTTCATTCTGTCTCTTTCCTTTAGATGGATTAGTTGCATGGAAATCCTGCAGCTCTGGTATCTTTATTTCCACCCTGAATCACACAACTGTCAGTGCACATCACCCTGTTCTCATAATTTTCATGCCCAGTTGAAATTTCCCAGTTTCGTTAACCAGAATACTTGACACCATATATCAGTATCACTTTGTAAGAGAGAAGAGGATGCCTGGTAAACTGACAGTGCTTTATTAAATAACAGAATTTACAGAGAGGAAGGAAGCATTTCCAATTCTGTCTGCCCATTAACAAGTGATTGGTACCAGTTGATCCAACGCTCACAATGCATCAATATGACTGATCATGGCAGGAGGCCATTTGATCAATCCAGTCAAAGCCAGCTCCAAGGGTAACAAGTGCACTAATTTCTTTACCCCTCCTTATTTTCCTGATTCCCTGCAGCATCTATGCTCTGTTCAAGTGTTTGTCTAGATGTCTCTTAAACGTTGTGATTGTATCTGCCTCCTTCACCTCCTCTGGCAGCTTGTTCTTCTTCTTCTATGTAGTTTTTTTTGGCGGTTGGCAAACAACGTTTTAGTGCATTACCACCACCAACTGGTATGGAGTGTGGATCAAATAACATTATAACTTATATACTAATAACCTATATCTTTCCAAACAAATTGGTTACCCTGAGAAAAAGCATTAGGATTTGATAGCACTTATATGAATTCTTTTGTAAAATATCTCTTAAATCAAATTGTACTTTTTCTTTTCTTAATCGTTCACTCATTTGTCTTCTTTCTTCCTCATACCTCTCACAATGTATAATGACATGCTCTATTGTCTCTTCTTGCCCACAGTATTCACATCTGCCTGTATTATGCTTGCCTATTATAAAAAGTGTACTGTTCAGACCAGTGTGTCCAAATCTGATTCTTGAAACTAATGTCTCCTCTTTTCTGTTTTTTCCTGCACATCTCATTTCTCCCACTTTCCTCTGGACTCTGTAGAACCACCGTCCTTTCCACTCTTCCTCCCATTGCTTTTGCCATCTTTCCTTCAGTCTTTGCTTAATAATGTCTTTGATTTCAGTTTTACCTATGTTAATACTTAAATCAATCTTACTTCTTTTTGTTACCTCTTTTGCTACTTTATCTGCCATTTCGTTTCCTCTAATGCCAATGTGTGCTGGTACCCATAAGAATATGACTGTAAGCCCCATCATTTGAATTCTGAATAGTGTTTGTTGTATTTCAATCAAAATGTCTGGTCTACTGTCTGAATGGCTGTGCTGTAAACTCTTTATTGCTAAACTTGAATCTGAACAAATAACTGTCCTTAAAGGCCTGGTATCCTCAACCCACTGTACCGCTAACAATATTGCAATCATTTCTCCTGTGTATACTGAGACTTCATTATTGATCCTCTTCCCTACTTTGATGTGAAATTCTGGTACAATAACTGCTACTCCTACTTTATCTACTGAATCTTTTGATGCTTCTGTATAAATTTGGACAAAGCTGTAGTATCTGTCAATGTATTCCTGTATGATGAATGAATTATACATACGTTGTTTATCCTTGTTTTTCTGTTCTAATATTGTAAAGTCTACTGTTGCATCTGGAAGTATCCAAGGTGGAATTGAAGGTAATGGAACCGTTGGAACCACATTTAATTGTGCTATGCTGATTTGTAATGCTCTCTGGGTCACTGTCCATCCAAAGCTTTTTGTTTCCCTTCTCTCCTTTTCCCAGCATGGTTTGACAGTAACTTGTGCTGGGTGTTCTTGACTGTGGCCCTGTAGGTTAATCCTGTCATTCAATGAAAGCTGTATCCTTCTCATCTCTAGAGGCATCTCCCCCATTTCAACCTGTAATGCTGCTGTTGGAGTTGTTTTTATTGCAACTGTACATATTCTCAATGCCCGATATTGAATGTTGTCTATTTTCTTAAGAGAAGTACTTGATGCAGAACCATACACCACACAACCATAATCTAACACAGATCTAATTAACCCAGTGTATATAGCCTTCAAAGCTGTTCTAGCTGCCCCCCAATCACATGCAACTAAACGTCTCATTACATTAAGTATCTTCTTACATTTGTCCACTGCTTTCTGAATATGAACCATCCATGTAATCCTCTCATCAAACCATAAACCTAAAAATGTATAGTATTTTACTCTCTCCAATTCCTGGTTATATAATTTTAGTTTAACCTCACTACCAATTTTCTTCCTAGTAAAAAACATTATCTTTGTTTTTTCCACAGAAAATTTGAATCCCCATTTATATGACCACTCTTGTACCTTTATTATAACCCTCTGTAGTTTCTACACAATAAACTTCACATTTCTCCCCCTTTTCCAGATTGCCCTATCATCCGCAAACAGTGAAACTCCCATTTCATTTACAATTTCTTCATATACATCATTTATCATTACTAAAAATAGTAAAGGACTTATTATGCTCCCTTGAGGTGTTCCATTTACAATATCTAATGTTCCTGAGTATTGATTTCCAACTCGTACTTGTATTGACCTCCCAAATAAAAAATCCTTAATCCATTTAAATATACAACCTTTAATCCCCAATTTACCTAGTTTCACTAATAACCCTTCTCCCCACATCATATTATATGCTTTCTCAATATCAAAAAATACAGCTAGTACACTTTCTCTGTTAATTTGTGCTCTCCTAATTTCATGTTTTAAACATATAGCTGGATCCATGGTGTTTCTCCCCTTCCTAAAACCCTCTGGTAATTGGATAAATATCCTTTATTTTCTACATAATATGTTAACCTTTCATTTACCAGTTTTTCCATTACTTTACATATGTTGGATGTTAACGCAATATGCCTATAATTCCCTGGGTTTGTCAGATCTTTACCTGGCTTTCCTATTGGGATTACTACTGCCTCCTTCCAGCTTTGCGGTAATTTCCCATCCTCAAACAGTTTATTATAAAATTCTAACAAAAAATCCTTGGATGTTTCACTGAGATGGTTTAACAATACAATACAATACAATACGGTTTATTTGTCACATTGCACAAAAAGTGCAAGTGAAACGGATATGTCAGCAGCGATACAATGATAAAGAGCACACACAAAAACACAATAAAAATTTAACATAAACATCCACCACAGCATTCATCATTGTGGTTGAAGGCACACAATTTGGCCAGTCCTCCTCCATTTTCCCCCATGGTTGGGACCTCAACCCTCCGCAGCCGCCGCTGCGGGCGTCCAGATGGTATGGACAAGGTACGAGTCCAGGTAAGTCCAGAGTCGGCTCTTCCCCACCGGAGACTGCGGCTTTAAGTTGGTGTAGGCCGCAGGCCGGCGGCCGAAGATTTAAAGTTCCCTCCACTTAGCAGCCAGAAGCACCGCAGGGTCGGCGGTAGAAGCTCCCCTCCAGGGTTGATGTTAAGCCCATACCGCGCCCGCGGTCGAAGTTAGCCGCGGGCCGGCAATGATGGCTTCTTCTTACCCCGGGTCCCCCACGAGGGATCCCGGGCTGTAGACGCCACGCCAGATGGAGCTGTGCAGACCGCGGCTTCAGGCTGCCGGCTGCTGCGGACCAACGAAACGGAGCGCTCCCCTCCAGCGAGCCCCAGCGAGGGCTCGCCCGCTCCGCATTGACAGTCCACGCTGCCGGAGCCCCGAGCCCCGGGCGGGTCTCCGGGAAAGGCCGCGCCGATCCTCGCTGTTAGGCCACGGGGGAGGCGACCTGGAAAAAGTTGCCTCTCCTTGGAGGAGGCGACCAAAACGGTTTTCCCCTCACCACCCCACACCACCCCCCACACAAAACACACAAAGAAACATTAAAAACATACTTTAAAACATACTAAAAAAAATAAAAAAAGGTGAAAATAACTAACGCGCTGCTGACATGGCTGCCACCATTGCAGTGCCCCCACCGATAACAAATCTGATCTTTACCTGGTGCTGACATCTTGGTTTTTCTAAGAGCTCGGTTGAATTCTGTCTTTGTGAATGGTTTGTTGAGTACATCGTTAGTGTCTTCCTCATGTCGTATTAACTGTATATTCTCTGCTATAGTATTTTCTTTTCCTTTTCTTCCTTCTTCACTAACATTGTCTGAACTGTGAATTTTAGCAAAAGATTTTGCCAACATCTCTGCTTTCTCTTCATCTTTTACTGCTGTAATTTCACCGTCAGTTAGGATTGGATATTTGTATTCTCTTTTAATTCCTTTAATTCTCCTTACCATTCCCCAAACTTGACCTACTTTTGTCTCCCTTCCCACTGAGTTACAAAATGTCCTCCAAAATTCCCTCTTTGCATTTTTTATTACTCTTCTTACACTTGCTTGCAACCTTTTGTATTCAATAAGATTCTGAAAATTGTGATTTATTTTCAAAATTTTAAAAGCTTTATTTCGACACTTAATTGCTTTGTCACACTCCTTAGTCCACCATGGTAGACTTCTTGTTGTGCTTACCTCCTTTCTTCGTTGCTGCCTCTAAAATGGCTTCACAAACAGAAATATTTAAATTATCCACATCTTCATAAATATCAATTTTCTCCATTTCTTGATCACTAATAATCTTAAACTTCTCCCAATCAGCACCACTAAAAGACCAATTCTGTATTCTCTCTGTATTATACTCCTCTAAGCTCACTCCTACTACTATTTCTATCGGGTAGTGGTCACTTCCTACCGTTGTTCTTCGAATTACTTCCCATGAACAAACACCCGCCAATGAGTCTGACACTAATGTGAGGTCTATGGCTGATTCTGACCCCGTTCTGATGTTGATTCGTGTCCCACTTCCATCATTAAGACACACAAGGTTTTTATTCTCCATTAAATCCTCAATCACCATCCCATTTTCATCATTAGAATCATCCCACAACTTGCTATGAGCATTAAAATTTCCACAACATATAACTTCCCCCCTAAATACCCAGCAAGTTCATCCATCAACTCCATTGAAAGCCTTTTACAGGCAGCTTGTTCCAAATATCAACTATGCTTTGTGTGAAACACAATCCCTTCTGATGCTCGTTAAGCCTCTTTCCTCTCACTGTGGAAATTATTCCCTCTTGTTTAGTACACCCCTATCCTGGAAAAAAAAGATTTTGATTACCTCTGTTATCTATGCCTCTCATTATTTTATATATCTCAACAAGGTCATCAGAGGCAGGTGAATCTTTCGAATTCTGTCTGGAGGTTGTGGAGGCAAAATAATTGGAGGTATTAAGGGCTATGCTATGGGACGGACTCAAAGTAGGAGTTGAAGCCTGGGTAGAATGGCTGTGATCAATTTGAATAGTGGGATAAGATTAAGGGGCCAGGTCCTGTTTTCTTGTGTGGTGGCGCAATTGAGTGTGGCTGCCTAGCCTGCAGCTGTCTGTCCTTTCATTCTTTTTGTTATTTATAGTCTGTTTTAAAGTTTGTTTTTTGGAGGTCTTTTAGTCTTTTTTATGTGGGGGGAGGGGGAAACTGTTTTCTTGGTCACTTCCTGGTCTGGGATGCGACTATTCTCCGAGCCGCTTCTTCGCACCCCCTCCTCGCAGCTTACCACCTGGATTGGTGTCCAGGTGGCCTTTCCTGCTGGAAACCGGCCAGAGCCTCCATTTGCAGTAAGTACTGCCTTTCAACTTCAAGTCAAAGCTCCCAAGCCGCCATTTGCAGTAAGTAGTGTCTTTCAACTTCAAGCCACACCCAAGCCACCATTTGCAGTAAGTACTGCCTTTCAACTTCAAGCCAAAGCAACCAAGCCACCATTTGCAGTAATAGTGCCTTTCAACTTCAAACCAAAGCTCCCAAGCCAACATTTGCAGTAAGTAGTGCCTTTCAACTTCATGCCACAATTTGCAGTAAGTAATGCCTTTCAACTTCAAGCCATTGCACCCAAGCCACCATTTGCAGTAAGTACTGCCTTTCAACTGCAAGCCAAAGCACCCAAGCCACCATTTGCAGTAAGTAGTGCCTTTCAACTTCATGCCGCCATTTGCAGTAAGTAGTGCATTTCAACGTCAAGCCACAATTTGCAGTAAGTAGTGCCTTTCAACTTCAAGCCAATGCACCCATGCCCCCATTTGCAGTAAGTAATGCATTTTAACTTCAAGCCATGGCACCCAACACACCATCTGCAGTAAGTAGTGCCTTTCAACTTCAAGCCACACCCAAGCTTTAGAACCAATAGTCATTTTTTTTGCAAGCTTTAGAACCAATAGACATTTTTTGCAAGCTTTAGAACCAACAGACATTTTTTTTGCAAGCTTTAGAACCAATAGACATATTTTTGCAAGCTTTAGAACCAATAGACATATTTTTGCAAGCTTTAGAACCAATAGAGACATTTTTTGCAAACTTTAGAACCAATAGAGACATTTTTTGCAAGCTTTAGAACCAATAGAGACACTTTTTGCAAGCTTTAGAACCAATAGAGACATTTTTTGCAAGCTTTAGAACCAATAGACATTTTTTTGCAAGCTTTAGAACCAATATACATTTTTTTGCAAGCTTTAGAACCAATAGACATTTTTTTGCAAGCTTTAGAACCAATAGACATTGTTTTGCAAGCTTTAGAACCAATAGACATTTTTTGCAAGCTTTAGAACCAATGGACACTTTTTTTGCAAGCTTTAGAACCAATAGACATTTTTTGCAAGACAATAGACATTTTCTTGCAAGCTTTAGAACCAATAGACACTTCTTTTTGCAAGTTTTAGAACCAATAGACACATTCTGCAAGCATTTTAGAACCACTAAGGGCACTTACATTTGAGTAGACATGTGTTCAGTGTTATTCACAGCTCAGAGAAACGTGACCCTCTGCCTTCCTCCATCTTGAAGAGACTGTGTGGCACACCACTTCCTGGTTTTATAGTCCCTCCCCCCTGCTGCCAGCAGGGGCAGCAGAGAGAATGGGGAATTTTGTAAAAACATTAATATCTTTGTCATTTTCAATCAACTGGAAACATTCTCAGCACACCTGTGGCGGAGGGGGGCTCTGAACGAGGTGACCAAAAATGACGGCCGTAGGTGGCAGCGTTCTCTCGGAAATCGCAGCACAGATCACCAAAACCGGTCAAGAACAGACTTTTAGTAATATAGATATTAAATAGAGAATTATCCTCAACAGAAGCACTGAGAGAAGATTGGGAACATGAGCTAATGATAAAGATCTCGAAGGATAGATGGGAAAAGTATCTGATGAACACACATAATTAGTATCATTTAATTCAATTCACATTATTGCATAGACTATATTATTCAAAAACGAGGTTGAATGAATTTTATCCAAACGTCTCTCCCAGATGCGATAAATGTTTGTTTCAAAACGCTAATATAACACATTCATTTGTAGGATGTACAAAGTTGAATAAATTTTGGAGCGATATATTTGATATATTTACAAAGCTTTTTAAGTCCACAATAGAACCTAAAATGGAATGGATTATATTTGGAATAATAGTAGAAGATATCAATTTAAATAAAGACCAAAACGTTTTTTTTAATTATGGGTTAATAATTGGAAAGAAATTGATACTTAAATTTTGGAAAAATACAACCATACCAACTGTTAAAATGTGGATTAGGAATATGATGGACATAGCACGCCTTGAAGAAATGAGACTCCGACTAATAGATAAATATGACCAATTCTTAAGGAGTTGGTCTCCTTTCATCGACTTTTTGGAATCATGTGATGCAGCGGTACCGTAAAGATTGCTGATTTCAGTTCATGCCGCGGATAGATCTACATCTCCGAATAAAGATTTGAAAATTTCTCTTTTAAGGGGCCTTCTCTCCTATTTCTACTTTCTACTTTTTCTTTTTTTTTTATATACACACTTCACATTTTTCTATTCTCTACCATCTATTTTTCTTCTTTTTCCCCTTTCTATTGTTTTCTTTTTCTTGTCTTACTTCCCTTCTCAAAACATAAAAGTAGAGGTTGTACATAGAATGGATTATGGTATGAGATAGTTGGCACCTAAAATTAGGTTCCACTGTACTGTTTTGTACTGTATTAACATCTAATAAAATATACAAAACATTAAAAAAAAAATTTTTAAAAAGGTTCAAAGGTCTTTTATCATCACGTGTACCATAGAAACATAGAAACATAGAAAATAGGTGTAGGAGGAGGCCATTCGGCCCTTCGAGCCAGCACCGCCATTCATTGTCATCATGACTGATCGCCCCTATCAATCAATGCCTTCTCCCCATATCCCTTGACTCCACTAGCCCCTAGAGCTCTAACTAACTCTCTCTTAAATCCATCCAGTGACTTGGCCTCCACTGCCCTCTGTAGCAATTAAGATACAGTGATATTTGATTTACATTCCGCATTATCTTAATAAAATTTGCTCACTGAAAGCATATACGTACAAGAACATCTGGAGTGAATTAATTTATTTGGATGCACTTGACATTTTTTGGAGTTATACCCAACTTTAATTTTTCTTCTATTTCCAAAATCCATTTCACTTCACACAATGTATTGTGGGACGGCATCCCTATGGCTGACTGCATTTTATAAATCAAAAATTGTGTTTAATATTTCACATCACAGGGATCTGATGTTACCCTTTAATTAGCACTAATATGTTTGATGTCAATCTTAAAATTACAATAATTTAATGTGCTTTTTTAAATTTGCCTCCACTATTTTTATTATTCCACAGTTGCCCAAATTAAATTGTTTACACAAATTCAAAGCTGCTCTTACATGCAACTTGAAAGAAGAGCAAGTACATTTTTTGAATTATTGTTTAATAGGTAGAGATTCCAATGTTTTGAAACCTTGTCCATCCTAAAATGAGAAATAAACTTTGACTTAATGCTATTCAATTACTATTCTTTATTCGTTTACCCCAGTCTAAATTGATGCTAATTCTGCACATTTAACATAATTTAGATTAAATTCTGGTAGTTTTAGATCAGAACAATTACTGCAATAAAATGATCAAAATGCTTCCAAGAAATAGATGATGAGAATTTTCCTTTCTTCTGCAAATTTTTAACGTGGCTTAATTATTAATCCGCTTCTGCATGCAAAGATTTGAAATTTAATACAGGGTATCAAATGATAACACGCTGAGACTGATTCAACATTTGTGACTGTCGATATCTTGAGTGCCATAACTAATCTCCCGAGACACAGGGTGAAAAAGTATTTCTTAATGTAAAACAGCCTTGAGCATTCTGGTTGAATTTGAAATTCATAATAAATGTAGGATACTTCTGGGAAAAGGAGGAGTTGAAGAAACTAAACAGAATATTTGCAGCATCATGTTGAATTTTTATAGTCTCTCATCACTGTTGGAAGATATTCTACTTCCTACTTTTATATTTATTTTCACTCGTACAGTTTTTGGTGTATATTGCAAGAACCGTGTATGTAATAGAACCTACTTTAGTATTCACAAGCTTGCTCATTCAGTGGAAAATTTCCTGGTTCACATGTGACCTCAATAGGTGTCTCCATGATCCACGATATGGATCATCATGTCCTTGGAATTCATCTCATTCATCTCAGGTTTCAGGCTCATTTACTTCTCTATTAACTCACGACTCAGGCGGCATCTGTGGAGGGAAATGGACAGCGGGTATTTCAGATCAGTCTTCAGACTGATGGAGTAGTGGGAAGATAGCTGATTTGATAATGGCAGGACAAAGTCAGAAGATCCTGTTGAAAGGTTAGTTTGTGCCCTCGCACCACAGATATAGCCTGAACAGCTGAATACTTTTAGAATTTTCTATTTTATTTGAGGAGTTTGGAAAAATAACATTTGTTAACTTTGGCTTTACAAGATGGAAAAGTAAGGAAGTGATTCCAATCCATTGTATTACTGGTTAGTCTCCATATCTGTGTAGTGACCACTTCTGAGCACTGCTTAGTAACCTCCAGGAGAGCGTACAGAAGGAGAAAAAATGCAGGAGTATGGTGTAGATCAATCAGTATTAGTGCTTTGGCCAGATAGTTGGGTTTGGCAAGATAGCCTCCTTCTGCAACACATATCCTTATACTAAAGATTTCAAGTGACATTCATTTCACAGTAAGTTGATTGCTGATACCTGTCATGGGTTCTGCCAGACACAGTGGGGCAGCAGTAGAGTTGCTACCTTACAGGTTCGATCCTGACTTTGGATGCTGTCTGTACAGAGTTTGCATGTTCTCCCTGTGACCGCATGGGTTTTCTCCTGGTTCTCCAGCTTCCTCCCACATTCCAAAGATGTGCAGGTTTGCAGGTTAACTGGTTAACTCCAGGTTCTGTAAATTGTCCCTAAGTTTGGAGGATGTGAAACTGGAATAACGTAGAATTAGCCTATGGGTGATCGTTGGTCAGCATGGACTCACTGAGCTGAAGGGCCTGTTTCCACTCTGTATCTCTAAACTAAACTAATCCAAACCTCATTACATGGCCCTGATATTAGCACTAAAGACAAATACTGGGACGGGATGGGTAGAAGTGCAAGCCAGTTAATTGGGTTTACTGCATGTTTGCAACCAATAATCCGAGTAGTACTGAGGTGAATGTAAAATTATTTTCTTTAAAAAAAATGTTTCTTATAGTAAGTACTGCTTTCACAAACCCTTTGTGCTGCTGCAAATAAGAATTTAATTGTTCCGTTTTGGTACATATGACAATAAAACACTCCTCATGCTTTACTCTAATATGCAGGCCACCCATAGAAACATAGAAAATAGGTGCAGGAGTAGGCCATTCGGCCCTTCGAGCCTGCACCGCCTTCAATATGATCATGGCTGATCATCCAACTCAGTATCCTGTACCTGCTTTCTCGCCATACCCCCTGATCCCTTTAGCAACAAGGGCCACATCTAACTCCCTCTTAAATATAGCCAATGAACTGGCCTCAACTACCTTCTGTGGCAGAGAATTCCAGAGATTCACCACTCTCTGTGTAAAAAATGTTTTTCTCATCTCAGTCCTAAAAGATTTCCCTTTTATCCTTCAATTGTGACCCCTTGTTCTGGACTTCCCCAACATCGGGAACAATCTTCCTGCATCTCGCCTGTCCAACCCCTTAAGAATTTTGTAAGTTTCTATAAGATCCCCCCTCAATCTTCTAAATTCTAGCTAGTACAAGCCGAGTCTATCCAGTCTTTCTTCATATGAAAGTCCTGACATCCCAGGAATCAGTCTGGTGAACCATCTCTGTACTCCATCTCTGGCAAGAATGTCATTCCTCAGATTAGGAGAACAAAACTGTACGCAACACTTCAGGTGTGGTCTCAGTAGAACAACTGCAGTAGAACATCCATGCTCCTATACTCAAATTGTTTTGTTATGAATGCTAACATACCATTCACTTTCTCCACTGCCTGCTGCACCTGCATGCCTACTTTCAATGACTGGTGTACCATGACACCCAGGTCTCGTTGCATCTCCCCTTTTCCTAATCGGCCACCATTCAGATAATAGTCTTCTTTCCTGTTTTTGCCACCAAAGTGGATAACCTCACATTTATCCACATTATACTGCATCTGCCATGCATTTACTCACTCACCCAGCCTATCCAAGTCATCTTGCAGCATCCTAGCACCCTCTTCACAACTAACACTGCCCCCCAGCTTTGTGTCATCTGCAAACTTGGAGATGTTGCATTCAATTCCCTCATCCAAATCATCACAGCTCCAGGTGCAGATCTTTGGGGAAGTATCCTCAGCAGTTTCTTCAATGACATTTACTGCAGCAGTGATACTCCATTGACAGATTTGCTATTTAAGAATCTATCCATTGTACACCACTCCCTGACCTAGATAACATTTATTTTGATATCACCACTAAAATATTTATATCATCCCACTATCATGTAAATAGTATCCTAAGGAAAAATCATTTCCAAGTATAATTTATTCCAGCCCGCCATTATCAACACTTTGCTTGGAACTGTTTACCAGAAACCTAACTAGATATATCATCATTATGTTTGCAAGGGCCAAGATTGAGACACTACAACTGGTTGGGACCCTGGCCCATCAATCCGTCTTTCAACATCTGTGCAATCTGTGCCAGGATTGTGATCATATGACCACAACATGACTTAAAGAATTCAGCCCCAACAAACAAAGAGCAATTTATTCAAACTATTTAGTAAGTGGGTTTTGCAAGCTTGGATACAAATATCATAGAAATTGGCATGAACTTTCCTGCAACTAATTTATAAAATATTGAGTAAAAGTTCCTTATTTTCTAATGTGTAGGAAAGAACTGAAGATGCTGGTTTAAATCGAAGGTAGACACAAAATGCTGGAGTAATTCTGCGGGAAAGACAGCATCTCTGGAGAGAAGAAATGGTTGACGTTTCGGGTCTGAAGAAGGGTCTCGACCCGAAATGTCACCCATTCCTTCTCTCCAGAGATGCTGCCTGCCCCGCTGAGTTACTCCAGCATTTTGTGTCTACCTCCCTATTTTCTAATTTTGACTTGTAATTATAAATGCTTCAGGTTATAATTTGCAATATATTAAATTTGTGAATGATATTTATATTATTTATGAGCAATAAGCAACATGTAATTCATACATATTTAGACCAACCAATGTTATCTCTGACAACCTTCATGATTTCTGTTAAGCTAATCACAAATCATGTGAAGGTTAAATCAATATAGCAAGCTATTTTATAGGTAACAATGCCTTTATAACTTAATAATCTTACTTAAATTGGTTTAAATAGAATTTGGTACAGTGTAGTTAAGTTGCTATTCTCACGAGTTGTGTTGATGTTCAACAATAACTCCACTTCCCACTCTCACCTTGTTTACTTGGCTTTTATTGAATGAGTTTGAAGTGTATGTCACAATGTGACTCTTTATGGGAAGTGGTTAACATTAACATTGCATAAATCAAATCAATATTCAGTGTTTTACTAAGGTTCATAATTCAAAATAATTCTACAAAATCAAATCTTATTTAAGGTTTACTATTGGAGAAAAGTGATTTGAAAATTATTTCCTTTATCATCGTCATTGGGGTTGTTTGATATACAACTAGTTAGCTTCACTGGCAAAGGCCAGGATCATAAATAGCTAACTAAATCAATAACAAAGAAAAAGATTCATAGAAAATCTCTGCGGATGCAACATTAAAATGCAAATAGCAGCACTTACTATTGAGAAGAGTGGATTATACTGCCTGTTAGAGCCAACATGTGCATGAATGTGTGCACTATTTACAGAACATTTACTAATTTTGGATAAACTTGGAAACACTCTGGCGAGTAATCTGTTGCAACATATAGTAATGCTTTCATTGCCGGTAATGCTTTCATTGCCATAAATTTAAAGTATGGATATCTTTAAATTAGGAATCATTTAAAGATATCCATACAAATTTGTAAATGCTCATCCTTCAGCCACATTGTAAGATACAATGGCAGAGGAGGTGGGGAGGAGGATCTGTAGAGTCTTCTGCAGAATGAAACAACTATATCATCAACTGTAAAAGCCACTCAATAACAAATAGGCATCAAAAAGTCTAAATTTGCTGCAGGAAGGGAGACGTGGTGGTATAAGGTCAGAGGTTACAAAAGGAAAACTATTAGCAGGACCTTCAACATTAGAGGAGAATGTCTACACCAAATGTTCATGCTGTCTCAATCTCACCAAGCTGCAACCCAAGAAAAGGCTTTCTTCAATTTACAGATTTGGCGGCAAATTGTGTCATCTCCTGACATTCAACTTGTGTCCCGTTGTTCAAGTGGGCAACTGCAGTCACTGTATGGTTATGGTGATGTCATGGTTCTGGACTGCACACCCAAAGCTCATAAATTTGAACCCTATCAGGAATCCTTCAAGTTCATAAAATCAGATAATTCATGGGTTGGCATCAGGAGAATTGTCCTGAAAACCTCAATCCGTCTGAAGAGGAGTTCCAACCAGAAACGTTAACTATCCGTGTTTATCCAGAGATGCTAAGTTATTCCAACACTTTGTGTCCTTTCCTGAAAACCTGCTTGCTTGTTATTAACTGGCACTAAAATTAGTCATGGAAAAGCATCTCCTCTTTCCTACTCTTTCCTCTTTCCGACTGACATGCACAAGTCCCCAAAAATAACATTTAGGTACAGAAACAGGTTTTAAGTCTATTCAGTTTCTTCTACATCACAAGAACATTATATATATTTAACAGGTCATAGATACAAAAAGCTAGATTAACTTAGCGGGTCAAGCAGCATCTCTGGGGAAAAGGACTAGGTGATGTTTCAGGTCGAGACCTTTCTTCTGACTGAGAGTCAGGGAAAAGGGAAACAAGATATTTTTATTGTGATATGGAGATTTAGAACAAATGATGAAAGATATGCAAAAAGTAATGATGATCAAGGAAAGGTGGGGCCCACAATGGTCCATTGTTGATTGTGAGCCAGACGATAATGAATTATACAGACAGTAAAACTCAACAGGATGACTGTGAAATTTGTTTGACGACTAGGGTTGGGGAGGGTCTCAGAGAGAGGAGATGCAAGGGTTACTTGAAGTTAGAGAAATCAATACTCGTACGTTTGGTTGTAAGCTGCTCAAGCGAAATATGAGGTGCTGTTCCTCCAATTTACATTTGGTCTCACTCTGATAATGGAGGAGGCCCAGGACAGAAAGGTCAGTATGGGAATGGGAAGAGGAATTAAAGTGTTTGGCAACCAGGAGATCACATAGGCCAAGGCGTTCAGCGAAATGATCATCCAGTCTGCGTTTGGTCTCACTGATATATAGGAGGTCACACCTGGAACAGCAGATACAATAGATGAGGTTGTAGGAGGTGCAAGTAAACTTCTGCCTAATCTGAAAGGACTATTGAGGTCCCAATCGAGGGAGGAGGTATAGGGACAGGTGTTGCATCTCATTGACAGCCTTTTTTCCAGGGTGGAAAATACTAGAGGGCATAACTTTAAGGTTAAAAGTAGAACGTTTAAAGGAGAGTTACAGGGCAAGTTTTTTGGGGGTTTTCACACAGAGAGTGAAAGGGGCCTGAAACACATTGCCGAGGTAACTGAGACACAGATATGATACCAATGTTTAAGAGGCATTTGGAGTCAATGAAAAGACAGGGAATTGAGGGATGTAAACTACATGCAGACAGATGTGTAATTTAAATTGCCATCATGGTTGACATGGACTTCGTAGGCCAAATGGCCTGTTTCTGTGGTGTACTGTGTTATGTTATATGTTGTATATTCTTAATTTAATAAAGGAGCAGTAAAGTTGTGTAGTTGATTGCATTCACACAGCTATTCAAGCTTTTATGCACCATCCCATATCCCAGCAGAAAACTACATCACTCTATCATTGTGCCAATACCCCAAAAGCAAAGGAAATGGATGACATTGAGAGAGTTTCATGACACACCTGCTTTTTAGGAACCATAAATCATTTACCTATTTTGGGACAATGGGGCCGAATAATTGGTCAATATTGTAGAAAAAGGTTAAAAATCTAAAGTTTTACACTGGTATGTCACCATAGTGTATCAAGAAGATAAACTAGCTTCTCCTAGAGTGGTAAGCGTACTCAGAGGGAGTACATAGGGGAATAGGATTGCAACAATGCAGTTGTTACCTCCAGCGTGTTCTGCTTTACAGATCACTTTTTATTGGGAAATTAGGATCAATGAATTGACGACCATTATGTGCTTGAATAATAGTAAGGATCTTCCTTAAAGATTAAAGTTCTAAAGATGCCAGTGCTGCGTTATGAGATGAGTGGTTATTTTGAACTGAACCAAGCTCTTGATTGAACAACAGCCCATTGCACTGATAAAGAAAAACAATAAAAAATGTCCTGAACCAGTGTAAAAAGCATCAATAATTTGCAAAATTATAAATTAAAATAATCCATTCAATTGCAAAAATGCATCAAACTGTCTCATTCTGCTGCAAGATGAAGAGACGTGGCAGTTTAAGGGGACCCGCATTCGATCCCGACTACGGGTCCTGTCTGTACGTAGTATGTATGTTCTCCCCGTGACCTGTGTGGATTTAATCAGAGATCTTCAATTTCCTCTCACACACATACTTACAAAGACGTATGTAGGTAACTTGGCTTGTTAAATGTAAAAATTGCCCCTAGTATACGTAGGATAGTGTTAATATGTGGGAATCGCTGGTCGGCACGGGTTCGCTGGGCCAAAGGGCCTATTTCCACGCTGTATCTCTAAACTAAAACTAAACTATAAGGAGGTCAGAGGCTACAAAAGGAGATATATATGCATGTCCATTAACCTGCAAGCAGTTCCATCCCAAATATGAATACTGTCTCATTCTCACCACGCAACGACTTGAACAAAGACTCTCTTCAAATCAAGGCTTCATTGGTAAACAGTGTCACTTCTTGGAACTCAACCTATAATCACAGTGCTTATCACAGCCATGTGTCTACCAATATTAAAACTGATTACAGCTCTCAACTTCTGTGCTGTTATCCTTGCAAGCATAACAGAAGCAATCATATTTTTTGTGGTTTCCTGATTATCTATTTTGTCAGGGACCGCTTGACACTCCTGAGGAATGGATGTTTTTTTGTTCAATTTATTTTAATGTCATGTGACAAATTCCTCCCAAGTCCACAGTGTTCAAATAATTATTTCCAAGTCCGCTGTGTTCAACTAATTCCTGTTCGCCTTTCCTTCAACCCGCATGCATTTGGTCAGTTTAGTGCCTGGACCAGCAGGGCTGCTGTTGCAGATCAGGTATCTACGCACTTGCTTTCAACATGCGACCGATTCTCTTCCCCACTTCCTGCACCCAGAAACATGCTCATATCCTTGTCCGGGCCCTAACAAGAGTAACCTTGGCAACAAGTCTGTCACAGAACACTGGTTTTTGTTTTCCTTTCACTCAAACTTCATTTACATTTTAAAATTTACCGTCCTCAATTATGCTCTTAAAAAAGTTTTTTTATTCATTAAAGTGGAAGAAAATGCCAGAAGGTGAACAAAAATTTATGCTTTGTTGATTCAAACAGAAAATTAGGATCACCGTATGCTTGGGATAGAAGAAAGTAGCTACATAATTAAAATAGAACCATACAGCACATGAACAGGCCCTTCGACCCACAATGCCTGTCTAAAGATGATGTCAATCTGCTCTGCTTGCATGTGGTCCCTATCCATGCTTGCATGTCATCCATTCCCTATAACTTTCTGTCAAAGAGTCATAGTCATACAGCGTGGAACCAAGCCCTTGGGCCCAACTTGCCCTGCAGACCAACATGCCCCATCTACATTTATCCCTGCATTTGGCCATATCCTTCTAATCCTCATGTCCATGAATCTGTCCAGATGTTTTTAAACATTGTGGTAGCACCTGCTTCAACCTCCTCTGCTGGCAGCTCATTCCATATACAGGGGTGGGAGATTGCAACCTTCACTGTTTCGATGAATGCAATCAACCTGGCGTGCACAATCAAATAAGATCAAATAGAACAAGTTGTCCTACAATTTTAGGCTGTGCACGCCAAGAAGACGATTCCATATACTTGGTGTAGAAAAGTTCCCCTTCAGGTTCCTATTAAATCTTTTCCCCCTCACCTTAATCTCATGTAATCTGATTCCCTTACTCTGGGTAAAAGATTGTGCATTTACCATATCTATTCTACTAATGTGCCTAGATAAAAGCCAATTATTTGTATTTAAATATTTAGTATTTAATACAAATGTTTAATTTATATTTATTTTGGGTAGTAAATTGCAGGGATGAGAGTATAGCTGGTTAGCGAAGGGACCTGAAGGCCCTAAAAAGGGTGAAAGAAATTGAAAAGGAGTGCTCAAATCATCCCAAAACACTTTCAAAGAAATGAATTACAAATTTCAAGTTTTTTTAAACTGTTACAGCGCTGCTTCCTTACTTTGTTACTTTGTTATAAGAGTCTGTGACAGTAAATTATTACATTGTACAATTGTAAGTTCCAATCACATCACACCGATAGACATAACTGGTCTTTTAAGATTTACCACAGTTATCCCAGGTTCCCATGAAAATGTTTATTGTTATGCATGCCTCAGCCACAGAATGTCAGATATTAATGTTGGTTAATTATTTATTTGCTTCTAGTCATTTATACTTATATTTAATTATATTTGGCCTATTTCAAAACGTTTTCAATCACAAAAATATGGCATTATTTATACAATGTGAAATAATGAATACCAGGAAAACAATAATTCATCTGTAGATTAAATAACAATATCGCTTTGTGAACACTACGGGGTATCCTTTTTTGTAAATTATGTTATTTGGTGGAAGTTAATATTATTTCCCATTTTCCTACTGAATGCAATTTCCTTAATTAACATACAAAATATTATGTGGGGCATTGATATTTGCAGATTGAAAAAAAAATCTTTGTAATTATATTTTGATTTCCAAAGCACCAAGCATCAATGCAGTCGTATGTTTAGTTTAGTTTAGTTTAGAGATACAACAGGTCCACTTCGGTCCACGCCGCCCAGAGATCCCCACACATTAACACTATCCTAAACCCACTAGGGACAATTTTTTACATTTACCAAGCCAATTAACCTAAAAAACCTGTACGTCTTTGGAGTGTTGGAGGTAACCGAAGATCTCGGAGAAAACCCACTCAGGTCACGGGGAGAACGTACAAGTTCCGTACAGCCAGCGAACCCAGAGCTCCCGTGGATTTTGAAGAAACAACAGCAAAGAGAAGCAGGAAAAAGCAGCGATTGGCTCTAGCCCAAGTGGGAGGAGAGTTAGAAGTGAGTCAGAGGGGGGAAAGTTTAAAAAGAGAGGCAAAGCACAGGCAGGCTTAACTCCGAGCTCGCGTGGATTTAGAAGAAACAGCAGCAAAGAGAAGCAGGAAAAAGCAGTGATTGGCTCTAGCCCAAGTGGGAGAGTTAGAAGTGAGTCAGAGGGGGGAAAACAGTTTAAAACTGAGGAATTGGTTTGTAAATTAGGCAATTTATCAGTCAATATAAGCAAGACGGTTCTTAGGGAGCGGCAGTGAGGGAGCGATCTTGTGAGTAAAGTGTCAGTCCTTGACTCGAGAGTCTTCAGCAAGGAGGCTGAGGAGAGGAGGCTACGCATAAAGCTCTGGAGGATGGCACGCGGTGAACACGTCAGGGCAGATGAGACAGTGTGAGGCTTACAGAATGTGGGAGCCCAGGGACACAGATGGAGCCTCTGGCTGCTACAACTGTGGCAAGTGCGTCCAGCTTCAGCTCCTGAGGGACCGTGTTGGGGCACTGGAGAAGGTGCTGGATGACCTCAGGGCCATCCGGGAAAACGAGAGTTTCCTGGACAGGACCAACAGTGAGGTCGTCACGCCGAGGATACGGGAAGAACCAAGGTGTGTGACGGAGAGAAAAGGTGGAAATCAAGGAGTGCAGAACCAGGTGGCTGTGCCTAATGAAAACAGGTACGCCCTCTTGGGAACTGTTCGGCGAGACGATGTATCCAGTCTGAGTGGCTGACACGTCGGTGGCTCCAATCCTAGAGATGGGACTCGACCGGCGAGACCGACGTTGGGCAGAGCCCTAGTGGTGGGTGACTCCATTGTCCAAGGAGCGGACAGGAGATTCTATGGCGGCAGGTGAGTTGTGAGGATGGTCTGTTGCCTCCCTGGTGCCAGGGTTCAGGATGTCACGAATCGAATTCTGAATGTCCTCGGGCGAGAATATGAACAGCCAGCAGTAGTTGTGCACGTTGGCACAAATTACATCGGGAAGAAGTAGCAAAAGTAATGCTGTGGTTGTTATGGGAGATGTCAACATGCAGGTAGACTGGGAAAATCAGGTTAGTACTGGACCCCAAGAAAGTGCCTTTGTGATGAATTCTTAGAACAGCTTGTATTGGAGCCTACCAGGGAGAAGGCAATTCTGGATTTAGTGTTATGTAATGAACCGGATTTGATAAAGGACCTCGAGGTTAATGAGCTATTAGGAGGCAGTGACCATAACATGGTCAGGTTTAATCTACAATTGGAGAGGGAGAAGAGTAGATTGGAGGTGTCAATGTTGCAGTTGAATAAAGAGGACTATGGGGCCATGAGGGAGGAGCTGGCCAAAGTTGACTGGAAAGATACACTAGCAGGGATGATAGTGGAACAAAAATGGCAGGTACAGAAGGTGCAGGATCAGTTCATTCCTAGGAGGAAGAAAGATTCCAAGGGGAGAAAGGGACGACCATGGTTGACAAGGGACGTCAGGGACAGTATAAAAATTAAAGCGAAGAAGTACAACGTAGCAAAGATGAGCGGGAAGCAAGAGGATTGGGTAATGTTTAAAGAATAACAGAAGATAACTAAAAAGACAATATGGGGAGAAAAGATGAGGTACGAAGGTAAGCTAGCCAAGAATATAAAGCAGAATAGTAAAAGCTTCTTTAGGTATGTGAAGAGGAAAAAATTAGTTAAGACCAAAGTTGGACCCTTGAAGACCGAAAAAGGTGAATTTATTATGGGGAACAAGGAAATGGCAGATGAGTTGAACAGGTACTTTGGATCTGTCTTCACTAAGGAGGACACAAACAATCTTCCTGATATAGTAGTGGCCAGGGGATCTGGGGTGACGGAGGAACGGAAGGAAATCCACATTAGGCAGGAAATGGTATTGGATAGACTGATATGATTAAAGGCTGATAAATCCCCAGGGCCTGATGGTCTGCATCCCAGTGGTTCTAGAAATCGTGGATGCATTGGTGATTATTTTCCAATGTTCTATAGATTCAGGATCGGTTCCTGTGGATTGGAGGGTAGCTAATGTTATCCCACTTTTTAAGAAAGGCAGGAGAGAGAAAACGGGGAATTATAGCATGGATCAGCATGGATTTACGAAGGGGAAATCATGTTTGACTAATTTTCTGCAATTTTTTGAAGATGTATCTAGGAAAATGGACACGGGAGATGTAGTGTACCTGGACTTTCAGAAAGCATTTGATAAGGTCCCACATAGGAGTTTAGTGGGAAAAATGAGGGCATATGGTATTGGGGGTAGAGTGCTGACGTGGATGGGTTATGCGTGGCAGATGCTGTTTAATGTGGATAAATGTGAGGTTATCCACTTTGGTGGCAAAAACAGGAAGGCAGATTATAATCTGAATGATGTCAAATTGGGACAAGGGGAAGTACAATGAGATCTGTGGGTTCTTGTTCATCAGTCACTGAAAGTAAGCGTGCAGGTATAGCAGGCAGTGAAGAAAGCTAATGGCATGTTGGCTTTCATAACAAGAGGAGTAGAGCATAGGAGCAAAGAGGTCCTTCTGCATTATACAGGGCCCTAGTGAGACCACACCTGGAGTATTGTGTGCAGTTTTGGTTTCCAAATTTGAGGAAGGACATTCTCGCTATTGAGGGAGTGCAGTGTAGGTTCACGAGGTTAATTCTCGGGATGGCGGGACTGTCATATATGGATAGAATGGAGCGACTGGGCTTGTATACTTTGGAATTTAGGATGAGAGGGGATCTTATTGAAGCGTATGATTATTAAGGGATTGGACACACTAGAGGCAGGAATCATGGTCCCGATGTTGGGGGAATCCGGAAACAGGGGCCACAGTTTAAGAATTAGGGATAGGCCATTTAGAATGGAGATGAGGATAAACCTTTTCACCCAGAGAGGTGTGAATCTGTGGAATTCTCTGCTTCAGAAGGCAGTGGAGGCCAATTCTCTGGATGCTTTCAATAGAGAGTTAGATGGAGCTCTTGAAGATAGTGTAGTCAGGGGATATGGCAAGAAGGCAGGAACTTATAACTTATAAGACTTATAACAATTACAGCACAGAAACAGGCCATCTCGGCCCTACAAGTCCATGCCGAACAAATTTTTTTCCCCTTAGTCCCACCTGCCTGCACTCGTACCATAACCCTCCATTCCCTTCTCATCCATATGCCTATCCAATTTATTTTTAAATGATACCAATGAACCTGCCTCCACCACTTCCACTGGGAGCTCATTCCACACCGCCACCACTCTCTGCGTAAAGAAGTTCCCCCTCATATTACCCCTAAACTTCTGTCCCTTAATTCTGAAGTCATGTCCTCTTGTTTTAATCTTCCCTATTCTCAAAGGGAAAAGCTTGTCCACATCAACTCTGTCTATCCCTCTCATCATTTTAAAGACCTCTATCAGGTCCCACCTTAACCTTCTGCGCTCCAGAGAATAAAGACCTAACTTATTCAACCTATCTCTGTAACTTAGTTGTTGAAACCCAGGCAACATTCTAGTAAATCTCCTCTGTACTCTATCTATTTTGTTGATATCCTTCCTATAATTGGGCGACCAAAATTGTACACCATACTCCAGATTTGGTCTCACCAATGCCTTGTACAATTTTAACATTACATCCCAGCTTCTATACTCAATGCTCTGATTTATAAAGGCTAGCATACCAAAAGCTTTCTTTACCACCCTATCTATATGAGATTCCACCTTCAAGGAACTATGTTCGGTTATACCCAGATCCCTCTGTTCAACTGTATTCTTCAATTCCCTACCATTTACCATGTACGTCCTATTTTGATTTGTCCTGCCAAGGTGTAACACCTCACATTTATCAGCATTAAACTCCATCTGCCATCTTTCAGCCCATTTTTCCAAATGGCCTAAATCACTCTGTAGACTTTGGAAATCCTCTTCATTATCCACAACACCCCCTATCTTGGTATCATCTGCATACTTACTAATCCAATTTACCACACCTTCATCCAGATCATTGATGTACATGACAAACAACAAAGGACCCAACACAGATCCCTGAGGCACACCACTAGTCACCTGCCTCCAACCCGATAAACAGCCATCCACCATTACCCTCTGGCTTCTCCCATTCAGCCACTGTTGAATCCATCTTGCTATTCCTGCATTTATACCCAACAGTTGAACCTTCTTAACCAACCTTCCATGAGGAACCTTGTCAAAGGCCTTACTAAAGTCCATATAGACAACATCCACTGCTTTACCCTCGTCAATTTCCCTAGTGACCTCTTCAGAAAATTCAAGAAGATTAGTCAAACATGACCTTCCAGGCACAAATCCATGTTGACTGTTCCTAATCAGACCCTGTTTATCTAGATGCTTATATATATTATCTCTAAGTATCTTTTCCATTAATTTGCCCACCACTGAAGTCAAACTAACAGGTCTATAATTGCTAAGGTTACTCTTAGAACCCTTTTTAAACAATGGAACAACATGCGCAGTACGCCAATCCTCGGGGACTATTCCCGTTTCTAATGACATTTGAAATATTTCTGTCATAGCCCCGGCTATTTCTACACTAACTTCCCTCAATGTCCTAGGGAATATCCTGTCAGGACCTGGAGACTTATCCACTTTTATATTTTTCAAAAGTGTCAGTACTTCTTTTACTTTGAACCTCATAGTATCCATAGCTACTCTACTAGTTTCCCTTACCTCACATAATTCAATATCCTTCTCCTTGGTGAATACCGAAGAAAAAAAATTGTTCAATATCTCCCCCATCTCTTTTGGCTCTGCAGATAGCTGTCCACTCTGTCTCTCCAATGGACCAATTTTATCCCTCCTTATCCTTTTGCTATTAATATAGCTGTATAAACCCTTTGGATTGACTTTCACCTTACTTGCCAAAGCAACCTCATATCTTCTTTTAGCTTTTCTAATTTCTTTCTTAAGATTATTTTTACATTCCTTATACTCCTCAAGCACCTCATTTACTTCATGCTGCCTATAATTATTGTAGATCTCCCTCTTTTTCCGAACAAGATGTCCAATTTCCCTTGAAAACCAAGGCTCTTTCCAATTTTTACTGTTTCCTTTCAACCGAACAGGAACATAAAGATTCTGTACTCTTAAAATTTCCCCTTTAAATGTCCTCCATTTCTCTTCTACATCTTTCCCATAAAACAAAATGTCCCTGTTCACTCCTTTTAAATCATCTCGCATCGCATCAAAGTTAGCCTTTCTCCAATCAAAAATCTCAACCCTAGGTCCAGTTCTGACCCTCTCCATAATTATATTGAAACTAATGGTATTGTGATCACTGGACCCGAAGTGCTCCCCAACGCATACCTCCGCCACCTGTCCAGTCTCATTTCCTAACAGGAGGTCCAGCACTGCCCCTCCTCTAGTAGGTACCTCTATGTATTGCTGCAAAAAACTATCCTGCACACATTTTACAAACTCCAAACCATACAGCCCATTTACAGAATGTGTTTCCCAGTCTATGTGTGGAAAGTTGAAATCTCCCACAATCACTACCTTGTGCTTACTACTAATCTCTGCTATCTCCTTACATATTTGCTCTTCCAATTCTCGTTCCCCGTTTGGCGGTCTATAATACACCCCTATAAGTGTTGCTACACCTTTCCCACTTCTCAATTCCACCCAAATAGCCTCCCTAGATGAGCCCTCCAATCTATCCTGCCAAAGCACTGCTGTGATATCTTCCCTGACTAGCAATGCAACACCTCCACCTCTTGCCCCTCCAATTATATCACACCTGAAGCAACGAAATCCTGGAATACTTAGTTTCCAATCACAGCCAGGACTCCACCTGCACTCCACATTGCAAACATGAGCCTTCCTTGTTTTGGGATTCCCACCAAACTTCTGACAGTGAATAGTCCTCATCTCCAGTTCTCCAGAGATACTGCCTGACCTGCACAACCTACCTAACTGCAGACTTTGAACTTTTTAAAATTGTGCTTTACTATTTTTCTCTTTGCATTACCTTGTTGTATTTGCATATGGCTTCAATGTATTTGTATGTAGTACTCATGATTTAACTAGATAGCATGTAAACAAAGATTTTCACTGTATCTTGGTACACATGTCAATAATAAACCAAAACCAATTTCTAGAGTCCCAGATCAACTGTCATACAATTCCTATTAAAACGTTTTAAATTACAAATTTTTTTCACATTGTTTTGTAAGTTAAAGATGTAATTGTACTATCAATTGAAATCATGTACCTGTAGATTTGAAGTAGTTTGATTTTTGATGATTTATATTAGTTATTTTTCCAGGCTTCTTGAACCTGCAATCTCTATCACTTGAAAAGACAAGAGCAGTAGTCGTATTGAAAAACGATCACTGGCATGTTACCATTTAGTAATGCACCATTCCTAAATTGAATATATATAATTTTCCACCAATATTGCTAGGTTAAAGTCTTGGAACTCCCAATCTAGAAGCACTGTGGGAGTTTCTCTACCAAACAGATTTCCTAGATTAAAGGAGATGGGTATCTATGTTGCTCTTGCAAGCATCCCTGTACCACTTAAACGTATCTTGTTCATTTTGTAAAGAAAATCTCTGTAACATTAGGGCAGTCATGGTGGCCCAGTGGTAGAGTTGCTGCCTTACAGCGAATGCAGCGCTGTAGACAATAAACAATAGACAATAGGTGCAGTAGGAGGCCATTTGGCCCTTCGAGCCAGCACCGCCATTCAATGTGATCATGGCTGATCATCCCCAATCAGTACCCCGTTCCTGCCTTCTCCCCATATCCCCTGACTCCGCTATTTTTAAGCACCCTATCTAGCTCTCTCTTGAAAGCATCCAAAGAACCTGCCTCCACTGCCCTCTGAGGCAGAGAATTCCACAGACTCACAACTCTCTATGTCAAAAAGTTTTTCCTCATCTCCGTTCTAAATGGCTTACTCCTTATTCTTAAATTGTGGCCTCTGGTTCTGGACTCCCCCAACATTGGAAACATGTTTCCTGCCTCTAGCGTGTCCAAAACCTTATATGTTTCAATAAGATCTCCTCTCATCCTTCTAAACTCCAGAGTGTACAAGCACAGCTGCTCCATTCTCTCAGCATATGACAGTCCCGCCATCCCGGGAATTAACTTTATAAACCTACGCTGCACACCCTCAATAGCAAGAATGTCCTTCCTCAAATTAGAGGACCAAAACTGCACACAATACTCCAGGTGTGGTCTCACTAGGGCTCTGTGAAGGACCTCTTTGCTCCTATATTTGATTCCTCTTGTGATAAAGGCCTACACGCCATACGCTTTCTTCACTGCCTGCTGTACCTGCATGCTTACTTTCATAGACTGATGTACTAGGACCCCCAGATCCCATTGTACTTCCCTTTTCCCAACTTGACGCCATGTTGATAGTAAATTGCCTTCCTGTTTTTGCTACCAAAGCGGATAACCTCACATTTATCCGCATTAAACTTCATCTGCCGTGCATCGGCCCACTCCCCCAACCTATCCAAGTCACCCTGCATCCTCTTAGCATCCTCCTCACAGTTCACATTGCCACCCAGCTTTGTGTCATCTGCAAATTTGCTAATGTTACTTTGAACCCCTTCATCCAAATCATTGATGTATATTGATGTATATTGTCACTGCCTGCCATTCTGAAAGGGACCCGTTAATCCCTACTCTTTGTTTCCTGTTTCCGTGTATCCATGTCAGCACTCTACCCCCAATACCACGTGCTTTAATATTGCCCACGAATCTCCTATGTGGGACCTTATCAAATGTTTTCTGAAAATCCAGGTACACTATATCCACTGGCTCACTCTTGTCCATTTTCCTAGTTACATCCTCGAAAAATTCCAGAAGATTAGTCAATCATGATTTCCCCTTTGTAAATCCATGCTGACTTGGACCGATCCTGTTACTGCTTTTCTAAATATGCCGCTATTTCATCTTTTATAATTGACTCCAGCATCTTTCCCACAACCGATGTCAGACTAACTGGTCTATAATTCCCTGTTTTCTTTTTTCCACCTTTCTTAAAAAGTGGGATGACATTAGCTACCCTCCAAACCACAGGAACTGATCCTGAATCTATAGAACATGGGAAAATTGTCACCAATGCGTTGATAATTTCTAGAGCCACTTCCTTAAGTACCCTGGGATGCAGACCATCAGGCCCTGGGGATTTATCAGCCTTCAGCCCACCAGTCTACCCAACACCATTTCCTGCCTGATGTGAATTTCCTTCAGTTCCTCCGTCACCCCAGATCCTCTGGCCACTAGTACATCAGGGAAATTGTTTCTTTCTTTCTTAGTGAAGATGGATCCAAAGTACCTGTTCAACTCTTCTGCCACTTCCTTGTTCCCCATAATAAATTCACCTGTTTCAGTCTTCAAGGGTCCAGCTTTGGTGTTAACTAATTTTTTCCTCTCTACACATAACTACAAAAGCTTTTACTATCCTCCTTTATATTCTTAGCTAGCTTACCTTCATACCTCATCTTTTCTCCCCGTATAGCCTTTTTAGTGATCTTCTGTTGCTCTTTAATCAGACATCTAATATTTTCCTGTGGCAGATATTAAGCTAACTGACATTACATTTCTTGATTTTTGCATCCCTCCCTTTTTGAATAAAGGAGTTTCAGATTAATGGAAATATTCCTGATTCGTGGGAGTTTTGTCAAATTAAAATCAGCACACCAACTTTCCCACCATCCCCTCCTATAAAACTCTAGGATAAAGTCCATTATACACAGATACTAATCAGCCTGCAGCTCCAGCAAATTGCTCTGTGCACTTTCCCTTGTGATTGAAATCGTCCCTCCCTTCCAATGCATAGCTTCAAGGTTTCAAGGTCAGTTTATTGTCACATGTACCAGCTAAAGTACAGTGAAATTTGAGTTACCATACAGCCATACTAAGTGAAAAGCAACAAGACACATATATCCACATAAAAAGTTAACATAAAAATATCCACCACAGTGGATTCCACATTCCTCACAGTGATGGAAGGCAATAAAGTTCAATCTTCTTCCTCTTGTTCCCCCGCAATCAGGACAGTCAAACCATCTGCAGTTGGGGTGATCGAAACTCCAACATCGGGGCGGTTGAAACTCTTTCCGTGGCACGGAGCTCTCGAGTTGGTTTCTTCTTACCAGAGAACGCGGGCTTCACGATGTTAAGGTCCATATGCCCCGTGGTTGCTGCTTTGATCTGCAGCAAAGGGATTGCAAGCTCCACGATGTAAAAGTCCGACAGACTCCCGCGGCTTGGAGCGCCCATCGGTCTCCAGGAAAAGCCGTCAATTCCACGATGTTAGGCCGCAGTGGGGATGGAGATACAATACGGAAAAAAATTGCATCTCTGTCGAGGTAAGAGATTGAAAAAATGTTTCCCCCAAACCCCCCCCCACCCCCCAAATAAAACAAACCACTGAAACATACTTTTTAACACATACTAAAAATACCAAAAATAAAAAGGACAGATAGACTGTTGGCGAGGCAGCCACTACTTACAATTATTGCTGGGATATTACACGTATCCTCTAGTTATTCATTGCTGTTTTCTTTAATTTTTCTTTCTTTTCAATCTTCCTTGACCCATTCTTCATTCCTGGAAACAAAATGTAAAATTCAATCATGTTGTGATTCGGTTTAGTTTAGTTTAGAATTACAGCGCGGAAACAGACCCTTCAGCGCACCGAGTCCGCCCTGAACAGCCTTTTGTACACATTAACATTATCCCACACACACTAGGGACAATTTGACATTTTATACCAAGTCAATTAACCTACAAACCTGTACATCTTTGGAGTGTGGGAGGAAACCGAAGATCTCGGAGAAAACTCACACAGGTCACGGGGAGAACATACAAACTCCGTACAGACAAGCACCCATAGTTGGGATCAAACTCAGGTCTCTGGCGCTTTAAGCACTGTAAGGCAGCAACTCTACCGCTGCACCACCATGCTGCCCTAATCATTAGTACCTTGAGATGCCTTCTTGAGGATGACATTATTAATTCTATTAATACACAATAACAGGACTGGCTTCCCAGCTAGAATCATAGTCATAAAGCAAGGAAACATGGCCTTTGGCACAACTTGCCAATGCCGACTAGGGTGCCCCATCTACACTTGTCCCACCTGCCCACATTTGGCCCTCTAAACTTTTTCCTGTCCATGTATCGTGCAAATTTTGTGCTTCAACTATCTCCTCTGGAAGTTAATTTCATACACCCACCACCTTCTGCGTGACTGCATTACCCCTCAGATTCCAATTAAATCTTTCCCTTCTCACCATAAACATATGTCCACTGTTTTGATTCCCGTACTCTGGGTAAAATACTGTGCATCTACCCTATCTATCCCCCTCATGATCTATACACCCCTCATTCCCCTGCATTCCATGGAATAAAGTTCTAGCCTGTTCAACCTCTCCCTATCAGACAGGCACTCGTACTGGCAACGTCACAAGTTGTCACAAGTTCCATTAAAATGGTGCCTTTCATAGCCTCAAATGCCAAGTAACAAGAAGGACCAATTGTATTTTAGCCATAAGTTCCAGTGAAGTGAGGGGAGCTAAAATCGAGTTTTATGCTTGAGGGTGTATTCCAATCAGCACTGGGTCATGTCTGCACTGTTATTCTGTTGTAGACACAAACTGCTAGAGTAACTCAGGGGGACAGGCAGCATCTATGGCGAGAAGGAATGGGTGATGTTTCAGGTCGAGCTGAGACACGAGTTGTTACACGTGTTTGGATTGAATGGAACTACATTGATTGTGATCAGCCATGATCAGATTGTATGGCGGTGCTGGCTCGAAGGGCCGAATGGCCTACTCCTGCACCTACTGTCTATTGTCTATTGTCTATTGTCCATCGTCATCTCCTGGCATAAACGGTTCTTTTATATTGATGTGAAAGGTAACATAACATGATATTCATCATTATATTGATGAATAGAATTCATCAACATGAATCATTGAAGCAGTGAGGAGAGGGTTGGGATTGGTATTTCTTTAATGTAAAAGTTAAAGTTGAACCCAAACCAATTTATATAAAAGCATTGCTTGGAATGTAACAGCAGTGAATTACAGTCATAAATTTATGCAGCAGACATATAAATACAACACATACCCTTCAGCCCATGAATTTGTGCTTGCCATTAAACACCCATTTATAATAATTCAATTTTAGTTTCCATACACTTTTAGTAGATATCCCCTGATTTGGTTTTGACACAACAATCACCATAATTTTTTTTAATTTTGACTATATTAATCTTGCTGTCTTTACTTTGAACTAATAAGCGATCCTTGATTTAATTAAGACAGTTTAGAACGCGATACAGCATGCACAGGTTGGTGTTCTGCAAATAAACCGAGTCTGCTTTCTATGTCTATGTTTACCAATACATTGACAACCACTCATGGGCAGATAGAAGAACACTTGAAATGCATCAGCAATGGAAATTAGATATCGCAATGTGAAAACAATCTGTTAAGAATGGGTTACAATTCAGAATTTCAGGATTAGTGATATTTATGTAGTCTCCGGAATGTCTCAGATTATGTCCACTGAATTTGATCAACCTTAAATGAGAGAAATGTTTTCTTCCATCATAAAGTATTTGGCATTTTGCCTCCATTGCCTCCATTGCATACTCAGACTACTCTCTTAGACTGTACCCACTCATATATTGTCCATCTAAAGGGGGTGTCCCACTGTACGAGCTAATTCAAGAGCTCTGCCAAGTTTTAAAAAAAATCAAAATCGTGGTAAGCACGTAGAATGTACGTAGTGGGTGCGTCGGAGCTCGGGACATCTCTTACGGCTCGTAACGCTAACAGCAGGTACTCGGGAAACGCGGTAAGCTCGTGAAGACTCGTGAAGATTTTTCAACATGTTTATACGGACCATTCCTTTCCTTTGATTTAAGCATTAATAATTGCTCCTGTTAAATTTTGCTTACTATACTGCAGCACTAATTATAGCCTGAAGAGTTGTTCCTTCACCAATTATGGGTCCTCAATTCACATTCTCCAAAAATTAAACATAGAAACATAGAAAATAGGTGCAGGAGTAGGCCATTCCGCCCTTCGAGCCTGCACCGCCATTCAATATGATCATGGTTGATCATCCAACTCAGTATCCTGTACCTGCCTTCTCTCCATACCCCCTGATCCCTTTAGCCACAAGGGCCACATCTAACTCCCTCTTAAATATAGCCAATGAACTGGCCTCAACTACCTTCTGTGGCAGAGAATTCCAGAGATTTACCACTATCTGTGTGAAAAATGTTTTCCTCATCTCGGTCCTAAAAGATTTCCCCCTTATCCTTAAACTGTGACTCCTTGTTCTGGACTTCCCCAACATCAGGAACAATCTTCCTGCATCTAGCCTGTCCAACCCCTTAAGAATTTTGTAAGTTTCTATAAGAATATTCTAGATATTCTAAATATTCTAAATATTCTAAATTCTAGCGAATCCTTAAACTGTGACCCCTTGTTCTGGACGTCCCCAACAATCTTCCTGCATCTAGCCTGTCCAACCACTTAAGAATTTTGTAAGTTTCTATAAGATCCCCTCTCAATCTTCTAAATTTTACCGAGTACAAGCCGTGTCTATCCAGTCTTTCTTCATATGAAAGTCCTGACATCCCAGGAATCAGTCTGCTGAACCTTCTCTGTACTCCCTCCATGGCAAGAATGTATTTCCTCAGATTAGGAGACCAAAACTGTACGCAATACTCCAGGTGTGGTCTCACCAAGACCCTGTACAACTGCAGTAGAGCCTCCCTGCTCCTATACTCAAATCCTTTTGCTATAAAGGTTTAAATTATTTTAAAAAGTCAACAGTTCCAATCAAGCCAATCTCAACCCCAATCATGTAGACTGGATCAAATTCCAGTTACACAGAATATGTCCAAAACAATTCATGTTGACAACTTCCAGTGTGGCAAAAGCTGAAAAGCTAATTTCTTGAGAAGCAATAAAAGACCTAATCCTATTCAAATTGACAATTCCAGCCCCAATTGCAGCAAAGTATTGTGCCTCACATTTAAAGGAGTCCCCAGGCATGATTTGCTGCCTGGCCTCAGTTCCTACCATGACTGAAATCACACTTAGTTTACCGCGGAATAGATACCACCCCCCCCCCCCCCCCACGCAACTACAAAAAAACAAGCTTTTCGTGTTTCCTACACTTTCATTTTAACAACCTCCCAACCAGTTTTAATTTCAACAACTTGTAGCCTGAAGCCCTAATATTCCAGTTTGGGAAAAGTCTGCCTCAAACTCCTGAAAGGTTGAGAGCTTCAATCACATTTCTATTGGCACTAGTTCATAGATAAAATGTCATAGGTAATATCAGTAGTCCAAAGTCCACATGAGATTTTTAACCATTTTCATACCGATAGATTTTATTCCCTTTCACAATAATAAGTTTGCCCAGAGTGGAAATAATATGTCGTCATGTTCTGACCCCAGTAACAACCTCAGATATGATGTCAGCTGCAATGTGCACATTGCAGAGGAGAACACAGATGGCCAAACTCCAATTCAATGGGGGTCAAATCCTGGTTTTGAAATCTGGTTCCTTCAAGACCATCTGATCTTTGCCATCTAGATCATTTATTTACATTTCTGTTCTGTCCTGATTAGTTAGAATTTGTCAAGAGAAAATGTTAAAATTAACAATGATTACTCGTGGTTCTGAGTTTGGAAGATAGAAGTTCAGTTTAGTTTATTGTCACGTGTAACGAGGTACAGTGAAAAGCTTTTGTTGCGTGCTAATCAGTCAGCAGACAGACAATACATGATTACAATCATTCCATTTACAGTGTAAATATCCAAATGTACAAAAAGTACCGAAATCTTGAGCATGCAGTGAGAGGCAAGAACAGAACTAAACATTTTCGGCTGGGTCTAAGGTTATACAATTTTTCTGAAATAAAAAGTATAATGAAAGGTTTGAGATACAAGATAATTGTCACACGATAATTTAGTTCCAGAAATTTATTGAATAGCAAAGTGCAATGTAGAAAACAAAAATCAGCATTTAGCATAATTCATAAAACGGAGCATTTTGTACGATCTTTAAGGTGTGTTCAGATTTTTTTTTAATGTTATTTTGCAAATCATCTGTTCTGGCACAATAATCTATGGCTAGATGATCATCTATTTACTGAACCAGCCATAAATACATCTGTTTCTTTCACTTCACAAATGAAGATTGACAACATATAAGCACTGGAATTATATTGCAATAAAGAACAAGGCCACCTAATCTACCTTCTATTAGCAACACATGATGTACTGATAATAGATAATAGATTAGTTGACTAATGAAAGCAAAAAAATCACTGACAATTCTGAAGACCCAGAAAAATTCACTGGTTTACAGGCCTCAAGTACAAAGTCTCCCTTTCCCTTCCAAATATGATGCATTTAGCACTACTTTTGTCTCAGATTACATCTATGTTGCATCCCAGTATATTTTCTGCTATAATTGATTCAAATTACATCTTATTTCTACATAACTGAAAAAGAGATGACTTAGACCTTCAGCTATCACTGTATTACTGCTGTGGAAGTACATTGACACTGCAGATCATGAGTTACTAATTCCACTTGGTAAAAACATGTCGTTATTCTATAAAATGTGGCTGACTGTAGAATAACTTACAAGGACACTTTGCAGAATCTCAGCTCTACAAAAATGCCCTTTAACAAAATATTGACAAGAAAGAACAGAGCATTGTGCAGCAAGTGATTCACCTGCTGATTTCCCAGAGCTCCCACTCCATCACAAGACACAAACGAAGAATATGATGAAACATTTTCCACTTCCCTGCTGAGTGCAGTTCCAACAATTCAATAAATCTGTCACTGTTGAGGACAAACTTACCTGATATTCCATCCACAATCTTAAGAATTCTCCCTTCATCACCAAGATTAAAACTATTTAAATATTTGGTTTGCTTTTCATTTTCATTTTCAAAGGTTTCAAAGGTCTTTTATTATCAATTACCAATTAAGGTAAAGTGATATGCAAATTATCATACAGGAGGAAGAAAGCTGGAATAGAGGTGGAGCCAGGACAAAGTCTGGCAAGTGATAGGAGGATACAAGTGAGGGGGACCGGGGTTGATTTGCAGTTGGGTACACAAAGACTAGAAATAAAAAAGGAGACAAAGGGCTGTAAAATAAGGAGAAAGAAATATGAAGACAAAGGAAGAGATATGTGGAATGGAAAGGGATGGGATGGGTGCAGGTGAGGAAGGTGAAGAGCACAGAAGCGGGACAGTGGGAGAAATGGGCACACACCTGGATCCAGGGAACAGAAGGTGTAAAACAGAAAAAAAAAGTTGGGTTGTTACCTAAAATCGGAGAATCAAGATGTGGTGCTTTAGTTTAGTTTAGTTTAGTTTAGTCTAGTTTAGAGATACAGTGTGGAAGCAGGCCCTTCGTCCCACCAAGTCCACGCCAACCAGCGATCCCTGCATACAAACACGATCCTACACACACTGGGAACAATTTACAATTTTACCAAAGCCAATTAATCTACAAACCTCTTTGTCTTTGGAGTGTGGGAGGAAACTGGAACACCCATAGAAAACCCACACACCAGGGAGTTACGGAGGGAGCTGTCTTTGCTGAAAGCAGACACGGGGGGAGATGGGAGGAAGTGAGAATTCAATCTGCACACTGCAAGTTGTAGATGAAGACTTTCCAGTGACTGCAACAGAAATTGCAGCAGAAACAAAGAAAGACACTGGGCTGAAGAGGGTCTATGAACAGACATTGAATGGTTGGACTGAAATCGATAGTGGATTGAACGCAGTTCTGAACTCAGAGCTGAAGCCTTTCCATAATCGATGCCATGAATTATCATGTGAGCAGGGATGCGTTAAATGGGGTTACAGAGTGGTTGTACCAGAGTCTTTGAGAAACAAAATTATGAATGAACTTCATGCCGAACATCCAGGCATGAAGTCAATTGCCAGAAGTTTGTGTATTGGCCTGGTATTGACAGTGACACCGAGTCACTGGTGAGCAAATGTAGTGTCTGCCAAAATTGCCGGAGTAAACCACCAAAACACCACTGCAACCCTGGTCATAACCACGTAGCACTACTACTGAGCGTACCATAGATGAGTTGAGATCAATTTTTGCATGCCATGGTTTACCGGAAGAACTTGTTTCTGATAACGGGCTGCAGTTTCGTTCAGAATGGTTCAAAGAGTTCATGCAGCGGAATGGTGTAAAACACACACTTGTTACCCCATATGATCCAGCCTCCAATGGGGTGGCAGAAAGGTCTATTAGATTTGTCAAAGACGCTCTCAAGAAACAGGTTTTGCAGGGTAGTTCAAAGCTCAGCATGAAACACCGTTTGGCTAGTTTCTTGCTGAAGTACAAAACCACACAACACACAACAACAGGTTACTCACCTGCATAACTGTTGATGAAGAGAAGGCTAAAAATACGCCTCTCTAGTTCAACCCAATTTAGCCTTGAGAGTTGAGCAAAAACAGTTAAGCCACAAACGCTATTTTGACTCCCGCAAAAAGGAGAGGAACTTCAAGCCAGATGATCAAGTTCATGTTCTCAGTCCTCTCAACAAGTTCAGTTGAGACAAATGGGATGTTGGAAAAATAGTGGAAGTGTTTGGAACAAAAAGATACTTAGTTGAAGTTGGAGATAGGATCAAAAGTGTTCATGTTGATCAAATGATTCCAGCCAAAGATGAACCAAAAACTCAGCATGAAGTTCTAATCCCTGAGTTTTTATCTGAAAGTGAGTTGGAAGCCAACTGTGATTGAAACACAAAGTTCAGTTAATACAGACAAAGAAACAGATTCCTCTGGTCAAAGTCAGGGTACTAAAACAGAGCCAAACAAGCCTATAGTTGAGTCAACACCTAAACCTGTTACACCTGTTACTGTTAGATGATCAGGTAGGATCCGTAAACCAGTAGTCAGGTTAGGTTTGTAAGTTAAATAACTCACTGCACAAGTAAAACGAAAATGTGTAGATATGCAAAATAAATACTGGTTTAAATCAAGTATCACAACAATAAAATTGTAGCTGAGTACTTAGATTTAATACTTTAAAAAAGGAGAGCAGTGTAATGTATTCATACATATTCATGTATATGTTAATGAGTTGATGTTCAATATAAGCAAGGAATGATGATATGCCATTTATTGTCACTATACATGTACAGTGAAACTGAAAGCTGCTCGTACTCAGTGCATACATACAATTTTACACAAAAAACAAGAAACAGAAAAAAACAAAACAGAAGGGAGATGGGGGGGGGGAATAGGTGCACAAATTCTACGGCGCTACATACATATATACATATATACAGATGGAAGTCCGTGTTGGGCGGTGTAGTCAGTGCATGTGTGGATTTGAATTTATGGTAGATATAATTCTCGGGAAGCAGCTATTCCTGAGTCTGTTTGTCCTGGATTTGATGCACCTATAGCGCCTTCCAGAGGGCAGCAGGTTACCCAGCAGAATGCTGGGTAATAAATCTCTCTCTCGTGATCCAGGCAACAAGTGTGAAAATCTTGTTCTTCATTCTGCCATCAGGAATATAACAGCCTGGATAGAGTAAATGTGGAGTGGATGTTTCCACTAGCAGGAGAGTCCAGGACCAGAGGCCATAGCCTCAGATAAAAGGACGTACCGTGAGAAAGAAGATGAGGAGGAATTTCTTCAGTCAGAGAGTGATGAATCTGTAGAATTCATTGCCACAGACGGCTGTGGAGGACGTCACTGGATATTTTAAGGCAGAGATTGCCAGATTCTTTATTTGTAGGGGTGTCAGGGGTTGTGGAGCGAAGGCAGGAGAATGGTGTTGAAAGGGAAAGATAAATCAACCTTGATTGAAGGGTGGAGTAGACTTGAAGGGCCAAATGGCCTAATTATGCTCCCAGAATTTATGAATTCATGAACGGAGAGATTTAGATTATTTTTTAAATCATATGACAGTTTAAATCTGAAATGTACTGCCTGGTGAGGTATTGGAGGCAAGTACTCTCATAACATTGAATGTGTATTTAGATGATAATCTAAGAGGTGGAGAGGGTGCCTAGTTTTAAATTTCTGGGGATCAACATCAGTGAGGATCTTAAATGGTCTGTGAACTCTGCTGTAGTTGTAAAAAAGGTGCAACAGAGACTTTACTTCCTCAGAACACTGAGGAAGGCCCATCTGTCTGCTAAACTGCTGGAGTCTTTCTACCGCTGTTCGGTAGAAAGCATACTGACTTACTGTATAACTGCCTGGTTTGGGAACTGGTCAGCAGCTGACAGAGCAGCTCTCCAGAGGGTGATAAAAACTGCCCATTGGACTCCCCCTGCCCCCTCTGGAGAACATTTACCACTCCAGATGCCGCAGCAGGACCTGTAATATCGTGAAAGACATTACACATCCTTGTCACCACCTTTTCACACTGCTGCCCTCAGGAAAACGGTACAGGTCGCTAAAGTCACGCACTGCCAGACTTAAGAACAGCTTTTACCCATCAGCAATCTTGGAACTGAACTCTGTCTCGGGGGCGGGTTATGGGGAAGGAGGGGGGTGGGAGACAGTGTTAATTTATGTAAATGTGAATCCATGGATGGGTTTGGGGAGAGAGGGAGTGTAAAAAGTATGAGTATGTGAATGTTTGAAGTTCTTTTAAATGGAGAGACACAATCTTGTTGTATGTGACACATGCAATGACAATAAAGCATTCTGATTCTGATTCTGATTCAAATATCATAGGTATGGGTCAAGTACTGGAAAATGGAATGTAAAGACTGGTATCTAATGGACAGCATAGTTGTAGTGGGCTGAAGGGTCTGTTTCAATGACATTTGACATTCTGTCTCCAAGTCTCTAACTTGGGATGGAACGCTTCTGCAGCTGACAATTTGCCATTTCCCACCAGTTTCCATTAGCTCCACAATGCATGCAAATAATGTAAAGTCCAGCTACCTTGAGTTGGCTTTCACAGTGCCATTTCCCAGAGATTAATGATCGCAATGAAAGGAAGCAATGAACCAGGTCACCATCCATTCCCATGAGATGTATTCATGGCCAAGTTAAGGTCAATGAA
This sequence comes from Leucoraja erinaceus, assembly GCF_028641065.1. Taxonomy (NCBI): domain Eukaryota; kingdom Metazoa; phylum Chordata; class Chondrichthyes; order Rajiformes; family Rajidae; genus Leucoraja; species Leucoraja erinaceus. The sequence goes on along the minus strand of NC_073378.1, from coordinate 46,570,981 downwards.
TGCAAATAAGCTGAATCCAACGTTTCTTTTGGGCTCAGCTGCATTCTGGTCAGATACAGTGCAGCAATTCACATACCAGTGGGGAAGCTGAAATCTCAGTTCCATGTTTTCATTCATCTAGAAAGAAACTAATAAAATAATATATTTATTGGGATGCTCAAAATAGGAGTGTTTTGTTGGAATTTGTATTAGTTTGCAAGGATTTTTTCTTAAATTATCAGAAATAGGTAAGTGTGGTTTATAGAGAAATAACAACAGAATTAGGTCCTGGTTGCGGCCTAGCAAGCTTTGTTCGAATGTTTGAGTTTAGACTAAGTATAGTTTTGTTGACCAGCTGCAGAGAAGATCATGAGAACCTTGCAAAACAAGTTTTCTCGTTGGTCGAAGTCTTCTTTGAGATAGATAATACTCTTGGAAGATGAAATATAATAATGTCAGGATGTATTATGCTCAACTTGTATTTACAATTTGTTGTTGAATAAGATTAACATAAACTAAAAGCATATTATGACAAATAGAATAATTAATGATCATGTAATAGATAGTAATAACAGGAAAACATAGTCAAGGACGAAGTATATTTTCTGTCAAGGACAAAGTATATTTTCGTATAATTGTATCTAATCGGAAAAAAATTGTTTATTGCATTGCATAAATATCGGCTAACTCTGCTGCAGATACAGAGAAGATATCATGCAATAAAGCCTCTTGAAGCGAAACAATAAGTCTCCGTTTTTTCTTTGTCAATTTCAACTGAGCTATAATTATGGAAATTAGGAGCAAACTGAAAAAGATGTGAGAGATACCATTATCTGCAATATTCAGTGAATCCGTCAAATAATTATCTATCAAAAGTGAATAATGTGAATAATATTGTTTCTTTGAAGGGCTCAGCTAAGATGCCCTCCTGGTCAAAAAATCCAATGAAGCTTCCTATTTCAGATCATCAAAAATATATCAAAGGCACTGAAGAAAAACACCAAATGCATTCATTGTGCAACAAAATATGTTGAAGAATGAGAAAGAATAAAAGTGGTTCTGAAAAAATGATTAAAGATAATGTGACCATTAATGGCAAGACACACAGAAAAAAAGCAGTCTTGTGCTTTATTTTTTGTTCAACTGTTTTACTCCAACAATGCACAAGATGAAAAATATCTCTTGCCCGTCATGATTCTTTTTGTGTAGACTATAAAAAGTGCATTTGCCATGGATGTTACGATTCATCCTAAAGTAGCGTCACCTCTGACTGGTTCAGCATTCACAATACACTGCATTTCTTTGTCACATCACGCCTTAAAATTTAATGCAATTTTAGGAAGTTGGGTCATTCTTGGAATTAGCATATCAAATTAAATCAGGCTGCATTTCTGCTGTGGAATGAAAAATTCCAACAGAAACAATATTTCTTTTTAATTATTCACTTTTGACAGGTAATTATTTGACGGATTCACAGAATATTGCAGATAATGGAATCTCTCTCACCTCTTTTTCAGTTTTCTCCTAATTTCCATAATTATAGCTCAGTTACCACAAGGCTGGCATCTGATTAAGATGGCCAGTAGTAAAGGTATTTTCAAATACTAGGCAGCTAAATATGCTGATACTTTCAAAACATGCTTCACAGTATTTCTTAATCTAATTTGTAAATCTGAAGATAAACGGAGCACCTGCTGTGTTGTGCCCACTTATTAGTGGATTATTTCCCTTCTACAAACATGTGTTTCATTTCACATTATGATGCATCCATTTTACCTGCTACCTAAGAGAATTAAGTGGAAGCACGGTGGAGCAGAGGTAGAGTTACTGCTTTACAGCGCCAGCGTCTCGGGTTCGATCCTGACTATGGGTGCTGTCTGTATGGAATTTGTACGTTCTCCCCGTGACCTGTGTGGATTTTCTCCGGGTGCTCCGGTTTCCTCCCACACTCCAAAGACGTGTAGGTTTGTATGTAAATTGGCTTGGTAAAATTGTAAATTGTCCCAAGTGTGTGAAGGATAGTGTAAGTGTGCAAGGATTGCTGTCGGCACGGACTCGGTGGGCTGAAGGGCCTGTTTTGGCTCTGTATCTCGAAACTAAACTAAACTAAACTAAGCTCGTATTGTGATCATGGTTTGCATCTATCTGCTCTGGTTGGTATCACTGCTCAACAAACCTGATCAAAGCAGGTACTTTTTCAAATGTTAGGAGAAAATTAGATTTAATTTGATAAAACAAAAGAAAGCAGAGTAAAGTGGAGCAAAACACACAGTGCTGGAAAAACTCAGTGAGTCAGGCAGCATCTGTGGAGGGAATTGATGGGCGATCATTCAGTTCAGGATCCCCTTCAGACCCAAAATGTCGCCTATCCATTCCCTCCACAGATGCCGACTGACCAGCTGAGTAACAGCAGAACCCTGTATATTTTATATCGAAGTTTCGTGATGAGACTACGTGAAGAACCCACCAGCCCTCATGCGCGTCAATACGTCATTGCACGGCACGGGATTCTTGTGGCACTCGAAAAAGCTCCGGCAGGTAAGCTGTTTTTGTTTGCAGGAGCGGCCCGCTGGCTCCGAAAATAAATGCAGCGAGCTCGGAGAGGCTGACAGGTGCGACACTGTTGAGGCTCCGGAAGGGAGCAGGCGGCTGGCCTAGGAGTAAACTGGCAGGCGTGAGCTGCACAGTAAGCTCCACCAAGGCTCCAAAGAAGCAGTCTGTCGCACCAGGCTCGGTGGAACTGGCAGGCGCGACCTGCACAGTAAGCTCCACCAAGGCTCCAAAGGAGCAGAAGGCTCCGAAGGAGCAGCCTGTCCCATTTAAAGCTGAAAGGGAGCAGTTTGGCAAATGTTGGGTCGAAGATGTGGGTAGGCACGGCCTGCAAAAGGAACTTCGCTGAAGCTCCGATAAGGAGGTCGACCCGGGCTCGGAGACGCTGGCAGGCAAGATCTGCTTACTAACCTCCGTGAAAGCTCTAAAATGGAGCAGCCTGGCAACCCGGGGTCGGAAACACTGGCAGCATAGTCTGTCTTCCACCTTCCACTGGCTCTGAAAAAGAGCAAGTTGGCGACCTGGGCACAGAGACCCTGGCAGGGTGGCCTGCACAGCAACCGCTGAAAGTTCCAAAATGGAGCAACTTGTTGGAACTGGGCTCAGAGACCCTGGCAGGGTGGCCTGAACAGCACCCTCTATGAAAGCTTCCAGAAGGAGCAGCTTGTCTACCCTGGTTCAGGGTAGACCAACTTGAAACTGGCTGTCCAAATGGACCATATTGGCCAGGGAAGCACTACCTCAACATGTATGATTGAGAGTATCAAGCTGCCCACAAGAGTGAGGAAGGTGCATTTCATTGATAGAAGCAGTTAAACTCAGATATTTGAGGATATCTCCTGCTCAGAGGCAGGGAGTTTGAGGATTCCTTCAACATATGGTAAATTCCTTCAGCTCGGCTAAAAATAGTTGCCAGCACACTGGAACATCATTTTCCATCCTCTCGGGGATAGGTAAACCAGTAAAGGCCGAACTGGCATGTAGCATTTTTACCTGACTTGCAGGTTCGTGTTGTAAAAGTTAAAAACATTATAAATAAATAAATAAATAAATAAATAAATAAATAAATAGATAGATAGATGAATAAATAAATAAATAAATAAATAAATGGATGGATAAATAATGGAATAAATAAGTAGATAAATAGATAAATAAATAGATAAATAGACAAATAAATAAATAAATAAATGGATAGATGGGTAGGTAGATAAATAAATAAATAAATAAATAGATAAATGAATTAATTAATAAATATAAAGCAAAAGCTCCGTAAGGGAGCAGTTTGGCGACCCAAGTTCAGGGTAGGCCAAGGCCAAAACGGCAACATGTCCAGAAGGACAAAATTGGGCAGGAAGGTACTGCCTCAACATCCATTGAGGATATCATCTGTAGGCCTGATTGAGAGGCTGGTCGAAGGGAATGTGTTGCGCACACTGGCAACCGAGACAGGTAGTTCCAGTCAAAGGTCTGCAGCCGCAATATCTGGATCAGGGTTGCTTTATGATATCTCCCACTCTGAGGAGGGGTTTTTTGAGGATTGTTTGTGGAGACTCTGACTGGGAGGTAGTTGACAGTGAACTCAAATTCCCACATCAAGTGGATGATATGCTTCAAATCAAGTCTCATAAGGATCTGCTGGCACTTGTGACTAAATTTGCCACACTCTTTGTGGATAGGAGAACCGTTAGAGAAAGAACTGGCAAGTAGCATTGGTTATTTGACTTCTCATCAGTTGATTGAGAAGTTCATGCAGGACTCTGCTGGATAGTATGCTGGTCCTGATTTCTGCCAGACACTGGAGGTCCGTAGTTTAATGCTACCATTTGGGGCTATCTGAAGGGTAAAACAATCAAAAGGCTTTAAACTCCAGCGAGTTCAGAGAATTCTCAAAGAAGGATTACAGCATCGGCAAGGAAAGTGAAGAGAACTCAGCTGTCTGAATTGCAGCAGATGCCTTAGCACTTTTGTGTAATGCACAGTCTAAACTCAAATTGTGTTAGGATGGTATAGGCCTGAGATCAACCCAATATATGCTGATTTCCTGCAAGGCTAGTATGTGCAGTCTGCAAGTATCTTTTTGGAGAAGACTTGGGCTACAAGTAAAAGAGTTGCAAGAGGAATTCAAGGCTGCGGCGGGTGTGGTAAAGTCAAGTCAAGTTTATTCGTCACATACACATACGAGATGTGCAGTAAAGACACCCTTTGTAAGATTCCCATTTACCTGCATGCATATTATCCCTACCAAACAAGTGGCAGATACCGCTACACTGAGGCTAGTTGGAGCACCAGGCCTGCACAATTAAAACCAAGCCAGAGGGCTTTTTATTCACAGGTTTTAGCGCTCACCATGGAGGCAGCACACTCCACATACTCAGTATCATTCCCCAGCCGGCCACGATGCCTGAGCCAAGGAGACAGAGCAAAGTCTAGGGTCAGTTGACTCTATTGATCATCCGCCTAAGGCCATTTTTGGTGGTGTCAGCCTCAGGGGTTGCTGGATCTTGGTGGCGGGGGGTGATAATTGCCGTTTGTCTATTATTTTATTGGCAGCCTTGATGGTTTCTTTAGCAAGTGCTTTCTTAGAATCTGCCCTGATCACATCGATAGCCACCATCTGTCTCGTCGTGGACAGCAAAGCGACAATGAGGTGGAGGCCGTTGAGGTATGCAAATATTATTCCATCAATCGCATGAGATGTGCTGACAATATTCAAGTCGGAGATAGGTTGAGATGGTTCAACAACAGGTGGGGACAGATAACCTCCAATCTTTCCATTTTACAAATGATAAGCGGTTATAAGTCAAGTCAAGTCAAGTCAAGTTTATTTGTCACATACACATACGAGATGTGCAGTGAAATGAAAGTGGCAATGCTCGCGGACTTTTGTGCAAAAGACAAACAACAAAACAACCAAACAAAATTATAAACATAGTCATAACACACATATTCTTTTTCATAATAAATAATAGAAGGAAAAACGTTCTGTAGAGTTAGTCCCTGGTGAGAAAGGCGTTTACAGTCCGAATTGCCTCTGGGAAGAAACTCCTTCTCAACCTCTCCGTTCTCACTGCATGGCAACGGAGGCGTTTGCCTGACCGTAGCGGCAGGAACAGTCCGTTGCAGGGATGGAAGAGGTCTCTCATGATTTTGTTTGCTCTGGAGTTGCACCTCCTGTTGTATAGTTCCTGCAGGGGGTGAGTGAAGTTCCCATAGTGCGTTCGGCCGAACGCACTACTCCCTGCAGAGCCTTCTTGTCCTTGGCAGAGCAATTCCCGAACCAGATGGTAATGTTCCCGGACAAGATGCTTTCCACCGCCGCTGCGTAGAAGCACTGTAGGATCCTCGGAGACACTCTGAATTTCCTCAATTGCCTGAGGTGGTAAAGGCGCTGCCTTGCCTTACTCACCAGTGCGGAGGCGTGTGATGACCATGTCATATCCTCAGAGATGCGGACTCCCAGATATTTAAAACAGTTCACCCTATCCACAGGATCCCCATTTATACTCAATGGAGTGTACGTCCTCGGATGATGTGCCCTCCTAAAGTCCATGATCAGCTCCTTCGTTTTTTTGATGTTCAAGAGGAGGCTGTTCTCCTGGCACCAGAGTGCTAGATCAGCCACCCCTCCCGGTAGGCCTTCTCATCATTGTCTGAGATCAGGCCCACCACCACAGTGTCATCAGCAAACTTAATTATTGAATTGGAACTGAACCTAGCCACACAGTCATGTGTGTACAGGGAGTACAATAGGGGGCTGAGGACGCAACCCTGGGGCGATCCTGTGCTCAGGGTGAGGGACTTCGATGTATTCCCTCCCATCTTGACTACCTGGGGCCTGGCGGTGAGAAAGTCCAGGACCCAGGCACACAGGGAGGTGTTGAGCCCCAATTGCAGTAGCTTCCCGGCCAGTCTGGTGGGAACTATCGTGTTGAAGGCTGAACTGTAGTCTATGAACAGCACCCTCACGTAGCCCCCCTTCTGGCTAAGATTCAGTTTCTGGCTGATTAATTTCCTCCGCGGCAAGAGAAACCAAGATTTCTGTACATACGGTCTAAAGAGGAAACTATGGCGATCCAAGTTGAAACAGAGACATTTCACAAAAGGATGAGCAGTCTCCCATGAACAAGAGGGATATATTTCTAATATCTTCGCAAGGTTGAAGAAAAGTGGAGGATGCCAAATCATTCTAGGATTTGGCTAGTCTGAACATGTCAAAGGTATCAAAGGTATTTTATTAGTCACATTCACATACCCCTAGGTGTAGTGAAGTGAAATGCTTCTTGCCATTTTGCAGCACATAAAAAAAGAATACAGACATAACATTAATAAGAGTTTTAAACATAAAGAACACCCCCCCCCACAATGGTTACCATTATGAGGGAAGGCATGAAGTCCAGTCCCCAACCCCAGTTCACCCATAGTCGGGCCTATTGAGGCCTCCACAGTTGCCTCTATGGAGGCCCGATGTTCCAGGTCGTTCTCGCCGGGTGATGTTGCTCCGGTGTCGGTAGAGCCCTCTCAGTGGCTTGGGAACCCTGGAACGGCCGCTTCCGTATTGGAGGCCGCGGCTTCCGAAGCCAACAAGGCCACGCCAGTTGGAGCTCCACAACTGGTGATCTCATCTAGAGATCCCAGGCTCCCGGTGTAAAGTTCAGCGCCGCCGCCCGCAGCTGGTCGCTCCACAGTCCCGCAGCTCTGCGATGTTTTCCTCAGCAATCTTCAGCTCACCGGTGCTCCAGCGCGGCGACCCGGGCAAGCATCGCCTGCTCCGCGATAGCGCTCCAGCGCTGTGCCGCCGCCGAAGCCGAGGTTCTGGGCGGTCCCCGACAGGAAACGCCACTCCAGGCCCGCTGGTAGGCCGCGAGGACGGGTCGAAGCTGCAGCCCGGAGAAAAGCTGCCTCTCCGACCAGGTAGGGACCCTGAAACCAATGCTTTAGGCCTCAATCAATCTCGAAGATGCATACTTTTCCATATTAATACACGAGGGTCAGAGGATATATCTGAGGTTTATCTGGCAAGGCCAGTATTAGAAATTTTAGGCTCTACCTAAGGGTAGACTTCAGCCCTAGGCTATTTACAAAGATTCTAAAGTCAATGTTGCCCTACTCAGATCTAAAGGGCATTTTGTCATGGAGTTTATAGAGGACATGCTTATTGTAGGGAAGAGATCAGGTGGCACAGAATTAGCTGTTTCAGCAACCAAGGTACTCCTAGAATATCTAGGGTTTGTTATTCATCCAGGAAACTCCATACTGGAGCCAACATTATCTATTACATATTTGGGTTATATCATAAACTCTGCACATATGTCTCGGATCCTACCCACAGATAAGACTCAGGGTATTTATCAGTAGACGCTTCCTAAGATAATTCAAGAAGGAGGCAACATGAATTATAGTCGTGCCAAATTGGCCTACTCAACCATGGCTTCCATTGTAAATAAGTCGCTGAACGAAGCTCCTATATTTGCTCGAAGACACGAACGGTGGCTAGTTCAACCTATTTCTCATGCATCTATCACTGCATGGTTGAATGGAAAGTTTTGTGAAGAGACACATGTGAGTTACTTTTAAATGGAAGTAGCAGAGGTTTGTGGTTTTCTTTCAGTTTGGGTCTAAGAGAAGCGACTATGTTATAGCGCAATTAACACTGCTCGTACTACTTTGTCATTGCATCTAGTACTATAAATGATTGGTTTTCACCCACTGTTGATTAAGGTTATGGAAGGTTTTTATATAAACACTCTAAAGCCTAGATACAAAGTAGTGTGGAATGTGTAATCAGTAAAAAAACTTTATGCAGATTATCATCAGCTCTATCCTTAACATGGGAGCAGTTACTCTTAAGTTAGTCATGCTCATGACACTGATTTCAGCATGAAGAGTACAGTCTTTACACAATCTAGTCTGGACCTCTCGGTCATATTTGACAAGAGGGTAGCATTTTATGTGAATGAACTCATAAAGCAAAACAGGCACGGTTGGGTACAAGTTGGAGTTGACAGCATACCCAGCAGATCAAAGATTGGGGGTGTTTATTACTGTATTTAAAAAGGTACACTGAGGTTACTAAAAACCTATGAGATGAAGGAAACGTTTCTTCATAGTTATATAATAGTTTCACAAGAGATTGTTGGTGCAGACTATTTCAAGATGGATAGAGTGTAAGCAGCTGAAAGCAGGAGTGAATACAAATCATTTCAAGTCTCACTCTACCAGGGCTGCTGGATCGTCAGCAGCCAATAGAATGGATATTCCCCTTTGATTACTTTCTTGCAACAGCAGGAGGCTCAGATAACCGCACTTTCAGAAGTTATAACATTTCGTTGAACATGGCTGGACGGTAGCAGATAGAATTCTGAACAGTGTTGTATGAGCTATTGTCTAACCCAAAGACAATTGGGACTGTGGTCCAATTAAGGATGATATACACGTATGTAAAGTTAGCATCATGTTGTTAATGTCCCATGTCTTTTCTACCATTTATGGTTTATCTGTTTTCACATACAGATTGGTTTACTGCATGAAACCACAGGGCTTTGAAGGCGTCACGTAGTCTCATCACGAGACTTCGATATAAAATAGAAAGATTAAACGAGAACTTACCGTTTGAAGTTTGATCTTTATTTTATGAGAAGTTGGAGTGAGAGACTACGTGCCCTCCCAACCCTGAATCTCATAAAGATCATTCGGTAAGTCAAGCGTTATTCATCTTTCTATAGTTTAATTTGGTGCAAGTGGTCTGTGGTTTCATACAGTTGCTTTGAAGATTGATGCACATGCGGGCTGGCGGGTTCTTCATGTAGTCTCTCACTCCAACTTCTCATTCAAACGGTAAGTTCTCGTTTAATCTTTCTATTAAAGTGGAGTGTATTGAGATTGAAAAGTGCTGGTGTATTGAGGGATATAGGTGTCTTTGTACATGAATCACTGAAAATTAACAAGCAGTTAAAGAAATTAGGAACTCAAATTAACCATTGGCCGTGATTACTAGAGATTGTGTGTCAAGGAAATTGACTTAAAGATAAAACAGAGACTTTGAGTTTTGCTTCGACGTTTTATTACATGATATCTTGGAGAGACTGCGGCAGTCCAACTACTCATCAGTTCTCTGTCTTTGCAGCAGAATTAGCCGATATTTATACAATGCAATAAACAACTTTTATTCCGATTATACGAAAATATACTTCGTCCTTGACTGAAAATATATTTCATCCTTGACTGAAAATATATTTTGTCCTTGACTGAAAATATATTTCATCCTTGACTATATGTTTTCCTGGTATTACTATCTATTACATGATAATTAATTATTCTATTTGTCAATTCATATTTTTTGTTTATGTTAATCTTATTCAACAACAGATGGTTAATATAAGTTGAGCATAATACAAGGACATCCTGATATTATTCTATTTCATATTCCAAGAATATTATCTATCTCAACGAAGACTTCGACAAACAAGAAAACTTATTTGCAAGGTTCTCATGATCTTCTCTGCAGCTGATCGACAATAGACAATAGGTGCAGGATTGGAGTAGGCCATTCGGCCCTTCGAGCCAGCACCGCCATTCAATGTGATCATGGCTGATCATCCACAATCAGTACCCCGTTCCTGCCTTATTCCCATGTCCCTTGACTCAGCTATCTTTAAGAGCTCTGTCTAGCTCTCTCTTGCAAGCATCCAGAGAACCAGCCTCCACCACCCTCTGAGGCACAGACTCACAACTCTGTGTGTGAAAAAGATGCCAATTGCACTCCCTTTTGTTACCTTATTTAATTTCAACCATAGTTAAGTATCTGGAGATTTTAATTTTTCTTCTACATGTCCCTCCTTGTTGATCAATTCTGATCAACACTTTTATTATAGTTTCATTGGCTTTCCTAAAAAGAACGGGGATAAGGACGCATACTTGGGCATTATTCTTCATCATAATCGTCATCCTCTCTTTGTCCATAATACAATATTTTAATTTGTTTCTTAGCAGATCCCGTCATTATTTAATTACAACAACATTCCATCTTAAAGTAATATACACAGTACAACCATAACTAAAAATACTATCACTGTATTAATTTTGCTCCCAATTCGCCAAACCATTTACCTATGCCAAAATCTAGCCCAAGAGGCTTGTTTAACTTTGTTGCTTCCGTTTTATATGGTCCGCTAAATATTTTCTGAATTATCTTGTAGATAGGTACAACATTCAATTCCTATCATGGCACATCTACCTCCTTTTTCAGACAACAAATAGTCTCCCATTCGATTTTGTAGTGCCACAGTTCTTATGGCCACCATTTCTGCTGTTATACCATCAAGAGCTTTGGCTGTGTCATTAGCAACCTTCTCAAATATGTCCTCCAAATGTCTTATCTCCTGCATGCTCATCGCCACACCTATCCAAGGTATTGATACTCCTATCGACGTATGCCACGAGGTCCATGATATTTATTCTTTAGGATGCAGGGGCAATTTTGGTGAGAACCAAATGTAGGGGGTCATATATCCCAAATAACAGGATCCAGTCCAAAATTCTGATAGCCAGGGATAGGCTTTGTTGCCACAAGTAAAATATGTCCCGTTATGTGCTGTTAAGTTCCTTTCCCCTCCCATCCATTATTTGCGAGTATTTCCCATCTAATTTTTACTAGAAGTTCTATTTCTAACGCTTTTCCAATCAAAGGAGTAAAGCCCCTGTGTTGTTACATTTTTGTTAGGCTGGATCCAGTTGACCATAGTTGGACAATTACTTTGACCTACCGGCATTTCTTTCTCGACTCCATTGGATTCCGGGTCTTTTCTAAAACAAGTTGCATTCTCGATCGTTTCACTAATTAGGAGCAAAGATGGAGGCGTATGTGTCCAGTTATAACCTGGTTGGTACCAGTTCTTAAATGTAGACAAATCATACCCTGCCGAGGACCATTCATTCCCGAATGGTTCTGTCTAATTAGCCATTCAGCAACCTCGGGTGCAGTAAATGGTATTGCTCGCAGAGGGATACTTCCATTAACATGGGTGGAGACATGGGCACAAACCCAACATCCTTTTTTCTTGCTGGTTTTCTCAGCGGCTTTATAAGCCATATATAAAAAGGTATTCACACACAACTCTGTTTTATCCCGTGGTTGTTCTTTACTACCTGCACATCAACTTCTGCATTTAATGCTTTTCCTTTTCTTCATTCCTTCTTTATTTTTGGGACATTCTCTACCACTTTTATTCATTCTTTGCCGAGGCTCCTTATTCCATCCTGCAGCTGGAATCCCAGATACGGTTCTCTAGGCTGGCAGATCTGCAATTTCTCCAGAGATTCTCTACGCCCTCTTTCAGGTGTTGCGGCAACTTAATTTTGGGTGGCACAGTGGCGCAGAGGTAGAGTTGCTGCCTTCAGCGCTTGCAGTGCCGGAGACCTGGGTTGGATCCCGAATATGGATGTAGTCTTTATGGACTTTGTACGTTCTCCCCGTGACTGCGCGGGTTTTCTCTGAGATCTTCGGCTTCCTCCCACACTCCAAAGACGTACAGGTCCCTAGTGTGTGTAGGATAGTGTTAATGTGTGGGGATCGATGGTCGCTGCAGACTCGGTGGGCCGAAGGGCTTGTTTCCGCGCTGTATCTCTAAACTAAACAATAAACTAAATTGAGTCATCTTTACAATCAGGGCCCGACGCAGGGGCAACCAAAAGCTCATCAGCATATACTGGATCAAATTGGACCGTTCCGATAAATGGACCGTTCCTCAAGGACATTCTTCAATGCTGCTGCATATACAGCCGGGCTTTCAGTATATACCTTAGGTAGCCTGGTCCAGGTGTACTGTGAATCTTTCTAGGTAAAAGCAAAGAGGTACTGAATGTCTTTGTGCAAGGGTATTGGGAAAAAGGCAGAGCATAGGTCAACTACAGTAAAGGGCCTGTCCCACGAGCATGCGACTGCATGCGGCGAGCGTGACCAAACCGGAAGCGGGGGTATAGTCTTACTGCAATCAAATAAGGCCCCAATGAAACCACATCTGGAATATAAAATGGGATCATTGATGGAAGTGGATGCACTCGCACTGAAGTAATCTCATTTTTTTCCTACAATTTTACTTCAACAGTTCACAATGTAACTGCTGTAAAGGGAAATACTGTCTGGTGTACTTTGAAATCATCTAAAAGTTATGGGGGTTGGTATTTTAAAAGCATCTAAATTTGTACCATCTGGTACACTTAATCAAAATCCAGCATCAGCATTTTCCGGTCACAGCTATGATTACTAATGATAGCAGTGCACTGAAAAAGGTGGGAGAACCTAAATTATCTGTAATTTACAATAAAACTGTGTAAAAACAAATTCATCAAATGTAAAGGAATGTTTAGAAAAAAATATTGGTGTGAGTTAAAATTGTTTCATTTTCTTTTAAATTGAATTCAAGTCAATTAGCAGCAACATTATGCATTTTAATAAAAAAATACCGGAATGATTTGTTCATTGTGATAAGCTTTGGTGACTTTCCACATGACAAGGCAAGGTGCTGTGGTACTTTATTAGAGTGCAGTTGAATCAGTAATGAGGTTGTGGAGTCACTCAGAAGCAATCACCGATGATTCCAAATCTTCTCTCCTCACATCCCTCGCTCTTGCTGATATTATGACAAACTGTCACTTCCAATTTTATATTTTTACACATCTACCAGCAACTCAGTGTATTCTGCAAAATGAAAATAACAAATCTGGAGATTCCACTCAGCAGAAGGACTGGATTGGACACGATAACTCATGCCCCCATTACATGTGACGATGTGGTTCAATCCCTTCTCACAAGAACATTCCAACCATATGTTAATAAAATGGAATAATGATGTTAAAACCCTCTGGAAAGATAGGCAATGCTATTAAAGATCAAACCCTCTGGATTTAAAAAAAGCAAGGAGCAGCCAGTTGAGTGTTTAAAAAAAACAGAAACTCTACACTGCCAGCATCATTTGGTATTCATGGCTTTCCCAGGGGCCTGATTGCAGTTTTAAGGTGATAGTCATAGTATATTTATTCAGTCATTTCTGTCAGTTCCTTGCTTCCATTTTTTTTAGATTACAGATTACCCATGGAGTATGAAAATTACTTCTTCGTTCCCCCACAGAGGAAATATTATTGTAAACCCAGGACATACATCGCTGAAGGCCAAATGTATTTACTTCATGGTTTGTTATTAACTATATTATAATTATATTCTAATGCTTGTTTTCACTTATTTATATCATGGTTCAATCATTCAGGCTTAGAAATAAATATTAAAAACAGAAATTCTGTCAAAAACTCTGTAGAAATATTAAAGCAAAATATTGCGAAGGTTGGAAACGTGCAAAAGGGACAAAAGAAGAAAAGAAGAACTGCAGATGCTAGTTTGTACCAATGATAAGACACAAAGTGCTGGAGTAACTCAGTAGGTCAGGCAGCATCTTTGAAGAAAAATGATAGGTGACATTTCGGGTCCGGACCGTTCTTCAGACTGAATATTTAATCACTGAGTATATTCAAGGCAGAGATCAATAGATTCTGGATATTAACACATTCAAGTGACATAAGGGTAACATTTAAGAATATTGTGGCTAATCATTTAACTCATCTTCACTTCCCTGCACTCCCCTTATATCCCTTGAATCTGTTAATAACCAGAATCTATTGATCTCTGCCATGAATATAAAGTGATTGAGCCTCCACAGGCCTGAGTAAGCGTTATTCTTGCATCTACACTGCCAAGCCCTGTGCCATTTTTGCGCATTTCAATCAGAAATTATTTGACATTCTTCAATATTCGAGGGAGGATAGGCCTATTTAAATATTGGGGGAAAATAACAGCCCAGTAATCAATCTATTGAATCTTCATTGCAATCTGTCTATTGTACCTACTTATTTTATTACGTTGGGAGACCAGATTCTTCAGGAAAGGGGGAGAATGGGATAATTAGGGCCAGTCAGCATGGTTTGGGTTGCGGCAAGTCATGTCTTACTAACTTGATGGAGTTTTATGAGGAGGTGACAAAAGTAATTGATGAGGGTAGGGCAGTGGATGATATCTACAAGGGTTGTAGTAAACCATTTGAAAAAGTCCACTATGGCAGGCTGATATAGAAGACTAAGATCATGGGGGTCCATGGTGCCTTAGTGGTTTGGATTCAGAACTGGCTGACAGAGGGTCATGGTGGATTGGTGTTATTCTTGCTGAAGATCTGTGACTAGTGGTGTTCCAGGAATCAATGCTGGGACCTCCTTCGTTTGTGATATATATAATTGATGGACATAAATGTCAATGGGTTAGATAAACTCAAAATGCTGGAGAAGCTTTGCCAAAATGTTGTCAAATTGGAAAGGGTACAGAGAAGATTTACAAGGATGTTGCCAGGGCTAGAGTGTCTGAGCTTTATGGAGAGGTTGAGTAAGCTGGGACTCTATTCCTTGGAGTGCAGGGAGATGAAGGCTGAACTTATAGAGGTGTATAAAATTATGAGAGGAATAGATCAAATAGATGCACAGAGTCTATTGCCCAGAATAGGTGAATCGAGGACCAGAGGACATAGGTTTAAGGTGAAGGGGAAAAGATTTAATAGGAATCTGAGGGGTAACTTTTTCACACAAAGGATGGTGGGTGTATGGAACAAGCTGCCAGAGGAGGTAGTTGAGGCAGGGACTATCCCAACATTTAAGAAAAGGTTTGACTGGTAATTGGATAGGACACGTTTGGAGGGATATGGACCAAACACAGGCAGGTTGGACTAGTGTAGCTGGGACACGTTGGCCGGTGTGGGCAAGTTGGGCCGAAGGGCCTGTTTCACTGTATCACTCTATGACTCTATGACTATAACTCTATAACTCTGTGGGTCAGGCAGCATCTCTGGAGAAAAGGAATAGTTGATGTTTCGGATTGAGACCCTTCTTCAGGCTGAGAGTAAGGGGAGAGGGAAAGTAGAGGTATGAAAAGCTACAGAACAAATCAGAGCCGGCACCAATGGCCCAGGAGCTCACAAAGCTCCATTGAAGACTGTGGAGGAGGTAATAATGAAGAGATACAAACAGTGAAACTGATAGGATGTCAAGGGCGGGGGAGGGGGGTGGAAGATTGCAACCTTCACGTGGTCCACCCTGTTTCGACTAATGCAATCAACCCGACTTGCACAAACAAATAGATCAAATAGAACAAGTTGACCTACAACTTTAGGCTGTGCACGCCATATACAAGAAGAAGAAGGGTGGGGGGGAGGAGGGGAGAGAGAGGGAATGCAAGTGTTACTGCTCCACCGTCATTCCTGCTAGGCCCCCCTTCCAATCAATTTCAGCCAGCTCTTCCCTCGTGTCTTATGCCTCAGTAGTAACCTTTACTCAACATTAATACTGATATATCTAATTTTATCTTTGCCCTTTCAAACATGATATGATAAAACAAATGTTATCATGTAATGGTCACTGCCTCCAATAGGTTCCTTTACCATGAGCTCCTGAATCTAATCCGGTTCATTACACAATACAAAATCCAGAATTGACATTTCCCTAGATAGACACAAAAAGATGGAGTAACTCAGCATGTCAGGCAGCATCTCTGAGGAAAAGGAATAGGTGACGTTTTGGGTTCAAATCCTTCTTCAGACTGACAGCCAGAGGAAAGGGAAACGAGAGATATAGAGGGTGATATAGAGAGAGATAGAACAAATGAATTAAAAATATGCAAAAAGTGCCGATGATCAAGGAAAGGTGGATCCCACAATGATCCATTGTTGTGCTGTGGGCTAGGTGATAGCGGGTTATCCAGTTAAACTCAACAGGACAACAGTGAAACTAATACACCGATTAAGATGCAGGAGGGCCAAAGAGAGAGGGGATGCAAAGGTTACTTGAAGTATGAGAAATCAGTATTGGGTTGTAAACTGCCCAAGTAAAATATAAGGTTTTGTTCCTCCAATTTGCGTTTTGCCTCACTCTGACAATGGAGGAGGCCCAGGATAGAAAGGTCAGTATGGGAATGGAAAGGAGAGTTAGTGTTTCGCAACTGGGAGATCATGTAGGCAAGGCGACTGAGTGTGTAGCGAAACGATCTCCCAATCTACGCTTGATCTCGCCGATATATTCGCACCTGGAACAACGCAGTCAATAGATGAGGTTGGAGGTGATACTTTTCCCTAGTAGGCTCCACCACAAGAAGCCCAAAGAAGCCATCTCATAGGCACTACAAACCTCGACTGTCAATGAACCAAAAAAACAAATCACAACAATGCTTTATTTTCCTGCAGCCAAACCGGTTCCACTTCTGATTTTCAAAGTTGAGATTATGTCTCTCTTCTGCCTTTTTCCCCATCTCTTATTATCAAGGCCAGCCATTTATTATTGCAGTTTTTCCCAACCAAGGACACTTCATAACCATGTCTTTAAAATGGCTTTAAATCATACCAATTTATTTATATTTGTGCTTTGTTATAACTATTGCATGCATTCAGATAAAGAGCTTCCTATTTTTCTTACCAGTCATTTTTTCTTCTCTGACTCTAGTTACAGTAACCACGCACCACCCTTTCATTACAGACTCTGCTGATCAAAACCCATTTCTCTAACTTGTACAAACACTTTGTCCATTATCTCCAACTTTCCAAATTTTCCCTCAGTTGAGCCAGTATCTGCACTATTTTGTTTAAACTTTTTCTCTGCAGCCCTAGTATTTCCTTTTGCTGCAGAATATTTCATGCGGCTTCTGGGTTTGTTTTTTTAAGAACACATGTAAAAGTCACTACTCTTTTATCTTTCAGGAGAGATTGAGCACTTTTAGAAAATAAACTCAACCTCTCCCGTAGCGAACTTTCAAATAGCTTACTGTGTTTGAAATAAGACAGAGAACGTTTGCCGCATGTTTTGCCAGCGGTGGGTCATTTAGCCCTGCGGGTGTGTGGGAAAAGTGTCTGCTTGCAACTAGCTCTGACGAACTTCCTCACAGTTATGTTGTACGCTGCACACCAGTGAAGGCAGGAGCTGCCTGCCCATAAGCCACGGATGATTTATGAAATAGTATCCACCACAGGAAAACGGCCAATAGATATTTCAAAGCCACAAAGGGGAAATAAACTGAATCGCAGAGACAGAGAGACTGGCAGAGAGAGGCAGACGGACAAACATTGTTAACAAAGTGTGTCATTAATTAGAGTAGCAAGTATTAATCAACAACCTCTTTTTTGTAATACCGTCGTAAAACATTCCAAAGTCACAGTGGTATTATTAAACATAATCTGATGCTGCCAAAACAATAATGCAGCGATTTGGTTGATAAATCCTATTAGAGAAGGAGAGGGTGAGAATGAGGGAGGTTGAAGGAGGGTATTTCAGATCATGATTTATCCACCACCAATGGTGGAGAGAATGATGGTGACAGAGACTAAATAAACTACAAACAAGTGGTACAAATATTAACTGCAGAAAGATTTGAGAGTCAACCTTCTGTTTGCATGTCATCTTCCTACTTCGGAGGCTGTTCTCATTCCTAATCTCATTGCTGTTGGCAGTCAGATGTCAACCGAGTTACCATGTAATTAACTCAGTGGTGATATGAATGTAGTTGGAGGCGTAGGGGTGGGAGGAGTCATTACTCAATGGTCTGTTTGTGCGAGTTAATTAGAAAACATGCATATGCTTTGCCTATTGAATGCATTGTGGAGGGAATGTGAAAATAAATATAATCTTTGAGCAAACCCAGTCAGGTTTAGAGCAGTGTGGTATATGTGACACAGAAGTGATGTAGACTATGAGGACCTTTCAGGAAGATAGGGCAAGTGAAAATCGGATAATTCAATCATGGAGAAAATACAATGGGCTCTGGCAGATTGTTTATATTTGGTAATTCAGCCCAGTCAGAACTCTTATTATTTTTTGTGTATCTGTTGAAAGATGGGAGAGTTTTGCTGCACACATAGTTTAACAGGCAAACCATACATTCAAGTAAGTGGTGCATACGGGCTAGGTAGAACAGTGAACACATTCCAAAGGTCGGAATCTCATTTCTGATCAAGCTCGGTACCAAACCTAATTTCACGTGTTGCACACAAAAATTTGAAAAATTCGTACCTCATTGGGTCGAGAAGGCTGTAACAATGTCCTGCCCCTGTCATTCTGATTAATAAGTACTTAAACAAAAAGAAAATCAGCTATTTTCAGAAGTAAATCATTTTTTTAAGGAGCAATTCAGTTATCAAAATGTTCTACTCGGGAATAATTTAAAGAATATCACCTTGACATTGTTGTATAATAGACATTTTAAAACAGGCCATAAAAATGTTGCCTTTATTTCACAATTGTCTGTTCTTATTTGAATTTTTTCACATAAATCTGTTTTTTTACTGTGATCTTGTAAAAAAATTGAGCCGTACATTTCCTTTAAACTTTGTTCCTCTCACCTTAAATCTATCTTCTAATATTTGTATTTTTTTTTAATTTGTATAGCCTGGGAAAAAGGTCCTGACTGTCTACCCGATTAATGCCTCTCATAATGTTGCATTCTTCTATCATGTCTCCCTGCAAACTCCAATGTTCCAGAAAAAACATAATACAAGTCTGCCCCGACGTCGGACTTGTATCACACCGGCGAGCGGTCCTGGACATCGGGCTGCCCGTAGCTGCAACTGCGGAGGGCTTGGGGAGGCCCTGACCACGGGGAACAGTGGAGGAAGAGACTGACTTTGGTGCCTTCCCACACAGTGGGAAACTTTGATTCTGCTGTGTGGGGATGTTTTATGTCAAATTCTATAGTGTGTGTTCTTTATTTTTTTTATTGTATGGCTGTATGGGAATTTCATTTCACTGTGCCATCTGGCACATGTGACAATTAAATGTATCTTGAATCTTGAATCTTGAATCCAACCTCTCCCTGGAGCTAATACCTCAAAATCACATGTTAGCAAGTTTGTGCTTAGAGACTAGCATGAAGCAGAGAATAAAATTTCTGGAAGAGGGTGGCTGGGGTTGAGAAGGGTTCTCAGCCTGGGTATCAGAGGCATCGAGGATCAATTCTCCCACATGAAGCTAAATGTCAAAGAGGGGGGGGGGGGGCGTGCAAGCTTCGGAAAATATTGCTTCATTGAAAACTGCCTCCTGCTCCAACCACAATCCCAGTGTCAGCTCAGGCCAAGAACTACCTTTTCAGTGCAATACCGTTTATGCCTTGGCCTCCTTCAGTGCAAGCATAAACCCCCAATGAAAATCAACATCTTTAGTCAAATTCATAAATCAAGGCATGACAGATCATATTAAAGTATCAAAGAATCACCCATGTACAGTATGTCTTTGTTGTGTAATTTTCCATGTGCCTTTAGCTGTCGCAGTGTTCCTGACTAACCCTGCTCCAGTGGATTCAGTTTGTCGGAGGATGGCTTCGAGCCTTCAGTAAAATGTCACAGGGGTCTTCTCGAATCACTCTGAGCTGTGGAGATCCCACTCTAAAACGCACCATCACATCAGCATGAGCAGCTGCAGTTGGGATATGTGGCAGACAGGCAACAGCAAAGGCACCAGCAAAATAGTTTTGGTGGGAGTGCAAACATCACAGAGGACGCTGTTGCTCCCAACATCTGTCATGGCATTGCACCCTCCGCTAGGATGGATTGTCAGGAAGCCCAGCCGTCTGTTCGCGAGATTACTGGACGCTACGATGCCCTGCAAGACCTAGCATCCAAAGACACACAGGACGCCCGTGGCTCCCGGGATGCCTCAGAGTTGGGGACCCGCCCAGGAGACCTGTTGGGCTGTGAGACCCGACAACTTGTAGGGGGAAACCGCCGAACGTGCGGTGGCAGGACCAGCTCACCGCCACAGAGAAAGACTCTGCTGGATCCAGTTGCAGGGGTGAAGCTCAGAAGCCGCCTGGAAGACCGGAGAGCCTAGGAAGAGGGAACCGCTGGTGACAATGAACATGAGGCGTGGGCTGGGAGGAGAGGGACTGGGATATTGCCTCCAGTTCCTTCATGGTCGGCTGCAGGAGGCACCCCTGTGATACAAAGGCGGTCGAGCGAAGAGAGGGACATCGATTGACGAGCCGAGATGGTTTATTTTAGTTTAGTTTAGAGATACAGTGCGGAAACAGGCCCTTCAGCCCACTGGGTCAGCGCCACCCAGCGATCCCTGCACATTAACGCTATCCTACACACACTAAGGACATTTATTTTAATTTACCAAACCAATTAACCTACAAACCTGT
The DNA here is from genome assembly GCF_028641065.1 of Leucoraja erinaceus. Lineage (NCBI taxonomy): Eukaryota > Metazoa > Chordata > Chondrichthyes > Rajiformes > Rajidae > Leucoraja > Leucoraja erinaceus. Next base: position 46,550,244 of record NC_073378.1, on the reverse strand, counting down.
ATGTCTTTGGAGTGTGGGAGGAAACCGAAGATCTCGGAGAAAACCGACGCATGACACGGGGAGAACATACAAACTCTGTACAGACAGCAGCCGTAGTCAGGATCGAACCCGGATCTCCGCCGATGCATTTTCTGTAACGCAGCAACTCTAGCTTACTCTGTAATGCATTACGTTGTAATGCAGTGCCACCGTGATGGAGGAGGCGCTGCATTACAGTGGACCGGGAGTCACTACGGTGCGTCAAGCTCGTGGACTGGTCTTTGGACCCTTATTAAATGGCACCAAAATATGGAGACTCGGCATGTACGAACTATGCAAAAGGAATGTTACTGTGCAGTGAATACGTGACGATAAAGCAATAAAAGCTAATTGGTGTTTGAATTGTTACTATGTAAAGTAAGTGTAAAACATGTACTCTGGGCTTTGCAAAAGGCACTCTAGACAGATGGTTGAGGACTCCTTTGACCTGGGGGGCAGTGTTAGCTGTGAGGAGGATGCTAGGAGACTGCAAGGTGACTTGGATAGGCTGGGTGAGTGGGCAAATGCTTGGCAGATGCAGTATAATGTGGATAAATGTGAGGTTATCCATTTTGGTGGCAAAAACAGGAAAGCAGACTATTATCTAAATGGTGGCCGATTAGGAAAAGGGGAGATGCAGCGAGACCTGGGTGTCATTATACACCAGTCATTGAAAGTAGGCATGCAGGTGCAGCAGGCAGTGAAGAAAGCGAATGGTATGTTAGCTTTCATAGCAAAAGGATTTGAGTATAGGAGCAGGGAGGTTCTACTGCAGTTGTACAGGGTCTTGGTGAGACCACACCTGGAGTATTGCGTACAGTTTTGGTCTCCAAATCTGAGGAAGGACATTATTGCCATAGAGGGAGTGCAGAGAAGGTTCACCAGACTGATTCCTGGGATGTCAGGACTGTCTTCTGAAGAAAGACTGGATAGACTTGGTTTATACTCTCTAGAATTTAGGAGATTGAGAGGGGATCTTATAGAAACGTACAAAATTCTTAAGGGATTGGACAGGCTAGATTGTCCTGGACTTCCCGATGTTGGGGAAGTCCAGGACAAGGGGTCACAGCTTAAGGATAAGGGGGAAATCCTTTAAAACCGAGATGAGAAAAACTTTTTTCACACAGAGAGTGGTGAATCTCTGGAACTCTCTGCCACAGAGGGTAGTTGAGGCCAGTTCATTGGCTATATTTAAGAGGGAGTTACATGTGGCCCTTGTGGCTAAGGGGATTAGAGGGTATGGAGAGAAGGCAGGTACAGGATACTGAGTTGGATGATCAGCCATGATCATATTGAATGGCAGTGCAGGCTCGAAGGGCCGAATGGCCTACTCCTGCACCTAATTTCTATGTTTCTATGTTTCTATGGCCTAGCATTCAGGACTTTTATAGTTCCGTTTTTTAATACATGACAATAAAACATTCTTGACTCTTGAATCTTGTGTAATTGTTGCTACATTTACTGATTTAACAGCACTCACCTCATTTTGAAAATAAATCATTATCTGTAAAATGTCCAGATTTATTCTGATGTTGTAGACAATAGACATTAGGTGCAGGAGTAGGCCATTCGGCCCTTTCGAGCCAGCACCGCCATTCAATGTGATCATGGATGATCATCCCCAAGTTAATACCCCTTTCCTGCCTTCTCCCCATATCCCCTGACTGTGCTATCTTTAAGAGCCCTATCTAGCTCTCTCTTGAAAGTATCCAGAGAACCGGCCTCCACCGCCCTCTGAGGCAGAGTATTCCACTGACACAACTCACAAAGTGTTTTTTCATCTCTGTTCTAAATGGCTTACCCCTTATTCTTAAACAGTGGCCCCTGGTTCTGAACTCCCCCAACATTGGGAAGTAATATAACATTATAAAAGTGCAGTTTTTCCCCCAACATTTGTTAAATATACTTTAATTGAACCTTTGAGACAGTTTGTTGGCAAAAGAAAGATAAAAGGATTGCATAATGTAGTTGGAAATGCTAAAATTTAACATGAAAATATTCAATCACTAATTTAAGCAATTGACATGCTATTTGATTGACATGCTAATGCCATAAGTCCTAAGACTAATGAACTGAAAATGTTGGAGATAATAATGTTTATGTTAATATTGCCTTTAGTTTAATTTAACTGAACGTATTTTTATTTTTTCCAATCATGTATGCCCATAGGCATGTTGGATTCTGTCCTGGTCAGGGTTCATGCAGTACAGGTACCAAAAAGGAAAAAAAAACACTTTTAAGAGATGACTTTTCATCGAGTCAAGTTGGGTCATGGTTATGTGTGGGCAGATATCTACTTAAGCATTGATCCTGTCTCTGAACAGTGAGGATCACATCAATGGGCTCTATCCATGGGCAAGATTGTAAGTTATTACAACTATTCATTAGTTCAATTGATATCCATCATTATTTGAAGAGAATAAATGCAGAGGTTCACTGCTCCCCTGCCAGGTTTGCACTTGAATAAACCCCTGACTCTTGCAGCAGCCTCTCTGATCTACATCAATCAGGCTTGTGTGGCACAGGGCAATCCCAAGGTACACTGCATCACGTGGTGTGGCTGGAACCCCGCAATGCCCACAAGGATACTGAAATAAAAACCTTTGAAATTTGAGAGAGCTAGTAATCAGAGATGAGTAATGAACATAATAAATGTCATAACAAGGAACTTCAGGTTCTGGTTTATACCAAAGATAGCCACAAAATGCTGGAGTAACTCAACAAGTCAGGCAGCATCCCTGGAAAACATGGATAGGTTATGTTTTGAGTTGAAATCCTTCCTTGGACTGAAAAGGGTTCTGACCCGAAACTGCCCCTACCCATGTTCTCCAGGGATGCTGCCTGACCCGTTGAGTTACTCCAGCACTGTGTGTTTTTATAACTAGACCAAGGGCAGACCCATTGGTTCTGCTCCCCCAACACACCCATCCCCTAACCATAGCCCCCACAGGAGGTGTGGTCCTCCAACTCAACCCGTAGCCGAAGGTAAAATTCGAGCACTCCTCTGCAAAATCATAGCTTGTGAGCCTCCCACAGCACTGGAGTTGAAAAAAAAATATCAATCCCCAATTGCAATAACAATTGACCCTACCCCTTCTGGCCTGCCAGGAGCTATGATGGCAACATTGTTGCAAATGTCGGATGCACTTGCTGTGAGATGCCATGGAGCTGAAAAGTTCAGAGTGCTGCTGGCAGAGTTCCTGTCTTGCAACTTTGTATCAGAGTGTTGGAAGCTCTGAGGAATGATTTTAAAGTAAAAACCATTTTACATTCAAAGGTATTTTTGAACATTTTCTTTAATAACTCGAGAAATAAAGCATGGATTTTTTAGATAAGGCGATTTTGGACTGCACGTAAAAAAATCTCTACTGGAATATGTAAACATTTCACCGTTAGCCCATCGTTTTTTCGAGAAGATGTGATTACACACGAACAACACACACAAACACAAATAAATAAATATCCAAGATCAGACTTTTAATAGTTACTAGACCATTGGGTCATTGTCACATGAGGGGCCTGGTCTCCCAACGCAACCCGTTCCCCAACGCAATATTCCACAACTCAACCATAGCTCCCATGGGAGGCCTGGTCCTCCAATGCAACCCATTCCCCAACGCAATATTCCACCACTCACCCATAGCCGACAGGGGCTGCTCATTTCGCCTTATTCACTCTCCCTAATTTTTAAACTTAAAAAAAACTTTCACTTGCACTTGCTAGCTAGCAGATAACAGTGTATTGTGACTTAAAAAAAATACATTTGAACTTGCTAGGGCTAGCAGGACTCAGTGAGAGGGGGGGGGGGGGGGGGGGGGAGAGAGAGGGGGAGGGAGAGAGGGGGAGAGGGGGGGAGGGGGGGGGAGAGAGAGAGAGAGGCAGGGAGAGAGAGAGGGAGAGGGGGAGGGGGGGGGGGGGGAGTGGGATGGGGGTGGGGGGAGAACGGGGGGGGGGGGGGGGGGGGGGGGAGAGGGGGGGAGAGGGGGGGGGAGGGAGAGAGGGGAGGGAGAGAGGGAGGGAGAGAGAGAGAGAGGGAGAGAGAGAGAGAGAGAGAGGGGAGAGAGAGAGAGGGGGGGGGGGAGGGAGAGGGGGGGAGAGAGAGGGAGAGAGGGGGGGGAGAGAGAGGGGGGGAGAGAGGGGGGAGGAGAGAGGGGGGTGAGAGGGGGGGGAGAGGGGGGGAGAGGGGGAGGGAGGGGGGAGAGAGAAGGGGGACATCCTTGTAAATCTTCTCAGTACCTTTTCCAACTTGACAACATCTTTCCTGGAACACATTCCAGTGCCCAGAACTGAACACAATACTGTCATATATTTTAAACTGCAACATAACCTCCCAAATTTTACTCTGTAATCAATACTCTGACTGATGAAGGCCTTTTTGACCACCTATCTACACGAAAATTACACGTGACAATATCTTTCAAACTTAGTAAGATGGACACGGAACTTCAGTTCAAGGAATAAACAATAGTGCCCAGGGTTGTTCTTAAAGCAGAAAAGGTAAATGTGAAACCTAATCAAGATATTTCGGAACACGAAGACTAGAAATGTTTCAATACCTGCAAAGCCACATTAACGACACATTTTATAGGTTGCTATTGATTTATTTTTGTAAAGGTCTGCCACAGTATTCAAAGCCCTGAACCTTATAGACAATAGACAATAGTCAATGGGTGCAGGAGTAGGCCATTCGGCCCTTCGAGCCAGCACCGCCATTCAATGTGATCATGGCTGATCATCCAACTCAGTATCCTGTACCTGCCTTCTCTCCATACCCTCTAATCCCCTTAGCCACAAGGGCCACATCTAACTCCCTCTTAAATATAGCCAATGAACTGGCCTCAACTACCCTCTGTGGCAGAGAGTTCCAGAGATTCACCACTCTCTGTGTGAAAAAAGTTTTTCTCATCTCAGTTTTAAAGAATCAGTACCCCGTTCCTGTCTTCTTCCCATATCTCCTGACTTTGCTATCTTTAAGAGACTTATCTAGCTCTCTCTTAAAAGTATCCATAGAACCGGCCTCCACTGCCCTCTGAGGCAAAGAATTCCACAGACTGTGAGAAAATGTGTTTCCTCGTCTCCGTTCTAAATGGCTTACCCCTTATTCTTAAACTGTGGCCCCTGGTTCTGGACTCCCCAACATCGGGAACATGTTTCCTGCCTCTAGCGTGACCAAACTCTTAATAATCTTATGGGTTTCATATATTTCAACCTATTTCAATATTGTATGTTTCATATATTTCAACCTTGCTCCGTTAATGGCGTTCCACCACACGGTCTCTCATTTCAGAAGGAGTGGTCTCATCTGGAGAGAGGGTAAATTATGTCAATCAGAGGACAGTAAACTCAGGATCTCACATTTTAGATTAAGGAAGAACATTCATGAGAGTTGATGGTTTAATTAAACTAAAGCAGGGTTCAAGTATCTCGCACGCCTGATCTGCAGGTTCTCTGCCAGACTCCCATCTGCCAAATAATTGAATGAAAGTATATATTCTGACCATGCACTACACATTGTGTGACACCAGTGTGTACACCCAGGTATCTCAGTGGGGGATGTGGATGGGAAAGGCATTGACTTTGGGGTCAGTCCAGTGAGTTCATTTCACAATCAGTTTACTGAAGAAATCCAACTGCATGGTAATATAAACTTTGGACTGTGTGAAGTGGTCCTCATCTGTGCTCTACTGAGTGTTGCCAGGGATGCATACTGAGACCAACATCAACTGCTGCTGGATGGTCATCAACGCCGTGAAACATACATGCCGGAGGATGGACAAGTTTCAGACAGATAAAATGAGGAAATGTCTGCAACTGAATGCTTCTGATATGCTGAGTGCAGCCACTACAAAAGCTTTGTAGGGAATGACCACAATCTAGGATCCTGAGATGCTCTAGCAGCCTTTGTGCGTGTATTGTTTGAAGAGGCAGGAGTAGCTTTGTTAGCTGATGAAATGAGTTTAGGTTAGTTTAGAGATGCGGAAACAGGCCTTTCAGCCCACCAAGTCTGTGCCGACCAGCAATCACACATATACTAGCAATATCCTGCACACTAGCAACAATTTACAATTTGTAGAAGCCAATTAACAACAAACCTGTACGTCTTTGGGTTGTGGGAGGAAACGGAACACCCAGGGAAAACCCACACAGTCACGTGGAGAACGTACAAACTCCGTATAGACAGCACCTGTAGTCAGGATCGAACCTGGTTCTCTGGCGCTGTGAGGCAGCAATTCTACCGCTGTGCCACCATGCTGCATTGTTGGTATTATGAGCACAGAGAAAGACAGGTTGCAATTGTGATTCCTGTATATATTATGAATGAAGTATATTTATTGGAAAAATACAGAATTTCTACAACCCAAGAATTTCGATAGACTAAATATTTTGGTATTTTCGATGGTAGAATTTTCAGCAATCAGAGGAATCAGGTAAAATAAGGTAACACACAAATAAAATGAGTATTTATTTTGCACCACCAAATCTTAAAATCTAAACTGGATGTCTGAAAGTGGTGAGGAAGGAGATTCAATCATAAGTTTCAAAAGGTAATTGAATAAATATTTGAAGGGGAAGTTTTGCAGGGCCGTGGGAGAATGCCAGTGGAAATCAGACTGATTCATGCCTGCAGGAGCATGTTGCCTTACATCATTCCAGGATCCTAGGTTTCTAGGATTCTCAGTGTAAAATATGGCCATCCTATATCACCATTCTATTTCACTTACAATTTACTCCAATCAAAATTTTGCACAATTTAGAACTCAGTAAATACACAGCTGTGCATAAGTAGACTCTGGTCTTAAAAATGTGAAATGCTGTCATATGGAAAACAATATTTAAATAGAATAAAACCTCATAGGGTAAGAACTACACGATATTCTTGGCTGTAATGAATGCAGATTAAAATATAAAAGGTGTGCAGGATTAATTGAAACAAAAATAAAACCTACTGACAAAAGGTTTTTTTGTTTCTATAGTTACCCAAATATAGCGCTAATTAACTGGGTGAATGGAAACAAGCCTCAAATATATCTCAAGTTGTTATAGAACTGTGCCGGAACAATGAACAGATTGTGTAATTTGAAAATCTTGTAGCGGCGCCTGCAGGCGTACGCAGAGATCGAACCCGCTGTTCAGAAGCCGTGGTCACGTGACTCAGGAGGGGCCACTTGTTTTCGCATAGAGAGGAGGGGGAGAGGCGAGGAGAGTTCAGAGGGGAGAGGACCACCGGGGAGGGGGCAGGAAGGAGGAGGAGGTCCGGACAAGGGGAGAGGAGAAGGGGAAGAGGAGGAGGGGGGTCTCGAGGGTTCAGAGAGGAGGATAGGTGGGAGAAGGGAGGAGGGGAGGGGAGGGGGTAGCAGCCTTAAGCCAGAGAGGAGGAGGATGAGGGTGAGAGGAGAAGGGGAAGAGGAGGAGGGGGAGAGAGGAGGAGGGGGGAGAGGAGGAGGGGGTGGAGAGGAGGAGGGGGGGGAGAGGAGGAGGGGGGAGAGGAGGAGGGGGGGGGAGAGAGGAGGAGGGCGGAGAGGAGGAGGGGGGGAGAGGAGGGGGAGAGGGGAGGGGAGGGGAGGGGGAGAGGGGGAGGAGAGAGAGGAGGGATGAGAGGAGGAGGGGGGGGGGGGAGAGGGGAGGGATGAGAGGAGGAGGGGGAGAGGAGGAGGGGGGGAGAGGAGGATGGGGAGAACAGGCGGGGAGAGGGGAGGGGGAGAGAGGAGGAGGGGAGGGGAGGAGGAGGGGGGGGAGGAGGGCGGAGGGAGGAGAGGAGGAGGGGGGAGAGGAGGCGGGGGGGAGAGGAGGAGGGGGAGAGGAGGAGGGTGGAGAGGAGGAGGGGGGGGGAGAGGAGGAGGGGGGAGAGGAGGAGGGGGGAGAGAGGAGGAGGGGGGAGAGGAGGCGGGGGGAGAGGGGGAGGGGGAGAGGAGGAGAAAGGGGGGAGAGGAGAGGGGGGAGAGGAGGAGGGGGGGAGAGGAGGAGGGGGGAGAGGAGGAGGAGGAGGAGAGGAGGAGGGGGGGAGAGGAGGAGGGGGGAGAGGAGGAGGGGGGAGAGGGGGGAGGGGGGGAGAGGGGGAGAGGGGGAGGAGGAGGAGAGGAGGGGGGAGAGGAGGAGGGGGAGAGGAGAGGGGGGGGGGAGAGGAGGAGGGGGGAGAGGGAGGAGAGGGGGGAGGGGGGGAGAAGGGGGGAGAGGAGGAGGGGAAGAGGAGAGGGGGAGAGGAAGAGGGGGGAGAGGGGGGGGGGGAGAGGAGGAGGGGGGGAGGAGGAGGGGGAGAGGAGGAGGGGGAGAGGAGGAGGGGGGAGGAGGAGGAGGGGAGGGAGGAGAGGAGGAGAGGGAGGGGGAGAGGAGGAGGAAGAAGGAGAGGAGGAGGGAGGGGAGAGGGGAGAGAGGAGCAGGGAGGGAGAGAGGAGGGAGGAAGGGAGGGGGAGGGGGAGATGTGGAGGGAGGAGGAGAGGAAGTGGGAGGGGGAGGGAGGAGGGGGGAGGGGGGGGAGGGGGTGGGAGGGAGAGAGGAGGGAGGGGGAGAGGAGGAGGGGGGGAGAGGAGGCGGGGAGAGGAGGAGGGGGGAGAGGAGGAGGGGGGAAGAGGAGGAGGGGGGAGAGGAGGCGAGGGGGAGGAGGGGGGGGGGGGGAGGAGGAGGGGGGAGAGAGGAGGAGGGGGGGGAGAGGAGGAGGGGGGAGAGGGGGGGGGGAGAGGAGGGGAGAGAGGAGGAGGGGGGAGAGGAGGAGGGGGGGGAGGAGGAGGGTGGAGAGGAGGGGGGGGAGAGGAGGAGGGGGGGAGAGGAGGCGGGGGAGGAGGAGGGGGGGGGGAGAGGAGGAGGGGGGAGGGGAGGGGGGAGAGGAGGAGGGGAGCCGGGTGGGCTGCGGTTGAGCGGGCTGCTGGGCCCATTGCGAGCGGGCAGGTCCGCAGCGAGCGGGCAGGGCCGCAGCGAGTGGGCAGGGCCATGGCAGACAGGGGGTGGTAAAAGGAATGCAAGTCGAAGGAGGGTAACGTCACTCGCAGCACGTGGAAAACAGTGTGGAGCAGGCCACGCATGGAAAACAGTGCTGAGCAGACCCATTGTGATGTCATCAGCTTGTTTATTTTCAAAGATATTTCAGATTTGTGAACATTTTCATAAATAACAAGAAATAAAGCTCGAAATTTTCTGGTGAGCCGATTTTTGACCATGAGATAAAACTACCGAAATATGTAAAAAAATGTACCGTCAGAGCATCGTTTTTTTAGCATTATTATGATCACACACACACACACACACACACACACACACACACACACACATACACACACACACACACACACACACACACACACACACACACACACACACACACACACACACACACACACACACACACACACACACACACACACACACACACACACACACACACACACACACACACACACACACACACACACACACACACACACACACACACACACACACACAAAGACACACACCTCAATGCGAGGCTGTGAGTGGAGGGGGCTGCCTGCGGCATCACACACACAGTAACCAACCTCTCACACACACTTACTAACCACCCCATTGATATTATATTAATATTATTAATTCACTCCTTTTACCCCATGCCCCACTGTATCCACTCACACATAACTCCCAACTTGCAGGCGCGGCTAGAGGGGGAGGGAGATAGAGAGATGGGGACACAGAGGCACAGAGAGGGAGACAGGGACACATAGAGGGACACAGAGTAACAGAGACAGACACAGAGGGACACTGAGAGGGACACAGAGGCACAGAGAGGGACACAGAGGCACTGAGAGGGACACAGAGGCACTGAGAGGGACACAGAGGGACACAGAGGCACAGAGAGGGACACAGAGGCACAGAGAGGGACACAGAGGAACAGAGAGGGACACAGGTGCACTGAGAGGGACACAGATGCACACAGAGGGACACAGATGCACACAGAGGGACACAGGCACAGAGAGGGAGACAGAGGCACAGAGAGAGCGACAGGACGAATAGAGAGGGGCACAGAGAGGGAGACAGAGGCACAGAGAGGGACACAGAGGCACACAGAGCGACACAGAGGCACTGAGAGGGGCACAGAGGCACTGAGAGAGACACAGGCACAGAGAGGGACACAGAGGCATAGAGAGGGACACAGAGAGGGACACAGATGCACAGAGAGGGACAGAGGCAGGGGAGCTGGCTACCATTTGGAGCTGGGGTTTCCGAGTTATAATAAGGATAAGATGGGCCAAACGCTGACAAATGGGATTAGCTGAGGTTGGTGCCTTGGTTGGCATGGACGAGTTGGGCTGAAGATCCTGTTTCCATGCTGTATGGCTCTAAAAAAATCCTGGAAGATTATTTTTGTTGATAATAACATTTTATTTGCAGATTGATTTTCACAATGGAAGGCAAATTCTCAACCCGTCTTTGTGGAATTTAAACTAATTCACTGCAATTACCAATGCAGCAACATAACCATCACATCACGATGCCCTGTTGATTGTCAGTTTAAATGTAATAAGGTTGCAGCAAAAAAAATCACTGTTGTACGCATTAGATGATATTAAAGAAAGAACATCTGATTTTGTTCAAATGTGTGTTAAATTTGCATTTGAATCTCTGTGTAATGAGCATTTCCACAGAAAACCAGTAACAGGAACATTAAGAAATATATATTTCCCTGCATCATAATTTAGATTACACCATACATTGGCTTCAATAAACTCAATTTAAAGTCTCAGATGACTTACTATATTCGAGGGAAAATTGACAATACCAGCTTCTCACAATCTCACTGTCACTGTAAATGACTGTCAATCTTGGAATTTTGTATTATGTTCCTCTCTCAGCATTCATCTTAACATGCATACAATTACTATTGTTATTTTATGCAATATAAATGTAAATATCACTTTCAGTGTGTTGCTTCTTCAGGGTGTACTAAGTGAAAGTGACTAGTTTCCTGATGCCAATTAATGAATTCCCTGTAAAGAGACTACAAAGTAGTGAACAGAACTTCTTGTGTGCACTGCTGGAATGCCAACCAGCTGCTAAGCAGAAGATGCAGGTGATCTATATTATTCATTGTTGTTCCATACAAGGTTATCATTTTGAATAAATGTCCAAGTTACAAGAAAGTTAGCCACTTCATCTTTAAAACAGTAGTTGAAATGAAACCACATTCCAGCCTGATAAGAGTTGGCCTTGGCATCATGGTCAGCACAGATATTGTGGGCCGAAGGGCCTGATCCTGTGCTGTGCTGTTCCATGTTCCCCCACTTACTATCCAGCCTCAACATGCCAATGCGTCAGCAAAATGCAAAATGCTGGAAGAGGTTTGGGCAGCACGGTGGTGCAGCGGTAGAGCTGTTGCCTTACAGCGCCTGCAGCGCCGGAGACCCGGGATCGATCCCGACTACGGATTCTGTCTGTACAGAGTTTGTACGTTCTCCCCATGACCATGTGGGTTTTCTCCGAGATCTTCGGTTTCCTCCCACACTCCAACGACATACAGGTTTGTAGGTCAATTAACATGGTATAAGTGTAAATTGTCCCTAGTTTGTGTAGGGTAGCATCAATGTGCGGGGATCGCTGATCGGCGCGGACTCGGTGGGCCGAAGGGCCTGTTTCTGCGCTGTATCTCTAAACTAAACTAAACTAAAGTCAACGGGTCAGGCAGCATCTGGAGAGAGAATCAATAGGCAATGATTCAGGTCAGGTCTGAAGAATGGTCTCAATCTGAAACGTTGCCTATCCATTCCCTCCCTAGGTACTGTCTGGCTCTTTGAGTTTTTCCAATGTCGTATGTTTTGCTCATGATTCGAGCATCTGCAATCTCTTGTGTGCCCACACCAATGTTCTATATTCTGGACCTACTTCTGTCTACTATTGCTGCAACTTACAGTATATCATGTTTCATCATGACCTCTTGATTCACCTCTGCAAATGTTTTTACTATCTGTGCAATGGGAAAGCATACTGAAAAACAATAAGTGCAAGTAAAAAATGTACTTTCTTGATAGTATGACAAGGGTCCCGGGGTCTCGATTATTGGCTTAATTCATTATAATTAACTATTCCTTTAAAATAACCTAAAAGGACAGCAGTGTGCAAAAATAATTTTGAGTTTAGTTTACAGATACAGTGCGGAAATAGGCCCTTCGGCCCACCAAGTCCATGCCGACCAGGGATCCCTACACATTAACACTTTCCTACACCCACTAGCGACAATTTTTACATTTGTCATTACATTACATTTTCACCAAACCAATTAACCTACAAACCTATAGGTCTTTGGAGCGTGGGAGGAAACCGAAGATCTCGGAGAAAATCCCCGCAGATCACAGGGAGAATGTACAAACTCTGTCCAGACGGCGCCTGTAGTCAGGATTCAACCCGTGTCTCCGGCGCTGCATTCGCTGTAAGACAGCAACTCTACTACTGTTTAAGAGGGAACTGCAGATGCTGGAGAATCGAAGGTTACACAAAAAAGCTGGAGAAACTCAGCGGGTGCAGCAGCATCTATGGAGCGAAGGAAATAGGCAACGTTTCGGGCCGAAACCCTTCTTCTACTACTGCGCCACCCTGACCGCCCTAAATCACATTGCTCATGCGAGACCTTACTAAATATGTTTTTCATGAATATCATTTAAACCTGAGAAAACAATTTTGATCTTAATATATTTAATGCAGTACTTACTTGATCCTACACACTGTAAAAAAAAAATAGACAGCAAGCAAGAACAGAAAATACAAGCACGCAAAAAGTAATATTGAGTGTAAATAAGTCATTCCCTGCTTGGGATTCTTTACAAATGAAACCTGATTTGCAAACAATAAAGTGAAATAAAGTGAAATAGGCTTTTGTAGCATGATGTTTCCAGCCTGATATTTACCCAGTGCCAATGTGAATGAGCCGAGTTCAGGCCACTGATAATGACTAATTTGTGACAGCTAGCACACAGACTACTTGGTGTATCATTCTACTCTGATGCTGCACACAACATGTCTGCTTTTAATTAGCCCCAAGGGAATAGACAGGGCAAGGGACAGAGGTTAGAACACAAGCTCGAGTAGAATAAAATGCAGAATGATTGGCTAAAAAGTGCTCTGCTTACTGCGTGGATAAGACTACTGGTCTTTATTTAGCAGACCTGGCGTAAATTATGGTTTGCAATTCAAGACAGGACAGCTTTCCGAAACTCTCCTCTCATTAAACCTATTGAAAATGAGCCTTGACGAATGAAATTAAATGCAAAACGTGACAATTTTTTATGAAAGTATTGAAATGTTAGTGCCCAAAATTAATTGCACTCATGGTATGGTATAGACAACTGGAATAGAGACCAGACTTGTTCCTTTTAAATGCTGAAATGCAGCAAAAAATTATTTCTAAAATTGCTGTAAAATGAACTTGTCTACCTTGAAAAGTTAAATGATTCCTTACACAATGATTTTCTATTAACCTTGCTCACATGAACAAATTATAAGAACGATGAACTGCTTTATTCACCAATGACTCATCCAGTTCCCTGGCAGCTTTTCCTAACAAAAAGAAAAAAGGATGACTCAAAGTATTAATTATGTGAGAAGAATAACCCAGATGAGGAAAGGTCTTTGATTTGAAATTTTAATCTGATTTCCTCTTTACAGATACTGCCTGACTAGCTGCTTTCAATATTTTGGTTTTACTTATCAGATTATTATCATTCTATACAAGGCAGGAGCTGATCAACCATCCTGCTAATCCTCCGTGAGACATGAAAATTAAAAAAAAAAAAACAGTCCCTCAAGTATCTTGCCTCTCAAAGTGACTGTAGGAAAAAATATATTAAATAAAAGCAGCTCAGAGGAGTCAAGGGGGACATGGTTAATGGGAAGATTTCTTTTGCAGGGAACATGATTGATTTCCGCTGTATTTGCAATCAGTCCCGATGGGTTTTCCTACACTGCGATGAACCAATAAATGGAGCAATTTCATTTTCACTTGGGCAACCCAATTAACAGACTTCAATTGTGCTGTATGCCCAAGGGAAAACAAATTACAGAACACATGGAATAAATCTTTATAGTTAGAATTTACTTTTTCTGGATGCAGTGGGGAAATGTCAGCAGAATATTTGGTCATTTTGAGCAAATCAGCAAGTGGGCTGATGGATTTATAGATGGTGGGGTGAGCAATTCATGACTGAAAACTAAAAGGTAGGTTTTCTATGGCAATCCTTTGTTCTTCCTGTAAACACCATTGAGTTTGATGTTGAAGAGTAACATTTAGGTCTGAACAGAAAATCTAACTGCAGCAGATGCGCAGCAAATGATGAATAGCTTAATATGATCCTATATGGTTCATATGCTTAATAGCTGCTTCTTTTTTAGCATTATCTTTTATTGCTTGCAGTATATTGTTATGTACTATGGAATGAATATAAGAAAAGTGCTTTTGGAAATCACAAAGTGCAGCAAAAATTCATTAGAATGGATCCAATGAGTGGTGATTTATTTTGGGAACCCAGATCCATATCAGTACAAAACATACTGATGCAATTAAGCTTCAATGTTAGATTGCAGGCCACAGAGGCAACGAGATGAAATGTTGTAAGGTGTGCTCGAAAACAAATTACAACTGAAACACAAATTTAATCTCTATCTTGGTAGAGTGATGCTGAACCGTATGCTGTTCATTTATATTTGTTCTGAGCTCTGCCACCACTCTTTTGTATGCCATTTAGAAATACATTTGGATACCCCTTGACTGAAATTGGTATATTGTGTAGCCAGCATACAGGAGTAAAGCAGATTAATTTTACAGCATCAATGTTGGGACTGCATGCACTCAATATGATTAGAATTATTCAGTGGCCCTAGGCCAAAGAACTACAAGCCATGATAAGCTGAAGATAGACAAAATATTGGAGTAACTCAGCGGGACAGGCAGCATCTCTCGAGAGAAGGAATGGGTTAGGTTTTGGGTAGAGACCCTTCTTCAGACAAGCTTCTTCACATAAGCTTTCTGTGCATTCAGGAAAGTCCTTTCAGCATTCCACCCTCTCTTCCCTCACCAGCAACCGTGTTGCCCAACCTCCATGGGGGGAGGATGGAGGGGGGGATTATCTTATGGGGGGATGTGAAAGCGGTTGAATTGCTGCCCCAGATCTAGCTGCACAAAGTAGATTTGTGGTGAAAAGCCAGTTTTTGAAATGGCTGTCTCTTTGATCTGAGTGTATGTTCAATCAGGTGTACGGAGGACATGTTTCCGAGAATCAAGTATGAACCAATTTTTCCATCCTTTATCTTACAAACGTTTTGTAGGTTGAATGGCCTTCATCCTGTGGTCAAAGGGCTACACATGTAGATTTGGTGGCGCACCAGTAGAGTTGCTGCCTTACAGCGCCAGAGACCCGGTTCGATCCTGACTATGAGTGTTGTCTGTACGGAGTTTGCACGTTCTCCTTGTGACTTTGTGGGTGCTCCTGTTTCCTCCCACACTCCAAAAACATACAGGTTTGTAGGTTGATTGGTTTCAGTAAAATTGTAAGTTGGCCTTAGTGTGTAGGATATTGCTAGTGTACGGGTGATCAATGGTCGGCGTGGACTCAGTGGGCTGAAGGGCCTGTTTCTGAGCAGTATCTCTAAATTAACTAAACTAAAGAACAGGAAGCAATTGGCCTCGAAAACAAAATAAAAATAGTTGTTGTAAGTCCAGCAGCATATATCCAGCTAAGTTAGTGCTGCTATTCAGTTTAGTTTAGTTTATTATTGTCACATGTACTGAGGTACAGTGAAGAGCTTTTTGTTGCACACTATCCAGTCAGCAAAAAGACGATGATGATTACAATCGTGCCACCCACAGTGTACAGATACAGGATAAAGGGTATAATGTTTAGTGTGAGGTAAAGTCCAATGAATAGACACAAACTGCTGGAGTAACTCAGGAAGCATCTCGGGATAGAAGGAATGGGTGACGTTTCAGTTCGAGACCCTTCTTCAGACTGAGAGTCAGGGGAGAGGGAGATACAAAGATTTGAAAGGGTAAGGTGTGAAATCTGATTAAAGATAGTTCAAATGTCTCCAATATGGTAGATGGGAGGTCAGGACCACTCTCTAGCTGGTGAGAGGACAGTTATTTTGCCTGATAACAGCTGGGAAGACAGTGTCCCTGAATCTGGAGGTATGGGTTTTCAAATTCCATGGAATCATGGAAACAAGTTTCTCAGCCCATTTTGTCCATGCCAGCAGAGTTTGCACTCTCTGCCTGCATTTGGACCACATCTCTCTCAACCCTTCAGATCCACGTATCTGTCCAAATGTTTTTTGACACTTGCCGAACCATTCCAGTTATCCAGACTTTTGATTTTTAGACTTTAGAGATACAGCACGGAAACTGGCCCCACGGCCCACCGAGTCCGCACTGATCAGCGATCTCCGTGTACGCTAACAGTATCCTACACATTAGGATTTACAATTTTACTTCGGAGGCACGTGAATGACTATGTGAAGAACCCGTCCAGCACGCATGCGCAACATGAACGTTCACCCAGTGCAACAGCGACGAACGGGAGTACAGCCGCTCCCACTACAGCTTAAAAAAAACGGACCGTTAGGTAAGTTTATTCTGAGGTCGTTTTTTCGAAAAAAAGTTGCTTTGTTTTGTCTCACCAGGTCGAGACAACTAGAAACATGAACAAAACAAGGCAAGCAAAGAAGACCGCCCCCCGTTCGACTCCAACAAAGGAGCGTTCCATCAGTGGGGGGCAAGATGCGGCAGGACCGCACACCCTGCGGTCCGCTATTCCCGACACCGAGCCAAGCCCAGTCCCGCTAGCGCAGCCTGAGCAGCGGGCTGGAAGTAAATCAACGCGGAAGACAAACCGGCCGGTGGTATCCGACTCCTCGGACGGGGACGTCTCACCGCCCGAACGTGGCAGAGACAGCCGCATGAGCCGTATGGAGCGGCTCATGGAGCAAATGCTCCAGCAAGACTTGCTTCGGGAGCTGGAGCAGTCTCGCCAAGGGAGTTCAGGCACTCCCGCCACAGTGCCTCACAAGGCACTGGCCATCGTTTCCCCCTCAGCTGAGGGCAGCATTGGCGACCAGGGCTGGGCTGGTCAGGAAGAGGGGTCACTGGCCGAAGATGTCGGGAGTACGCTTGGGGTACAGGACCAGGAAGAGCTGCTGGGTGTGGTCAACCACTACGTGGCAGCTCCACGAGCAGGACGGCCATTAGAGCCAAAACTGGCGGCCAGCATAGACTACCTGTCCTTCAAACCCCTACAAAAGCAGGTAGTCAATGAGGCACTAGAGCTGTATTCAGCCCCAGAAAATTGCACCTCGCTCAACGTGACGGCCGTCAACAGCCAAATCTGGAGGCACGTTGGGCAGAACATCCCCAACCAAGAACTAAAATTACAGTGGATTCTCAGGCTCCTCATGTCAGCCATCACTTCCTATGCTCATTCCGTGGATGGGGTGGAAATGACCACAAACCAGCAGGATACATTAGCACTGTCGTGTAACACCCAATTCGAGATCAACAACCTCCGTAAGGAGATAATAAGACCTGCCCTCAACCCGAAATTTGCAGGGTTGTGACCTGGGAGAAGGGCATTTGGCCTCATGAGGGCAGGCCCCGGGACGAGCAGACCACAAAACACCGGCCTCAGAGCATAACCACAAATGCGGCTCTTCTATGGACATAACAAAAAGGATCTCTGGACAGTCAAAAGCCCATAACCTTCTTAAAAAAAAGTGAAGGACATGGGAGAAGAGTCCATATAATTAGTTAGTTACCCAAAACATTTGGATCTAAAACATCATGAGGGCAGGCCCCGGGACGAGCAGACCCACAAATGGAAGGAAACCTAAACAAAACCTAAGCTGGTTTAGAATGTTCACAGTACCCCACCAGCCCATCCACCAGTTGACGTCAAGCCTCATGGGACTGGTGAAAGCTCGAGAGGGGGTCCGCACATTACAAGGCCCTAATAAAGCCTTTTTTAGGCCGTTAATGGGCTCAGAGCGGAACAGCCTAGTAAAAATGGTTTTTAAAAATGCTAAACCACCCCCAACCAGGCAGATGCTCAGCCATCAGACTAACGCATCGTCCAAGAGCGGACCCCATGGAAGCCAACACATCAGACATCGTCCAACGAAACACACCCGTAACCATGGAGGTAGGTGGGTCTGGTTCCTACCAGCATATACAAAATGGGGGATCTATACTAACAGGGGGGAGATTACACCTGTTTGTGGAAGCATGGAGGTCTATCACGAATTATAAATATATATTCAACAGCATTCATGGATACAAAATAGAATTTGTTCAAGAAAACATGCCAACAGTTTAGCATACATCCCAAAGGGTCTTTTCCCTCTCAGTTAAAGAAAAACTAGAGGGCCAAGCAGAACTGGTGAGGCTACTCACAAAGGGTATCATTGAAAAAAACAAACATGAACACTTGGAATTTGTCTCAAATATATTCACTAAAACTAAAAAAGATGGTGGACGTCGCATCATCATTGACTTAACTTCACTAAATATGTTTGTTAAGTATATACATTTCAAAATGGAAACGTTTGTAACTGCCAAACAACTGATTTCCAAAGGATACTTCATGGCAAGCATCGACCTTAAAGATGCTTACTATTCAGTACCCATTCAAAAGGATCATCGCAGATACCTGAAATTTACCTGGATGAGGCAACAATGGCAGTTTAAAGCGTTGCCTAGTGTGTTAACATCAGCTCCAAGATTATTCACCAAGATATTAAAACCAGCTTTGGCAATAATAAGAAAACAGAAACATATTGTCATGGCATATCTTGATTATATCTTGATAGTAGGCAAAACCATGGAATTGGCTATATCAGCTGTGTCAGCTACCAAACAATTGTTTGAAACCTTGGGATTTGTCTTACATCCAGATAAATCTAAGTTGACGCCATCCACAACCATGGACTATCTGGGATTCACAATTAACTCAGTCCACATGTCTGTAACCTTGCCAAAAGACAAAGCAGCAGAATTGGCACAAACATGTAACAATTTAATGGTCAACGATCGACCAACCATTCGACAAATGGCAAGAGTAATTGGAAAAATGGTAGCAGCATTTCCAGCTACACAATTTGGACCTCTGCACTATCAAAACTTACAAAGAGCAAAAGTGCAGGCGTTAAAACAACATGCAGGTCACTTTGACCGAGTCATGAAATTACCCACTGAAGCAATATCAGAGTTACAGTGGTAGGTAGAGAACATTTGGCATAGTTCCAGCCCTACCATCATCATTAACCCTACGTTAATTATTCAAACAGATGCCAGTGCTCAAGGCTGGGGAGCAACTAATACTATATCACAGGTGGTAGATGGACTAATCTAGAGTCATCTTTACTACAGACACTGGGTATAAATTATCTGGAAATGTTGGGTGCATTTTATGGCTTAAAAGCATATTCAACAAATATGCATCACTTGCATGTTTGTTTACAAATAGATAATACCACGGTGGTGGCCTATATTAACCATATGGGCGCTATAAAATCGACATCATATGACAATTTGGTCAACACTATCTGGCAATGGTGTGTCGACAGACATATTTGGCTATCAGCAACTTACCTACCAGGTAAGCTAAATACAGTGGCAGACACCAGGTCACGCAAATTAAATGATAACACCGAATGGATGTTAAATCCCAAAGCATTTGCTAAAATTACAAAGCAATATGGCACGCCAGATATCGATCTATTTGCATCCAGACTAAATCACCAGGTTCCAAATCCCCATTCTCTAGGCCCTCACCCCCATGGACGTCCAGTCACTCTACACCTCCATCCCCCACCAGGATGGCCTCAAAGCCCTCCGGTTCTTCCTCGACCAGAGGAGCAACCTATACCCAGCCACTGACACTCTCCTCCGCCTAGCAGAGCTGGTCCTTACCTTCAATAACTTCACGTTTGACTCCTCCCATTTCCTCCAAACACAAGGCGTAGCTATGGGCACACGCATGGGCCCCAGCTATGCCTGCCTCTTAATCGGGTACGTCGAACAATCCTTGTTCAATACGTACAAGGGCCCCATCACCGACCTCTACCTCCGTTACATCGACGACTGCTTTGGGGCCACCTCCTGCACCCACACACAACTGACTGACTTCATCCACTTCACCACCAACTTCCATCCGGCACTCAAATACACCTGGACTATTTCCAACACTTCCCTACCATTCCTTGACCTCACTATCTCCATCGCAGGTGATAGACTTCTGACCGACATCCACTACAAACCCACTGACTCCCATGGCTATCTGGACTACACTTCTTCCCACCCTGCCTCCTGTAAGGACTCTATCCCTTACTCCCAATTCCTCCACCTACGCCGCATCTGCTCCCAGGATGAGGCATTCCACACCAGGGCATCTGAAATGTCCTCATTCTTCAGGGAACGGGGATTCCCCTCCTCCACCATAGATGAGGCTCGCACCAGGGTCTCTTCCATACCCCGCAACACTGC
This sequence comes from Leucoraja erinaceus, assembly GCF_028641065.1. Taxonomy (NCBI): domain Eukaryota; kingdom Metazoa; phylum Chordata; class Chondrichthyes; order Rajiformes; family Rajidae; genus Leucoraja; species Leucoraja erinaceus. Next base: position 46,529,747 of record NC_073378.1, on the reverse strand, counting down.
TCTCTCTCCCCATCCCCGCACTCGCACCAAGGGCAGAGTCCCCCTAGTCCTCACCTTTCACCCCACCAGCCATCACATACAACAAATAATCCTACGTCATTTTCGCCACCTCCAACGTGACCCCACCACTCGCCACATCTTCCCATCTCCCCCAATGTCTGCCTTCCGCAAAGACCGCTCCCTCCGCAACTCCCTTGTCAATTCTTCCCTTCCCTCCCGTACCACCCCCTCCCCGGCCACTTTCCGTTGCAACCGCAAGAAATGCAACACCTGTCCCTTTACCTCCCCCCTCGACTCCATTCAAGGACCCAAGCAGTCGTTCCAGGTGCGACAGAGGTTCACCTATATCTCCTCCAACCTCATCTACTGCATCCGCTGCTCTAGATGTCAACTGATCTACATCGGTGAGACTAAGCGGAGGTTGGGCGATCGTTTCGCCGAACACCTCCGCTCGGTCCGCAAGAACCTACCTGACCTCCTGGTGGCTCAGCACTTCAACTCCCCCTCCCATTCCCAATCCGACCTCTCTGTCCTGGGTCTCCTCCATTGCCAGTGAGCAACGCCGGAAACAGCATTCCGCTTGGGGAGCCTGCATCCGGTGGGCATGAACATTGAATTCTCCCAATTTTGTTAGCCCTTGCTGTCTCCTCCTCTTCCTTAGCCCTCGAGCTGTCTCCTCCCATCCCCCAAAATTTGAGCATATGCTTTTTTCCCATTATTAGCCCGTAATTAAGTCTCACAAACCTCAAGTACAAGAGTTATTTCATTGGAAGCAGAAAAAGCGTTTGATCAAGTAGAATGGGATTATATGATTAAAGTATTGCAAACATTTCAAATGGGAGAGAACTTCATCGCATGGATAAAATTATTATATAACAAACCCACGGCTAGAATATTAACTAATAATATACTATCTACGAAATTCCAATTAACAAGGGGCAATAGACAAGGATGTTCATTATCACAGCTGTTATTCGCTCTGGTAATTGAACCTTTAGCTGAAGAAATTAGAACACACCCGGATATTTACGGTTATAATACAAAATATTCAAATAACAAAATATCCTTATATGCAGACGATGTTTTACTGTATATCACAAAACCCCAAATCAGTATACCAAACATATTAAATCTAATTGAGGACTTTGGATCTTTCTCAGGATACAGAATAAACTGGAACAAAAGTGAAATTATGTCGATAAAGCCGAAAGACTCAACACATCTCTTGAAATTCCCCTTTAAAATAGCCACAGAAAAATTTAAATATTTAGGAATTGAAATCACTAGAAACTATCACGCTATGTTTAACACCAATTTTACTTCGGAGTCACGTGAGTGACTACGTGAAGAAGCCCGCCCCAGGACGCATTGCGGCATTACGTTTAAGCAGGCGGGAGACAGGGAGGGGCGACAAGAGAGCGCAGGAAGACGGCGCTTGCACTGCGTTGGAGGTTCCCCTCAGTCCTCGCTCGCCCTCGAGTACTGCCCAGGTGAGGCAGGCAGGCGGGCGGGAGGAGGCTTCCGACATTTTCGGAGCCGGTAGGGGACCCACTGTGTAGTGCTGGCGTGAGTGCGCTGCAGCCCGAGTGCAGGTGAGCAGCAGCCCGAGTGCAGAGAGAGAGAGAGAACGAGGACTGCTAATCAGCGGCCCGCTCCCGACACTGCACCAAGCCCGTCAGCATCAGCAGCGGGCTGGGGGGGGAAAAATGCTGCACCTGCCCGCTCGACGAAAGAACGTCATTGGGCAGCAACAGGCGGTAGGACCGCTTAGCGGGCGGTCCGCAAACCCGACACCGCGACCGAGCCAGCCCGCTAGCGCCTGAGCAGCGGGCTGGATGTGTGTAAAACCGGGCGGTGGAGCCGACATCGGACTGGGACGTCTCTCCACCCAGGAGGGGGAGAGACAACCGCCTGAGCTGCAGGAGCGGCTCTTGGGCATTGGAAAGGTGAGTTTGCAGTTGTGTTTTATTGCAGGTTTCAGGAACACAACGCAAAAAACTCGCAAAGAGAAACTGCCCCGCTCCAACTCTACCAGCGGGGCAGCAACCGGCGGCAGCGTCGCTCGCAGAGCGTTTTTCGCTATCCCTGAGACCGAGCCAAGCCAGTCTCGCCAGAGCCTGCACGGCGGACTGGGAAAGCGGCCAGGAAGCCAAACGGCCGGTCGTCTCCGATTCGTCGGAGGGGGACATGTCTCTACCAAAGCAGAGAGAGACAGCCGCCTGAGCTGCATTTAGCAACTCCTGGAGGAGAAGGTCCACCGGGAACAGCAGCGCTCCCGGCGAGACAGGACAGGCACCTCCTCCATAGTGTCGTGTCAGGCACTGCCCTTTGCTACCCTCATACCACGGGTTGGAGCAGGAGGCTAGCATTGGTGACCAGGGCAGGGCTGGTCTGCAAATGGGGCAGGCGGACAAAATCGGGAGTATGCATGGGGTGCAGGATCAGGAACAGCTGTTGGGTGTGGTGGACCGCTTCGTAGCAACCCCACGGGCTGGAGCACCGCCGGAGCCAAAAAATGGCAGCCAGCACAAACCTCTACTGAAAAAGGTGCTCGCCGAGGAGCTGCAAGAATATACAGCACCAGAGAACTGTGAGGCCCTTAAGGGGAAAAAGCCTCAAACAGCAAAATCTGCGAATGTGGGGGCCCTTATGCGGGCATAAAAACTCAAGCTACAGCGGATCCGAAGGCTCCTGACGTCAGCTATCACAGCCTATGCTCGTTCTGTGGAGACAACGAAGATGAACACATACCAGCAGAAAGTGCTGGTATTAAGGTGTACCACACAATTCGAACTAAACAATCTCCGAAGGGAAATATAAGACCTGCCCTCAATCTCAAAATTTGCAGGCTTGAGCAAAGCCCCAGCTGCGGAGGCAGACTCACTGCTATTTGGGAGAGATCTGAACAAAAAGCTGAAGGAGATGGAAGAGGCATCAAAAACCTTCGGCATCATGAGGGCAGGCCCCGGGACGAGCAAACCACGACTTCCGATACCCAAGCAGCAGCACCCCACGGCATCCACCAGTCGACGTCTAGAATATGGGACTGGTGAACGCTTGGGGCCGCACTATCCCCAAAGATCTTTTAGATCAGGGCCCGCCGCGGACCCCCTGGAAAATGCGCCTCCCCCCAACGTCGCCAGCACGTCGTCAGAACAAAAGCACTCAGAAAACAGAAAACACAAAACCGCCAATAACCATGGAGGTAGGTGGGTCTGGTTCCTACCAGCATATAGAGCGCTTTCCTGGACTATCTTGGGTTTCATATTAATTCAGTCCACGTAACTATAATGTTGCCAAGAGACAACATAGTTGAATTGGCACAAACAAGCAACAAATTAATGGTCAACAAACTACCAACTACTCGACAAGTAACAGAGTAATTGGGAAAAATGGTAGCATTTCTGTCTACATGATGCAGACCTTAGTATCAAAAACAACATATAGGTTGTCATTGAGCATCTCATGAAGTTACCCACTGAAGTAATATCAGAAAGACAGTGGTGGGGTTACCACTTATACTGGGCATTAATTATCTAAAAAATGTTCGGGTGAATTTTATGAGTTTTAAAGCACTTGCATGTATGGGTATAAATAGACTACACTACGGAGGTGGCCTATATTAACCATATGGGCAGCATAAAGTCGGTATCATATGACAAGTTGGTCAAAACAATTTGGCAATGGTATATCCAAAGATGTATTTGACTATCAACAACTTACCTGCCAGGTAAGCAAAATACAGTGACAGACACCAGGTCACATAAAATTAAGGACAACATCAATTAGATGTTTTCATATAAAGTTTTAACAAAACTATCAAGCTATATGACGCAACAGATATTAATGCATTTCATTGTCTCTGTACTGCACACTGACAATGACAATTAAAATTGAATGTGAATCTGATATCGATTATTTGCATCAACGCTATATCACCAGGTGTTTGGGGATGTCCTATGTATGTCGCGGGGGAAACCAGACCCTGGGGCAGTGGAATCTTCATTGAAAATTTCTCTGGGACAGATAGTTCCAGCAGAAAGCTCGTCGGCTATATATATTAACTTTTCTGACCTATAGGTCATGTTGTCATTCAAGAATGTATTTATAATATTGATAGACAAATGCGTTTCACGCTGCATTGGTGAAATTAATTCTATGTATTTTTCCCTTCTGCCTCACCAATCGAGAACAACGCACAGTACAAAAGGATTCTGCTTCAGGTATTTGATAGTACCTGACGGACTTACGCAGCCATTGTTCACTATACGCCATGACATGGTTGTTGAAACTTGGATGGTATTTCCCAGTACCCAGAATTATTAACAATCGGAGCCGGGCACAAGTCAACTGTGCCATGGGAAAATTAAGCTCCTGAGCTGCAGATTCTGCACAAGCCTCATCTGGGACTGGGATTGTTATACTGAACCATCGACACCATGTCAGCATCCTTCTGAACATCCACTGGACTACAACACTTGTCCAGCATCAAGAGAAGTACTGCAAGGATACAGGGATAACCTACTCATCCGATACAGTTACTACGAACTGGAATTCCTGGAGAACCTTCATCACGATGAAGGATTCGGCTACAGTACCATCAACACAGCTAGAATTGCCCTGCCTGTTGTTTCAAAACAGCTACAGGACAACAGGCCATGGGGTCACTGGCTGGTGGTAAATTTGAAGGGTATTAAAACTCTAAACCCCTAGACCAGGTACACCCATATATGGGATGTCACAGTGGTATAACCATACTTCAGGGGATACCCACCAGCCAGATCCCTAAACCTGAACCTTCTATGCACTAAACACATATGTTGAAGGCACACGGAGCAGCACAGAGGGTCCAGTCACTACTCCTATTTACTACTGGACACCATGCTCATAGCTTCAGACCAGATCTCTATCATTGTCCAGGGAATGGTCAAACCAAACCAGGAACACCTTATCCAGTCATAAAACCCGGGCTTACCCGCCAAGAAACACGGTAATGTGCCATGACCCTATTACCTTACATAGACACAACCTAATTATTCGAGGGAGATGAAAAGCCTTGTGGGTTGGTCACAAAAAACCTTGTGGTCGGGTAACAAGCCTTTTTTGAGATGGCTCAAGCAGGTATTAAAGCTCCTGGGATAAAACTAACATGTACAAAGTTTTCATTCCACAGGACAAGCTTCCACGTCAACGGCAAAAGAATGGACGTGCCTGTAAACCACATCCTGGCTACAGCAGAATGGTGGGGGTAAACGTTCAGAGAAATAATTTATTATAAACTGTTGACAAAACCTGTTTTTATTTGCAGCAAAGATTCCAATCTGCAAATATTTAAATTAGCCAAGGGGAGCATTTAAATTTCTTCAGTGTTATTGTAAAAATACCATTGTTTTTCTATAAACAGATTCATTGGTTGATTATGATAACACGCTTCCTCCCTCAAAGGCTTCGGCAGCGAGTGATATAAAGCTGTTACACGGTTTGAAATCACAGAAGCTTTGAAATCTTCACGTAGTCACTCACGTGACTCCGAAGTAAAATAGTAAGATTAAACGAGAACTTACCAGTTTGAAGTTTGATCTGTATTTTATGAGGAGTTACGATGAGGGATTACGTGCCCTCCGCTCCCACCCTCATTACATGGATCAAACTGATAAATTGATGTCTCTTTGTCTTTACTATGTTACTTCAAATGTGTCTATCTGTGATTCCACACAGCTGCTTTGAAGTATGCCGCAATGCGTCCTGGGGCGGGCTTCTTCACGTAATCCCTCATCGTAACTCCTCATAAAATACAGATCAAACTTCAAACTGGTAAGTTTTCGTTTAATCTTACTATTATAGCCCCTTACTTACGAAACTAAATAATCTAATCAAATTCTGGAAAACGCTCCCGATGTCTTTAATAGGTCAAATAAATGCTATAGAAATGATCTTTTTACCACAAATCCTGTATTTATTTCAATCAATTCCAATATATCTTCCAAAAAAGTTTTTCAAAAAACTAGACTCAGACATTACAAATTTTATATGGGATTATAAATCCCACAGAATACAAAGAGCACACCTTAGTAAACCAAAAGAGATGGGTGGTCTAGCGCTCCCTAACTTTATGTACTATAATTGGGCGGTAAATATTAAAAATATGATTCACCTGCTGGACAACTCTGCCCAGCAGGTGGACTGGATTGTAATGGAGAGAGAGGACTGCTCTCCGTGTAATACAGGAGCGACTCTCCTCTCACCAATGAATCTGAATAACAAAAATTATAATGAAAATCCAATGATACATAGCACAATTAGAACTTGGAAACAAATAAAACAGAATCTAAAATTAAGAAATCTATCTCTTTTAATGCCAATAGTCCATAACCCATCGTTTAAACCTTCAATTATAGATAAATCATTTACACAATGGGAAAGAATGGGAATCAAAACGCTCGGAGACTTGTATGAATTAGGAAAATTATTATCATTTCAACAATTACAACTGAAATATAATTTGAAAAATAATCAACATTTTAAATATCTTCAAATCCGCGACTATCTGAAAAAATACACAAAAGACTATCATAACATATCCCCAGACTTATTGGATGAAGCCATGAAGACAAAGGCTGAATCAGCAAATCTAATATCATACTTATACAACATTATTTTAAATATAGAAATACCTACAACCGATGGTATTAGAAGAGACTGGGAACAAGAACTAGCTATAAAAATTTCAAAAGAGAGCTGGGAGAGCTGGGAGAACTTACTATATGTGCTTAAATGCTTGATCAATGTACGACATACTCTAATTCAATATAAAACATTACATAGACTCTATTATTCAAAAACTAAAATAAATAAACTTTTCCCCAATGTCTCACCCATTTGTGATAAATGTCAGTCACAAGAAGCTACCATAGTGCACTCTTTTGTTTTTTGTATAAAAATTCAAAAATTCTGGAACAAAATATTTGAAATCTTCACAAAATTATTTAAAATAAAACTTGTACCAAAAGCAGAATGGATCATTTTTGGAATATCGGAAGGTAACCCCGAATTAAACGTGTTTCAAAAGAACTTACTTAATTACGGGCTAATAATGGGAAAAAAGCTTATGCTCAAATTTTGGAAAAATGCTCCAATACCAACAATAAAAATGTGGATTTCAAACATGTTCGAAACACTACACTTGGAAGAGATGAGACTCCTCCTAGCAGGCAAAGCAGACCACTTCCAAAAGATGTGGTCTGCATTTATGGAACTATTACAAGCATAAGGTGCAATAGTAATTTAAAATATAAATGGTACCAGGATCTGGTAACGGGGGTATAAAATAAATAAAAAATAAAATAAATACGGTTGGTATATCCTTTTTTGCGGAGTTTTGTGTTACAATAGAGTGATTGTTTTTCCTTTTTTTTTCTTTTCTTTCTAGGGTCTTACCTTTCTTTACTTCCTTCTCTAACTTCTTCTCTAAGGGGCTTTCTTTCCCCAACACTTTCCTGCACCTTCATGATTCTTGCTCACTTTCCTTACTTCTTTTATTTCTATCTTTTTTAAAGCTCGAAAAACGAAGTGGTACAATAAATGTAATAAGATATATCTGATGTGTATTATTGTAATTTACTGTACTTCTAATAAAAAAAAAATAAATAAATAAAAATAAAAAGAACATGAGGGTTATACTACGTTTCCAGAAAAAAAATTGATGGAACTGCACTGATGTAAATGTTCTGAGAATCATCATAAGTCTGTGTTACAAGGAAATGCAAGGAGACCTGGTCATTGCCAAAAGCATGTTGTGCCATCTACAGACCCTCATCAGATTGTTAAGTCCTTATTACCACTCAGTGCATTGATCAGCGACAATCTCACCTTAACCTGCCCAGAGCTGTGTATTTTGTAAGCATGCAAATATAACCTTTGATGCTTCGGAGACTGAAATAATTCTTGTGGGATTCAAAGGACCATATGAAGTACTCGTCATTTATACAACAGAATAAGAGGACTGATCTTAAGGAACAAAGATTTCAGGGCACCATCTGTATGAATATATTCTGAAAAACACATCCATATTGCTGCTTTACATTCTTTGAACAGAAAACCACTTCTCATCCTGATTTTTATTGTCATTTTATTTGCCTGCAATTTGTGCATTGAAGAAACCAGAGCCACCACCATTCTCATAAGACAGGGCTATCATTAAAAGCGCCTGTTGTCAGAACTGTACAGCACAAAAACTGGCCCTTCAACTCATCCATACCAATCATGATACCTACATCATATAGGTATACCATGATACCTATAGATACCTATTCAATAAGGCAGTACGGTGGCACAGCGGTAGAGTTACTACCTTACAGCGCCAGGTTCAATCCTGACCATAGGTGCTGTCTGTACAGAGTTTGTACATTCTCCCCGTGACCTGCGTGGGTTTTCTCCGGGATCGCCGGTTTCCTCCCACACTCCAAACACGTACAGGTTTGTAAATTAATTGGCCTCTTAAAATTGACCCTGGTGTGCAGGATACTGCTAATACACAGGGTGATCGCTGGTTGGCATGGAATCAGTGGGCCGAAGGGCCTGTTTCCATGCTATATCTCTCTACAGTTTAAATGTCTAGTGTCTATCATCTATAATGCAATCCTTGTCAAAATTGTGAAGATAAAATTCCCCTAGTATTTCGACCCTATTTTTGTTACAGCTGACTTTGATTTGCCTACATATCTGTTCTTCTAATTCCCTCTGATTATAGCGCAGCCTATAATCCCTTTCTTATTTCTACGTCTAACCATATAGTTTCTTTGACTGACACTCCAGGATATCCTTCAAGTACCATCTCATGCTCTCCCTCATCAACAGTGCAACAAACCTTCCACTTTTGTCCTCCACTCTGATGTGCCTGAAACCTCTGCACCTGAAACTTTCATCCATATCCGATTATTATTTTATAATCACCTTCTATTGTACATGGATTAATATTGATTGATGCTATTAGACTACAGTTCTATATTTCATTCTCATTTTTCCCTCCACTGAACAATAGTTGGCTTACCTCTTCACACAGTTTTTCCACACTTCACAATGCTCTGACAAGCTCTTTAAATGTTATTCAGCTCCAATTATCATTCTATGTTGGCCTCAGTTTTGAAAGTTACCTCCAGCTCCTGCAGCAAGTTGTCATTTAGATGATAGGAATCCCGATTCCAACAGTAGCATGGCCCAATCAAGAATGTGATCTGAAATCATTATCATCTCTATTAAAGACATATAAAAAATAAAGAAAGAAAGTACCAATTCCAGAGTTGAATTGTTGCTGTTCATTCAGAAATAATATAAACCTGGAACCCTCATCACCATTTTGATAAACAAGATAGAATGCATTGACAACATCCTGTAATCGCATGGGATACAACTGCTGGGTAGTAAAGAGAAGTAATGGAGCATTTCTTCAAATATCTTTTCCAGGCACCTGCCTGCACTTAGTCTATATCCCTCACAACCTCTCCAATCCTATCCCTGTGTCCAGGGGCGGAAATCCCAGGGGGGGCAGGGGGGACATGTCTCCCCCCCTGTTCTGAGAGGTGGGGAACAATCCCCCCATTTTTTGTAACCCGGATTTTAAAAAACGGTGAAATCTCTGCTTTTGGCGACAGTGGGGGTGGGACTGCTGATCGAGGGCGCTGATTGGATGAGAGAGATGTCGGTCAGCAGGCAATGGGGGCAGGACCATGATGATTCAGTCTGATGATTGGAGGAGGGAGGTGTCGGTCAGAGGCGGAAGATGCGCGGGGGGGTGGGGGGTGGGACTGAGGATAGAGCGCGGTGATTGGAGGAGGGAGATGTGCCAAAACACTCTCGGCACAGACCTGCACCGCAGCCAGGATCGATCCCGGCTCTCTGGTGCTGCAATCGCTGCCGAACCGCCACTGGATCATGACCTCGTCCCCACCCAAGTGCCCCCCCTCCCCCACGCCCGACGGTGGCCAGAGACGTTGGGAGTCAGATGGGCGGGGTGCCCCGAGGCCCAAAGCCAGCGCAGAGAAGCAGCGCTAAACCCAGCTCAACTCTGCCTGTCCCGCCAGGTTAACCTACAGGCCTGCCTGGATTTACGGGAAATATGTCATCGGTCCAGGCATGACCAGGCGAGACAGGCAGAGTTGAGCTGCATTTAGCGCTGGATTGAGCTGAAATTACCGTTCACAGGGCCTCCGAATCCTCGCCGCGTGTGTGGTGGTGCCAGGGGTGGTGGTGGAGGCATGTAGCCCTCAATATCGAACATGATGCCAAGATGAACTAATCTCCTCTGACTGCACAAGATTCATACCACTACATTCCCTGCATATTGATGTGCCCATCTAAAAGCCTCTTAAACACCACAATCGTACCTGCCTCCACCACCACCTCTGGCAACACAATGCAGCCACTCACCAATCTCTGTGTACGAAAAACTAACCATGCATCTCCATTTTGCCTCTCTCATCCTAAGGCTATGCCCTCTTATCTTTGACATTTGCACACTGGGAAACAAGTTCTGACCTATCTGTGCCTCTCACAATTTCTATCAAATCTCCCTTCAACCCCCAGCGTTCCTGAGAAAACAATCCCAGTTTGTCCAACCACTCTTTGTCGCTAATTTCACCCTTTCTAGGCGGTATTCTGGTAAACCTCCTCCACATCCTCTCCACACTCTTAGAGTCATAGAGTCATACAGCATGGAAACAGGTCCGTCAGCCCAACTTGCCCACACCAACTAACATGCCGCATCTACGCTAGTCCCACCTGCCCACGTTCGGCAATATCCCTCCATACCTTTCTTATCCATGTACCTGTCTAAATGTTTCTTAAACTTTGTGATAGTACCTGCCACAACTACCTCCTCCAGCAGCTCTTTCCATATACCTACCACTCTTTGTGTAAAAAAGTTACCTCTCAGGTTCCTACTTATTCTTCCCGTAATGGGGCAACCAGAAGTGTACACAATATTCCAAATACGGCCAAACCAAATGAGTACTTTGTATGTGTATTCACTATGCAGAAGGACATGGCCGATATTGAGATCAGAAACGGGATATGCTGGTTACCATTGAAAGCATCCTGACCACCTGCTTGATGGTATGGTACAGCAGCTGTACAACAGCTGACAGGAAGGCACGGCAACGGGTGGTGAAAACCGCTCATCACATCATCGGTGCCCCACTCCCTGCCATGGATGCCCTCCACCGCACACGGTGTTTGAGACGGGCCGGGAAAATTATTAAGGACCCCTCACACCCTAACCATGGACTATTTGCCCTCCTCCCATCAGGGAGGCGGTACAGGGGCCTCAGGTCTCGCACAAGCAGGCTGAGGAACGGCTTCTTCCAAAATACCATTACCCTGCTGAACTCACAGGCCCGACGCTAGCTATCTTTTATACCCTATTATCTGTATATATTTATTTGCCTATGTACTAGTTTAATTCATCCACATTGTACATATTGTTTTAACCAGTATTTTTACTACTTTGCACTATGATTAGATGCTAAACTGCATTTTGTTGTACCTGTACTCGTATTTGTGCAATGACAATAAAGTTGAATCTAATCTAATCTAATCTAATCTAATCTAATATTCTAGGGCATACAGTCATCAAGAAGGAGGTGATTGCTGGGTTTCTTGAAGAACATTAAGATGAATAAGTTATGGTTCTTAGAATCTCAGAATGAAAAGTCAGAATAATGGAGCTGTGTATCCACAGTCACTGCATCTCTCGCACTCTGAGCTGCAAATACTGTAATCCACCTTGATTTAACATGCCCTTCTCCAAACCCCAATGGCCCTGGAGCTTTCAGCCATGTTACAGTGTTAAGAAAAGTTCCTAACCTTTTTAGATCCCCTAGTGGAGTATAAGACCACTAATTTGTCTGTTTAATAGATTGCATTTACACCCCATTAACCATCACTTTGACAAAGGATTGGGAATAAGATCACCTACATTAGAAGGTTAATTAAGTAACTATTTTCATAAGTCGAAATGCACTGTGGCATTTTGGAAATGAAGTGTCAAATATGTTTTTTTATTGTTGCAAAATGTTTTGCACCATTGCTTCCCTAGACTCAGCGGAGGTGATTTTATAATCCTGCCTGCAGAAATGACAAGAGTCGATTGCAGTTGTATCGGCCAGCAAGGCTGATATCAAACTGTTTCTCGTCCAGACACTCTTCATACGTCAGGTTTAAGCATGTGGTCCAGTGCTACTCAGCATGTATATAACGATCATTTCTATATGTAAATAGTTTGTCATTGGGGACCGGCAAGTGATCTCTTTGCCATTTTACAGCTCAGAACATTTTCTTGACTCCTGGGAGCTGAGCGCATCGAGAAATATTTTCTGCTGTCAGACTTTATTTTTAAGGCTACAAACCAGCTGGCAGTAATCGCACATCAGCTCGATTATCTTCAATCTAACTGGGCTCTTTAACGCAAACTGTCCTGTCAATATAAGTTGCATTTACATCCTACTTTCTCAATTCTTTCAGTGTTGTAATCAGAGGGGAATAAGTGGTGAATATTTTATTTAATGGTGTTTTATTAGTCACATGTACTGAGGTACAGTAAAATTTATTTTGTATACAGTTCAGTACTTATCACAATACACAAGCACTTTGATAAGTATCCCAGATACAGTACAAGTGTATTATAGTACAGGTGCACAACCTTTTATCCGAAGATCCAAATAACGAAAACCTCCGAATAGCGGACATTTTTTCAGTCCTTGAAGAAAGGTCCTTGAAAACGTTCACCGAGGGCGGCCCGCAGAGGTGACAGCGGAACCTCCGGTCGGTCCTTGAAGAAAGGGGAACTAAATCCCCATTCATAAAAGAGAAGGTGAGGGTATATTGCGCGGGAGGGTTGATAATTGACAATCTGCTGCTGCCTGCCCGCTGAGTTAAAAAGTTCCCACGGTAGACTCACGATACACAGTGTATCGTGAGTCTACCGTGGGAACTTTTTAACTCAGCGGGCAGGCAGCAGCAAATTGTCGCTCCCTTCAGTTTCACCCCACCTACACCCCTCTGCTTCCCGGCCATGTGTGTGACCCCTTCCCTCCCCTCTCCAGCTCCCCGTGCATTGCACCGGCGCGGGGGCTTTGCACTGTCTTCACGTTGGAGCCAGTGCCAGTAACCGGAGACATCAGGACCAACGGGACACCGACCCCCAGGCCCACTGCAAGCACGGAGAACCCAGAGACCCACAGCCAGCAGCAGCCCAGTCCCGTTCCAATTCCAGAGGAACACGCTCTCCGTTGTCCCCGTAGGGACAGAAGCTGATGGCTCGGGCTGTGACGTCTCCGGCCACCCCCCTGTACAGGAGCTGAGACTGGGAACTGGGGGGTTGTTTGCAGTTGCAGAGGGAGGGGGCAAGGGCGGTACAGTTCCCAGTCTCAGCTCCATTCCAGGGGGGGTGACCGGAGACGTCAGGACCAACGGGACACCGACTGCAAGCACGGAGATCCCATAGACTCACAGCCAGCAGCAACTCTAGCCCAGCCCCGCTCCAACTCCAGAGAACACCGGGTTGCGGATGAGGGGGCGCAGCTCGGGCTGTGGGCGAACTGCCACTTGTCGCTGTAGCGGCGCATCGGGGAGCGGGTTCCTGTTGGTCCTGACGTCTCCGGCCGTCCCCCTGGACAGGAGCTGAGAGACGTCAGGACCACCAGAAGCCGCTCCCCGATGCGCCGCTACAGCGACAAGTGGCAGTTCGCCCACAGCCCGAGCTGCGCCCCCTCATCGGGGACACCGACCCCCAGGCCCACTGCAAGCACGGAGATCCCAGAGACTCACAGCCAGCAACAACTCTAGCCCAGCCCCGCTCCAACTCCAGTGGAACCCGGGTTGCGGATGAGGGGGCGCAGCTCGGGCTGTGGGCGAACTGCCACTTGTCGCCGTAGCGGCCCATCGGGGAGCGAATTCCTCTGGAATTGGAGGGACAGGGAGACACAGCGGCTTTTGAGAATGGTGCAAAATCACTTCCAAAGTTCTGCCCACACAGTCAGTACACCTCTCCTACACTTGTCTACCGCACTAAGATCATCTCGCAGAGAATGATCCCAGCCTAACCCTCCCTATTCTCTCCTATTCTGCAAGAAAAAACTACATTGAAGACTCAAACTCGCGATCCAGTAACTGCCGGGATCGAGGCGCAAACTTGCGACCTTGCAGATACGAGCCGAGCACTCTACCACTGAGCCAGCCGTTAAAATCTATGCTAAAAATCTTCCATTCCCAAAGCCGAAAAATTCTGAATTACGAAAAGTGTCTGGTCCCAAGGCTTTCGGATAAAAGGTTGTGCACCTGTAGTACATTGAGACAGTATATAGAGTCATAGAGTGACACAGTGTGGAAACAGACACTTCGGCCCAACTTGCCCACACCGGCCAACATGTCCCAGCTACACTAATCCCACCAGCCTGTGTTTGTTCCATATCCCTCCATACCTGTCCTACCCATGTACCTGTCTAACTGTTTCTTAAATGTTGGGATAGTCCCTGCCTCAACTACCTCCTCTGGCAGCTTGTACCATACATCCGCCACCCTTTGTGTGAAAATGTTACCCCTCAGATTCCTATTAAATCATTTCCTCTGGTCCTCTATTCCCTTGCTCTGGGCAAGAGACTCTGTGCATCTACCCAACCTTTTCCTCTCATGATTTTATATACCTCTATAAGATCAGCCCTTAATCTCCTGTGCTCCAAGGAATAGTCCCAGCCTACTCAACCTCTCCCTATAGCTGAGACCCTCTAGTCCTGGCAACATCCTTGTGAATCTTCTCTGCACCCTTTCCAGCTTGATAATATCTTTCCAATAACATGGTGCTCAGAACTGAACACAATACTCTAAATGCAGCCTCACCAATGTCTTAAACCCCCCTTTTCACGGGGCGACTTGACGCAAGAGGTAACCAGAGTTTAACATCGTGGGAACCTCGTGCGGTAATAGTACGGCATTCGTGGACCACTGTGGCGCTAACGGCAGGTAATCGTGTAACTTGGGTACTCGGGAGAAAATTCAAACATGTTTGAATTTGTCCAAGAGTGACGTACACTTGTGGTTGAGCATTGCAACATTTTATGATTCAGATTCAGATTCAATTTTAATTGTCATTGTCAGTGTACAGTACAGAGACAACGAAATGCATGAACGTAGTGGCCAGTGCGATATCCGTAGTAACTCTTGCGGTCACCGTGGGAACTCCTGCGAACGGTGAACCCAGAAGTTGGATAGAGTGAATCCAGCCAGTTTGCTATTTACATACAAATCTAATAAAACTAGCTAACAAGCATTTCATTAATGTCAGTGTGTCTCTTTTTGTCTGAAAGCAGTTTCTAACTGGAGGAACTCCGCGGGCCAGGCAGCATCTATGGAGGGAAATTGACAGGCGAGCCTTTCCTCAGGCTGCCTTATCTCTCTACCCCCGCAACTCCCACCCACACACACAAATGCTGGAGAAACTCAGCGGGTGCAGCAGCATCTATGGAACGAAGGAAATGGGCAACGTTTTGGCCCAAAAAGTTGCTTATTTCTTGTGTATGTGTCGGAAGAAACAGCAGATGCCGGTTTAAAGAGAATGAGTTCGACGGCAGGCAGCATCTTTGGGGAGAAGGAATGGGTGACATTTCGGGTCGAGACCCTTCTGATATGCTGCTTGTCCCGCTGAGCTACATGTTGTGTCTATCTTCGTTTTAATCCAGCATGTGCAGTTCCTTCCTGGCCGAACCCGATTGAAAGATGAGAGGCTGGGCGATAGAAATCATTAATTGAATTAAATAACTAAATACCTGTCTAATCGTATCTACAGGATTGGACAGGCTAGATAGAGGAAGAATGTTCCCGATGTTGGGGGAGTCCAGAACCAGGGTCCCAGTTTTACAGTCTACTGTGGGAACTCTTTAATTACAGCGGGAAACCTTCAGTTTCCCAGGGGGTCGGGACGAGACTGGACTTGGGAGGGAAAGGTGGGGGAGTCGAGGGAGAGGAAGGGGCACAGTGGGAACTCTTTACTCTACCCCCGTTATATCGTGTGATATCGTGCTAGACCACGACCACTCCACTCTGGCTACATCTTGCGTCAAGTCGCCCCGTGAAAACTAGCCATTAATCAACTGCAACATGACCTCCCAACTTCTAAACCCAATACTCTGAATGGCGAAGGCCAATGTGCCAAAAGACATTTTGACCACCCTATCTACCGGCAACTCCACCTTCAAGGAAACATGCACCTGCACCCTTATCCCACTGTTCTACAACACTCCGCAGAGGCCTACCATTCACTGCATAGGTCCTCCCCATGTTAGACTTCCCAAATTGCAACACCTCATTTCTCAGTATTAAATTCCATCAATCCATTTTGTATCATCAGCAAACTTGCTAATCTTGCCATGTATGTTCTCATCCAAATTATTGATAAAGATGGAAAACAATAACGGGCCCAGCATCGAACCTTGAGGCACACCACTAGTTTGTGTGCCATTTTCAAGTCCCAGTTGTAGGTGTAGAGTTCTTCACCTGACCATGAAGGCCCATCGTCCTGGCAGCATCGCAGGGTCAGTGGTCCTCCACCGCTGCCTCACCGCTCTATGCCACTGCAGGCCACGTCCAGTTCACGTGCTCGGCCTCTTGGAGCGGCGCCCTTTACAGCCAAAACACAGGCTGTTGTAGGGCCTCCAGCGACCCATTCCACTGTCAAGGAAGGGCACTGCCTCCCACAGCCGGTCTGCTAACCGGCCATCTGTCCGACTCCCTCCTCTCCAGTCCACAGGGCGAGCAAGGGCAAAACGCACACATGTCACATGTGACAAATCGCAGTGATATTCTTTGTTTTGCATTCCCAAGGTATGCAAAGAGTCGCCACATAAAGTGCGCCAACAAAGTTACAAGTATCCCTTGTCAGATCATCTACAGCTCTCCCCCTCCCCCCACCCCTTCCCTCCTCCCCCGCATGGTGATCTCCCCACAAACACAGCTTGGCACACTGGGGTGAGCCAATGAAGTTGATGTTAGAAGGTACCACAAGAGTTTTATTATAGAAAGGAAGAGAAAGGCATTGACATGCAGGAACCTACAGGTTTCATGGTGTAGACAGTTGAAACATCAACCATTTGCAACTGGGAAAAGATGTGCCATACACAGAAATCCTTTACACTCAATTTTTTCTTTCAGTTGCAATGCAGTCCCTTTTAATCTTCCCCTTCCACTCTCTTTTCACATTTGCTAAATCACCATTGCTATTTCCACCACATATCTGATCTCAGCAATAAATTAACCTTGGCTCCACACTCCTGCAAACATTTCTAAACACCTGTTTTTGCTTCTTCATTCTGGGGTATTGTGTGTAGATTGATGATAAAAAGATTCAATTTAATCCATTTTAAAATAAGGCTGTAACGTAACAAAATGTGGAAAAAGTGAAGGGGTCTGAATACTTTCTGAATGCACTGTACTTCAAATGCATTCAACTCCTCTTACACAGTTGTCATAACGAAACACAATTCTTATGTGAAACAGCATCTTGGCAATATTTCCCTAATTTACGATATTGTATTGACAGCTTATGGGGCTTGAGAATGCAAAAACCAGATATGACAATGGTTTATCTAACCTTGCCAGCAGAAGCAGTATCCAGCTCTCAATCTCTTGCCGTTTTACCTCTTTCCACCAATCTCACCTCAACCACCCTATTTCTTGCCTTATTTTATAGAAACTTCGCACAGTCCATAAAACATCCCTCTTAAACCATTAATCAGTTCAGAACAGCACCTCATATTTCGCTTGGGCAGCTTACAACACAGCGGTCTGAATATTAATTTCTCTAACTTCAAGTAAAGGGCTTGTCCCACTTTCACAACCTAATTTACGACCTCTGCCGAGTTTGCCCTTGACTCATACTCGCAGTATGGGCCTCACAAGTTCGTAGGAGGTCATAGGTAGGTCGTAGCAGGCCGTGATGCTAGTCGTAGGTACTCGTGGCATCAAGTAGGTCGGGCTTGATGAAAAATATCCACGAGTAAAAAAAGGTTGTGAATTAGGTCGTGAAAGTGGGACAGGCCCTTAACCCTTGCAACGCCTCTCTCTCCATCCCACCTCCACCCAAATCTAGCTTTAAAGCCGACTTGTTGAGTCTTATTGTTTGTAACTCATTTTCCCCTAGGGCACAGCTAACAATAGCATGTTCCCTTTATCATCGTTACTTTTTTGCATATTTTTCATTCATTTGTTCTATATCTCTCTATATCCGTCTATATCTCAATTTTCATTTCCCCTGATTCTCAGTCTGATGAAGGGTCTCGACCCAAAACATCACCTGTTCCTTTTGTCCAGAGATGCTGTCTGACACGCTGAGTTATTCCAGCTTTTTGTATCTATGATCAGATTTGAACTATATTCATTGTCAGACCTGGATTGAATTTGTACCCACAGGTTTCGTCAATTTCCCATTAACTTCTACGATCACTGTCTGAAAAAACAATATATAGCCTTGGAGCGCAATGGAAGGAACCCGAAGAAATTCTTCATCCACAATCTCCAAATTTCGCAATTTTCCCTTTGTTTTAAACATTTCCACACCCTTCCAAGTTAACTACAATAACAACAGTGATAACACATAATCCAGTAAACATTTAATACCTCTTGACAAGAATATTATCAAGAAAAATTTAAAGAAAACTGTTTAAGAGCGAGTTGGGAAAGATGGCCAAAACATTTGGTCACAAAAATAGGCTTTTAATTCTAAATGATGAGAAGTGGTGAAAATTCACAGATCCTGTTTCTTAATATTAAACTGCTGTCGTTTATCATTTTAATGCATTTTTAATAATTTTTTTAAAAGCATGAAACTGGACAATGTCCTTTAAAAAAGAATAAACAGTACTGTTAGGCAAAAATGCTGTAGAAACTCAGCGGGTGGGGCAGCATTTATGGAGTGGAGGAATAGGTGATGTTTTGAGTCGAGACCCTTCTCCAGCATTTTTGTCTACCCTCGGTTTTTCCAGCATCTGCAGTTTCTTCTTAAACAGTATTGTCAGGCTCCCTTTGGTCTCACATTCTCTTACAATTAGTTGGTACTGTTGAGAGGTACGAGCCAAATTTCTCACAGCTGCCAGCTTATTGACATGCAGCTGAAAGTTCATATCAGCTAACAGCTAAAAACATATACCACGGTACCACTACCCATCCAGTATACATAGACGGTGCTGAAATATAGATGGTTGACAGCTTCAAGTTCTGAGAAGTAAATATCACCAGCAATTTGTTCTGGACCACCCATATCGAAGCAGTGGCCAAGAAAGCACACCAACGTTGCTGCTTCCTTAGAAGATCGGCATGTCCCAAACAACCCTCACCAACTTCTAAAGACAAGTCGTAGAAAGGGTTTTATAGAGATGCATCACAGCATGGTTTGCAAACAGCAATCAATACAGCATGAAATTGCAAAGAATATTGGACGTAGCCCAGACCATCACACAAACCAACCTCCCTTCCATTGACTCCATCAATTCTTCACGCTGCCTCGGCAAGGCCACCAGCATAATCAAGGACGAGTCTCACCATGGTCACTCCCTCATCTCCTATCTCCCATCAGGTAATAGGTGCAGATCTTTGAAAACGCATACTTCCAAATTCAAGAACAGTTTCTTCTCAGCTGTTATCAGGCAACTGAACCACCCCATCACCATTAAATGTTATTCCCTCTATCTCATATCTATACACAAAGGATGGCTTGATTGTAATCATGTAGTCTTTTGCTGACTGAATACCACAGAGTAAAAAAGTTTTTCACTATACCCCTGTAGAGGTGACAATAAACTAAACTAAACTATTGCCCATTCACCTTTTTAATGTTTAATTCTGAAGTCTGCAACCCTTATACAAGCTTATCCATTTTCAAAACAGATGTGGACTTGCTTGTTCTTTCCAGCTTGTATCTTTTGTTTCAGTACAATCTGAATCTGAAAACAGAAGACTTAAAATGCTCATGTTCTATGGATCACAATCTTGAAATTCTGCCCTTCTTAACTTTTGTCGTTTCCCTCCTAAAAAAACACTGCCTAATTTACCAGCATAGCAACGGCGTCTGGTATTTTGGTTTTATTTCAGATTACCCCCATCTGCAGTTTATTTTTGCATCCCAGGTGACTACACTCTGAATGCCTGTGTACAGCTTCAGAACATCTTGAAAATGTGCAAAATCATTTTTTACCTTATCAAACTTTCCTCTTACAAATACCAGCTCAACAATATAGATTTAATTACAAAAAAAATCCCCTTCCTGCTACAACCCAAGCCTAATGATATACTTTAATATGTAGTTTCACAAAATTAAATTAATTAGAATTAAAAGTTCATATGTTCTTTTCCATTTTGTGTATGTGTTCAATTGCTGTTGTATTTGATCTATGTTCTATTCTTGTAAAAATCTTAAATCGAACATTGCTGGTAATGTACATGGATGAATGATTGCACCATTCCTCGAATTGTTACAAAATACATTAAATGGTATCATTACTGACTGTAGAAACTGAGCAAAAAAACAACAATTTGTGCAAATTTATGTGACATTCAGCAATTAAACCAGCAATTGTATTTTCTTGCGTTAATTTTTTCCCTCAGTAAATGTTGTAATAAACAAAAGGATTCACTGGATATATAGTTTTATGCAAGCTGAAGGTCTGACCATGAGGCAATTAGACTAATTTCACACAAATTGCACAAAATCTAAATTGCCAACAGCAAACAAAGAACTGAGTTCTATTTTCAGAGATATAGTCATGGAGAGTCAAACAGGTCCTTCGGCCCAACTTGCCCACACCAACCAACAAGCCCCATTTATTCGTCCCATCCACCTACATTTGGCCTATATCCCTCTAAACCTGTCCTATGCATGTACATGTCCAAATGTTTTTTTAACGTTGTGATAGTACCTGCCTCAACTACCTCTGTCAGCAGCTCATTCCATACGCTTCCCATATTTTGTGTTAAAAAATAGCCCCTCACATTGCTATTAAATCTTTCCCCCTTCATAGAAACATAGAAACATAGAAAATAGGTGCAGGAGGGAACCAATCGACCCTTCGACCCAGCATCGCCATTCTTTGTGATCATGGCATGGCTGATCGTGCCGCTTATCATCCCTTGATAAGCCCCGTGCCTGCCTTCTTAAATCAAATCAGTGACCATATCCCTTGACTGCACTAAAACAACCCTGAAGAGTTCTATCTAACTGACCTCCCCTCTTAGGAAATCCAATCAGTGGGACTTGGCCTCCACTGTCCCCTTTTGTGACAGGGAATTCCATACAAGCAAATTCACAACTCTCGATTGGGGGGGAGATGCAGCGAGACCTGGGTGAATAAGTCATTTTTTAAAGAAACCTCATGTCTTAAATGCAAAAGGACCTCCAGAGAGGTTTTATTCTAGGACTGTGGACCCCTGGTTCTGGACTACAGTTTTGGTCCCACATTGGGAAGGACATTTTTCCTGCAGACGGTTCACTGATTCCTTGTCCAGTCCTGAAGATAGATTTTATATGGTTTTCTCTCTATAAGATTCCCCCTCATCCTTCTAAACTCCAGTGAATACAAGCCTAGTCTTTTCAATCTTTCCACATAGGACAGTAATGTCATCCCAGGGATCAATCTCGTGAACCTACGCTGCACTGCCTCAATCAAAAGGATGTCCTTCCTCAAATTAGGAGACCAAAACTGTACACAATACTCCAGATGTGATCTCAACAGAGCCCTTTACAACTGCAGAAGAATTCATCTTAATACCATGTCCTCTGGTCATCAATTCCCCTAATTATCCATTCCTCTCGTTATTATTTACACCTCGATAAGAATACCCCACATCCGCCTGCATGCCAAGGAATAAAGTCCTTGCCTGCTCAACCTCTCCCGACAGCTCAGGCCCTCAAGTCCTGGGAATATCCTCATGAATCTTTTCATAGAAACATAAAAAATGGATGCAGGGGTAGGCCATCCGGCTCTTCGAGCATGCACCGCCATTCAATATGATCATGGCTGATCATCCAACTCAGTATCCTGTACCTGCCTTCTCTCCATACCTTTAGCCACATGGGCCACATCTAACTCCCTCTTAAATATAGCCAATGAACTGGCCTCAACCACTTTCTGTGGCAGAGAATTCCACAGATTCACCACTCTTTGTGTGAAAAATGTTTTTCTCATCTCGGTCCTAAAAGACTTCCCCCTTATCCTCAAACTGTGACCCCGTGTTCTGGACTTCCCCAACATCAGGAACAATCTTTCTGCATCTAACCTGTCCAACCCCTTAAGAATTTTGTAAGTTTCTATAAGATCCCCCCTCAATCTTCTAAATTCTAGCGAGTACAAACCGAGTCTATCCAGTCTTTCTTCATATGAAAGTCCTGCTATCCCAGAAATCAGTCTGGTGAACCTTTTCTGTACTCCCTCTATGGCAAAAATGGCTTTCCTCGGATTAGGAGACCAAAACTGTGCACAATACTCCAGGTGTGGTCTCACCAAGGCCCTGGACAACTGCAGTAGAACCTCCCTGATCCTATACTCAAATCCTTTTGCTATGAATGCTAACATACCATTCGCTTTGACCCGTTTACTCCTACTCTTTCCTTCCTGTCTGACAGCCAGTTCTCTATCCACATCAAAACTGAACCCCCAATACCGTGTGCTTTAAGTTTGCATACTAATCTCTTCTGTGGGACCTTGTCGAAAGCCTTCTCAAAGTCCACTGGTTCTCCCTTATCCACTCTACTAGTACATCCTCGGAAAATTCTACAAGATTCGTCAGATAGGATTTACCTTTCATAAATCCATGCTGACTTTGCCTAATGATTTCACCACTTCCCAAATGTGTTGCTATCCCATTTTTAATAACTGACTGTAACATTTTCCCCACTGCCGGTGTTAGACTAACTTGTCTGTAATTCCCCGTTTGCTCTCTCCCTCCCTCTTTAAGAGTTTTGAAAAATTATCACTAATGCATCCACTATTTCTGGGGCTACTTCCTTAAGTACTCTGGGATGCAGCCTATCTGGCCCTGGGGATTGATTGGCCTTGAATCTATTCAATTTACCTAACACCACTTCCCGACTAACCTGGATTTCACTCAGTTCCTCCATCTCATTTGACCTCTGGTCCCCTGCTATTTCCGGCAGATTATTTATGTCTTCCTTAGTGAAGACGGAACCAAAGTAGTTATTCAATTGGTCTGCCATGTCCTTGTTCCCCATGATCAATTCATCTGTTTCTGACTGCAAGGGACCTACATTTGTTTTAACTAATCTTCTTCTCTTCACATATCTATAAAAACTGTTGCAATCAGTTTTTATGTTTCCTGCCAGTTTTCTTTCATAATCTATTTTCCCTTTCCTAATTAAGCCCTTTGTCCTCTGCTGGACTCCGAATTTCTCCCTGTCCTCTGGTATGCTGCTTTTTCTGGCTAATTTGTATGTTTCATCTTTTGTTTTGATGCTAACCCTGACATCCCTTGTTATCCACGGATGCACTACCTTCCCTGATTTATTATTTTGCCAAACTGAGATGACCAATTGTTGTAGTTCATCCATGTGGTCTTTAAATGCCTTCCATTGTATATCCAACATTAACCCTTTAAGAATCAATTGCCAATCTATCTTGGCCAATTCATGTCTCATACCCTCAAAGTTACCTTTCTTTAAATTCCGAACCCTTGTTTCTGAATTAACTATGTCACTCTCCATCCTAATGAAGAACTCAACCTTATTATGGTCACTCTTGCCCAAGGGGCCACGCACAACAAGACTGCTAAATAACCCTTCCTCATGACTCAATACCTAGTCTAGAATTGCCTGCTCTCTCGTTGGTTCCTCTACATGTTGGTTTAGAAAACTATCCCGCATACATTCCAGGAAATCCTCTTCCTCAGCACCCCTGCCAATTTGATTCACCCAATCTATATGTAGATTGAAGTCACCCATTATAACTGTTTTACCTTTGTTGCACGCATTTCTAATTTCCTGTTTGATGCCATCCCCAACTCCACTACTACTGTTAGGTGGCCTGTACACAACACCCACTAGTGTTTTCTGCCCCTTAATGTTTTGCAGCTCTACCCATATCGATTCCACATCCTCCAAGGTAATGTCCTTCTTTTCTATTGTGTTAATCTTCTCTCTAACCAATAACCACCCCCTTTTCCTTTCTGTCTATCCCTCCTGAATATTGAATATCCCTGGATGTTCAGTTCCCAGCCTTGGTCACCCTGGAGCCATGTCTCCGTGATCCCAACTATATCATATTAATTAATAACTATCTGCACATTCAACTCATCCACCTTGTTACGAATGCTCCTTGCATTAGGACACAAAGCCTTCAGGCTTGCTTTTACAACACTCTTACCCCTTATACAATTATGTTGAAAAGTGTCCCTTTTTGATTTTTGCCCTGGATTTCTCTGCCTGCCACTTTTACTTTTTACCTTGCGACCTATTGCTTCTATCCACATTTTACACCCCCCTGCCTCTCTGCTCTTGTACCCATCCCCCTGCCACATTAGTTTAAATCCTCCCCAACAGCACTAGCAAACACTCCCCCAAGGACATTGGTTCCATTCCAGCCCAGGTGCAGACCGTCCTGTTTGTACTGGTCCCACCTCCCCAGAACTGGTTCCAATGCCCTAGAAATTTGAATCCCTCTCCCTTGCACCATTTTTCAAGCCACGTATTAATCTGCAATATCCTCCTATTTCTACTCTGGCTAGCACGTGGTACTGGTAGTAATCCAGAGATTATTACCTTTGAGGTCCTATTTTTGAGTTTATCTCCTAGCTCCCTAAATTCACCTTGTAGGACCTCATCCCTTTTTTTTATCTATATCGTTGGTGCCAATATGCACCACGACAGCTGGCTGTTCACCCTCCCCCTCCAGAATGTTCTGCAGCCGTTCAGTGACATTCCTGACCCTTGCACCAGGGAGGCAACATACCATCCTGGAGTCTAATTTGCGTCCGCAGAAACACCTATCTATTTCCCTTCCAATTGAATCCCCTATTACTATTGCCCTTCCACACTTTTTTCTCCCCTCCTGTGCCGCAGAGCCACCCACAGTGCCATGAACTTAGCTACTGCAGCATTCTCCTGATGAGCCATCTCCCCCAACAGTATTCAAAATGTTATATCTGTTTAGGAGGGAGATGACCGCAGGGGACTCCTGCACTACCTGCCTACTGCTACCCTGGCTAGTGGCCACCCGTTTCCTTTCTGTCCGCTTAATTTTTACCTGCAGTGTGGCCAACTCACTGTACATGCTATTCACAACATTCTCAGCATCGTGGATGCTCCAGTATGAATCCAACCGCAGCTCCAACCGTTCAATGCTGTCTGCCAGGAGCAGCAGCTGGACACACTTCCTGTAAACGTAGTCACCAGGGACACCGACAATATCCCTGATCTCCCCTATGTTGCAGGATGAGCAATGCACGGGGCCAATCTCAACTGACATGGCTTACCCCCAAATTAAATCAACTCACTCCCACTATAAAAATCGTAATCCTTTAAACTGTACCTTTACTAAAAAGCACTGTACCCTTCTCACTGACCCCTTAACTCACTGAACCCTTAACTCACTGAACCCTTAACTAAAAAGTACGAACAGAAAGCAGAAATACAAACCTGGGGTTACTCCCAATCAGGTGCTTCCTCTAGTCCGTTTCCACCAATCAGCGGCTTCCTCTAGACCACTTCTTTTGAAGTGTGATGGAACATTGCAGAGTGGGTGCTCCTCCTGCTCCAACCGCTCCTGGGCCTCTGTGGAACAAAGCCCCGCCCTCGATTTTTTAACTCACCGCCCGGACGCTGCACCCTTTCCAGCTTAACAACATCTTTCCTACAACAGGGTGACCAAAATTGGACACAATGCATCAAGTGGTGGCTTCACTACAGTCTTGCATTACTGTAACCTGACCTCCCAACTTCTATACTTAATGCTCTGACGGATGTGCTGAAAACCTTTGTGACCACCCTATCTACCCATTTTCAAGGACCTATCTTCCTACGCTCCTAGATCCCTCTGCTCTACAGCACTCCCCAGAGTCCTGCCATTCACTTTGTAGGTTTTGCCCTGGTTTGACTTCCCAAAATGTAACACCTCACACTTCTCTGTATTAAATTCCATCAACCAGTCCTCAGCCCACCTGCCCAACTATTCAAGATACTGGTGCAATTTTTAACATCCATCTTCGCTATCTATAATAACCACCCACTTTATTGTCATCTGCAAACTTACTAATCATAGTTGTGCATTTTCATCCAAATCATTGATATAGATGACAAACAGCATTGAACCCAGCACTGAACCTTGGTACATATGACAATAATAAACCTAAATCTATTCTTTCCTTTTCATTTTTCTGTCCAAATAACTTTTAAATACTGTTTTGTACCTGCCTCAACTCCATCCAGACATCGTAATTTCGTTTGAACCTTGTATGTTGAAATGACAATAAACAGCATTCTATTCTATTCTATTCTATCCTGTTGATGGTTATCTTATCATGAGTGGCTAAAGAAATTATCTGCACCTTGGATTTCAGAATCTTGAACAAAGGAGTGCTGTCAAAGGTGGTCATTTAAAACTGAGGAGCATGGCAACTTCTCACAGAAGATTGTGAATTTTGTGTATCATTGTGGAGCTTATTCCAATGAGCCTGAAGAAAGGTTCTGACCCGAAATGTTGCCTAACCTTGTTCTCCAGGATGCTGCCTGATCCACTGAGTTGCTCCAGCATTTTGTATCGTATTTTGGTATAAATCAGCATCTGCAGTTCCTTGTTGTTACCCCCATGTTTATCCGATTTAATAAGAACAACACTAACCAGCAAGGTAAATACTAAAGATTACAATGATCCACTATAACTACAGTTGTAGCAGGTCTGTTGAATCTAAGCATTCTTCCACCTGCAACAAAATATTTTGCATTTCAGCTCAATTCTTCAGAGAGAACATTTGTACCATTCGCTTTCTACCTGCTCAATTTTTTGTTTCTTCTGTCATCATCCACCAAGGTCAGTGAATAAGATGAAGTCCACAGCAAATTCAATTTTAAGAAAAGTATTGTACAAATGTATCTTACATTATCTGAAGTAGATAATTGTTCCTTTCATCTTTTGAAGTACAAATTGAATGGTGCACATAATGGTATTTTCCAGGTCAAGGTCCTCCTTTTAATAAGGTATAATTGAACGAGAACATTATGGACAAAGCACAGGGGAGAAGCTGGATTTTCCCTTGAATGGTTAATAGGCAATAGATACTAGGTGCAGGAGTAGGCCATTCGGCCCTTCGAGCCAGCACTGCCATTCAATGTGATCAAGCCTGATTATCCACAATCAGTACCCCGTTCCTGCCTTATCTCCATATCCCTTAACTCCACTATCCCTATATCTAATTCTCTCTTGAAAGCATCCAGCGAACGAGACTCCACCACCCTCTGGGGCAGAGAATTCCACACAATCACAACTCTCTGTGTGGAAAAGTGTTTCCTCATCTCCGATCTAAATGGTTTACCACTTATTCTTAAACTGTGGTCCCTGGTACTGGACTCCCCCAACATCGGGAACATGTTTCCTGCATCTAGTGTGTCCAAATCCTTAATAATCTTATACGTTTCAATAAGAGTTCCTCTCATACTCCTAAATTCCAGAGTATACAAGCTCAGCCGCTCCAATCTATCAACATATGACAGTCCTGCCATCCCGGAATTAACCTTGTGAACCTACGCTGCACCCCCTCAAAAGCAAGAATGTCCTTCCTCAAGTTTGGTGACCAAAACTGCACACAGTATTCTAGGTGTGGTCTCACTAGGGCCCTGTACAACTGCAGGAGGACCTCTTTCCTCCTATACGCAACTCATCTTGTTATGAAGGCCAACATGCCATTCGATTTCTTCACTGCCTGCTGAACATGCATGCTTACTTTCAGTGAACAAGGACCCCCAGATGCTGTTGTACTCCCCTTTTCCCAACTTTACATCATTTCGATAATAACATGCCTCCTGTTTTTGCCACCAAACCTCATATTTATCCACATTAAACTGCATCTGCCATGCATCTGCCCACTCACCCAACCTGTCCAAGTCACCTTGCATCCTCATAGCATCCGCCTCACAGTTCACACTGCCACCCAGCTTTGTGTCATGAATCAGCCTTCGGTCACATCAGGCTACCCAACACAATTTCCTGCCGAATGTGAATCTCCTTCAGTTCCTCCGCCACCCCCAGATCCTCTGGCTAGTACATCACGCAGATTTTTTTGTGTCCTCCTTACTGAAGACGAATCCAAAATACCTGTTCAACTCATCTGCCATTTTCTTGTTCCCCATAATAAATTCACCCTTTTCAGTCTTCAAGGGTCCAACTTTGGCCTTAACTATTTTTTTCCCTTCACATACCTAAAGAAGCTTTTACTATCCTCCTTTATATTCTTGGCTACCTTACCTTCGTACTTCATCTTTTCTCCCCGTATTGCCTGTTTAGTTATCTTCTGAATGCCTCGCCAGCGGGCACGACCTCCCATGGCCAACCTGGAAGACCCTCAACAGATTACGAGTGGAGCAGGGGAGGTGCAAAGCATTTATGAAAGCATGGAACTACCAGGCAGAAGACACATGCAGGTGTGGAGCAGTACAGACAATGTCCCACCTACTGGAGTGTGACGACGCCCCCCAGTGCAGCCCCCAGGGCCTGGCTGAACCGACCCGACCCGACCAGCTGTGACCTGTGCCAGATACTGGCAGAACGACATCTGAGATTGCAACGGACTCGAAGAAGAAGTTATCTTCTGGTGCTCTTTAAAATTTACCCAATCCTCTGGCTTCCCACTCATCTTTGCAATGTTACATTTCTTCTCTTTTATTTTTATACTCTCCCTGACTTCCCTTGTCAGCCACGGTCACCCCTTACTCCCATCGGAATCTTTCTTTCTCTTTGGAATGAACTGATCCTGCACCTTCTGTATTATTCCCAGAAATACCTGCCATTGTTGTTCCACTGTCATCCCTGCTAGGGTATCTTTCCAGTCAACTTTGGCCAACTGTCCCTCATGGCTCCATAGTCCCCTTTGTTCAACTGTAATACCGACATGTCCTATTAGTCCCATTAGGGTCTTTTTACCCTTACAATTCCTCAGTTCTATCCATACTGACTCCACATCTCCTGATTCTGTCACCCCTCACAAGAGACTGAAATTTATTCCTCACCAATAGAGCTACCCCACAACCTCTGCCCACCTGTCTGCCTTTTCGATAGGACGTACACCCTTGAATATTCAGTTGCCAGCCCTGGTCCTCTTGCAGCCATGTCTCTGTAATTCCAACAACATCATACTTGCCAATTTTTAACTGAGCCTCAAGCTCGTCCACTTTATTTCTTATACTTCGCACATTCATATACAACACTTTGACTTCAGTATTCACCTCCCCTCTCACAACGGTCACTATTGGCTCTGACCTTACCCTCTTATCCCTTCTCGAACTTTCCTTCCCATTAATTCGGGAGTCTTTTGTCACTTTTGCTGTACTTGCTTCCCCTTTAACTCCATCTTTATACTCCCAATATGTCAATCCCTCCTCCGCATTATTTAGTTTAAACCCACACGTGTAGCACTAGCAAAACCTGCCTGTCAGAATATTGGCCCCCCTCCAGTTAAGGTGTAACCCGTCCCTTTGTGCAGGTCACCCCTATCCCAGAAAAGATCCCAGTGGTCTATAAGGCTAAATCCTTGCTCCCTGCATCAGCCCCCCAGCCACACAATCAGATCCCCTATCTCCCAGTTCCTGCCTTCACCAGCATGAAGTACTGGAAGCAAACTAGTGATAACCACCCCAGAAGTCCTGCTTTTCAGTCTGCTTCCTAACATTCTAAACTCGCGTTGTAGAACCTCCTTCCTCGTCTTCCCGACGTCATTCGTGCCCACGTGCACAACTACTGCAGTCTGTTCACCTTCCCTCTTGAGGATGTTCTGAATTTGGTTTGTGATATCTTGAACCCTAGCACCAGGGAGGCAGCAGACCATCCTCGAGTCTCGCTTGTCACCACAGAATCTCCTTTCCACACCCCGGACAATGGATTCACCCACCACTATAGCTCTGCCTGACATCGGTCTTGCCACGCCATGTTAGAACTCTCAATTAAGGGCTGGACGGTTTAGGTCTGTATTACTTAGAGTTTAGAAGACATTCAAATAAGAGTAGATACACAAAAATGCTGGAGAAACTCAGTGGGTGCAGCAGCATCTATGGAGCGAAAGAAATAGGCAACGTTTCGGGCCGAAACCCTTCTTCAAATAAAAGTGACTGTATTCAAATATAAAAAGGTCCTAATTGGGATTGGATTCTTTCTTTAATGGGAGAGTCATTATCAAGGGGGCATAGCTACAAAATAAGGGACAGGTGATATAAAAATGAGGTGCAAAAAGATTTGACTACCCTTCTTTGAAAGGGAAGTAACATTTCTGGAATTCACTGCCCAAGGATGAGGTAGATAAATATTTTGAAGTTTGAAGAATTGAGGGCTATAGGGAGTGGCACAAAAGAGGATTAGAGGACAACAGAAAAAAAACATATTTAGTTTATTTAGTTTACAGATACAGCATGGAAATAGGCTCATCACCCTCTGAGCCCGTGCCAGCCAACACTAGTTCTATCCTGCACACTAGGGACCATTCACAGCAGCTAATTATCCTATAAACCTGCACATCTTTGGAATGTGGAAGCACCTGGAGAAAAACCATGCGGTCACAGGAGAAACATGCAAACTCCATTCAGAAAGCGCCTGTGGTCAAGATCAAACCCGGGTCTCCGCCGCTGTAAGGCAGTAACTCTACCACTGCGCCACCTATATTAAATAGCAGGACAGGCTTGAGATGCCAGGTGGTCTACTCCTGCTCCTGTTTACTTGTGACTGCAGAAGTATACTGTTAGTAAGAAGTAGTGCTTTGTTGACTGCACAACTCATGACTGTTTTATAGCACTTTGCAAGATAGGCAGAGGAATGTCCAAGGCTAAATGCAAATCAACTTTATCCAATATTAAGAGACGACAAGTTGAGGAAAGTATAGCTTGGTTATATGCACTATTACTTACATGCACTAGTCGAGAATTCTTTGCCAAATTTTAAAGAGATACCTGTATGTCTTTTAGCTTAAGTCTCCCACAGCATTCAGCACACACCCCTAATCTGCTAGTTTCACTTAGATTACTTAACCCTTCAAATCCACAAGAGGTAGATCAGGAATCCTTTGCTTATTTAGTTTCTTCTCTTTCATTTGAGTTTAGTTTATTGTTGTCGTGTATACTGAGGTACAGTGAAAAGCTTTATCTTACGTGCTACCCAGTCAGCGGAAATACTATACAGTGTCCAGTGTACACAATGTAGATATAGAGGATATGAGGTATAACATTTTCCATCCCAACCATCATAACTCCACTCTTTCCTATCATCAGAGAATAAAATGGTGCTTGCAAAGATGTCAGGCAGTTCAAGAAAATGGCAAGGCTGATTCTGACTGAAGGCATGGATTTGATGCATTTCATATAAATGAACCTATTTGGCCCATTGAATCCGTGCGGACTCTCAAAAGCAATTCTATTCATAGTCATAGAGTGATACAGTGTGGAAAAAGGTCCTTCGGCCCAACTTGCCCACACCGGCCAACAAGTCCCAGGTACACTAGTCCCACCTGCCTGTGCTTGGTCCCTATCCCTCCAAACTTGTCCTATCCATGTACCTGTCTAACTGTTTCTTAAACGTTGGGATCATCCCAGCCTCAAATAACTCCTCTGGCAGCTTGTTCCATGCACCTACCACCCTTTGTGTGAACAAGTTACCCCTCAGATTCATATTAAATCTCTTCCCCGTCACCTTGAACCTATGTCCTCTGTGTGCGGACGGGACGTCGAAGAAGTGGAAGACAGGATACCGAATGGACACGACGCCGAAAGGATAGGAAACCAAACGGACATCATGCCGAAACGACATGAGCCCAAACAAACACCACGCCGCAAAGACAAGACGCAGAACGGACATGACATCGAAAAACCGCCGAACGGACATGATGTCTCTGGGGACGCGTTGTATCCTAGACCTTGTCAACGATTTGTCCAGACCCCCGTGTCCATCACATCACATAGCATCTTATTCGCTGCCATGTGCTGGGGCAGCAGAGCGAAGGCCCCAGACGGCAACAGGATTAACAAACATCAGGAAAGATCGCTCCATCCTGGGTGCAGAGTTGGATTCATGGGAGGTGGTCTTGGAGGAGAGGATGCTCCTCAAACTGCAGAGCATCTTGGACAATACAGCCCACCCCATGACACACTGGTCAACCTGAGGAGTACTTTCAGTAACAGACTGGTTCCACCAAGAGGTCATCAAACACAGGAAACACCCACACCCTCCTTCAGAGGCACTAGAGATTCCATGCCCATAAAATGCATGCAACCTGACCACTGGACCCCCTGCTGCTTTTGAAATACGTTCCAGTGTATTTCGAACTGTCCAAGGGAGAAGATATCCGGAGCAGCAACTGATTTTATTTTAATGAGATTCACACTTTAATCTGCCAGCCATGTATGTGATAAGATTTCAGAGTTCTAGTCCAATGCAAATTGACCCAGACAGTGGATAAATGCTGACAGTACAGTCTGCTCAAAAGAAACTGCCAACAACAACCAGACATGGAAATAAATTGAGCATCAGGTGGTACACATTACATAATTCATTAGTGAGACGAGATCTAAATATGGAATCTAGGCAGGCTGACATTTACAATTCACTTAAATAAGTATTGCATTGGCATACACTTTTAATGCAACAAGCAATTATTTCGTTAAAATATTCATTATCGATCAAACCTTACCAACAAACCATGCAAGTAACAGGTCTTAAGAAATTACTTCAAGAAGGGAGATAGAGTGCCAAGAAGTCCATTAATGCAGGAGCAGTTAAAATAGGCTCTGTGGGAAAGGCAACAGTTACGAGGGTTAAAATGTTGGGAGGTTTGGAAGATATTGCAGTGGTATGGTGGAGTGGCCAAGAGGGATTTGAAGAATAGCAAATTTAATCAAGACTATGCTGGACGGGGAACCAATTAGAAAGATAGACAAACAGACCTTGGTTATATAAACGGTTTTTAGATAAAGTCAAGATTATTGAAAGTGGAAGATTGAAGAATGAGAAAAGGTATTGAAATTGTCCAGTGCTGAAGAAACCGATACAGTTGATGTTCCAGGGAGGGGGATAATACTGATATTGGTGCGGATACAAACTCAGGAGCTCATCCAGGTCAAATGGATGCAGTGTACATTGGCCATTAAATTGCACTGTTTCCGGGAAAATGACGAAATATGGTTATTAAAACCTGATTGTTTTGTGATTAAAGAGAATGCTGCTTTTGTTTCTCAGTATTGTAAGATTGAAAATCACATCAAAAATACATTTTCTGTTGTATCTTGGCCGATATCATTGTGGGCAGTTTTTAACCAGGAAAATAATTCATTCAGTACCGCGTTTCAAGGCCACTGTGGTAGATTATTTTCATTTGACCTGGATGAGCTCCTGAGTCACAGATGGAGGTAATGGAGGCAGTGTAGTGACAGGTGTTGGATCTCCAATGGTTGCAAGGGAAAGTGCTTGATGAGGAAAGGTACAAGTGAACCAAGGAGTCACAGAGAGAGTAGTCTCTGCAGAAAACAAGAGCTGTGGGTAGACAATAGACAATAAACAATAGGTGCAGGAGTGGGCCATTCGGCTCTTCGAGCCAGCACCACTATTCACTGTGATCATGGCTGATCATCCACATTCAGTACCCCATTCCTGCCATCTCACCATATCCCTTGACTCTGCTATCTTTAAGAGCTCTATCTAACTCTCTCATGAAAACATCCAGAGAATTGGCCTCCACTGCCTTCTGGGGGCAGAGAATTCCACAGATTCACAACTCTCTGGGTGAAAACGTTTTTCCCCATCTCCGTTCTAAATGGCCTAAACATTCTGGACTCCCCCAACATCGGGAACATGTTTCCTGCCTCTAGTTTGTCCAATCCCTTAATAATCTTATATGTTTCAATAAGATCCCCTCTTATTCTTCTAAATTCCAGAGTATACAAGCTCAGCCACTCCATTTTATCAATAAAGGATCTATCTATCTATCTATCTATCTATCTATCTATCTATCTATCTATCTATCTATCTATCTATCTATCTATCTATCTATCTATCTATCTATCTATCTATCTATCTGTCTGTCCCGCCATCCTGGGAATTAATCTCTTGAACCTACGCTGCACTCTCACAATAGCAAGAATGTCCTTCCTCACATTTGGAGACCAAAATTACACACAATACTCCAGGTGTGGTCTCACTAGGGTCCTGTACATCTGCAGAAGGACATCTTTGCTCCTGTGCTCAACTCCTCTTGTTATGAAGGCCAACATGCCATTAGCTTTCTTCACTGCACAAGTGTTATACAGGTGCACAACCTTTTATCCGAAAGCCTTGGGACCAGACACTTGTCGGATTTCGGACATTTTCGGATTTCAGAATGGAAGATTTTTAGCGTAGATTAGGTAGGTAGCGCGGGCGACTTGAAAAGTCTGGAGCTGCTGCCTCCTCCCGGGTGACCGGGAGACTCATTGCATAAATGTTAGTCAGTTAGTTTGGAGGGATTTTATGTGGTGGTGGTGGTGAAGTCGGGGTGAAGGGGAAAAACTTTAATTCTTAGTCCCCTACCCCCCTGGTCCTCGACTCCCAACCTCCCGCGGAGCTGGGGGCTCCGTCCGGAAGTGGCGGGCTGGGCCGGTTGGAGCTCCGCACCCCGGCAACTCTACCCCTGGCTGCGAGGCGCTCCAAATCCAGCGACGCTCCGTTTTTGCTTTTAGGTGTGTTTCGGCGGCCACAGCGCTCCGGAGCTTGCCGCACGGCCCTTCGGGGTAAGGCACCTTTTGCCCGCATCCCCCGCTTTGGTATCTACGCTGAGCGCTAGCGATGCCGCCGACTCCCGACATTCGCGGAGCTGGGGCGTCCTGGGCCGCGGGCCGCGCGGGATTTGGAGCGCTCTCGCAGCCATGGTGGGTAGAGTTGCCGGGTCGAGGGGAGGCACAACCTGCAGTGGCCCGCCCGCTGGCCCCACCGGCCACAGCGCTGCGGAGCGGCACTACTGCACGGCGACCCGGTAAGGCATTGACCGCTCCCTGCCTCTCCGACCAGGTAGGGGACTAAGAATTAAAGTTTACCCCTTCACCCCCCTTCACATAAAAGCCCTCCAAACTAACTGACTAACATTTAAGCAATGATTTACAGATGTTTAAGCGTCTCCCGGTCTCCAGGGAGGAGGCAGCCGCTACAGTAGTACAGACCTGGGTTGACCGTGGGTCGTTTTGGGTCAAGTTTGGCGCCAAACGCGAGCTTTGGTGCGCAGACGACATCTGGAAAAAATGGCCGGTTTTCGGAGCTTTTCGGTTTCTGGAACACCGGATAAAAGGTTGTGCACCTGTATTTGAAGGCTTGTGAGGTGAAAGGCAGAACTGAGGAATTCTCCCTCTTCTGTCTGAAGAGGGGTGGGAGAAGAAGGGGAAATGTGAACTGCAAGAAGAGAGCCACATATGGGTTCCATCCACAACTGCAATCAATCTATCAATCAATGATACTTTATTGCCACATGTACAATTGCCATTACTACAGTGAAATTCATAGTTTTGCACAAAATACACAATTACGCAAAGAGTCGCCAATCTGACGCCGACAAGTTACAAAGTACTTATTATAGTCCTGATGGTCCCTCCTTGATCTCAGTGCCTGAAAATCCCTCCCCAGCCGGGTCCCTCTTTGCTTCTCGGTGGCACATCCCCCCCCCCAACCCCAGGCCCTCCCTCCGCACTCCCCACGGGTCCCTCCTTGCAGTTCGGAAGTGTCCGGAAGTGGCGGCGCTGGGAACTAGTGCTGCGGCTCGCCTGCAGTCCATTTGTCTTTTACTTTTTGTGTGTGATTTTTTTTTTCGTTTTGTCTAGTTATGTTTTTGGTTTTTAGGCAACAATTTTATGTGGGGAGGGGGTGGGGTGGGGGGGAAAAACAGGGGGGCTGCTGTCATCTCCCTTCGGGGGAATACGACCTTTTTGTCGTAACCCCCTTCTTTGCCTCCGTCTACGCTGAGGCCTAGCGGAGCCGGCGACCTCGGGACTCTGGGGGCAGCTGACAGGACTCGTCCTGGGCGGTGGGCCCGCTCCCGGCCCAGCCCGGGATGGAACGGTGCTCCCGTGAGAGCGGCATGGTGAGGGGCTGGAGTGGCCCAGCCCGAGGGAGGAACGGCACTCACCCCGCTGGAGTGGCCCAGCCCGAGGGAGGAACGGGCTATCCCGCTGGAGCCTGGCCCAGTCACCCCCCGAGCCAAATGTTGCAAACGGCACTCCCGCTGGAGTGGCCCAGCCCGACTCCCGCTGGAGTGGCCCAGCCCGAGGGTGAAACGGTACTCACGTGAGGGCGATCCGGTCCGGGGGCTGGGACGGTGCTCCAGTGGCTGGGACGACGTTCTGGCGGCGGTGTCCAGAGTCCTGGGTTCAGCCGCGGGCCGGCGGCTGCGTGTGCTGGACTGGAGGTGCGGCGGCTTCGACCACCCCGGGCCGCAGTGTTTGAACCGGCCCGTTCGCGGGGTTCGGTGAGCTGCGGGACTGTTTGTACCATCGCCCGGTGGGGAATTGCCTCAGCGCAGAGGGAGAAGAGGGAAGAGACTGCAGCCCTAAGATTTTTGCCTCCACCACAGTGAGGAGGTGTTTGGAGGACTCACTGTGGTGGATGTTAATTTGTGTTTATTGTTGTTTATTATTGTATCATTGTATGTATGACTGCAGGCACAAAATTTCGTTCAGACCGTAAGGTCTGAATGACAATAAAGGAAATTCAATTCAATTCAGTTGAGAAAACTACATTTTCCTGAAGAAAGAGGACTATTCAGAAGCCCTAGAGTGGAAAGCCTGATCTCAAGAGCAAATATCTCAAGAGCAGAATCTGTCAGAAATAAATGGTATCATAGCAGGAGACAGGGTGGGAGGAGGTTAGTCAAGGTAGCTGTGGAGTTACGTAAGAGATTTGCTTTACTTAGAGGATGCATTTGACATGGCAGCCAACAGAAGGCTGCTGGATAAGCACAGTGTCAGGGTTGCTGCATTGAAAGGCCCGTCAGGTGAAGGAGAGCCAGGGACCCCAGCACTAGTCCTCTCTAGGCTTTCCCCAGTACCCATTCTTATGAAGTATAAAGGTGATGGCCAATCCCACTAAAACCCCTGTGGATTGAACCACGAAGCAATAATTGATGTCCAAGGTAGACAAAAATGCTGGAGAAACTCAGCGGGTGCAGCAGCATCTTTGAAGCGAAGGAAATAGGCAATGTTTCGGGCCAAAACCCTTCTTCAGACTGATAAGGGTGGGGGGAGGTGGGGAGAAGAAAGAAAAAGGAAGAAGAGGAGCCCGAGGGCTGAGGGAGAGTTAGGAAGGGGAGGAGACAGCAAGGGTTAACAGAATTGTGACAATTCAATGTTCATGCCACCAGGATGCAGACTCCACAAGC
Source organism: Leucoraja erinaceus (assembly GCF_028641065.1). Classification (NCBI taxonomy): domain Eukaryota; kingdom Metazoa; phylum Chordata; class Chondrichthyes; order Rajiformes; family Rajidae; genus Leucoraja; species Leucoraja erinaceus. The sequence goes on along the minus strand of NC_073378.1, from coordinate 46,492,124 downwards.
GGAATATGAGCTGCTGTTCCTCCAATTTCCGGTGTTGCTCACTCTGGCCGTGGAGGAGACCCAGGACAGAGAGGTCAGATACAGAATGGGAGGGGAGTTCAAGTGCTGAGCCACCGGGAGGTCAGGTTGGTTAGTGCGGACCGAGCGGAGGTGTTCGGCAAAACGATCACCAAGCCTACACTTGGTCTCACCGATATAGATCAGCTGACATCTATGTCCAATGTTACAGCCTGCATTGCAAGCTAATAGTCACCCCAAAGGCCAAATGTTGCAAAAATCTGATACAATGCCTTTCATCAGTATTCCCAGCTTACCATCATCTTTAAGAGGTACAGGTTGGCCAAGTACTGCCAACCCTAAGCATTGACTATCCATGCCTTCTAGAGATGCTGCCTGATCCACAGAGTTAATCTAGCGCTGTGTTTTGTTCAAGATTCCCGTATCTGCAGTTCCGTGTTTTGCTCCTTAAGAAGTTAACATGAGCTGGTGTTAGCTGCCCATGATGTTGTCTCTCCATCCAGCCAAAGAATAGCATGCCTAATGTTGATTGGATGCTCTAACCAGTAGAGGTAGCTTGGTGTGCTAACTGCATAATGGGGCTGTCCCACTGCGGCGACCTAATTGGCAAGTTTAGAAGAGTTTAGGAGAGTTTGAAAAAGTGTCACGTTGATGACCTCCTTCAACTATATTGAAGACCTCCTTCGACCTCCTTCGACTATGTTGAAGACTAGCTTCAACTAGCTTTGACTAGCTTCGGGATAAATTGGACACCAAATAGTGGATAGTGAAGACGACCTCGTTCGATCTCCTTCGACCTCCCTTCGACTATGTTGAAGATTATCTACAACTACCTTCGACTACCTTCGACTACCCTCGATTACCTACGAAAAACATGCCGACCTACTACGGCCTACTTCGACAAAACCTACAAGTAAAAAAAAAAATTGATTTTTTTTCCCATGACCTTTTTTTATTCGCGGTCATTTTTCAGCATGTTGAAAAATACGCCGTGACCTAGCTAAGGCCTCGAATGCACAGGGACCACTCTCGAGCATGAAGGAGAGTTACAAAAACCTCCTAGGACTTTGTGTCGACCTTGCTGTGAGTATGAGACCTTTTAACAATATACAGATGCTGATTAATCACACATCTCCATTGAACAGTATAGTGGCATAGTGTTAGATTTCCTACCTTACAGCGCCAGTGCCCCGGGACCAGTCCTGACCACGGGTATTGTCTGTACGGAGTTTGTACGTTCTCCCTGAGACCACATGGGTTTTCTCCCGGTGTTTCAGTTTCTTCCTCCATTCCAAAGACGTGCAAGTTTGTTGGTTAATTAGCTTCTGTAAATTGCCCCTAGTGTGTACTGGACCCATAGAACTAGTGTAAGGGTGATCGTTGATCAGCGCAGACTCGGTGGGTCAAAGGGCCTGTTTTCACACTGTATCTCTAAACTAAATCAGCACACCAGTTTTTGGCAGCAGTTCAACTCTTCCTTTCAGTCTTCTGTGCACCACTTAAACTTACTGCTTCTTCCAACAGTAGCGACAGGGTAGGAACAGATCCAGAGGTTGGCAGTTCAATGCCATGGTCAGATTTTAGATACGTATTCAGGTGGATACAAAAGCAGCCAGTGTCGGTGGGAAGGCCAGAGCCTCCTCGAAGTTGCCTCATTTACTTTCAGAGATGGCTCTGGTGGGCAAGAGATCAGTTGCAGGGAAGCAGTGCAATTCAGCATTAATGTTGTACATCGGATTTACTGGTTTGCTTTCTATTCCATTAGGAATAGTTTATCATTCATTTATCCAATACTTAATAGCAGAATAAACTTTAATCAAGTGGTTCTACTCAACTCAAGCAATTTTTTAAGCTGCAATATCATGTATTGGATTGGATTGGATTCCTTTATTGCCATTCAGACCTTTCGGTCTGAACGAAATTTTGTTGCCTGCAGTCATACATATAATAATAAATAACAAAACATACAATAAACACAAATTAACATCCACCACAGTGAGTTCACCAGACACCTCCTCACTGTGATGGAGGCAAAAGTCTTAAAGTCTCTGTCTCTTATCTCCGCGCTGAGGCGATCCAGGCTTCCGATGTTGTGACCCCGCCGGATGATGGTGAGCAAGTCCCGCGGCTCAACCGAGCTCCGCGAACGGGTCAGTTCAAGTTCCGTGGCCCGGGGTGGTTGAAGCTGCCGAAGCTGCCACCCTCCAGTCCAGCAAACGCAGCTGTAGTTGCGGGAGCTCCGGAAAAACAGGTCACCAACCTGTAACCTGCAAGCTCCCGACGATGTCGTCCACTGGCCCGCGGCCGAGCCCCGAATTCAGGTAGCCGCCGCCAGAACGCCGCCACAGCTCAGAAGACTCAAAGCCGGGCCACCGCCACCAGAACGCCGCCACAGCTTCTAATTCGGCCAGCCTCGCGTTGGTAAGTCCTGGCTGGCTCTGCTTCTGGAGCCTCAAGGTCGGTCACAGTTGGAGGCCGCCAGCTCCGCCATTAGGCCTCAGCGCAGACGGAGGCAGAGAAGGGGGATACGAAAAAAAGAGTTGCATTCCCCCGAAGGAAGAGACAAAAAAAAAATGTATCACCCCCCCCCCACACATAAACACAACCTAATAAACTAAAATTTAACTAGAACAAGAGAAAAGAAAACAACAAAAAAAAGTAAAAACAGATGGACTGCAGGCGAGCCGCAGCTGTCGCCAGCGCTGCTACTTCCGGATGTATTTGATGCATGGCACAGGCAGTGCTTTGCTCCCTGCTCTTACAAACATTGCCATACATCATCAAATGTACTTCAGGGTCACTGCTCATGCAGTCGACCAGTCGGTGCAGAGAGTAGCTTTGAATGTTTGGCTCTTCGTTACGTTACGTTACGTTACGTGAGTTGCGAGAGTGTTTTGTTTCGTTTTAAGTACATCGGGTATCAATTGACGGTTAATTGATGCTGTATAGTTCAGTACTTTCGTGATGTGTTTGTGCGGGCGCTGCCACTACCTCACACACACACACACCGGACCAATGAGCTAACATTAATTAGCCAGCTAGCTTCTTGCGTTCACTGCTCCAAAGTATGGACTTCATATGGACACTATGGACTCTTATGCTTCTACTGTTCGTCTTGGATTATCTGCCCACTGCATCATATGGATATGCTCTTCTGGACAACCAACGGATTACTTACTGCAGGGACTTTTTACTTCAGCTGCAATTGCACTCTCACCAAGCCCCTGCCATAGACAAGTTGCCGGAGGAGCTACAATGTCTCCCAACCTACCGGACAGCCCCTGCCATAGAAAGAAGTAATGAAATGGAAGAAGAAGGGTGGAATTAAAGAGCTACAAGAAAGTAAGCACCGTGCACTTCCCTCAGTGATCCTTGCTAATGTGCGCTCATTGCGTAACAAGATGATCAACTGCAATAACGTTTTTCACATGTATGAATACCGGACTGCTTCCATTCTTGCTTTCACTGAAACATGGCTGACTGGGAGTGACAACAGTGACAGCATGCACATGGATGGCTTTGGGTCTCCTGTAAGGTTAGACCGTGATACTGAACTGACTGGCAAGCACCATGGCGGTGGTGTCTGCCTCTACATCAATCCACGCTGGTGCAAAACAGTTGTTGTCAGAGAAGAACTGTGCAACCCTGACATTGAACTCTTGGCTGTCTCCCTGCGTCCCTTCTACCATCCCAGGGAATTCCCACAACTGTTTTTCATTCTGGTTTATATCCACCCCAGAGCAAATGCATCCACTGCTACGGAACATATAAGAAATATGCTCGACAGACTCGAACTGATATCTCCGGACGCCCCCAAATTCATCATGGGTGACTTCAATCACTGTTCAATTGACAAGTCACTTAAAGGATTCTACCACTATGTCAACTGTACCACCCGTCTAGGGAAAACACTGGACAAATGCTATGGATCAGTCCCAGACACCTACAGAGCCGTCTCCCTCCCTCCCCTAGGCTCTGCTGACCACAGCAGCATACTGCTCGTTCCTGCCTACACACCTGTGGTAAAGAGAACAGAGAAAGTCATCAAGGACATCAAGCAGTGGACACCGGACAGTATTGACAGGCTTCAAGGGTGTTTTGAAACCACAGACTGGAATACCCTCACATCCTCCTCCACCAACATCAGTGAGCAAGCGGATATTGTCTCAGCATACATCATTTTCTGTGTAGACACTATTATCCCCTCCAAGAAAGTCACAATCTTCCCTAACAATAAACCCTTGGTGACTAAAGATCTAAAAAACATACTGAATAAGAAAAAGAGAACATTTTTTACCGGTTCTGAAGCTGAGAAGAAGGAGGTAAACAGAGAGGTCAAGCGGGCCATAAAAATTGCCAAGCTGAAATACAAGAACAAAGTGGAGCAGACCTTTGGAAAAGGGAACCTCCGTGCGGCTTGGCAGGGCCTCAAGAACATGGCAGCAGTGAAGTCTGTCTCTACCAGCCGCAAGCCCATTCAGGTAGCAGGAAGCAGCTTCACTTCACTCCCGAATGATCTCAACTCCTTCTACACCAGATTTGAAAAGGACAATAGCACCCAGCTAGAATCAATCGTCTCCATACTCAGACCTGATGACTCCGGCCTCAACATCAACACATCAGAGGTGGTGAGAGCCCTCAAAAAGACTGAAAAGAACACAGCTCCAGGGCCAGACAACATCTGCGGGCGGACCCTATGGCACTGTGCTGAGCAGCTGGGAGGTGTGTTCCAGCATCTGTTCCAGGGCTCTTTGACCAGCAGCACAGTCCCCGCGATGTGGAAAAACTCAACAGTGATTCCCATCCCAAAGAAGGGCACCACCAAGGTCCTGAATGACCTTAGACTGGTGGCTCTCACCTCCCTGATCATGAAGGCCATGGAGAGGATCATCAAGGAGCACATCACCAAGGCAACTGGCTCGATGATGGATCCATTGCAGTTTGCTTACCAGGCTGGCAGGGGTGTCGATGACGCAAAAATATTCATCTTAAACACCATCCATAAGCATCTGGAAATCCCCAAGGCCACAGCCAGACTTCTGTTTGCAGACTTCTCATCAGCATTCAACACCATGCAGCCACATATTTTGGCTGAGAAGCTCATCACCCGCTTCCACCTCAACCACCAACTCACTCTGTGGATTATAGACTTCCTCACCAACAGATCACAGAGGGTGTTGGTGAACCACACCTTGTCCGACACCCTCTTCACCTTCACTGGCTCTCCACAAGACTGTGTCCTCTCCCCACTTCTCTTCATTCTCTACACTGATGACTGCAGATCCACCCAGCCAAACTGCCACTTTGTAAAATTTGCTGATGACACAGTCTTCCTGTCTCTTCTTCCCAGCCACACACAACATCACAGCTCAGCCCTGCAGGACTTTATAGTATGGTGTGAAAAGTCTTGTCTTGAGCTAAATATAAGCAAAACCAAGGACATGATTGTGACTTTTTCCCCCCCAACAGAGACAGATGGCTGAGGCAGTCACCACTATCATCCAGCAGGAGCCAGTGCAGATAGTGGAGGTATACAAATACCTGGGAACAGCCTTCGACAACCTGCTAAGGTTTTCCTCTAACATAGAGGAAATCCTTAAAAAGTGCCATCAGAGACAGTACCTACTCAGGAAGCTGAAGTCATTTGGGATTAACAAAGACATTCTCACTACATTCTACTACGCATTCATTGAAAATGTAATAACCTTCTCTTTCACTAGCTGGTTCCACTCCATCACCCTGCAAAACAGAAACCGCCTGTTGAATGTGGTCAAGGTCTGCTCAAAAATCATTGAGCAGCCCATCCGAACTCTCACTGCCCTATGCGACCAACAGTCTGTAAAGTTAACACGCAGGATTCTTCAGGACCCCTCTCACATCCTGTTTCCTGAGTTTGAGTGGCTCCCCTCAGGACGCAGACTCCGCTGTCCGGGTTGCCGGACACAGAGGAGGAAGGCAACCTTCATCCCCAGGGCTGTCCAGCTTTTTAATGCTGATCACTGACTCATGAACATATGAAATGAAATAACCTTCTATATGCACTTTTTAATTGAAGCAGGAAGCAATTTAAAAATTATTACAATGTGTTGAATGTTGATGTGCGGTGTGTGTTGTGTGATTGTGCAGTGTGTCTGTGAAATGCGTGTGCTGGTTGATTGTGCAGTATGCGTGCTGCTTATGTTTGTTGATTGTGTCCCTTTTTAAAAAGCTACTGTAATGCGCCCTTTTAAATTGCCCCTCGGGGACGAATAAAATGCTTTGAATTGAATTGAATTGAAATGGGGTTACATGTTAACAATGTACCAAATGTCAAACTAGCATAAACTCTCAACTAAAAATTCAATTGCAAGCTTTATTTGTTAATTGCATGCTAGGACATCAATCTCTAGAACAGTACAGAACAGCTCAAGAACAGACCTGGCGATCCACAATGTCTGTGCCGAACATAATGCCAAATTCATAAGATCATAAGTGATAGGAGCAGAATTAGGCCATTCGGACCATCAAGTCTACTCCACCAATCAATCATGACTGATCTATCTCTCCCTCATAACCCCTTTCTCATGCCTTCTCCCCATAACCTCTTACACCTATACTAATTAAACTAATCCCCCCTGCCTGCAATTGATCCATATCTCTCCACATCCATATGCCTATCTAAAAGTCTCTTAAACGCTGACAAACCATCCATCTCCAAGGAAAGAGGGTCTCATTAAAATCCAGCAGCCAGGCCTAACACCCATGGCACCTGCACACATGGAGGCTTTGTGTTATACTCGCTGATTATTACTATCCAATTGCGTGAAAATTAAATGTTAGCCACAGAATAAGCAATAGCCAGTTACAGCTCAGACTAGTTTTTATGCTCTCTTTTATACTGATGTTTCCCTAACTGGTTGTTAAATGTATTTCTGCATTGTATTCATTTCCTAAGGAGAGTGCTGTTCTCTTTGCTTTGTGTACCACAGTCATAATTATCTCCCTTCCGTGATGGGGGATTAGAGCTTCTCTATTTTTGGCAGCGGTTGCACAGCCATCTCATCAAAAAGGGTGGCATTTTATGAACAGGCCTGCTGCTTAACACAGTGTTGGCTTGCAGAGAGTCAGATTAATGTAGCCATTAATTCTTCCTCTTTGGCATCAAGACAAAACAGTGCTAATTTAACAAATGCACTCTCTGGTCTTTCCTAGTAATTCACAGGCATCTAACTGTAATCTCCACTCACTCTCTTGCAAAGGCTCACCATAATCTCAAACTGCACAAAACCCGATCAATGGCTTGCAGCTGCAGTACAATTCACCATGTCCTCCTGAATGTACCACAGAGACCCCATTCATCCCACTGAAACATTAACCCCTTCCCTTTTTCTACAGATACTGCCTGATCTTTCCTGCATTTACCTTTTCTAGGGACCACAATGCCTATTCCCAGAGGAACATCAAGTATGAGCCAGCCAGATAATAAGGAATTTGTCTGTCAAACCCAGGATCGGGGCTCGTCTGATGCTGCACTAACCATAATGGGCCCCCGAAGAAATCAACTTTGTAAAACTATACAAATCAACTGTGGATGTCTCTCCAGAAATAGCAACATGACTTGGCCAGCATTGACATGGATAGTCCAAACCTCATTAAACTTCAGCACTTTGACCCATTTCTGATCTGCCTCATTGTTCAAGATTTGACAATCCCCTGAAATCTACAGGAGATTACAGAAATAACTCTTCAGATTCATTTAATATGGACAGACCTTGGACAGACCTTTGCCAGAGCAACTAAATTGTCAGAATTATATTTCAAGAATACAGTGAGACCCTGCATTTTAATGCTGCAGCCACTTAAAGTACATCCTTCCTTTGCATTTGGATCAGGGGATTAGCAAGGGTTCTTTGTGTTTTATTTCATTTCTTAATTCATTTGCGGCAAGGCCCTTGCTTTGAAATACAGCAAGCAGGTTGTAAACTGTGTCTGCTCACTACAATACAACAGATTTCTACCCAAGAAAATAGGCATGTTATTTACCATTGACTTTTCTCTGCTTTCTAGAGGAATTTACATCACCCTAATTATTTTAAATGTAGAAATAGAATAGCAATTGTAAGTCAGTAATTTTTTCTTCAAGAGATTAATTGGAGAAAAATTTAAATCATCCAAAATGAAAAAGGTCATGGAAATCACTCCAAGGAGCCCATTATTTATGTTGAAAAGTTCTTGAGGTTTGTTATTTTAGTTTGCCTTTTTGTTTTAGAAACATAGAAACATAGCAAATAGGCGCAGGAGGAGGCCATTTGGCCCTTCGAGCCAGCACCGCCAATAATTGTGATCAAGGCTGATCGTCCCCTATCAATAACTCGTGCCTGCCTTCTCCCCATATCCCCTGATTCCACTACCCCTAGAACTCTAGCTAACTCTCTCTTAAATCCATCCTGTGACTTGGTCTCCACTGCCCTGTGTGGCAGGGAATTCCATAAATTCACAACTCTCTGGGTGAAAAAGTTTTTTTTCTCATCTCAGTCTTAAATGACCTCCCCTTTATTCTGAGACTGTGGCCCCTGGTTCTGGACTCATCCAACATTGGGAACATTTTTTCTGCATCTAGCTTGTCCAGTCCTTTTATAACTTTATATGTTTCTATAAGATCCCCCCTCATCGTTCTAAACTCCAGTGAATACAAGCCTAGTCTTTTCAATCTTTCCTCATATGACAGTCCCGTCATCCCAGGGATCAATCTCGTGAACCTACGCTGCACTGCCTCAATCACAAGGATGTCCTTCCTCAAATTAGGAGACCAAAACTGTACACAATACTCCAGATGTGGTCTCATCAGAGCCCTATACAACTGCAGAAGAACCTCTTTACTCCAATACTAAAATCCTCTTGTTATGAAGGCCAATATTCCATTAGCTTTCTTCACTGCCTGCTGTACCTGTAAGCCAACTTTCAGTGACCGGTGTACAAGGATGCCCAGGTCTCGCTGCACCTCCCCCTTACCTAACCTAACCCCATTGAGATAATAATCTGCCCTCTAGTTTTTGCCGCAAAAGTGGATAATCTCACATTTATCTATATTTTACTGCATCAGCCACGCATCTGCCCGCTCACTCAACCTGTCCAGGTCACCCTGCAACCTCCTAACATCCTCATCACAGTTCACACCGCCACCCAGCTTTGTGTCATCCGCAAACTTGCCAGTGTTGCTCCTAATGCCCTCTTCCAAATCATTAATATATATGGTAAACAGTTGCGGCCCCAACACCGAGCCTTGCGGCACTCCACTCGCCACTGCCTGCCATTCTGAAAAGGACCCGTTCACTCCTACTGTTTGCTTCCGGTCTGCCAATCTTTGAAATTTTCTCAAAAATATTAAAAACAAAACTGGACCCCCATTCGGAACTGATTATTTTCGGAACAGCAGAAGCCTGCCCTGAGCTATCAATATTTCAAAGACATTTCCTTAATTATGGCCTGATAATGGCGAGAAAACTTATACTTACAGTTTGGAAAAATACATCTGCCCCTACTCTTAAAATGTGGATATCAAACATGTCTGAGACGCCACATCTTGAAAATATGAGACTTGTCTTAGCATTATATGGTTATATGGAAAATCAGAGCAATTTTTGAAGATATGGATTCCATTCATTGATTCATTACAAGGATAGTATGGTGCAACATAACTTCTGGGTGGGGAGAGAAATGAAGCAGGTATATCAACACTTTTTTTTTCCCTTTTTGTCTTTTTATTTCTTTACGTTTTTCCTATTTCTTTTACTTACTCACTCTTCGACTACACTCATTTGGTAGTTTAGGGATTCTATTCCTACACATTCACGTTCTCTTTTCATTTTCTTTGTTTCTTGCTCTTTCTCTCTTTTTCTATTTCACCTTTGCTAAAATTAAAATTGAAGCTGTACAATAAATGTATTATGTCATATGCCGCGGTTTATACTTTTGTACACTGTTTCTAATACAAATATAAATAAAATAATCAAAATCGTTGCCCCCTGCACCAGTGTCTCAGCCACACATTCAGGTCCCGTATCTCCCTGTTCCTGCTCTCGCCTGGAGGTCCTGCTTTTCAGCATTTTTCCGAGCTCTCTAAAGTCAAGCTTCAGAATATTCATCCCCTTCTTTCCGACATCGTTTGTGCCGACATGCACTACCCCTTCGGCTGTTCACCTTCGCCCTTGATGATTTTCTGCACTCTGTCCATGACATCCTGGATCTTGGCACCAGGAAGGCGCACACCATCCTTGAATCCCATCTGTTCTTCCAGAAACCCCAGGTGTTTCCGTCTATTAAATATCGATGGATGATTCATTCTGTGTGGTTGTTAATGTTAAATCGTAATGCCCCACTGCACCATTCTGAAGATTTAACTCCACCTGAAGATACATTGAAATGAAATGGCCGATCAGTGGCCGGTGGTCTACAGAGGTTTGTAGTTTCTGGCTTAACTCATACAAAGTCCACCAGGGGAATGCAAACTCAAGGATAGTTCGAGCGTGACCAATGAGGTAGTTAATAGTTCAGAACTGCCTCGCTGGTTGTGGTAGGATGATTTAGTTGCCTTATAATAGCTGGGAAGAAACTGTCCCTGAATCTTGAGGTGTGCATTTTCACACTTCTGGAGTTATGGATCCAAATGTAATGGCAGTCTTTCACCAGTACCACAAACCTCCTGAGAAATAGGTCAGCCTGCATGTGCCCGGTGGTCTACAGAGGTTTGTAGTTTCTGGCTTAACTCATACAAAGTCCACCAGGGGAATGCAAACTTCTGCAGAACTTCCAGCACTTAGGCTATGAAGTCTGTCTGCTGAATCTGCGCCAGTTTAACCTGGCAAGAGTCCAACAAGTTCATTCATTTCAGTGAAAAGAAATAGCTGAAGAGAGAAGCACAAGTAAAGTAATTGCTCTTTTTATTATAAATTCAAAATAATTAATATAGTTAATTGTTAATTGCCTACCTCTTATTCTCACTTTAAGAATAAGAGGTAGGCAATTAACAATTAACTATATTAATTATTTTGAATTGTTTACTAGTGATCTTAAGTTTTAACTTTATTTTCAATGTAACCATTTTAATGGCCAATAGTGTGTTAATAGTTTTTGATGTGTTTTGAATGTTTGAGAAAGTCAAAAAGACCTTTGGTCATAGAGACCTGTGGTAGCTGGCAAGCCCAGACTAGGGTTTCACCTGCCCTCGAAGTAATGCGGGGGTTGGAGCTTATTAGAAAGAAAATCGGCAGATGTAGTTTAGTCTAGTTTAGAAATACAGCGTGGAAACAAGCTGCAATAAGAATCTTGCCCGAACAGTCTGTGATCCATAGCGCTGTGGCCAGTAGCGCTATATTTGAAGCCCATAGTGCTGTGGCCGGCATCACTATATTTAGAAACAATAGCGCTGCAGCTGACAACTTTTTGTTTAAAGCCCCACGCGCTAAACCGACAGCGCTCTGTTTAAAACTTTGCATGCCAAGCCAGTAGCGCTTGTCTTGCCTAACAAACCAGATCAATTTTCCAAAATATGGTCACCTGTTATTGAATTTCTCCAACTACATAATGGTTGAACCCAAACTCAAAACCACGCTAGGGTCGGGTGAGCGGGCATATGAAAGGGTAGTGGGATATATCTCCGCTTCTTTCACTTTTTCGTTAGTTCTGGGTTTTTTCTATTTTCTTTCTCATGTCTTTCTCGAAATTCTTTCTTTTCTTTCTTTCCCTTTTTTCCTTTTTCCTTTTTTCCGATTTAGTTATTAGTTTATAAAATGTTTAAATTGGTGCAGTACGAAAATTGTATAACTCTTATGTCGAATACTTTCTCTTTGTACAATTGCTTCTAATTCCATACAATCAGCACCCATTGTCAGGGTCAAACCCAGGTCTCTGGCGCTGTAAGGCAGCAACTCTATTGCTGCACCACAATGTCACCCTTTACAAAACAATGCTGATTTACAAAAAAGATTCAGCAGTTTAGGCAGCATCTCTGGAGAACATGGATGGGTGATGTTTCACATCAGAACTCTGCTTCAGACAGGGGCTTATTAACATAGAAAATAGGTGCAGTAGAAGGCCATTCAGCCCTTTGAGCCAGCACCACCATTCAATATGATCATGGCTGATCATCCTAAATCAGTACCCCATTCCTGCTTTCTCCACATATCCCTTGATTCCGTTAGCCCCAAGAGCTATATCTAACTCTCTCTTGAAAACATCCAATGGATTGGTCTCCACTGCCTTCTGTGGCAGAGAATTCCACAGATTCACAACTCTCTGGGTGAAAATGTTTTTCCTCATCTCAGTACTAAATGGCCTACCTCTTATTCTTAAAGTGACCCCTGGTTCTGGACTCCCCCAACATCGGGAACATTTTTCCTGCATCTAGCATAATCCTGCATAATCCCTTAAGAATGTTATATGTTTCTACAAGATCCCCTCACCCTTCTAAATTCCAGTGAATACAAGCCCAGTCGACCCATTCTTTCATGATATGTCAGTCCCACCATCCCAGGAATTAACCTGGTGAACCTATGCTGCACTCCCACACTAGCAAGAATGTCCTTCCAAAACTGCACACAATACTCCAGGTGTGGTCTCACCAGGGACCCGTACAACTGCATCAGGACCTCCTTGTTCCTATACTCAAATCCTCTCTAAATGAAGGCCAACATGCCATATGCTTTCTTCACTGCCTGCTGTAACTGCATGCTTACTTTCAGTGACTGATGTACAATGACAACCAGGTCTCATTGCTCCTCCCCTTTTCCTAATCTGAAACCATTCAGATATTAATCTGTCTTCTTGTTCTTGTCACCAAAGTGGATAACCTCACATTTATCCACATTATACTGCATCTGCCATGCATCTGCCCACTCACCCAACTTATCCAAGTCACCCTGCAGACTCATGGCATCCTCCTCGCCACTCACATTGCCACCCAGTTTTGTGTCATCCGTAAACTTGGAGATGTTACATTTAATTCCTTTGTCTAAATTAATATATATTGTAAATAACCTATCTAGGTTAGTTTAAAGATGCAGCATAGAAACAGGTGCTTCCACCTACCAAATCCACGTTGACTGTCGATCACCGATTTGCACTGGTTGTAAGTCATCCTCCTTTCTCATTCTACACACTCGGGCCAATTTGCAGAGGCCAATTAATCTACATATCTGCAGATCCTTTGGATGTGGGAGGAAACCAGAGCACCTGGAGAAGCCCTTGTGTTGACATTGAGAATGGGCAAACAGACGACACCCGAGGTCAGGATCAAACTCGGATCTGTGTCAGGCAGCAGCTCTACCAGCTGTGCTGCCCATTACATACATGCAGAAAGGCCCTGCACAGGAGGTGTCCAATCACTGCGAGCCAGCATCCCAGCCTGTTCCAGGTACGACCGGATTTTAAGGCGGCTGAGCAGTAAATTCGAGCAGCTTACAGATAACCTGGGTCTGTTACTCTTGCCCCCTTCAGCCTCACCCTGCGGCTGAAACTCTGACCTACATTTTTGTCACTTATTTTCTCAATCCTCCAGAGGCTTCCAGGCCAGCCACCTGCCACAAGTCTGCATTTTAAACAGGCTGGACTTCTCCAAGTGTCGGATGTTAGTCAGACTTAATTTCATGTATAGGGAAGGAACAACTCATGCTGACAACTCAGCTAAAATGCTGCCAGTCATAATCCCCGAGGCGAGTTGCTGTTTGAGCTGAATCTAATAATAGTCCAGAATGAACTCCTGTGGCAAGAACAGCCCACAAATATTCAATGCAAATTTCCTCTGTCTATAAGTTAATGGGAGACCTTAAATCACCCACTGAAAATTCAGGCTTCACAGCCTCAGGATATCCCAAAAGCATGTTCTAATATGGGAAATGTGGCAGGCCGCAGAGCATGGAAGGATCCCACAAACAGCTGTTACGGTAATGCTGTAAGGTGTAAACTTTGGAGCCTGTGTACTGGAGAAAACAGTTTAATTAAAGAAACGTCTCATGAAAGTTACTTTCACTGCATTTTCCTTGTTGCATTTTAATTTTTCCTTGTGCCTAAACGTATTACAGATGCTAATTCTCTGCATTGTTAATCGTTTCGTTAGATGTTTGTCTGTTTATCAGCCTTTCCACCAGATGGACGAATTGATTTTTTTCTCTAAATAGGAAAGATGCAATTTTACAAATATGCATTTCCCATTAGGTTGCTTTAGTAAGAATAGAAAATGTAATTTGGTAGAAGAAAACAATCACTGTTCTAAAATCGTATGCTATAGTTATAAAATGGGCTGCAGATTAAAGATACATTTTCTAGCATTTTATAAATACCAATTTCAAAGACGTTACGCAAAATCCTAAATATCATCTATCAAATTAAAATGCCCATGACAATGACTAATATTTATTGGTGCTCAAGTAAAACTCTAGGGAATTCATTGTCTTTTTTTGAATTGGCAGGAATAATAAGAGCTGCATAAATTGGAAGCAGTCAGCAAAAACTTAGCAACACAAAATGGAAAAAGGAAAGTAACTCTTACAGAATCAAATAATATTATATTACAATTTCAGGTGACTGCAGTTTAAATGCCTTTAATTCATCAAAAATAGCACACAAAACAAACATTCCAAACAATCAATAACTAAATTACAGGTTAAACTTAAAGATCTTACTGTTCCATCACATTTCAAAATGTATCCCTTATCACCCCAAAACATTGATCGCTTCTGGACATGATTTCACTCGGACCAGCAATTTTCCAGTAACCTGGCAGGTGACCATGTTTTATGTATGATCCCGAGCAGTGAGTGCTTGTGGAGGTTTATTACAATACTCCAGCAATGGTTGATCTTGTTCTAAACAGACTTCGAAGGTAGACAAAAGTGCTGGAGAAACTCAGCGGGTGCAGCAGCATCTATGGAGCGAAGGAAATAGGCAACGTTTTGGGACAAAACCCTTCTTCAGACTTCTAAACAGACTTCTTTGCATATGTTGCTTCCAGTAGGAATGTCACCAGGTAAGAACAGGAAAATTAATTGATTTTCATCCCACTTCAGTCTGCCAAGAGTAACAAAATTATTGATACAGAGATAACATTAAAGACCTATCCAATCTTTCATGCCACACTGCAAAGCTCACTAGCCATTGAGAATTAAATCAATCAAGAACTTTCTCCCCGAATTTCATGTAGAAACAAGGAACTGCAGATGCTGGTTGTAGAAACAAGGAACAAGTCTGAAAAACGGTCCTGACCCAAAACGTCACTATTCAATGTTCTTCAGAGATGCTGCTCAGCCTGCAGAGTTGCTCCAGGACTATCTTTTTATCTAAATTTCTTACTTGGAGGGGCGGAAACTAGTTGTTGTCTTGTGTGGTTCACTCTACCTCTATATGTTCATCAGACTCCCTCATGGATTTCTCCAATTCTCAAGTGTGAAGAAGGGTCTCGACCATCACCCATTCTATCCAGAGATGCTGCCTGTCCCGCTGAGTAACTCCAGTATTTTGCGTCTATATCCAGTTTTTATTCCCTCCTCCCCCCATCCTTTGTGCTCAATACTGATTCTCCAAATAGAACCTTGTTTGGCAAGATTGGATCGCCAGCTATGCCAGATATACTTTATGTCATTTTATTCTTGGGTCATGTAGAATATATGATGCTCTGTCACATGAATACTATGCCACTAAAAAAACATTTTACATTTAAATGTATTTTCCCCGTGGCAAATGTCCCAAAACACAACATTTAACATTGGAGGATTTATTGAACATGAAGCTGATAAGTACTTGTAGCAACAATAGCTCAAAGCATACACTGTAGATTTTAAGAGCGATGTGACTAAGTGCAAAAATTAATCGTAAAACAAAATTGCAATGTTAAAGAACATATTGCAATTTAGCAGTTGAAGCGTTGCTGGCCAAGATTGCTTCACATAGAATAAGATTGCTCACAGTGTGGAATAAGCAGCTCACATGGATAATAAAAACATTGCTGGTGGGACTCGGCAAGTCAGGCAGCATCAATGGAGGAAATGGTCAGGTGACATTTTGGGTCATAGCCTTCTTCAGACTGATGGAGTGGGGTAGGGGGGGGGCAGTGGAAACTAGAAAAGAGAGGTGGTGGGGGGGTAGGGGGGTAATGCCTGGCAAATGATAGGTGGATATAGGTGAGGAGAGAGGGGGGGGGATTAGTAGAGGGATGGAGTAAATGAAAGGCTAGAGGCGAAAATGAGACAACAGGGTGTCAGCTAAGGAGGAGTAAAGTGTAAAGCAAGAGGGAGTGATATGGGTGGAGGGGGACAGGGAACAAGGAATGAAGAGATCTTATGGAGGGGAGAGGTGAAGAAAGAAAGGAGCAGGTTGGTGGGAGGAATGTGTAAATGACAAAGGCTAGGGGTGAAAAGGAGACAGACCGGGTCAGATAATTACCAATCACTGCCCCTCATCTGTGTCCACCAATCACTTGCAAGGCTTTACCCCACCCTCGCCTATCTTTTCCAGCTATCTCCAGCCTACTCCATCACTCTGAAGAATGGTCCTGAACCGAACCATTGTCTTAAAGATGGGATAGCAGCACATTTGGAAAGTGGTGAAATCATTGGACAAAGTCAGCATGGATTTATGAAAGGTAAATTATGTCTGACGAATCTTATAGAATTTTTCGAGGATGTAACTAGCAGAATGGATAAGGGAGAACCAGTGGATGTGTTATATCTGGACTTTCAGAAGGCTTTCGACAAGGTCCCAAATAAGAGATTAGTATACAAACTTAAAGCACACGGTATTGGGGGTTCAGTATTGATGTGGATAGAGAACTGACTGGCAAACAGGAAGCAAAGAGTAGGAGTAAACGGGTCCTTTTCACAATGGCAAGCAGTGACTAGTGGGGTACCACAAGGTTCAGTGCTGGGACCCCAGCTATTTACAATATATATTAATGATTTGGACGAGGGAATTGAATGCAACATCTCCACGTTTGCGGATGACACGAAGGTGGGGGGCAGTGTTAGCTGTGAGGAGGATGCTAGGAGGCTGCAAGGTGACTTGGATAGGCTGGGTGAGTGGGAAAATGCATGGCAGATGCAGTATAATGTGGATAAATGTGAGGTTATCCACTTTGGTGGCAAAAACAGGAAAGTAGATTATTATCTGAATGGTGGCCGATTGGGAAAGGGGGAGATGCAACGAGACCTGGGTGTCATGGTACACCAGTCATTAAAAGTAGGCATGCAGGTGCAGCAGGCAGTGAAGAAAGCAAATGGTATGTTAGCATTCATAGCATAGAGGGAGTACAGAGAAGGTTCACCTGACTGATTCCTGGGATGTCAGGACTTTCATATGAAGAAAGACTGGATAGACTTGACTTGTACTCGCTAGAATTTAGAAGATTGAATAGAAACTTACAAAATTCTTAAGGGGTTGGACAGGCTGGATGCAGGAAGATTGTTCCCGATGTTGGGGAAGTCCAGAACAAGGGGTCACAGTTTTCACACAGAGAGTGGTGAATCTCTGGAATTCTCTGCCACAGAAGGTAGTTGAGGCATGTTCATTGGCTATATTTAAGAGGGAGTTAGATGTGGCCCTTGTGGCTAAAGGGATCGGGGGTATGGTGAGAAGGCAGGTACAGGATACTGAGTTGGATGATCAGCCATGATCATATTGAATGGCGGTGCAGGCTCGAAGGGCCGAATGACCTATTTTCTATGTCCATGTTTCTATGTCCATTCCCTCCACAGATTCTGCCTGAATTGTTGAGTTCCTCCAGTAGTTTATTGCCCAAAATTCCACTATTCACAGTTCCCTGCGACTTCATGTGGATAATGTCCATCTGCATGCCATGTACAATTGGCAGCACCTTTACAAAGCACTTCTTCTCACTGACCATGATCACGGGGACATCTCAGGGCTGCATGCTCAGTACCCTACTCTACGGTCTCTAGCAGCAAGATGGGAGTGACTGTTTGATGGGACACAGTTCCAATCCCATCTTTAAATTTCCTAACGATACCACCATCGTGCGATGAATAATGGGGAAAAGACAGGTCAGAGTACAGGAGAAAGTTTGATAATCTAGTTGAGTGGTGCCAGAAGAACAATCTTCTTCTCAGCATTGGAAAGGCCTTGAAGCGGATTGGTGATTTTAGGAAGGCAAGGGACCATGCACCCATATTCCTTGGCAGGGCCGTCACGTTCCGTGAATGCATTGATCTTTGGGGATCTGTCCTGAACCCGCCACATTGTTGCAAACATAAATAGAGTCAACATTTATTAGAATGATCCTGGAATTTGTTTGGATGATTTTGAGAATGGTTCCTGGTACGATTGGGTTAACTAATGATGAATGTTAGACAGCTCTGGGCCTGTACTCGCTGTAGTTTGGAAGGGGAGATCTCATTGAAACTTACCAAACTGTGAAAGGCCTGGATCGAGTGGAGAGGCTATTTTAACCAGGGGGAGAGTCTAGGACCAGAGAGTACAGCCTCAGAGTAAAATGGTGTACCTTTAGAAAGGAAATGTGGAGACATTTATTTAGCCAGTTGGTGGTAACTGTGGAATTCATTGCCACAGACGACTGTGGAGGCAAAGTCTTTGGGGATTTTTAAAGCACAGATTGACATTTTCTTGAT
Source organism: Leucoraja erinaceus (assembly GCF_028641065.1). Lineage (NCBI taxonomy): Eukaryota > Metazoa > Chordata > Chondrichthyes > Rajiformes > Rajidae > Leucoraja > Leucoraja erinaceus. The sequence goes on along the minus strand of NC_073378.1, from coordinate 46,473,495 downwards.
TAGTAAAGGTTTCAAAAGGTTAAGGCGAAAAGGGAACAGAATGGGTTTGAGAGGGAAAGTTAGATCAGCCATGGTTGAATGGCAGAGTAGACTCAACGGGCTGAATGTCCTAATTCTCCTCCTGCCTTATGAACTATGGTTGCTCGATACTCAGAATTCTTCATGTTTTACATCTCCAGTGGAGATCATACCAAAATTGCATCATGGTCTGGTTCAGTAATTGGAATGCTCAATAATGAAGAAGGCTTCATAAAGAGGGTGACCTTGTTCAGTCCATCATAATTATTGACCTCCCCACCACCAAAGGGATTTACAAGAAGTGCTGCCTTAAGAAGGCAGCTAATATCATAGACTTCCACAATCTTGGCCCCACTCTTTTCTCACTGCTACCATCGAACTTTGCAGCCAGGATTTTAGAAACATAGAAAATGGCTGCAGGAGTAGGCCATTCAGCTCTTTGAGTCAGCACCACCATTCAATATGATCATGGCTGATCATCCAAAATCAGTACCCTGTAACTGCTTTCTCCCCATATCCCTTAATTCCGTTAGCCCCAAGAGCTATATCTAACTCTCTCTTGAATACATCATGGATAATTGCACTATCATGGTCTGGTTTACTTAAGGGCCTGTCCCACCATCATGAGGCATTTCACAAATTCTCCCGAGTTTTCCCTGATTCAAACCCGCAGAATGTTCGTAACGAGTCCGTAGGAGGCCATAGGAGTGTGTAGATATATCGTAGCGGCTCATAATGCTAGCCATAAGCCTCCCAGCGCCGGAGACCCAGGTTCAATCAGCATGGAGATTGCACATTCTCTTTGTGACCACATGGGTTTCCTCCAGGTAGTCTGGTTCCCTCCTACACCTCAAAGATGCTTGGGTGTGTAGGTCAATTAGCCTCTGTAAATTGCTCCTTGTGTGCAGGGAATAGTTGCGAAAGTAGGATATCATAGAAGTAGTGTGGAATGGGTGATCGATGGTCAGTGTAGACTTGATGGGCTGAAAGGCCTGCTTGAATGCTGTATCATTCAATCAGTCAACGTAGCACATCTTTTTATGGCCCCATGAATTTCTACCCAGATTTAAGACGATCACATATTCAGAGAAAGACTCATCGTCTCCGTGGTAACTGCAGCACAGCTCTTGTTGTTTAAAGACTGCAGGCTACGTATGCAAATCAGGAAGATTCTGGTTGCAGTGAATTCTATCAAATCATTTAAGTAAATCTAATTTCTGCCCTCTCTCCCCCACCCCATCATGCCACCACTAACTGGCTAAAATCCTTTGTGCTTCAAAAAAAAGGATTAAAAAGATCCACAGTTACAAAAAGGATACAGTATCAATGTCGCCAGGACTCGAGGACCCGAGCTATATGTAGAGGTGTGGCAGGCTTGGATTTTATTCCATGGGGCGCAGGAGGCTGAAGAGTGATCTTATTGAAGTGTATAATAATATGAGGGGAATAGATAAGGGTGAATGCACGGTCTTTTTTCCCCTCCAGAGTAGAAGAATCAAGAACTAGACAGCACAGGCTTAAGGGAAAGGTTTAATAGGAACCCAAGGAGGCAATGTTTTCCCCACACCGAAGGAGGTGGGTCTGAGGAATGAACTGCCAGAAGTAGTAGGTACACAAAAGAGCTGGAGAAACTCAGTGGGTGCAGCAGCATCTGTGGAGCGAAGGAAATAGGCAACGTTTCGGGCCGAAACCCTTCTTCAGTCTGAAGAAGGGTTTCGGCCCGAAACGTTGCCTATTTCCTTCGCTCCATAGATGCTGCTGCACCCGCTGAGTTTCTCCAGCTTTTTTGTGTACCTTTGATTCTCCAGCATCTGCAGTTCCTTCTTAAGCACTGCCAGAAGTAGTAGCTGAGGTAGGTACAATAACAACATCTACAAGACATTTGGACAGGTGTATGGATTAGAGACTGAAGCAAATGGGACTAGTTTAGATGTGGCATCTTAGTCAGCTTGAACAAGTTGTGCTGAAGGGCCTGTTTTCGTGCTGCATGACCAAGTACCACTTACTTCAAATGGGGACCCCAGCATATCTGGCCTCCAATCAAAATGACAATATCTGAATAAGTGGACCAACAATTCATCATTAGGTGCTCCCTGATTCCCTTTGGACAGGATACGGAGATAGTCAAGCAAACTGATCTTGTTAAACATTGGAGCAAACTCAAAGGTTCTACACCTGCTTATCATTTTCATAAACAATTTGAATTTTTATGACAATCTGCAACCTATATCACCTATGTTTTTGGTTTACATTTTTTTTTAAATAATTAAAAACTGCCAAAGAAAGGATCTAAACACAACTTTGTGTATTGTTAAGGAAGTCTTTTATTTTGTTAGCCCATTAGCTTAAAATTAACATACAGTTCAACAATAATCTGTACCATCCTAAATAGTGAAACAGTCAATAATGAGAAACATAGAAAATAGGTGCAGGAGTAGGCCATTTGGCCTTTTGAGCCAGCACCGCCATTCAATATGAACATGGCTGATCATCCAAAATCACTACTCCGTTCCAGCTTTCCCCCAATATCCCTTGATTCCTTTAGCCCTAAGAGCTAAATCTTGCTCTCTCTTGAAAGTGAATAGGAAGGAACTTGAACACTCTCTTGAAAGTGAATGTGAAAGGAGCATTAGATACCCCTAGGTCAGGAATGCCTGAGGAAACAATTGCATTGAGTCTGTGTGCCTCATGAGTTTGAGGTTTGTGCTGCAAAGGACACAAATTGCCACCGCACACTCAATGATCACGACTCAAGAGACTTATTGTCAAGTCCCAGAAACAGAACAATGAAATTCATATTTGCAGCAACACAGGAGATTTAAACAATATTTAGTTTAGTGTAGAGAGACAGCGCAAAAGTCGGCCCTTCGGCCCACCGTGTCCGTGCTGATCTGCGACTCCCGTACACCAGCACAATCCTACCCGTAGGGACAATTTTACAAAGCCAATTAACCTACAAACCTGTACGTCTTTGGAATGTGGGAGGAAACCGGAGCACCTGGTGAAAACCCACAGGTAGAACGTACACACTCCATATAGACAGAACCCCTAGTCAGGATCAAACCCTGGCGCTGTAAGGCAGCAATTCTACCGCTGTGCTGCTGTGCCGCCATAAATTTCACAGTCCAGTTCTTAGTAGACACCATAATAAGCAACAAAAAAAAGTTAAATTAAAAAACTCCAATATAATGCAAGACAAAATCAATGCCACCAAGTCGCGGGTGCAACAAAGCATGTTGTCGTTCGGAGTTTACTAGTGAGTTCATAGTGTTCAATAATTCTGATGGTTGTTGGGTTGATCAAGGAATCACCATCCTCACTGACTTGAAAGTCTATCTGTAAATAGTTTAACAATAGTAACATCCAAATGGTGTAGACATGAAACTTTGACCTAGTCCCCACATAAAATCTGTGGGCAGCAAAACAGCAAGACTATGGATGGATCAAAAGGATAATAAACTTTCTAAACTGAAAGCTGAATAACCCCATTCTTAAACACTAGCTAGACCTTGTCTGTTTCCATCATATGCAAAAAGTGATTTTATATAGTTCCATAGTCCTAAAAGTAAAACTGATGGAGAAATGTTTCCCTTTTTAAGAGTTAATTTCCCTGTTCAAGGGTTCCTTGCTTTTCCGTTCTGCAGCCATAGTTGGTTGAACCAGCACCATGGTTCAAAACACTAGCCTCATGGAACCTCAGATATGACCAGTCTGGTCATGTAAACCAGAGTACACTCATGTTCACCCCAGCTTCTTCCCTGCTGTTATCAGGCAACTCAGTCATCCTAGCCCAGGGGTGGAGAACCTGCGGCCTTAAGGCCCCATGCGGCCTTCTAGGCCATTAAGTGCGGCCTTTTGAATGAATCCAAATTTTGTAGAACAAATCCTTTTATATTTATTAATATGTTTTTTATTTGTCTTTTATTATTTTTTATTTTAATCTTAAAATGAACGTATTTTAAATACCAAAGAGTAAAAGAAGATTCAACAAAATAATCCTCCCTGACTGAAGGCCACAATTAAAACATTAGTAAGTCATGAGGGCTATTTTAACACTTATTAAACTCATGATTTAGTTCTAATGCGCCTCTAGACTCTAGAAAGCAGTCACAAGTCATTAAAAGTTTAGTTAACTTTAGAATTAACATTTTTTTTCATTTTCTTGAAGTTAGTACATAGTACAGGTGCACAACCTTTTATCCGGTGTTCCAGAAACCGAAAAGCTCCGAAAACTGGCCATTTTTTCCAGATGTCGTCTGCGCACCAAAGCTCGCGTTTGGCGCCAAACCTGACCCAAAACGACCCACGGTCAACCCAGGTCTGTACTACTGTAGCGGCTGCCTCCTCCCTGGAGACCGGGAGACGCTTAAACATCTGTAAATCATTGCTTAAATGTTAGTCAGTTAGTTTGGAGGGCTTTTATGTGAAGGGGGGTGAAGGGGTAAACTTTAATTCTTAGTCCCCTACCTGGTCGGAGAGGCGGGGAGCGGTCAATGCCTTACCGGGTCGCTGTGCAGTAAGCTCCGCAGCGCTGTGGCCGGTGGGGCCACGGGCGGCGCCGGTTGTAGCTCCGACCCCGGCAACTCTACCCCTGGCTGCGAGGCGCTCCAAATCCAGCGCGGCCCGCGTTATGACGCCCCAAGCTGAATTTCGGGAGTCGGCGGCGTCGCAGCGCCAAAATACCAGCGGATGAGCGGGCAATGCCTTACCGGGTCGCCGTGCGGCAAGCTCCGGAGCGCTGTGGCCGCCGACACACAACATTGCGCGGAGCGTCGCTGGATTTGGAGCCCATAGCCAGGGGTAGAGTTGCCGGGGTCGGGCTCCAAACGGCGCCGCCCGAACCGGACGGAGCCCCCAGCTCCGCGGCTCCAAATCCAGCGACGCTCCGCGAATGTTGGAAGAAGGCGGCCACAGCGCTCCGGAGCTTGCCGCACGGCGACCCGGTAAGGCATTGCTCGCTCCCCGCTGGTATCCCAGCGCTGTGACGCCGCCGACTGCCGACATTCTCGGAGCTGGGACGTCCGGCCGCGGGCCGCGCTGGATTTGGAGCACCTCGCATCCAGGGGTAGAGTTGCCGGGGTCGGAGCTACAACTGGCGCCGCCCGCGGCCGGACGGAGCCCCCAGCTCCGCGAGGTTGGGAGTCGCCGACCAGGTAGGTAGGGGACTAAGAATTAAAGTTTCCCCCTTCACCCCTACTCCACCACCACCACATAAAATCCCTCCAAACTAACTGACTAACATTTATGCAATGATTCTCCCGGTCTCCGGGGAGGAGGCAGCTGCTCCAGACTTTTCAAGCCGCCCGCGCTACCTACCTAATCTACGCTAAAAATCTTCCATTCTGAAATCCGAAAATGTCCGAAATCCGACAAGTGTCTGGTCCCAAGGCTTTCGGATAAAAGGTTGTGCACCTGTAGTTAGATTTTTACAAATTAATGTACATTTTGAAGTATATCTAATTGAAGTTTCTTCTATGCGGCCTTATTAGATTACAGCTAACTTAATGCGGCATTCCAACATGAAAAGGTTCCCCACCCCTGTCCGAGCTCAACCAGAGAGCAGTGCTGACCTATTATCTACTTCTTTGGTGACCCTCGGACTTTCCTTGCACTAAACGTTATTCCCTTACCATGTATCTATACATTGTGAACAAATTGATTGTAATCATGTATTGTCTTTCGCTGACTGGTTAGCACGCAACAAGCTTTTCACTGTACCTCGGTACACGTGACAATAAACTGAACTAAATAGAACTGAACTGAAAGTGACTAATATCCCAATAAAGCTTGGAGGGCAAACAATTCTTTCAAGCATTTATAGATTTAGTATCCAAATTTTGCAACAAGCAAGTTTCACATAGAATTCTAAGAAATCAATAAATATGAAACTGTTTCATGGTTATGATTTTTAAAAGGTTAAGGCTCACTTCCTTTTAATAGGTTTAGTGTTAGAGGAATACAGAAAATAATTTCGTGTTTAAACATGGAATTATCTCACAAACCTGTGTATTACAGAAGCAGCCAAGGTCGTCTTGTATTCAAGGACAGCTCCATTCAGATTTCATTTCAAAGGAAAGGCTGCTTACGACAGCAGTTCACTTTGGATTTTATCCAGCAGAGTACTTTGAAAAATATATTAAAATTAGCCTGCATTCCATGCATTTCTAGGCTGAATAATAAGATGAGCGACTGACAAAATATCATAAATGATTCTGTCCAGTTTTAAAGATACAGGAGCTTAAAATGATCAAATGTGGACTCAGTGAACTGAATAGAAATGCTGCCTCATTTCGAATCTGCTCAAATGCAAGAACGATTTTCATGACACAAATAAAGTTAATGCAAATAATATACAAAATACCTTCGAACACATTCACAGAATCATTACCAGCAACCGAAAGAAGATGCATATTGCCATTATACCATTGTTACAAATAAAATGAATAACAATAAAAAGTAATTGTGGACTTTATTGCCTCGTAAAATATATCAATAATCTTTTAATGCTCAACCAAGTCTATTGTAATACAAATTTTTGAATTTTGAGAAATGCAACTCTTTTAATTCACAATCAAATCCATTGACTGCTTTTGAATCATCCTAGAGAGGATTTGCTTAAAAGAACTCTTCTAAATCTGTTCCTCCATCACAATATCCTGACAACTTACATATGGTTCCTATTCTCAGCAGGATCCCCTTCTCTCCCTCAAAAAAAATGGTTTTCCCAATATTGTATATTTATTGAAAAGTGCACTTCTGAACAATTACAATAATCCCATAATAGAAGAACCCTCAATCCATTTAAGCAATTTTGATGACACTTATTACAGTCATAGCAAGGAAACTGTTCCTTCGGCACAACTTGTCCATGCTGACCAAGATGCCCCATTTGCACTAGTCCCACCTGCCCATGTTTGGCACAAATCCATCTAAACCTTACCTATCCATGAATCTGTCCAAATGTTTTTTAAATGTTCGAGTCATAAAGTCATAGAGCAATACAGCGTGGAAACAGGCCCTTTGGCCCAACTCGCCCACACCGGATAACAATGTCCCAGCTACACTAGTCCCATTTGCCTGCGTTTGGTCCATATCGCTTCAAACCTGTCTTATCCATGTACCTGTCTAACTGTTTCTTAAACAATGGGATAGTCCCAGCCTCAACTACCTCCTCTGGCAGCTTGTTCCATACACCCACCACCCTTTATTCCATACACCCACCACCCTTTGTTAAAGTGCCTGCCTCAACTATTCATACATGCAAACTGATTAGCAGGGAATAATCAGAAGCCCCAATTCTCTTCCATTGTCCATTCATTAACACATATTTTAGGTCATTTGAAGAAACCTTGTATAAAGTCAATGTAATTTCCTTACATTTGTATAGTCTTAAATTCAGCAAAACCTATTTATATAACATATCCCTTTTTGTCTTTGTGTCAGGAACCTCAGGGAATTCAGCTCACAAACGATTCTTGCTATCAACAAATATGCACTGTATATACAAAGCAATGAACTTAACCTGTGCCCAGGAATACAAGTTCTATATTGGAGAGATATAAAGATGATTGTCAAGGAAAGTGGATCTTTGATATTTGGACAATCTGTCTTAATCACAACATAGACATTCCCAATAGAAAACATTAAGCAATATAAATTTGTGTTACAAAATACATTGGGGTGGACTCCATGACTTAGTCGCAAGGTTCTTTAATGTTATTCCACTTCCAATACAATAGCTATAACATAGTAACACAACACACAGAAAATAATACCTGCCTAATGAGACTCATCCCATCCCACTCAAACCAGCTCCTCCCACCATGTACCTAGATTAGATTAGATTAGATAAATCCTTTATTTGTCATTCAGACCATGAACGAAATGTCGTTGCCTGCAGCCATACATATAATAATAAACAACAAAACACACAATAAACACAAATTAACATCCACCACAGTGAGTTCACCAGGCACCTCCTTACTGTGATGGAAGCAAACGTCTTAAAGTTACGGTCTCTTTCCTCCTCATTCTCCCTCTGCGCTGAGGCGATATGTTGTTACCCCACCGGGCGATGGTAGTCAGTCCCGCGGCTCAACCGAGCTCCGCGAGCGGGCCGGTTCAAGCTCCGCGGCCCGGGGTGGTCGAAGCTGCCGCCCTCCAGTCCAGCGGATGTAGCTGTTGACGCTGGAGCTCCGGAAAACAGGCACCAGCCTGTGACCTGCGAGCTCCCGATGATGTCGTCCACTGGCCCGCGGCCGAGCCCCGGTTTCAGGTCAGGTCGCCACCGCCGGGCCGCCCTCACCGGATCGCCGTCTCAGCCCCACACCAGGCCGCCGTCACCGGAGCGCCGTCTCAGCCCCGAGCTGGGCCGCCGTCACCGGAGTGCCGTCTCAGCCCCGAGTCGTGCCGCTCTCACCGGAGCGCCCGAACGCCGCCACAGTTCCGAATTCGGCCAGCCTCACATTGGTGAGTCCTGGCTGGCTCTGCCTGCGGAGCCTTGAGGTCGGTCATAGTTGGAGGCTGCCAGCTCCACCATTAGGCCTCAGCCCAGACGGAGACGGAGAAGGAGGGATACGATAGAAAGAGTTGCATTCCCCCGAAGGGAGAGACAGAAAACCATGTTACAGCCCCCCCCCCCCCACACATAACACAACCTAATAACCAAAATGTAACTAAAACAAGACAAAAAAAACAACAACAAAAAAGTAAAGACAGACGGACTGCAGGCGAGCCACAGCTGTTCAACAGCGCCGCCACTACCTTCCCCTGCAACCGCAGGAGATGGAACACCTGTCCCTATACCTCCTCCCTCGACTCTGTCCAGGAACCCCAACAGTCCATTCAGGTTAGGCAGAGGGTTACACAAAAAAGCTGGAGAAACTCAGCGGGTGCAGCAGCATCTATGGAGCGAAGGAAATGGGCAACGTTTCGGGCCGAAACCCTTCTTCAGACATATCTGCAGTTCCCTCTTAAACACAGGTTAGGCAGAGGTCCACTTGCACCTTCTCTAACCTCATCTACTGTATCCATTGTTCAAGATGTGGACTCTTATACATCGGCGAGACCAAGCATAGACTGAGCGATCGTTTCACTGAACACCTTCGCTCAATTCGCCCGGATCTACCTCATCTCCTGGTTGCTAAACACTATAAATCCTCTTTCCATTCCCACACTGACCTTTCTGTCCGAGGCCTCCTCCATTGTGAGAGTGAGGCTAAACGCGTGTGTAACATCTCACTCTGCTCACCTAGCAAACAGCTAACAATGGCCTGTTTCCTTTATCATCGTTACTCTTTTGCATATCTTTCATTAATTTGTTTTATATCTCTCCACATCACTGTCTATATCTCTCGTTTCCCTTTCCCCTGACTCTCAGTCTGAAGAAGGGTCTCGTGCCGAAACGTCAACTATTCCTTCTCTCCAGCGATGCTTCCGGTCCTGCTGTTACTCCAGCATTTTGTGTCTATCTTCAGTTTAAATCAGCTTCTGTAGTTTCTTCCTACACATTGTTAAAAGTGTTTAGTTTTATTTTAGTTACAACATGAAAACGGGTCCATCAGCCCACCAAGTTCGTGCCAACCAGCGATCACCCCCACACACTTGCATTATCCCACACACAAGGGACTATTTACAACTTACAGAAGCCAACAAACCTACAAACCTGTAGGTCTTTGGAGGGTGGGAGGAAACCAGAGCACCTGTAGAAAAACCATGCAGTCACAGGGAGAACGTATACATCATCCTTAGTCAGGATCGTACCTGGGTTTCTGGCACTGTAAAGCCTCTGTCCCACTTAGGCGATTTTTTCAGTGACTACAGGCAACTAGGCTGTCGCCACATGGTCACAGGGTAACGCCTGTATGGTTGTGAGTAGTCTCCTCAAGTCATCTAAAGGCCGTAACGTTTTTCTGGTCGCTGCTTGATTTTCAAATGTTCAAAAGTTTTCGCCGACTGTGGGCTTGACGTAGCTTGACCTAGCTTGTCTTCTCCTGTCTTATCTGAGGAAGGACATTCTTGCCATAGAGGGAGTATAGAGAAGGTTCACCAGACTGATTCCTGGGATGTCAGGACTTTCATATGAAGAAAGACTGGATAGATTCGGTTTGTACTCGCTAGAATTTAGAAGATTGAGGGGGGATCTTATAGAAACTTACAAAATTCTTAAGGGGTTAGACAGGCTAAATGCAGGAAGATTGTTCCCGATGTTGGGGAAGTCCAGAACAAGGGGTCACAGTTTAAGGATAAGGGGGAAATCTTTTAGGACCGAGATGAGAAAAACATTTTTCACACAGAGAGTGGTGAATCTCTGGAATTCTCTGCCACAGAATGTAGTTGAGGCCAGTTCATTGGCTATATTTTGATGTCGTTAGATGTGGCCTTTGTGGCTAAAGGGATCAGGGGGTATGGAGAGAAGGCAGGTACAGGATATTGAGTTGGATGATCAGCCATGATCATATTGAATGGCGGTGCAGGCTCGAAGGGCCGAATGGCCTACTCCTGCACCTAATTTCTATGTTTCTATGTTTCTATGTCATAGGTGCTGGCGTAGGTTGTCACCAGGTGACGTTGGATGTCGCCGAGTGCTGAATAAGGCGTAAGCCATTTAGAACGGAGATGAGGAAACACTTTATCACACAGAGAGTTGTGAGTCTGTGGAATTCACTGCCTCAGAGGGCAGTGGAGGCCAGTTCTCTGGCTACTTTCAAGAGAGCGCAAGATAGGGCTCTTAAAGATAGCAGAGTCATGGGATATGGGGAGAAGGCAGGAACGGGGTACTGATTGTGGATGATCAGTCATGATCACATTGAATGGCAATGCTGGCTCGAAGGGCCGAATGGGCTACTCCTGCACCTATTATCTATTGACTTTGGTGAATTCCATTGGCGACTACCTACGTCAACCTACGTCAACCGGCGACAGGTACGGCGGCTGAATTGTCTTCAGTTGTCGCCGACAGGGTCATTGAATGAATGAATGAATCTCTTTATTGTCATTGCAGATGGTACAACGAAATTTAAAAGTCAATCCAACAGTGCGATTCACAAGAACAATTTTAAATATATAAGAAAAGGTAAAAATATATACATTTAAAAAAATTACAGATCATTTTTGCCACTAATTTGCCATTATGAGGTATTCGGTGTTGTACAGTTATATACAGTTATATAGTAGTGCAAATGATTAAGTACATTCAGGATGTTTTTAAGGTGCTTGTGAGTAAGAACCATTCAGTTGAATGTGAGTGTTATTTGTTATTTTGCATTGTTAAGTTCACGTACAGCTATGGGGTAGAAGCTGTCTCTGAGTCTGTTTGTGCGAGTTTTGAAGGACCTGTACCGTCTGCCAGAGGGCAGCAGGTGGAACAGGTTGTGTCCAGGGTGGGAAGGGTCCTTTAGGATGTTGGCTGCCCTGCCAAGGCAGCGAGAGCTGAAGATGTCCTTCAGGGAGGGCAGTGGGCAGCCAGTGATTTTTTGTGCGGTGTTGATGACCCTTTGAAGGGCTCTCCTGTCCGCTGCAGAGCAGCTGGCATACCATGTGGTTATACAGTACGCCAGCACACTCTCGATGGAGTAGCGGTAGAAGGACACCAGCAGCTTCTCCTCCAGGTTGTTTTTTCTGAGGATCCTCAGAAAGTAGAGTCGCTGCTGGGCCTTCTTGACTGCTGTGGTGGAGTTTGTAGTCCAGGAGAGATCCTCCGTAATTTGTGTGCCCAGGAATCTGAAGTCCTTTCCACACAGTCCCCACTGATGAATATGGGGGCTGCACTGTTCTTACGGAAGTCTATGATAATTTCCTTTGTTTTTGTGGTGTTTAGGATGACGTTGTTGTCTGAACACCATGCTGCCAGTCTTTGGACTTCCTCCCTGTAGGCTGTCTCATCTCCTCCTGAGATACGTCCAACCGCAGTCGTGTCGTCCGCAAACTTGACGATGGTGTTGGTGGAGTGGGCGGGGCACAATCGTGGGTGTAGAGGGTGTAGAGGAGGGGGCTCAACACACAGCCCTGTGGGGAGCCGGTGCTGAGTGTGATGGGGGTGGAGAGGTGATGGCCCAGTCTGACGGTCTGGGGGCGGTTAGACAGAAAGTCCTTGATCCAGAGGCAGATGCGTTGGGAGAGTCCTAAATCCATGAGTTTGGTGACCAGTCTGCTGGGGATGATGGTATTGAAGGCGGAGCTAAAGTCAATGAAAAGCATCCTCACATAGCTCCCCTGGTGTTGGAGGTGGGTCAGTGCAGTGTGAAGAGCAGTGGTGATGGCATCCTCAGTGGACCTATTTGCTCTGTAGGCAAACTGGTGTGGATCGAAGGTGGGCGGGAGGCTGGCTTTGATGTGCTGCTGGACCAGCCTCTCGAAACACTTCATGATGACTAGTGTGAGAGCGACCGGTCGGTAGTCGTTAAGGCCGCTGATAACAGGCTTTTTTGGTAGCGGGATGATTGTGGCAGACTTCAGGGATGATGGATTTGGACAGGGACAGGTTGAAGATTTTCGTGAAGACCTCGGAGAGCTGGTCTGCACATTCCTTCAGAACCCTTCCTGTCACACCATCCGGGCCGGCAGCCTTCCTCGGGTTCACCGCCCTGAGCACCCGCCTCACTTCATGCTCCTGCACAGTGAGGGTGTAGTTGTTGTTGTTAGGGGCTGGTGGGAGAATGGTGACGAACTCTTCTGGTTCTGCCTTGAAGCGAGCAAAGAAGCAGTTCAGCTCCTCTGCCAGTGAGGCGTCGCCGTCGGCCGTCGTGCTGTTCCTGGGCTTGTAGTTGGTGATGTGCTGGATGCCCTGCCACACCCGCCGTGGATCGTTGTTGTTAAAGTGGTCCTCTATCTTCCTCTTGTGGGCCGCTTTGGCATCCCTGATGCCTTTCTTCAGGTTGGCTCTAGCAGCGCTGTACAGGGCTCTGTCGCCAGACCTGAAGGCGGTGTTGCGGTCCTTGAGGAGAGTTTGGACCTCTTTTATCATCCACGGCTTCTGGTTGGGGTACACCTGGATGAGTTTGTCGACGGTGACGTTGTCAACATAGTTCTGGATGTAAAAGAGTACCGTGGATGTGTACTCTTTTACATCCACTCATTGCTTGTCATAGCTTGTCGCGGGTGGACATAGGTTGACTTCGGTTGTCGCCTGTGTGGTCATAAGTGGACGTCCTAATGGGTCGCTGGTTGTCGGTAGCTTGCCGTAGCTTGACGTCGACTGAGTGGTAGGTTGTTGTAGCTTGTCGCAGACATTGTTGTAGGAGGGGTCCAGTCGCCACTTTTTCGATGACCGGCTACGACTGTGACAGTCGCCGATAAAAATCGCCTAAGTGGGACAGGCCCTTATGGCAGCAACTCTACCGCTGCGCCACCATGCCGTCCAACATGACCCCATTTATTTTGTAAACTCCTGGCACCTGCTTTCACTTTTTTGAAGCCCAAAAGTTCACAGATGATCATTGACATTATTATACCAAAAGAGTAAATCAATTCCATTTCTTGGAAACACATAAATTGCTGCCCCAGAAAAGGCCTTAAACCATCAAGTACATTTGTTCCCATCCTGGGAAAGAGAGAATACATTGAAACTGAGGTTGTTGACAAATGCCTGCCATCTATTTATATCAATTAATCTACAACAAGCACAACTAATAAACAAGCATGTACCTTGTCAATGACACAATTAACAAGATGCATACTTAACTAATGAGCAAGGATATATCTTCCCACGGTTTATCTAACAAGATGAATGCAATTCCTTATTACTGTTATCTAGTCGCTCATGACTTTCATCCTATGGTTAACTGCTGTTCAACCATCTGAATTTGCTGACCATACACGGTACATGTTCCTCATTCTGCATTTTAATAAGTTAGTCTAAACTAGGCAATTAGTTTACGCGGACATGATCCAATTAGGAACCCTGAATTGTGCATTATTGAGACGCATTTCAATCAGATGTTTAATTCAGCCAAGCAATCACGAATGAAAGTGGCCCGTGCTGTCAGATCAACATTTATTAGCTTCCATGAGATTTTAATTCAGTAGTCACAACCCTGACTGGGAGCATCACAGAATAAAATTATATTTCAAAAGTCATTTGGATAGATATAAGAAAAGGTATGTTTTAGAAGTATACGTGGCAAATGTGGGCTAATGGGACAATCCCAGGATGACAACTTCGTCAGCATGGACAAGGTGGGCTGAAGGGCCACTCTCCATAGTGTGTAACTCTGATTTTATAATCCAAGATCATCAACTTGAAATGGTTTCTCTTTCCATAGATCCTGCCTGACCAGCTGAGTAATTCCACCATGTTATGTTTTTATTTAAAACTATATTTGATTTGTTATATTTGATTTGTGACCCTTCCTGTACACTGTTCTTATCGGTGGGGGCGCTACAATGGCGGCAGCCCTGTCAGCAGCGCGTTAGTTTTTTCAACTTTTTTAAAATTTTTTTAGTATGTTTTAATGTTTTTAATGGTTCTTTGTGTGTTATGTGTGGGAGGTGGTGTGAGGGGGGTGAGGGGGAAACCGTTTCGGCTGCCTCCTCCATGGAGAAGCAACTTTTTCCAGGTCGCCTCCCCCGTGGCCTAACGGCGGGCGCAGCGTGGACTCTCGGCGTGGAGCGGGTGAGCCCTAGCTGGGGCTCGCTGGAGGGGAGCGCTCCGTTTCGCTGGCCCGGGGCAGCCGGCAGCCTGAAGCCGCGCGCGGTCTGCACAGCTCCAGCTGGCGCGGCGTCTACAGCCTGGGATCCCTCATGGGGGACCCGGGGGAAGAAGAAGCCATCACTGCCGGCCCGCGGCCAACTTCTACCGCGGGGCCGGCATGGACTTACCATCACCCCTGGAGGGGAGCTTCGACCGCCGGCCCTGCGGTCTGCGGTGCTTCTGGCTGCGGCGCGGCGGGAACTTTAAACTTTAAATCTCGACCGCTGGCCTGCGGCCTACACCAACTTAAAGCCGCGGTCTCCAGTGGGGAAGAGCCGATCCTGGACTTACCTGGACTTGTACCTTGTCCTTTTACCATCTGGACGCCCGCAGCAACGGCTGCGGAGGGTTGAGGTCCCGACCACGGGGGGAAATGGAGGAGGACTGGCCAAATTGTGTGCCTTCCACCACAGTGATGAATGCTGTGGTGGATGTTTATGTTAAATTTTTATCGTGTTTTTGTGTGTGTTCTTTATCATTGTACCGCTGCTGACATATTCATTTCACTTGCACTTTATGTGCAATGTGACAAATAAACCGTATTGTATTGTATTGTATTGTATCTTAATTACAGCGCCAATCTTCCTGTTCATCTTGGTGTCTGTCTGTATCACATTGGCTTTGCACCGTGTGAATTTCACTCAGACAGCGCTCCCCCCGCTTGCCCTGTCCCCCCCCACCCCCCTGCATAACTGGCTGGTGAAGCCGTTCCAGTCGTTGGTTTTTCAGCAACCTGCTATGACTTGACAGTCGCCTAAGTTGGACAGACCCATAAATGTCTGTTATTGATCAAAAGCTATAAGAAGTTTCATACACAGGTTTGTCCAGAACTGCATCCATATGTCAGTAATTGTTTGGCAGTATAGACTCAAACTGTCGTTGAAATTGATCCAAAGTAAGAACGAAGATTTTAACACTGCATTGCCACTGTCCATTCTTTCTTGGAAAATATACTTATTGGCTACAGAAATGAATGTGATTAAGCTGGAAAGGATGCAGAAAAGATTCACAAGGATGTTTCCAAGACTGGAGAGCGTGAGTTATAAAAAGAGACTGAGTGGGCTGGAACTGTTTTCCATGGAGTGAAGGAGGCTGAGAAGTGACCTTATAGAGGTTTATAAAACAAGTGTTGCATAAATAAGGTAAATGGTCATATTTTGTCCCAGGGTAGGGAAGTAAAACTGGAGAGCATAGGTTTGAGGTATGAGGGTTAAGATTGAAATGAGATCTGAGAAGCAAGAGGGTGGTGAGTGTAAGGAACAATTTGCCACAGAATGTGATAGAGATGGATACAGTTACAACATTTAAAGTAAGTTCATTTATAGGAGTGCATGAGGGAGGGTGTGGGCCAGATGCAGGCTCAAGACTTCACAGTTCCAGACATCCCAGTTCAGACCCAACTATAGGTTCCGACAGTCGATCCGGCCATTTTTCACACCACTTCTCCTTCCGTGCCCTGCGTTCTACACTGGCTGCGATGTGCCGGCACTAACAGGCCCTCGCTCTGACTCTCCCACAGCTCCGGGCCTCACTCCGTCACACCTGCAACAGACCACAACTGCACTTTATCCAACGCCAGATGCACGCCCGCAACAAACGCTTCCTTTCATACCTGGACTCCACAAAGCATCGCAAACTTGCTCGCCTCCAGATGGGTCCTTCCTCCGACACTCCTCGACACAACCACCCACAGTCCCGGGGCTCCACCGCTGGCCCGCGCCGCCTGCCCAAACACCACGAGGCCCAGTCCCACGATGCCATTGCTGCCACAAGGAGCAGCACCAACACTCACCACCTTCCTCGCTGATTTCAGGCCTGGACCACCGAAGATGCCGCCATCGTCAACCTTCACGGCCTCCCTGGGTCCGTTGCCGCCGACCTTCACTGCCTCACCGATGGATCCGACCCTCGCGGCCTCCCACAGCCATCCGCTGACCCGGACTCCACTTCCCGTCGGCCTCCACCAGCTGACCCTTGACCCTCGTCACTCCACTGCCACAGCCTTCGCCTTCCATGAGTCCCAGGCTCAGCACCAGGCCCACAGTCTCCACGATGCAGGCTCCCACACCACAGGGCGTGACTCTGCTGGGTCCTACTGCTCCCCCCTCCTCCTACAGGGAACCTAAGTGGGGGTTCCACTGGGTCTTCCCCTACCCCTTTTAGCCAGGTGACCACTGGGTCTTGCCCCCCCCCTCTGAACACCCCCCTGCCCCCACCAGCCATGGCCTGACCACAGCTCCAGCCTCCCCGCCCTTGCCATGCCACCCCCCTGACCACCCCCTCTCTGAACGGAATGGTATGTCCTCACTTTGATGCCCCCACCCAACGATGACATGGCCTCGGCCTTTTTCTATGGGAATCTACTGGCCTCTTCTGCTTTCCTGGACCAGCCTCAGCCCCCACCCTTGCCTTTAGACCTTTTTCGCGGGACATCAACCCCTCTTTTCCACACCCCTCACTTTCTGATACGGAATGGTATGTCCTCAGCTTTGGATAATCAAACCCTGCCGTGGTAGAGCAAGCTGCTCTACTGGGTTGAGGCCCACTCCTCAATCCGATCATGACCAAATAGAGAGCTCTTCTTCCATTACGCCTCTCGCCTCCGGGCCTCCAACCTCATCGGGCAAGGGGTCCTCCCCAAAATCCCCACTGGTGATTGACCTCTCCCACCAAAACTGTTCCATCTCCAATGGACCTCCTCCTTTTGAACACCCCCGGATGGCCCTCTACCTTCTTTAGACCTTTAGTCTCCTCGATATCCCACAGCTCCACTCTTACTCCCCCTCCCCCCATTCGTAACAAGGACAGAGTCCCCCTTGTCCTCACCTTCCACCCCATCAGCCGTCGCATACGGCATATAATCCTCCAACATTTTTGCCACCTCCAACGGGATCCCACTACTGGCCACATCTTCCCATCTCCACCCCTTTCTACTATATCTGCTGTTCCAGGTGTCAACTTCTCTACATTGGCGAGACCAAGCGCAGGCTCGGCGATCGTTTCACTGAACACCTCCACTCAATCCATCTTAACCTACCGGTGGCTCAGCACTTCAACTCCCCCTCCCATTCCCAATCTGAACTTTCTGTCCTTCCAAAATTGGAGGAACAGCAATTCATATTTCGCTTGGGTAGTTTACACCCCAACGGTATGAACATTGACTTCTCTAACTTCAGATAGCCCTTGCTTTCTCTCTCCATCCCCTTCCTCTTCCCAGTTCTCCCACTAGTCTTACTGTCTCTGACTACATTCTATCTTTGTCCCGACCCCTCCGCCGACATCTGCCTGAAGAAGGGTCTCGACCCGAAACGTCGCCCATTCCTTCTCTTCAGAGATACTGCCTCACCCACTGAGTTACTCCAGCATTTTGTGTCTACCTGTAGGCTCAGGAAAGTATCTTGATCAGAAGGTATCTTGGACAAGTTGGGCTAAAGGGCCTGTTTCAGTGCTATTCTATGTCTCTATGACTTTGACCTAACTATGGGCGCTAGGGGTAGAATGGGTGAAGAGTCAATTCCACAAAGTGAGAGTGGGAGGGAAGGAGATAAATAAAACAGATGTTTAAGCCAGGAGGCAATCAGGATAATAAAATAAGTTGTAAACACTCCTCGTATTCATGTCCTGTGCCCTCAGAAAGCACCCAAAAGTTCTGTGATTGGTTCAGGAAATGGCACATTCCACCGTTGGTGCAAGGGAGTAGAGAACCAGCTGCTGATGGCGACAGACGGTGCGCTTGCGGTGATCGTGGGTCATGATGTTGGCGAAGGCAGCCCTAGAGGGCTCAACAGCAGCCTGGTGAGCAAGTGGATTAGGCTCAGCCTGCGGCAGCTGCACAGGAGAGCATTGGAAGGTGCCGATGGCATTGCACTGGGCGAGGCCAATCTCTACTGCATCGATCCAGTGCCGCCTGGACACCGGGCCTTAAAGTGAGAATTGCATATCTCCTTTGGCACAGATCAGACTTTTCAGAAACTTGAAAATTGCAGGACAGCGCCAGTACGTGGCAACTCTTTGTGTGCTGTTCCAGAGGAGACTCATGTATGGCATGATTTAACTAGACAGCATCCTGAACAAACATTTCTCTGTATCTAAACTAAAATAAAATATTACATGACATGCTTTGAGTAGCTCAGGTCATTTCAGGCCTTTCTCTTTTAAGGCTCTCTATAGACTTGCACTAGTGCATTCAGGCACAAACACGGGATCTCTAGATAATGCAAGCAATGACTATTTGCAGGTGTGCAGCAGTTGCTGGAACTTTCAAATCACTCTGGCATTATGACAAATGGTTTTCAGCAAGCCATCCAATTGAATTGTTACCACAGCGGGACTAGAAAATATCCTTCCACCACATTCTCAAGGGCATTTAGAGATTGTCAGTTCTGCTGAGACCAACACTTGCCGAGGATGTTGGCAGGTTCTCATATTTCCTCACATCCTCCTGCAGCTTTGTCACTTCCGTCTGCCTCTTCCCGGCTCCAAACATCACCTTACTCCTGCTTATCCGCTGGTTTATTCGGCTGAAGATAACAAAAAGCTGGAGTAACTCAGCGAGGCAGGCAGCATCTCTGGAGAGAAGGAATGGGGGACGTTTCAAGTCGAGACCCTTCTTCAAACTGGTTAGGGATTAGGGAAACGAGAGATATAGACAATGATATAGAGATAAAGAACAATGAATGAAAGATATGCAAAATAGAAACGATGATAAAGGAAGCAGGCCATGGTTAGCTGTTTGTTGGGTGAAAACGAGAAGCTAATGTGACTTGGGTTGGGGGGGGATAGAGAGAGAGGGAATGCCAGGGGTACCTGAAGTTAGAGAAATCAAAATTCATACCACTGGGCTGTAAGCTGCCCAAGTGAAATATGAGATGCTGTTCCTCCAAATTTCATTCAGCCTCACTCTGACAATGGAGGAGACCTCTGACAGAAAGGTCTGTGTGGGAATGTGAAGGAGAATTAAAGTGTTTAGTAAACGGGAGATCAGGTTGGTTCAAGGCGGACTGAGAGAAGGTTTTCAGCTAAACAATTGCCCAGTCTACGTTTGGTCTCGCCGATGTATAAGAGTCCACATCTTCAACAACAGATACAGTAGATGAGGCTGGAGGAGGTGCAAGTGAACCTCTGCCTAACCTGAAAGGACTGCAGGGGTCCCTGGACAGGTCAAGAGAGGAGGTATAGGGACTGGTGTTGCACATCCTGCAGTTGCAGGGGAAAATACCTGGGGAGGGGGTGGCCGTTGCCCATCTTACCTTCCCACCCACCACACACCCACCATGCCACCACCTCTGTGACTTCAATGCTGCTGCTGGTGTACTATATAACCTTGGTGGACATTAAGATCCATATAGGAAATCGTGTATTGTAATCCCAACATTCTCAGTACCCTCTGTTGAATGAGCGCACAGACATAACATGGGTATCTTTAGCAGGGCAGCAGCTGGTTTGCTGAACCTTACATGTTATTTTAACTTTATATTGGAATACATTCAACAGCACTTTTATGAAAATCAGCAATGAGATTGAATGGTCAATCCCTGATGTTTTCAAGAGTCGTGGCTTGAATTATGCAAGAACAAAATAAATATTTTCTCCCCATAAATGAACATTGCAAAATGAAAGAGTCCCTTCTTGATATCTGTAGGTGATAAGATGCACAAGTGGATACAATCCTAGGAAACAAAGCTTTCAAAGAATTGGTTAAAATAGTTAATCAGCATGAGGGATAATCAAACAAAAACTGCAAATACTGGAAATCTAAATCACAACAACTACAGGACTCCACTACTGGATACATATTCTGCTCACCACCCTTTCAGCATATCGTAGTGATCACTTTCCATTCACAACTCTCTAAGCTACTCTTCTGACCCCACCTGTCCCTCACTTCCAATAGCTTGCAACTTTAATTCACCATCCCACACCTACTCTGATATCTCTGACTGTGGCTTCCTACATTAATGCAATGAAACCCTATGCAAGCATAAAGGGCCTGTCCCACCAGCATGCGTGGTCGCTTGAGTCGTATGGCCTCGTGGGGCCGGTCCCACTTCGATCGGCGGAGGCGTATGGAGTTGTGCGGGGCTGGTCCCGACATCGCGCGGGGCTCCAAAAATCTTGCACTGTTCAAAAATCCCGAGCGACAACGGCCTGTCGGCCCGCAGCCGCATCGAGGCTGTACGCAACGTCTTGACGTCGTACGCAGCGTCTTGACGGCGTACGCCTAGCGCGTGGCGTTGCGTGATGACGGCACAGCCCAGCGTGCCGTTGTGTGATGACGTCACCGCCTGACGCCATGCGGCATCCAAATTCAGTTGGCCTGCCTCCTGCCCAACTTATTAGTGAGTTTGATGTCGGGACCAGCCCCGCACAACTCCACACGCCTCCGCGGTTCGAATTGGGACCGACCCCGCGAGTCCATACGCCTCAAGCGACCACGTTTGGACGCACTAGAAGCATTCAATCGCATGCTGGTGGGACAGGCCCTTAAGGAACAATACCTCATCTCCTGTCTGTTTACATAGTAGCCTTCTGGACTCAGTATTGAATATTGGAACTTTAGATGGCATGATCTAACTTCCTATCTAGAACCATTTCTGCCTGCCATCCGATTTTGTATAATGTGCCAGCCCACATCCGCAACAAATTCCACTGCCTTTGCAGCTTAATGTACCCTCACCTGCCACATCATTCTTTTTTTTAGAAATTCCTGAAAGGGAAAAGTCATTTTGCTGCCCGAAGACTAACCCATGGGAGGACATCTGAGCAGGTTCCTCATCAGAAAGGGGAGGAAACAGCAAGAACTAACTATTGGGAGATTTTCGATGTTCATGCCCCAGGATGCAGACTCCACAAAGATTCCAGGTGCCATAATTGCAATAATTTTCCGGTGCTGCTCGCTGTGGCATGGAGCAAACCAAAGCACAAGGCATTGGGGGTTCAGTATTGATGTGGATAGGGAGGGGGAGTGGCAAACAGGAAGCAAAGAGTAGGAGTAAGCGGGTTATTTCACACCGAGCGGAAGTGACTAGTGGGCAAACCCCAAGCCCAAAGTACTTGGTCCCCAGCTATATACAATATATGATTAATCCCAAGGATTCCAGGAATTGCGACATCTCCAAGTTTGCATCTCTTCCACTAATCTATTGGGGCAGTGCTTAGCTGTGAGGAGGATGCTATCGGTGAGACTGCAGGGTGACTTGGGCGATAGGCTCGGTGAGTGGGCCTCCGTTTGGCAGATGCAATAATGTGGATGAAATCCCGGGTTATCCATTTTGGTGGCCCCTCCCAGGAAAGCAGACTCTCTATCCTGGATGGTGGCCCATGGGAAAGGGGAGCATGCAGCGGAAATTGGTGGAATGGTACACCTCATTGAAGGTAGGGCAGGTGCATCCTGGGGGCATGAACATCGAAGCGAATGGTTTGTTAGCTTTCATTGCTGTCTCCTTTGAGTATAGTCCCAGAGAGGTCTCCTGCAGTTGTACAAGCCTTCGGGTGAGACCACACCTCCTTTATTGCGTACAGTTTTGGTCTCCAAATCTGAGGAAGGACATTTTTGCCATAGAGGGAGTGCAGAGATGGTTTCGCAGACTAGATGCTGCTGCACCCGCTGAGTCTTCTCCAGCTTTTTTGAATACCCTCGGTTTCCACTCTCTAGAACTTAGAAGATTGAATAGGGGAACTTATAGAAACTGACAAAATTCTATTAAGGGGTTGGACAGGCTGCCATCCAGGAAGATAATTTAGTGTGCCAGCCCAAGTCCGCAACAAATTCCACTGCTTTGCAGGCTTAATGGGAAATCCTTTAAAACCAGATGAGAAGAACTTTTTTTCACACAGAGAGTGATGAATCTCTGGAACTCTCTGCCACAGAGGCTGTCCCAAGACAGTTCATTGGCTCACATTTGAGGAAGTTAGATGTGGTCCATGTGGCTAGGGGATCCCTGAAAAATGGAGAGAAGGCAGGTATCGGGGAGACTGAGTTGGTGATCAGCCATGATCATATGACATGGATTCCATTTGCTCGAAGGGCGAATTAAGCCTACTCCTGACCTAATTCTATGTTTGAAAGTTTCTAAAACAATGGCAATTCAAGCAAGCAAGAAGTGTGAAGCAATGTGCATGTGAATTGGGTTAAAACAGTAGTAACTTGGATGGATCATGCAGATTGTTCACACTACTTCAAATTAGAGTAAACCTTTCAAAACATCCATTAAGAAGGAAACCGAAAATAGACACAAAAAGCTGGAGTAACTCAGGAGTATCTGAAGGGTTTTGACCCGAAACGTCACCTATTCCTTTGCTCCAGAGATGCCGTCTGACCCGCTGAGTTACTCCAGCTTTTTGTGCATGTCTTCGGTTTAAACCAGCATCTACAGTTCATTCCCACACAGATAAGAAGGAAACAGATAAAAAATAGTCATCCTTTTAATCCATTTGATCTAGTCTCACTGTCACTTTGTTCTTTCTATCCCTGCTCTGCTGCAATTTAAAATTGCCCTTTTTTATCACTTCTCTCCATTGCTGATAAAGGGTCTTGGATCTGAAACATTAACTCTGTTTCTCTCTTCACAGACCTACTGAGGCTAATCAGCAATTTCCATTTTTACGTGAGATGTCCGGCATCTGCGATTATTCTTGATTTTCATTTACTTTTGTACTATTTTTTCAAGCTATTCATTCACATCATGAAAATGTCTTTTATGATCTAATACTGCCACTTCCTTCAGCCCGACCCCAACTTGTGCCATTTGTCCTTCCTTCCTGTCCTTCTGTGGATAATCTCTTTCTTTATTCCACAAAATGTTTTCTTCTGGTGGCATTGAACAAATCCATATTTTTGACCTGAGTGATATGTGCCTTCTATTATTTTTCAACAGATGAACAAAATGAGTATGAGCTGGGTTGAGAGATCACATTGATGATTCTGTCACATTAAATATATCAATTTATGGCTGAAGAGCCCCGAGTTTTATTAATACAGCATCTGGATGCAGAAACTAATTGACTTTTTGTACCATTATAAGGAGTACATGGTCACATGTTTGTGCATCACCAAAACACATTTGTTTGTGTTTATCTCCACGATTGGACTTGTTTGCAAAGTACGCTTAATTTTCTTACAAAATATACGTATGCATATTTATATGATAGGACATATAATGCGTCGTTAGACAAATAGATTGTTTTATTTGGTTAATAGAGAAATTGGGGGTTCCTCGCAATCCAGTTGGATTTCTATAGAAGATAACCATTAAGAATCTATGCTGAGACCCATTCCAATCCGACCTCTCTGTCCTGGGTCTCCTCCATTGCCAGAGTGAGCAACACCATAAATTGGAGGAACAGCACCTCATATTCCGCCTGGACAGCTTGCATCCTGATGGCATGAATGTTGAATTCTCCCAATTTTGCTAGCCCTTGCTGTCTCCTCCCCTTCATTAACCCTCGAGCTGTCTCCTCCCATCCCCCCGCCCTCAGGCTCCTCCTCCTCCCCTTTTTCCTTCCTTCTCTCCTCCCACCCCCCCATCAGTCTGAAGAAGGGTTTCGGCCCGAAACGTCACCTATTTTCTTCGCTCCATAGATGCTGCTGCACCCGCTGAGTTTCTCCAGCAATTTTGTGTACCTTCGACCTTCCAGCATCTGCAGTTCTTTCTTGAACACAAGAATCTATGCTGATTAGCTTTAAATGCCTTTTATCTCAAATCAATGGAAAAAGAAAATGTCTCAGGATAAATACTTGAAATGATTGGTGTGGTTATTTTTTCCAGGAAGGAACTCTGAGATCAAATAGAACTATGTAAATCTTCTGACTTCAACTTCTAAGAGATTAATCGCGAGTGAAATGGGCTCAATGTTCAGGAGTGGAGAGATGTGCTTGGTTCAACTCTATTTTCAAACTGAAACAACATACTGCTCCGTTAATGAACTGGGAGAGCTGGGACTTGTACAAGTCAGAGATGTAAGTACCTTTTACATACAAAAAAAAGCTGTTGACAAAGCTATTTTCTTTCTGATTACAATGATTTGACAGTGTAACAAAATGTATTAAAGTACATCTTTACATCTCTGAACAACAAAAATAGCTCTCTAAGATATTTCTCTACAGAAACCATACAATTTGTGACATGTTTGTTGCAATTATTTCATGAATTTTCAGTAAATGATCAACAGTTTCAATTGAAAATGAATTATTTGCATTCTGGAGAATCTACTATCTATCAATAAACCTTTTTTATGTTAATAAAACCATCTAATTCTTTTCATGCATCTGGAGCTGAATCCAGGAATCGTAGTGTTCCAGAGGAAAGTTGTTAATTAAGTCAGGCGATGTGAAGAAATGGAAGGAATTCTACATAGGTTTTCAAAGAGAGTTTATATCCCAGTTGCATAATTAAAATTGTATTTATATAATTTATTTTGACATTGTTAAAAATGAACATTCTTGAAGTTGAGTGCTGTTTCTGTTTCTTTTTTGCAGGCATTTTGGAAAAAGAAATTACAAAAGTTAATCATTGAAAGTGTGGTAAATGATAAAGCCCCTTGTCCTAGGGATGTAATTGAATTGGAGGAATTGCAGGAATTGTATTGATTCCTGCAATTACTGTATTTCACTGATTGTGCAAGATATTGCTGTCTTCTTCCTCCGTGGTTCGACATAGAATCTTTTTAACAGGCATAAAATTAACTGTAAAATATGTTGCAGTCACATTTACGACAAACGCACGTAAGTTTGCTGTTAAAATATTGCATTATGATTTCAAACGTAATCTGATTATCTAAGGAGAACTCCTTTGATGTAAACATAATTGTTTTCGGTAAAAAAGTAAATAAGATTCAAAATTGAATTTAGATTTGATTTAATATTTATCACTTTCTTCGGGGATATTTATGAGATTATGTAAATTCACTGCTGTGTTGGAAGGATCACATCCATTGTTGATTATATTTTTCCGTGTTTCATTTCCAAACACAGATCTAATTTCCCAACAATTTATTTTTCACTTTCCTGTGCTGTTCATTAATTTATAAGTTTCTTGGCTGAGTGACGGAAAGTACGAACTTCCTTGTCATAAATTGGCAAACCATGTTCAACTGGGGAAAGTCAATTAAAAGACATAAAATTAAAAATACATGCCCCTTCCCCCTAAATATAATCAATCCAAATTAAGTACAATGGGTCAGGCACGGAACTTGCTATCAAAATATGGAGGGGACCGGGGGACAGGGGGGGACATCATTTTTTGGCAGCCATGCGCGCATGCGCCACACACACACACACACACGAGGCTTCGTTTTGGTCTCCAAATCTGAGGAAGGACATTATTGCCATAGAGGGAGTGCAGAGAAGGTTCACCAGACTGATTCCTGGGATGTCAGGACTGTCTTATGAAGAAAGACTGGATAGACTTGGTTTATACTCTCTAGAATTTAGGAGATTGAGAGGGGATCTTATAGAAACTTACAAAATTCTTAAGGGGTTGGACAGGCTAGATGCAGGAAGATTGTTCCCGATGTTGGGGAAATCCAGGACAAGGGGTCACAGCTTAAGGATAAGGGGGAAATCCTTTAAAACCGAGATGAGGAGAACTTTTTTCACACAGAGAGTGGTGAATCTCTGGAACTCTCTGCCACAGAGGGTAGTTGAGGCCAGTTCATTGGCTATATTTAAGAGGGAGTTAGATGTGGCCCTTGTGGCCAAGGGGATCAGAGGGTATGGAGAGAAGGCAGTTACGGGATACTGAGTTGGATGATCAGCCATGATCATATTAAATGGCGGTGCAGGCTCGAAGAGCCGAATGGCCTACTCCTGCACCTAATTTCTATGTTTCTATGTCTATGTTTCTATGCTTCGGAGACTCAATCCAGTGCTAAATGCAGCTCAACTTTGCCTATCTCGCCGGGTTAACCTACAACGCCTGACTGGACTGACGGGATATCAGCGCTGCTTCTCCGCACTGGCCATATTTCCACCAAGCCCAGGCTGGTTAACCAGGCGGGACAGGTAGAGTTGAGCTGGGTTTAGCGCTGCTTCTCTGTGCTGGCTGTGGGCCTGGGGGTACAGCTCGCGTCTGACTCCCGACCTCTCTGGCCACCCATGGGGTGGGGGGGGGGGGGCACTCGGGTGGGGACGGGACAGCGCCGGAGACCTGGCTGGGATCATCCTGGCTGCGGATGAGGCGCAGGTCTGTGACGAGAGTGTTTTGGCACATCTCCCTCCTCCAATCACCGCACTCTATCCTCAGTCCCCAGTCCCCCCCCCCCCCCCCCCCCCCCCCCACACCTCCCTACTCCAATTATCACGCTGAATCATCATGTTCCAACCCCATTGCCTGCTGACTGACATCTCTCTCGTCCAATCAGCACCCTCGATCAGCATTCCCACCTCCACTGTCTTGCGGAAAACGGAGATTTTAAAATCCGGACAAAAACTTGGGGGGGAGGGGGGATGTCCCCCACCTCACAAAACATGGGGGGGGGGACGCCTTTGCAATGGGTAGAGCAAAGGGAAGAATGCAGAGTGCAAAACATAATTCTCGGCATTGTAGCGCACCAGTTTCAGGGACAAAGTCCAATGTCCACAATGGGGTAGAGGTGAATCTGACAGTAACCTAGCTAATGGCTAATGTTTATTCTCATTATAATATCTGCATTTTTATGATAATTTTCATTATAACATCATCGCGCTTTATTTACATTGCTTTTCCTTCCCGGTATCACTACTGTTGTAATTATTCAGGGCCTTTCCATTCCAACACATGTGACAATATTCATTCTGGATGAGTACAACAGTCATGCAGTACACTGGAAATAATTTAACCTTCTAGGAGGAACGCAAAATAAACATTCTAAAATAATATCATAGAAAATAAGTGCATTTGTCCCTTCGAGCCAGCACCGCCATTCATTGTGATCATGGCTGATCATCTACAATCATTAACCCATGCCTGCCTTCTCCCCATATCCCTTGATTTCGCTAGCCCCTAGAGCAATATCTAACTCTCTATTAAATTCATCCAGTGAATTGGCCTCTACTGCCTTCTGTGGCAGAGAATTCCACAGATTCACAACTCTCTGGGTGAAAAAATGTTTTCTCATCTCAGTTTTAAATGGCCTATTCTTTATTCATAGACTGTGGCCCCAGGTTCTGGACTCCCCCATCATTGGGAACATTTTTCCTGCATCAATAAATATCTGCAGTCTATGAATAAATACTGGAGTAAATTATTGTTAATTTCATCATGAACATAATCAAGATAGCAGAATATGAATCAGATGGGCCTGGTCTTTTTCATCATGTGGTGGTGAACTATAATCAGATCAACCATCATTTTGCAGAGGGATGAAATAAGGTCTGGATGGCCTACTTGTGCTCTTAATTTGTCAGTACATTGTATTTGTGTTGGACTTTAAGGCATTATTTTTAAAGGACTATTCTAGTTCTCTTCTAATTTTCCTAGAATTTTTTTTTGCTATTATTTTCTTCCCCAAGAGGTTAAGCCACGATAGAAGCAATGAGTGCTACAGACCTTAATGATGCATGATGTTTCCATATGCATTTCATTTGTTATAACACTTCACTGTTATTACAATAAAGTTTAATCCTTAAAATTATTTCTGTTGGATGGAACATAATTATATGTTTTACTTAGCAAGCATTAAAATGGGAAACCTATTTTATCTATCTTATCTCTATAATATCAGTCTTTAGAAGATTTCTGATGAAATTTTCACAACAATATTTTTGTCATCTAACTAAAAAGCAGCAAAATGGCAAAGAGCAAGAAGTTTTATATTATATAGAAACATAGAAACATAGAAATTAGGTGCAGGAGTAGGCCATTCGGCCCTTCGAGCCTGCACCGCCATTCAATATGATCATGGCTGATCATCCAACTCAGTATCCTGTACCTGCCTTCTCTCCATACCCCCTGATCCCCCTAGCCACAAGGGCCACATCTAACTCCCTCTTAAATATAGCCAATGAACTGGCCTCAACTATCCTCTGTGGCAGAGAGTTCCAGAGATTCACCACTCTCTGCGTGAAAAAAGTTCTTCTCATCTCGGTTTTACATGATTTCCCCCTTATCCTTAAGCTGTGACCCCTTGTCCTGGACTTCCCCACCATCGGGAACAATCTTCCTGCATCTAGCCTGTCCAACCCCTTAAGAATTTTGTAAGTTTCTATAAGATCCCCTCTCCAGCTTCTAAATTCTAGAGCGTATAAACCAAGTCTATCCAGTCTTTCTTCATAAGACAGTCCTGACATCCCAGGAATCAGTCTGGTGAACCGTCTCTGCACTCCCTCTATGGCAATAATGTCCTTCCTCAGATTTGGAGACCAAAACTGTACGCAATACTCCAGGTGTGGTCTCACCAAGACCCTGTACAACTGCAGTAGAACCTCTCTGCTCCTATACTCAAATCCTTTTGCAATGAAAGCTAACATACCATTCGCTTTCTTTACTGCCTGCTGCACCTGCATGCCTACCTTCAATGACTGGTGTACCATGACACCCAGGTCTCGCTGCATCTCCCCTTTTCCCAATCGGCCACCATTTAGATAATAGTCTGCTTTCCTGTTTTTGCCACCAAAATGGATAATATAATTTCAATCCAAAATTGATATTTTAATGCCTTCCATAAAATGATACCTTACCTATTAACATTTCAATCGATTGTCTTCTCAACAAATCAATTTTAATTAGGTTTACCTGCTCTCCGTGAGGGTTCTTTACAGAGCTACAGGGAATTGAAGGAGTAACATCTTCATGTTTTCTCATTTAGACTGCTTTTGAAAAGCTGGAAAAGGAGTTGAAAGAGATCAACACAAACCAAGAAGCTTTGAAAAATAATTGCCTAGAGATGACAGAGCTAAAATTTCTTCTTCAGATAACGGAAGATTTCTTTGAAGAGGTATGTCTGTTATTGCCACAGAGAGAGGGAACACATTTATTTTATTACAGCACCGTCAAGTAACAAGTGCCATCAAGAGAAATATTAAAGTGTCTTCTACTTGGGAAAGATATATTATTATGTCTAATTTAGCATTTATTTTGTATTTCAGTGTTATATCTGCTTAATAGGCAGCACTGGGATTTAAAGATTATCGTGGTCAGAAAATCATTTTCCCCAACCATGATAATACCTTTATCTTCCATTCCAGCACCAACACGCATATGCAAACAAACACCAAGTCACACAGATACAGTAATGGAAAGGCAAAACAATGCATATACTGCAATTCTGAATTCAAAATGGAAAATGTTGGAAGCACTCAGTACTCAGGCAGCATCTGTGGAGAGAGAATCAGTGTTCATATTTCAGTTATTAAACTTTTATTCCATTGTTATTATTCAGCAGAATAGAATAGAATAGAATATAGAATAGTTTCTTTATTGTCATTGTAACATGGGCCATGTACAACGAAATTTAAAATGTCAGCCAGTCAGTGCAGCATTCAAACATTTCTAAAGCTAACGAAACATCCACGGTAAAATAATAAAGATAAGCAAATAAATAAAAATCACAGACAAAGCACGCATACACACCCAACCCTCCATCCTTCTGTCGATTTCACCGTTACCACAGTCCCTTAGTCTGTATCGCCCCTGCGTTCCTTGGCGGCCACATTTAGTGCTTTTATAGCAGTGGGGTAAAAACTGTTTTTTAGTCTATTTGTCCTTGTCCTTGTGGATCTGTACCGTCTGCCTGACGGCAACAGTTCAAACAGGGAGTGTCGGGGGGTGGGAGATGTCCTTTATTATATTCTGGGTTTTTTTGGTGCAGCGGGAACTGTGTAGGTCCTCCAAGGTAAGGAGAGGGCAGCCGACAATCCTCTGGGCGTTGTCAATGGCCCTCTGGAGCGCTTTCCTCTGAGCCGCTGTGCAGCTGGTGTACCACACGCATACACAGTATGTTAGTATGCTCTCAATGGAGCACCGATAGAAGGACAGCAGCAGCCTCTGAGTGATGTTGTTCTTCCTGAGCACCCTCAGGAAGTGCAGTCTCTGCTGGACCTTTTTCAGCAGCGCAGTGGTGTTCACGCTCCACGTCAGGTCCTCCTCAATGTGGATTCCCAGGAAGCGGAAATCCGCTTCCTGGGAGAACACCACTCTCCCATGCCATTTAGCCATACAGCACGGAAATAGGCCCTTCGGCCCAATTCTACTGTGCCAACCAATATGCCCCATATCCCTCATATCCTCAGAATCTGCACCTTTCATATCAATTTGGATTTGGTGATTCTTCATTGTTTATCAAATAGTCATTTTACCCTCATCCATGTCATTACATACTGATGAACAGATATACTCAAACAAAATAATTAAGGTTGCTATAAGTTCATAAGTTATAGGAACAGAATTAGGCCATTCGGCCCATCTGATCTGCTCCACCATTCATTCACGACTGATCTATTTTTCCCTCTCAATCCCATTCTCCCGTCCTCTCCCCTTAACCCCTGACACCCATACTAATCAAATCTATGAAGTTTTTCTTGGGCTTCAGAGATTGATCAAAGCAGGACCTGTCTTGTACTTGGGTTAGATATAGTCCTGACGAACCAGATTCAACGAAAAGCTGTTTTTCGCTCTATTTTCACTCTATTTTCTAAATCAGGAGTAGACAGAAAAGGTAGGGTTTAATCGGTGCTCAAAAATTAAGTGGAAGTAGACAGGGGTCTCAACAGAAATGTGGCGATATCAAACTGGCTAGCTTCATTGTACCTGAACCTCTTACTCCAGTATGGTTATTAAAGCCCAAAGCTCATCAGCAGTCAGAGTCCTGCAAACACCACACAAAGTGAGAAATCTCAACAATCGCACTCCTCAATAGAAATTTTGGAGTACCAATCTCATTATTGTTGGGACAGAATGAGGCAAGGCCAGGAAAACCATGCAGTACACAGAACAGGGTGGCACAGTGGCGCAGCGGTAGATGCTGCGTTACAGGGCTTGCAGTCCCAGAGACCCGGGTTCGATCCTGACTATGGGTGCTGCCTGGACGGAGTTTGTATGTTCACCCCGTGACCACGTGGGTTTTCTCCGAGATCTTCGGTTTCCTCCCACACTCCAAAGACATGCAGCTTTGTAGGTTAATTGACTTGGTATGTGCAAATTGTCCCTAGCGTGTGTAAGGTAATGTTAATGTGTGGGGGTCGCTGGTCGGCGTGGACTCGGTGGGCCGAAGTGCCTGTTTCCATGCTGTATCTGTAAACTAAACTAAACTTGGATCAAAACAGTACAGGAACAAGTCCTTCAGCCTACAATATCTGTGCCAAACATCATGCCATTACAAACCAATCTCATTTGCCTGCACATGATCCATGTGCCTATCCAAAAACCTTTTAAACTCCACTATCGTATCTGCCTCCACCACCACACCCGTCAGCACATGCCAGGCACCCACCACCTCTGTGTAAACAATTTGCTTCATAGCTTTGCACACAATGATGATGAGGATGCAAGGAAGGCAAGTGATATACTGAAGTCCGCAGTATTTGCTTGAGAGTTTTGACAACCAAACCCTCAAGAACATAGGTTCAAATTTGATGGCAACTTATACTGCATGTGTATGACTGACATTCTATCTGTCCCAGTGATATTTTAGTGCATAAGTTGCATATATGTGAAGAGAGACCAAATCTCTGACTGACAAAGCCAAGGACTAGTACCTTATGGAACTAAAAGCTGGCCATTGCAATTGGTTTCTTTGCTACCATATCCTCTCCAATACCTGCAGCAAATATTAATTTACCAGCCACTTCCAAAAAACCGGAAGTGGCGGCGCTGCCTTGCAGCTGCGGCTCGCCTGCAGTCCGTTTGTCCTTTCTGTTTTTTGTTTTCTCTTGTCCCGTTTTTACAGTTTATTTCGGTTTATTTAGTTGTGTATGTGTGGGGGGGGGGGGTGGGTGTAACATGTTTTTTGACTCTTCCTTCGGGGGGGATGCGACCTTTCCTGCCGGTTCCCCGTCTCCGTGTCCGTCTGCGCTGAGGCCTATCGCGGAGCTGGCGGCCTCCAACTGCGACCGACCTCGAGGCGACAGAGGCAGAGCCAGGACTTACCAACGCAAGGCTGGCCGACTTCGGAGCTGTGGTTGCGGTGCGACCCAACTTCCGACCTGACTTTGGAGCCTCGGAGGCTCGGCCGAGGGCCAGTGGACAACATCATCGGGAGCTCGGGTTCTGTTTTCCGGAGCTCCCGCAACTACAGCTGCGTCCGCTGGACTGGAGGGCGGCAGCTTCGGCAGCTTCGACCGCCCCGGACCGCGGAGTTTGAACCGGCCCGTTTGCGGAGCACGGATTCAGCCACGGAACTTACTTACCATCACCCGGCAGGGTCACAACATTGGAGGCTTGGATTGCCTCAGTGCAGAGGGAGAGCAAGGAGGGAAGAGACAATGACTTTGGGACTTTAAACTGTGTTGAGTGTTTGTTATTTATTCTATGTTATGACTGCAGGCTAAACCGGTTTGATTTTTGTTTTGTCTCTTCTCGTATTGATTGATTGTGTTGTGATGTGTTTACCTTGTTTACCAGAGATGGAAATTAGCTACTGGCTACAATCTTGCGTATTACTTGTAAATGTTTATTAATATGCACTGTCCCCTAAATAAATAAACATACAAACATGTGCACGTCACCTCCTCTTCACATTTACCTGCCTTGAAACAGAGCTCAATAATGACATGTGAAAGTAGCAGACCTGATTTTCCAAACTCTGTTTCCTGTTCACAAAATGCCTCGTGGTGTTTTTCTTGCTTCCACATGATTATTGCATTCCCTTCGACATTTGCCAGAATTACATGGACTAAAAATGTCCATGCCTATAGCACTTCAATTATTCCATGGTACTACAGTGAAACTTAAATCAAAAATATGACCTGGAAATTAATTACTGTTGATTAAGGCGAATTAGCTGCAAGGAGAGGTTGGACAGACTTGGATAGGTTTCTCTGGAACGCCGGAGGTTGAGGGGAGACCATAAGTATAAATATGAGAGACATAGACAATCATAGCCATTTCCTCAGGATGGAAGTATCAAATATTAGAGGGTATACCTTTACAGTGAGAGGGCAATGTTTAAAGGGGATGTGTGACTCAAGTTTTTTTACTGAGAAGGTGCTGGGTGCATGAAACACATTGTCAGTGGTGGTGATGGAAGCAGATACTATAGTGCCATTTAGATGGCCTTTGCATAGGCACATGGGTATGCAGGGAATGGAGGGATTATGGATTATGTGCAGGCAGATAAAAGTTAGTATAGGCATCATGTGCAGCACACACATCATGGGCCAACAGTTCCACTGCTGCACTGTTCTATGTTCTATGTTTATGATATGCTCAGGAGACACTAATTCTGTTTCAAATGTATTTTAAATGTTCAAGTTGAAGTATTGAAAGTAAGCTTGGCTCCTGCATCAAAAGGCTGGCTTCAGAATCCAGAACCTACTGTACAAGTCTTATTCCCTCAACATCACAGTTAGTCAGTGCAATTTTTGAGCATCAGAATAATAGAAAATTATCAGAAGTGTTAAAATTGGCTCCTTTATATTCTGGTCACTCGGAAAAATGGACTGAAGTTGGAGTTTGTCAGCTTCGGGGGAACTACATTCATTTTTGAAAGCACAATAAATTCTGTTGGAAGTGACGATTGGCAGAAGATGTGCCTGTCCCACAAAGTGTTTATAAATGCCAGGCTAACAGCTGGTGTCTTAGAATTTCCACCAATTATACAAAAACAGTCAGTGAATTATGGAGAAACAAAGAACTGCACATGCTGGTAAATGTGCAAAAGAAGACACAGTGTTTGAATAACTCAGCAGGTCAAACAGCGTCTCTGGAAAACATGGATTAAGAAGGGTCTCGATCCAGAACATCACATCCATGCTCTCCAGAGATGGTACCTGACCTGCTGAGTTACTCCAGCACTGTGAGTATCCTCAGCTAATTAAGCAAGTTGAGTTCTGCCCTGAAGCTTTACTTCAATAGACACAGAAATGTGCTGTCATGGGGAAATTCGTGAATGAATACATCTCCAGACTATTGGTTACTCAATTAATTTGACAATGTGTAAAAGCCCTTAGAATTTCTAGACCCAAAGATTCAAAATAGCTTCTGGCCCTGACTATTCCTCCTGCCCTGTATTTCCAGTGTGGAAATATATTTATCCAGATCCATGAATTATGCTGTATATTGAATCATTGAATCACATTCGCCATATTTACTGCACTGGACAACAGCATCCTCCAATGCCTGCATTATTTCCACCAAATGGCCTTCATATCGCACTGGGGAATGATGTCTCAGTCAGTCCTCTAATCATCTTCCTTACCAAACACTGCCCAATAACCTCTGCCATAGCAGGTCTAGAATTTCAACAGGGTCTCAATGGGAAAGTTTACTTCCGCAGATGCTGCCAGAACCACTGAGTTCCTCCAGCAGTAAAATGGAGACACGAGCAAATGCAGATAAAGTCATAGTGATAAGTGTGGAAACAGGCTCTTCGGCCCAACTTGTCCACACCGGCCAACAATGTCCCAGCTACACTGGTTCCACTGGCCTGCACTTGATCCATATCCCTCCAAACCTGCCCTATCCATGTACCTGTCTAACTGTTTCTTAAATGATGGAATAGTTCCAGCCTCAACTACCTCCTTTGGCAGCTTTTTCCATACACCCACCACCCTGTGTGAAAAAGTTACCCCTCTGATACCTATAAATCTTTTCCTCTTCACCTTGAACCTATGATCCTCGATTCCTCTACTCCAGACAATCTGTATTCTACACGATCTCTTCCCCTCATGATTTTGTATACCTCTATAAGACCTGCCCTCATCCTCCTGCACTCCATGGATCAGAGACCCAGCCTACCCAGCCTATAGCTCACACCCTCTAATCCTGGCAACGTCCTCATAAATCTTGTCTGAACTCTTTCAAGCTTGACAATATCTTTCCTATAACATGGTGCCCAGAACGGAACACAATATTCTAAATGCATCTTAACATCTTATCCAACTGCAGCACAACCTCCCAACTTCTATACTCAACACTCTGACTGATGAAGGCCAAAGTGTCAAAAGCCTTACAGACCACCCAGGGAGCCGTTGGTGCGAGGGGAGGAGTACCTGCGCTGTAAGTATAAAATACATCGCGGGACTTGGGTTCACAGAGGCCCAGGGACCTGACACCAAAATCGGCAACATTCCAGAAAAGGAGTCTGGTGGAAGCCTCTGATTGGTGGAAGAGGACCAGAAGAAGCAGCTGATTGGGTGCAACCCCGGGTTTACATTTTTACATTTCTGCCTTCAGGTTAAGGATTCTGGGAGTTAAGTGTACAGTATTTATTAGTATTTACTGGTAAAATTTAAAGGATAAAGTTTTGTGTTTTTTAATATTTAATATAGAGTTAATTTGGGAGTAAGAGATTGGCCCCGTGGTTTGCTCGGCCTGCAACATGTGGGAGATCAGGGATATGGTTGGTGTCCCTGGTGACTACGTTTGCAGGAAGTGTGTACAGCCGCAGCTCCTGGCAGACCGCATTGAACGGTTGGAGCTGCGGTTGGATTCATAATGGAGCATCCACGATGCTGAGAAAGTCCTGGAAGTATGATGTTGTGGCGATCAGTGAAACATGGTTGCAGGAGGGCTGTGATTGGAAACTAAATATTCCAGGATTTCGTTGCTTCAGGTGTGATAGAATTGGAGGGGAAAGAGGTGGAGGTGTTGCATTGCTTATCAGGGAAGATATTACAGCAGTGCTTTGGCAGGATAGATTAGAGGGCTCATCTAGGGAGGCTATTTGGGTGGAACTGAGAAATGGGAAAGGGGTAGCAACACTTATAGGGGTGTATTATAGACCGCCAAATGGGGAGCGAGAATTGGAAGAGCAAATATGTAAGGAGATTGCAGATATTAGTAGTAAGCACAAGGTAGTGATTGTGGGAGATTTCAATTTTCCACACATAGACTGGGAAATACATTCTGTAAATGGGCTGGATGGGTTGGAGTTTGTAAAATGTGTGCAGGATAGTTTTTTGCAGCAATACATAGAAGTACCTACTAGAGAAGGGGCGGTGCTGGACCTCCTGTTAGGTCAGGTGGCAGAGGTATGCGTTGGGGAACAGTTCGGGTCCAGTGATCACAATACCATTAGTTTCAAAATAATTATGGAGAGGGACAGAACTGGACCTAGGGTTGAGATTTTTGATTGGAGAAAGGCTAACTTTGATGAGATGCGAAAGAATTTAAAAGGAGTAACTTGGGACATTTTGTTTTATGGGAAAGATGTGGAAGGGAAATGGAATACATTTAAAGGTGAAATTTTAAGAGTACAGAATCTTTATGTCCCTGTTCGGTTGAAAGGAAATAGTAAAAATTGTAAAGAGCCATGGTTTTCAAGGGAAATTGGACACTTGGTTCGGAAAAAGAGGGAGATCTACAATAATTATAGTCAGAATGGAGTAAATGAGGTGCTTGAGGAGTATAAAGAATGTAAAAAGAATCATAAGAAAGAAATTAGAAAAGCTAAAAGAAGATATGAGGTTGCTTTGGCAAGTAAGGTAAAAGTAAATCCGAAGGGTTTCTACCACTATATTAATAGCAAAAGGATAACGAGGTCCATTAGAGAGTAAGAGTGGACAACTATCTGCAGAGCCAAAAGAGATGGGGGAGATATTGAACAGTTTCTTTTCTTCGGTATTCACCAAGGAGAAGGATATTGAATTATGTGAGGTAAGGGAAACAAGTAGAGTAGCTATGGAAACTATGAGATTCAAAGAAGAGGAAGTACTGACACTTTTGAGAAATATAAAAGTGGATAAGTCTCCAGGTCCGGACAGGATATTCCCTAGGACATTGAGGGAAGTCAGTGTAGAAATAGCAGGGTCTATGGCAGAAATATTTCAAGGGTCATTAGAAACGGGAATATTGCCGGGGGATTGGCGTACTGCGCATGTTGTTCCATTGTTTAAAAAGGGGTCTAAGGGTAAATCTAGCAATTATAGACCTGTTAGTTTGACGTCAGTGGTGGGCAAATTAATGGAAAGAATACTTAGAGATAATATATATAAGCATCTGGATAAACAGGGTCTGATTCGGAACAGTCAACATGGATTTGTGCCTGGAAGGTCATGTTTGACTAATCTTCTTGAATTTTTTGAAGATGTTACTCGGGAAATTGATGAGGGTAAAGCAGTGGATGTTGTGTATATGGACTTCAGTAAGGCCTTTGACAAGGTTCCTCATAGAAGGTTGGTTAAGAAGGTTCAATGGTTGGGTATTAATGGTGGAGTAGCAAGATGGATTCAACAGTGGCTGAATGGGAGATGCCAGAGAGTAATGATGGATGGCTGTTTGTCAGGTTGGAGACCAGTGATGAGTGGGGTGCCACAGGGCTCTGTGTTGGGTCCACTGTTGTTTGTCATGTACATCAGTGATCTGGATGATGGTGTGGTAAATTGGATTAGTAAGTATGCAGATGATACTAAGATAGGTGGGGTTACGGGTAATGAAGTAGAGTTTCAAAGTCTACAGAGAGATTTATGCCAGTTGGAATAGTGGGCTGAAAGATGACAGATGGAGTTTAATGCTGATAAGTGTGAGGTGCTACATCTTGGCAGGACAAATGAAAATAGGACGTACATGGTAAATGGTAGGGAATTGAAGAATGTAGGTGAACAGAAGG
Organism: Leucoraja erinaceus; assembly: GCF_028641065.1. Classification (NCBI taxonomy): domain Eukaryota; kingdom Metazoa; phylum Chordata; class Chondrichthyes; order Rajiformes; family Rajidae; genus Leucoraja; species Leucoraja erinaceus. The sequence goes on along the minus strand of NC_073378.1, from coordinate 46,435,106 downwards.
ATCTGGGAATAACTGTGCACAGTTCCCTGAAAGTGGAATCTCATGTAGATAGGGTGGTAAAGAAAGCTTTTGGTGTGCTGGCCTATATAAATCAGAGCATTGAGTATAGAAGTTGGGATGTAATGTTAAAATTGTACAAGGCATTGGTGAGGCCAATTCTGGAGTATGGTGTACAATTTTGGTCGCCTAATTATAGGAAGGATGTCAACAAAATAGAGAGAATACAGAGGAGATTTACTAGAATGTTGCCTGGGTTTCAGCAACTAAGTTACAGAGAAAGGTTGAACAAGTTAGGGCTTTATTCTTTGGAGCGCAGAAGGTTAAGGGGGGACTTGATAGAGGTTTTTTAAATGATGATAGGGATAGACAGAGTTGACGTGGAAAAGCTTTTCCCACTGAGAGTAGGGAAGATTCAAACAAGGGGACATGACTTGAGAATTAAGGGACTGAAGTTTAGGGGTAACATGAGGGGGAACTTCTTTACTCAGAGAGTGGTAGCTGTGTGGAATGAGCTTCCAGTGAAGGTGGTGGAGGCAGTTTCGTTTTTATCATTTAAAAATAAATTGGAGAGTTATATGGACGGGAAGGGAATGGAAGGTTATGGTCTGAGCGCAGGTATATGGGACTAGGGGAGAATATGTGTTCGGCACGGACTAGAAGGGTCGAGATGGCCTGTATCTGTGCTGTAAATTGTTATATGGTTATATGGTTATGGTTAAGTCGTGGATAGCACGTACAGCGAGTTGGTCACACCGCAGGTAAAAGGTAAGAGGACAGAAAGGGAACGGGTGGCCAATAGCCAGCAAAGCAGTCGGCAGGTAGTGCAGGAGTCCCCTGCGGTCATCTCCCTCCTAAACAGGTATACCATTTTGGATACTGTTGAGGGAGATGGCTCATCAGGGGAATGCAGCAGCAGCCAAGTTCATGGCACCATGGGTGGCTCTGCGGCACATGAGGGGGGGAAAAGAGTGGAAGGGCAATAGTAATAGGGGATTCAATTGTCAGGGGAATAGATAGGTGTTTCTGCGGCCGCAAACAAGACTCCAGGATGGTATGTTGCCTCCCTGGTGCAAGGGTCAGGGATGTCACTGAACGGCTGCAGAACATTCTGGAGGGGGAGGGTGAACAGCCAGTTGTCGTGGTGCATATTGGCACCAACGATATAGGTAAAAAAAGGGATGAGGTCCTACAAGATAAATTTAGGGAGCTAGGAGATAAACTTAAAAGTAGGACCTCAAATGTAATAATCTCTGGATTACTACCAGTACCACGGGCGTCAGAGTAGAAATAGGAGGATATTGCAGATGAATACGTGGCTTGACAAATGGTGCAAGGGGGAGGGATTCAAATTTTTAGGGCATTGGAACCAGTTTGGGGGAGGTGGGACCAGTACAAACAGGACAGTCTGCATCTGGGCTGGAATGGAACCAATGTCCTTGGGGGAGTATTTGCTAGTGCTGTCGGGGAGGATTTAAACTAATGTGGCAGGGGGATGGGTACAAGAGCAGAGAGGCATGGGGGGTGTAAAATGAGGGTAGAAGCAATAGGTAGCAAGGTGAAAAGTAAAAGTGGCAGGCAGACAAAACCAGGGCAAAAATCAAAAAGGGCCACTTTTCAACATAATTGCATAAGGGGTAAGAGCGTTGTAAAAACAAGCCTGAAGGCTTTGTGTCTCAATGCAAGGAGTATGCGTAATAAGGTGGATGAGTTGAACGTGCAGATAGTCATTAATGATTATGATGTAGTTGGGATCACGGAGACATGGCACCAGGGTGACCAAGGCTGGGAGCTGAACATCCAGGGATATTCAATATTCAGGAGGGATAGAGAGAAAGGAAAAGGAGGTGGGGTAGCGTTGCTGGTTAGAGAGGAGATTAACGCAATGGAAAGGAAGGACATTAGTTTGGAGGATGTGGAATCGGTATGGGTAGAGCTGCGAAACAGTAAGGGGCAGAAAACGCTGGTGGGTGTTATGTACAGGCCACCTAACAGTAGTAGTGAAGTTGGAGATGGTATCAAACAGGAAATTAGAAATGCGTGCGACAAAGGTAAAACAGTTATAATGGGCGACTTCAATCTACATATAGAGTGGGTGAATCAAATTGGCAGCGGTGCTGAGGAAGAGGATTTCTTGGAATGTATGCGGGATAGTTATCTAAATCAACATGTAGAGGAACCAACGAGAGAGCAGGCTATTTTAGACTGGATATTGAGTAATGAGGAAGGGTTAGTTAGCAGTCTTGTTGTACGTGCCCCCTTGGGCAAGAGTGACCATAATATGGTTGAGTTCTTCATTAGGATGGAGAGTGACATTGTTAATTCAGAAACAATGGTTCTGAACTTAAAGAAAGGTAACTTTGAGGGTATGAGATGTGACTTGGCCAAGATTAATTCTACTGGCAATTAATTCTAAAAGTGTTGACGGTGGATATGCAATGGAAGGCATTTAAAGACTGCATGGGTGAACTACAAAAATTGTTCATCCCAGTTTGGCAAAAGAATAAATCAGGGAAGGTAGTGCATCCGTGGATAACAAGGGAAATCAGGGATAGTATCAAAGCGAAGGATGATGCGTACAAATTAGCCAGAAAAAGCAGCATACCAGAGGACTGGGAGAAATTCAGAGACCAGCAGAAGAGGACAAAGGGCTTAATTAGGAAAGGGAAAATAGATTATGAAAGCAAACTGGCAGGGAACATAAAAACTGACTGCAAAAGTTTTTATAGATATGTGAAAAGAAAGAGATTAGTTAAAACAAATGTAGGTCCCTTGCAGTCAGAAACAGGTGAGTTGATCATGGGGAACAAGGATATGGCGGACCAATTGAATAACTACTTTGGTTCCGTCTTCACTAAGGAAGACATAAATAATCTGCCGGAAACAGCAGGGGACCGCGGGTCAAAGGAGTTGAAGGAATTTAGTGAAATCCAGGTTAGTCGGGAAGTGGTGTTGGGTAAATTGAATGGATTAAAGGCCGATAAATCCCCAGGGCCAGATAGGCTGCATCCCAGAGTACTTAAGGAAGTAGCTCCAGAAATAGTGGATGCATTAGTAATAACCTTTCAAAACTCTTTAGATTCTGGAGTAGTTCCAGAGGATTGGCGGGTAGCAAACGTAATCCCACTTTTTAAGAAGGGAGGGAGAGAGAAAACGGGGAATTACAGACCAGTTAGTCTAACATCGGTAGTGGGGAAACTGCTAGAGTCAGTTATTAAAGATGGGATAACAGCATATTTACAAAGTGGTGAAATCATTGTCTGACGAATCTTAGAGAAATTTTTCAAGGATATAACTAGTAGCATGGATAGGGGAGAACCAGTGGATGTGTTGTATCTGGACTTCCAGAAGGCTTTCGACAAGGTCCCACGTAAGAGATTAGTATACAAACTTAGAGCACACGGCATTGGGGGTTCAGTATTGATGTGGATAGAGAACTGGCTGGCAAACAGGAAGCAAAGAGTAGGAGTAAACGGGTCCTTTTCACAATGGCAGGCAGTGACTAGTGGGGTACCGCAATGCTCAGTGCTGGGACCCCAGCTATTTACAATGTATATTAATGATCTGGATGAGGGAATTGAAGGCAATATCTCCAAGTTTGTGGATGACACTAAGCTGGGGGGGCAGTGTTAGCTGCGAGGAGGATGCTAGGAGACTGCAAGGTGACTTGGATAGGCTGGGTGAGTAGACAAATGTTTGGCAGATGCAGTATAATGTGGATAAATGTGAGGTTATCCATTTTGGTGGCAAAAACAGGAAAGCAGACTATTATCTAAATGGTGGCCGATTAGGAAAAGGGGAGATGCAGCGAGACCTGGGTGTCATGGTACACCAGTCATTGAAAGTAGGCATGCAGGTGCAGCAGGCAATGAAGAAAGCGAATGGTATGTTAGCTTTCATAGCAAAAGGATTTGAGTATAGGAGCAGGGAGGTTCTACTGCAGTTGTACAGGGTCTTGGTGAGACCACACCTGGAGTATTGCATACAGTTTTGGTCTCCAAATCTGAGGAAGGACATTATTGCCATAGAGGGGGTGCAGAGAAGGTTCACCAGACTGATTCCTGGGATGTCAGGACTGTTTTATGAAGAAAGACTGGATAGACTTGGTTTATACTCTCCAGAATTTAGGAGATTGAGAGGGGTACTTATAGAAACTTACAAAATTCTTAAGGGGTTGGACAGGCCAGATGCAGGAAAATTGTTCCCGATGTTGGGGAAGTCCAGGACAAGGGGTCACAGCTTAAGGATAAGGGGGAAATCCTTTAAAACCGAGATGAGAAAAACTTTTTTCACACAGAGAGTGGTGAATCTCTGGAACACTCTGCCACAGAGGGTAGTTGAGGCCAGTTCATTGGCTATATTTAAGAGGGAATTAGATGTGGCCCTTGTGGCTAAAGAGATCAGAGGGTATGGAGAGAAGGCAGGTATGGGATACTGAGTTGGATGATCAGCCATGATCATATTGAATGGCGGTGCAGGCTCGAAGGGCCGAATGGCCTACTCCTGCACCTCATTTCTATGTTTATCCACCTGCGACTCAACCTTCAGCGAACCATGCACCTGTATTCCTAGATCCCTCTGCCCTACAACACTCCCCAGTGGCCTACCATTTACTGTGTACGTCCTGCCCTTGTTTGACGTCCCAAAATGCAACACCTCACACTTCTCTGTATTAAATTCCATCAATGATTCCTCCGCCCACCTGGCCAATCAATCCAGATCCTGCTGCAATCGTTCACAACCATCTTCGCTGTCTGCAAAACCACTCACTTTTGTATCATCAGAAAACTTGCCCTGTATGTTCTCATCCAAATCATGATGTAGATGACAAACAGTAACGGGCCCAGCACCGAACCCTGAGGCACATCACTAGTCATAAGCCTCCAGTCCGAGAAGCAACCTACCACCATCACCCTCTGCTTCCTTCCATTGAGCCAATTTGCTATCCATTCAGCTATCTCTCCTTGATTCCCATGCGATCTAACCGTCCCGAGCAGCCTACCATGCGGCACCTTGTCGAACGCCTTACTGAAATCCATGTTCACAACATCAACAGCTCTGCCCTCATCGACCTTATTGGTCACGTCTTCAAAAACATCAATCAGATTTGTGAGACACCACCTCCCACGTACAAGACTATGCTGACTATCTATAATCACCCTTTGCCCATCCAAATGTCTGTATAACCTATCCCTCAGAATACTCCCTAGTAACTTTCCAACTACAGATGTTTAAGCTCACCGGCTTACAATTCCCAGCATTTTCCTGCAGCCCTTCTTGAAAAGAGGTACAACATTTGCCACCCTCCAGTCTTCCGGCACCTCTCCTGTATTTAAGGATGACTCATAAATTTCAACCAGGGCTCCCGCAATTTCCTCTCTATTTTCCCGCAAAGTCCTCGGATATATCTGATCAGGCCCCGGAGATTTGTCTACCTTCATACACGACAGTACCTTCAGTACTTCTTCGACAGTAACCCTGACTGCTCTCAAGACACTTTCATTGACTACCCCAAGTTCCTCCGTCCTACTGTCTTTCTCCTCGGTAAATAAGAGAAGAAATATTTAATGAGGACCTTGCCCATCTCTTCTGGCTCCACACAAAGGTGACCGCTTTGATTCCTGAAAGGTCCCACTCTCTCGCTAGTTACCCAGTTCCCCCGTATTTATAAATTACTAGACTAAGTGGGACCCGTTGGGTCCCAGCATCACACAGGAGGGCTGGTCATCCAACGCAATATTCCACCTCTCCACCAATTCTAATAATGGTGGCCAGTTGGGGGGGGGGGGGGGGGGGGCTTTCTGGAGCGCTAGTATGGGTGTTGTGGGCTGAAGGGACTGGTTTCCAGAGGGCTAGTATGCAAATTGTGCGCCAAATGGATTCTTGGGCTGGCGTCTCAGTCAATCAAGCCTGTTGTGCTGGCAACTCACTCACTCACGGCTGGTGGGCTGGTAGTTGACTCACGGCTAATCCTTGAAATTCTATTTCAAGCAGGGTATAAGGCCATCAAATTCAAGTGCAGTTTCTTACCACTTCTAGCAGGGTGCAAGGCCACCAAATTCAAGTGCAGTTTCATACCATTTGAAGTAGGGTGCAAAGCCACTAAAGACAGCGAGTCGTGACCTCTCCATCCTCCATCTTGCAGAGACTGAGCCACACCCACATTTCCGGGTTTAATAACCCCTCCCCCCCCTCCCCACCGGAAAAGGTGTGGCTTTCATGGAGTGATTGACAGGAGAGAGATTCTCAACATTTTTTTAAAAACTAATAACGCTTTTATTTTTCATTGATGTGAAGAATTCTCTGCACCTGCTCAGCGGAGGGGGACTGAGTAAGATGGCCAAAAATACACAGCCGTAAGTGGTAGCGTTTTATCAAAAATCAATATACAGTGCAAACAGGAAGTAAGTGCATTTACAGTAGTGCCTTTTAACTTCAAGCCAAAGCACCCAAGCCACCATTTGCAGTAAGTAGTGCATTTCAACTTCTTGCCTCCATTTGTAGTAAGTGGTGCCTTTCAACTTCAAGCCAAAGCACCCACGCCACCATTTGCAGTAAGTAATGCCTTTCAACTTCAAGCCAAAGCACCCAAGCCACCAATTGCAGTAAGTAGTGCCTTTCAACTGCAAGCCAAAGCACCCAAGCCACCATTTGCAGAAAGTAGTGCCTTTCAACTTCAAGCCAAAGCAACCAAGCCACCATTTGCAGTAATAGTGCCTTTCAACTTCATGCTACCATTAGCAGTAAATACTGCCTTTCAACTTCAAGCCAATTGCACCCAAGCCAATGCACCAAAGCCACCATTTGCAGTAAGTAGTGCCTTTCAAATTCAAGCCAATGCTCCCAAGCCACCATTTTCAGTAAGTAGTGTCTTTCAACTTCAAGCCAAAGCAACCAAGCCACCATTTGCAGTAAGTACTGCATTTCAACTTCATGCCACCATTTGTAGTGCCTTTCAACTTAATGCCAAAGCACCCAAACTACAATTTGCAGTAAGTAGTGCCGTTCAACTTAAAGCCAAAGCACCCAAGCCACCATTTGCAGTAAGTAGTACCTGTCAACCTCATGTCACCATTTACAATAAGTAGTGTCTTTCAACTTCAAGCCAATGCACCCACGCCCCCATTTGCAGTAAGTAATGCATTTTAACTTCAAGCCATTGCACCCAAGCCACCATCTGCAGTAAGTAGTGCCTTTCAACTTCAAGCCACAGCCAAGCCACCATTTGCAGGAAGTAGTGCCTTTCAACTTTAAAAGCCAACTACCATTTGCAGTAAGTAGTGCCTTTCAACTTCAAGCCACAACCAAGCCACCATTTGCAGTAAGTAGTGCCTTTCAACTTCAAACCAAAGCTCCCAAGCCACCATTTGCAGTAAGTAGTGCCTTTCAACTTCAAGGCCACCATTTGCAGTAAGTAATGCCTTTCAACTTCAAGGCATTGCACCAAGCCACCCTTTGCAGTAAGTAGTGCCTTTCAACTGCAAGCCAAAGCACCCAAGCCACCATTTGCAGGAAGTAGTGCCTTTCAAATTCAAGTCAAAGCTCCCAAGCCACCATTTGCAGTAAGTAGTGCCTTTCAACTTCAAGCCAAAACTCCGAAGACACCATTTGCAGTAAGTCGTGCCTTTCAACTTCAAGTCAAAGCTCCCAAGCCACCATTTGCAGTAAGTAGTGCCTTTCAAGCCACCATTTGCAGTAAGTAGTGTCTTTCAACTTCAAGCCACACCCAAGCCATCATTTGCAGGAAGTAGTGCCTTTCAACTTCAAGCCAAAGCACCCAAGCCACCATTTGCAGTAAGTAGTGCCTTTCAACTTCAAGCCAAAGCAACCAATCCACCATTTGCAGTAAGTAGTGCCTTTCAACTTCATGCCACCATTTGCAGTAAGTGGTGTCTTTCAACTTCAAGCCACACCCAAGCCACCATTTGCAGTAAGTGCCTTTCAACTTCAAGCCAAAGCAACCAAGCCACCATTTGCAGTAAGTAGTGCCTTTCAACTTCAAGCCAAAGCAACCAAGCCACCATTTGCAGTAATAGTGCCTTTCAACTTCAAGCCAAAGCTCCCAAGCCACCATTTGTACTAAGTAGTGCCTTTCAACTTCATGCCACCATTTGCAGTAAGTAGTGCCTTTCAATTTCAAAACCCACCCAAGCCAACCCGGGAGGGAGGGGCAAGGGGGGTGGTCGCTTTCTGGAGTGCTAGTATGAACTATTTTAGAACCAATAGACATTTCTTTGAAAGCTTTAGAACCAATAGACATTTTTTTCAAGCTTTAGAACCAATAGACTTTTTTTTGCAAGCTTTAGAACCAATAGACATTTTTTGCAAGCTTTAGAACCAATAGACACTTTTTGCAAGCTTTAGAACCAACTTTTTTGCAAGCTTTAGAACCAATAGAGACACTTTTTGCAATCTTTAGAACCAATAGAGACACTTTTTGCAAGTTTTAGAACCAATAGACATTTTTTGCAAGCTTTAGAACCAATAGACATTTTTTTGCAAGCTTTAGAACCAATAGACATATTTTTTGCAAGCTTTAGAGACACTTTTTTGCTAGCTTTTGAACCAATAGACATTTTTTGCAAGCTTTGGAATAGACATTTTTGCAAGCTTTAGAACCAAATAGACATTTTTTGCAAGCTTTAGAACCAATAGACACTTTTTTTGCAAGCTTTAGAATCAATAGACTTTTTTTGCAAGCTTTAGAACCAATAGAGACACTTTTTGCAAGCTTTAGAACCAATAGAGACATTTTTTTTGCAAGCTTTAGAACCAATAGACATTTTTTGCAAGCTTTAGAACCAATAGACATTTTTTTGAAAGCTTTAGAACCAATAGACATTTTTTTTTTGCAAGCTTTAGAACCAATAGACATATTTTTTTGCCAGCTTTAGAACCAATAGAGACACTTTTTTGCTAGCTTTAGAACCAATAGACATTTTTTGCAAGCTTTGGAACCAATAGACATTTTTTTGCAAGCTTTGGAACCAATAGAGACATTTTTTTGCAAGCTTTAGAACCAATAGACATTTTTTGCAAGCTTTAGAACAAATAGACATTTTTTGCAAGCTTTAGAACCAATAGAGACTTTTTTTTGCAAGCTTTAGAATCAATAGACATTTTTTGCAAGCTTTAGAACCAATAGAGACACTTTTTGCAAGCTTTAGAACCAATAGAGACATTTTTTGCAAGCTTTAGAACCAATAGACATTTTTTGCAAGCTTTAGAACCAATAGACATTTTTTTTGCAAGCTTTAGAACCAATAGACATTTTTTTGCAAGCGTTAGAACCAATAGACATTTTTTGCAAGCTTTAGAACCAATAGAGACACTTTTTGCAAGCTTTAGAACCAATAGACATTTTTGTGCAAGCTTTAGAACCAATAGACATTTTTTTTGCAAGCTTTAGAACCAATAGACACTTTTTTTTTGCAAGATTTATAACCAATAGACACTTTTTTTGCAAGCTAGAACCAATAGACACATTCTGCAAGTTTTTTAGAACCACTAAGGGCACTTACATTTGAGTAGACATGTGTTCAGTGTTATTCACAGCTCAGAGAAACATGACCCTCTGCCTTCCTCCATCTTGAAGAGACTGTGTGGCACACCACTTCCTGGTTTTATAGTTCCTCCCCCCTGCCGCCAGCGGGAGCAGCAGAGAGAATGGGGAATTTTGTAAAAACATTAATATCTCTGTCATTGTTAATCGACGGGAAAAATCCTCGGTACACATGCGGCGGAAGGGGGCTCTGAGCAAGGTGGCCAAAAATGACGGCCGTAGGTGGCGGCGTTCTCTCGAAAATCGCAGCACAGATGGCCAAAACCGGTCAAGAACAGACTTTTAGTAATATAGATAATAATAGCTAGATAACTAGAGTCAGGGGGCACTGTCTTGTGTACGGTTGCCCAGCCAGCAGCTGTCCTGTCCTTTCATCTTTTTTCCTTATTTTTAGTTAGTTTAGTGTTTTGTTTTTGGAGTTCTAGCTTTTTTTTATGTGTGGGGGAGGGGGGGGAAGGGGGAAGGGGGGGAAACTTATTTTCAGGGTCCCTACCTGGTCGGAGATGCAGCTTTTCTCCGGGCTGCACTCTCGACCCGTCCTCGCGGCCTAACAGCGGGCCTGGAGCGGCGTTCCTGAGGGGACCGCCCAGAACCTCGGCATCGGCATCGGCGGCATCGGCACCGGCGGCGGCGGTGGTGGCATCGGCGGCACCGGCATCGGTGGCACCGGCATCGGCGGAGCTGCGGGTCGGAGGACGGCGGTGCAGCGCTGGAGCGCCATTGCGGGGCGGGCGGTGCCTTGCCTGGGACGCTGAGCTGGAACTGCGGTGAGCTGGGTCCATTGCGGAGCTGCGGCTGCGGGCGGCGGCGCTGAACTTTCCATCAGGAGCCTGGAATCTCTCGATGAGATTGCCAGTTGAGCTCCATTCGGCGCGGCCTTGTCGGCTCCGGAAGCCACGGTCTCGAGTAAGGAGGCGGCCGTTTCCAGGGTTCCCATGCCGCTGAGAGGACTCTCCCGACGCCGGAACAACATAACCTGGCAAGAACAGCCTGGAAAATCGGGCCTCCGTTGAGGCAACTGTGGAGGCCTCAATTGGCCCGACTATGGGGGAACTGGGGTCGGGGACTGGACTTTGTGCCTTCCCTCATAATGGGAACCATTGTGGGGGGATGTTTTCATGTTACAGTTTTTTAGTATTGTCATGTTTGTATTCTTTTTTTAAATTTTTTTTAAAAAAAATTTTATGTGCTGCATTGGCATAACAAATTCCACCAGCCTGGCTGTGTGGTCATTAAAAGAATATCAATATCAATATTAATAGATAGATGAATGACAAGAGAGTGCTAAATGTAGCAGCAGCTTCCAACTCTGGCCCAGAGGACGAGGAGTAGATGGGAATTTTCAATAGTTCATGTGAGTGAACAGAGTACATTTCACAATTGAGCACAAATACTCTTTGATGATCGTGCAAATTCTAGTCAGAGCAAATATTGTTAGCATCTCATTACTCTTTAACAGGTTTTCAAATAAAGATTTCTATGATTGTATCCTTAAAGCATGAAAATGATGTTATTTATTTAATGTGTCCGGCTATGATGCATAGACTGTGGGACATTATTTGCAAATATGTTTGTGATTGAGACGGAAGCTTAGAAGAAGAAACAATGACTGAACTGCAAACAAAGACAGCGAATGCTAAAAAAAAACACTTAGTAGTTCAGGCAGCTGCTCTGGAAAGAAAAATTGAGCAAATATTTCAAGTTGATGAGCTTTTGATGAAGCCATCAATTTTATTAGAGTTACCTTTGCATCCTACCTATCCATTGGAGCATTATTTACCAGGATATAGTGGGAATAAAATAACATGACTCTGTTCACACACTGTCATATTTCCATCTATTTCATTTTTTTATTGGTCTTTAATCCACCAGAAGCAATTCAGATGCCCAATAAGATGAAATCATTGTATAAAGTCATGGTCAAATAGTGTCTGCTTTTTTCTAAGCAATATTTAAAGTGATCTTCAATTATTCCCTTATAAATAAGTCCAGAAGTCCTGGCATGTGTAGGAACAAATTCAGGAGCATTGAAGGGGAATGTCTCAAAGAGGGAGATTATAGACTCAGAGCAATCCAGCTACAGTTTCAGAGGAGAGTTGCTTTAAGAGACCTTGCTTCACTAGATTGGTTATGTTACTCCTGTAGCAAGAAATATAACTAACAGATGGCAAAGTATTGTCAAGAGTAGTCAAGGAGATTACAATATTTTACTTTACCAATGGCACTTTTCAAGCTGTAGCAAGGATAGCAGTGGAGTCAGTCTGCTTACTGTTACATTACCAAATGACTAATTTCCATATAACCATATGACAAATACAGCATGGAAACAGGCCATCTTGGCCCTTCAAGTCCGTGCCAAACACTTATTTTCCCCTACTCCCTTCTACCTGCACACAAACCATAACCCTCCATTCCTTTCCCGTCCATATACCTATCCAATTTATTTTTAAACTGCCTCCACCACTTCCACTGGAAGCTCATTCCACACAGCTACCACTCTCTGAGTAAAGAAGCTCCCCCTCATGTTACCCCTAAACTTCTGTCCCTTAATTCTCAAGTCATGTCCTCTTGTTTGAATCTTCCCAACTCTCAATGGGAAAAGCTTATCCACGGCAACTCTGTCTATTCCTCTCATCATTTTAAAGACCTCCATCAAGTCCCCCCTTAACATTCTACGCTCCAAAGAATAAAGACCTAACTTGTTCAACATTTCTCTGTAACTTAGTTGCTGAAACCCAGGCAACATTCTAGTAAATCTCCTCCGTACTCTCTCTATTTTGTTGACATCCTTCCTATAATTAGGCGACCAAAATTGTACACCATATTCCAGAATTGGCCTCACCAATGCCTTGTACAATTTTAACATTACATCCCAACTTCTATACGCAATGTCTGATTTATAAAGGCCAGCACACCAAAAGCTTTCTTTACCACCCTATCTACATGAGATTCCACCTTCAGGGAACTATGCACAGTTATTCCTAGATCCCTCTGTTCAACTGCATTCCTCAATTCGCTACCATTTACCATGAACGTCCTATTTTGATTTGTCCTGCCAAGATGTAGCACCTCACACTTATCAGCATTAAACTCCATCTGCCATCTTTCAGCCCACTCTTCCAAATGGCCTAAATCTCTCTTTAGACTTTGAAAATCTACTTCATTATCTACAACGCCACCTATCTTAGTATCATCTGCATACTTACTAATCCAATTTACCACACCATCATCCAGATCATTGATGTACATGACAAACAACAGTGGACCCAACACAGATCCCTGAGGCACCCCACTAGTCACCGGCCTCCAATCTGCCAAACAGCCATCCACCATTACTCTCTGGCATCTCCCATTCAGCCACTGTTGAATCCATCTTGCTACTCCACCATTAATACCCAACAATTGAACCTTCTTAACCAACCTTCCATGAGGAACCTTGTCAAAGGCCTTACTGAAGTCCATATAGACAACATCCACTGCTTTACCCTCATCAATTTCCCTAGTAACCTCTTCAAAAAATTAATGATTAGTCAAACATGACCTTCCAGGTTTCTTGTTTGACCGACATTTATTCACCAAGAGAAAAAGACAAAGTGCTGGAGCATCTCAGCGGGCCAGGCAGTATCCATGGAGAACATGAATAGGTGACCTTTTAAGTCGGGACCCTTCTTCACTCCCAAAGCAACAAAAAAATGTTACCAATCCATTTTCTCCATGGATGCTGCCAGACCCGCTGCGATACTCAAGCACTTTCTTATTTTTAAACTAGCAATGTTACAAAATTTTGAGATTTTAAAAATCAAGTCTGCAATTTATCCCATCAGATAAAGCATAACAATAAGTTTAATTTGACACCAAATTCACTTTCATATCTCAAGTATTAAAAAGGTTATGGCCATTTTCATACTCGGAAATTAGCATCTTGTTCCCTATTGATTTTCAATGGACATTACAAAAAAAAGCTGTGATCTTGGATAGTCAAAAGCCCGTAACTTTCTTAAGAATTAAGAGAACTGAATGACATTTTCACCTATCATAGATTGAAGCATTCTGAAAAAATATAAAACAATCTTACTTGGATGACATGAAATTAAAGCATATAATTAGCTAATTACCTAATTGTAGCTAATTACAAAATTGACCGATGTGACAGAAATGGTAATAAACAACCAGACTGCCTTGAAAATTCAAAAATGTGATATTCTCAAGAACAGAACTTTAATATTATTGTATAATATGCTGTAAGTCAGTTATGGATAGGTAAATAAATTACAATTTCTAGCAAAAGTCTTTATGGAGAAGATCAGCTGCTAGCTGGTACATTGGCATATCATAATCAGTAGCATCATCATACTCCTCAGACTGCAACCAATAAGCAACTCTGTACACGTTGTTTTTCCTCAATTTTTCAATTTTAGAAAAAAAGGTAGAGATTATAAAGTTAAACGCTAAAACAAATAGTAAATACTAAAAAAGAAAATCATGTTTAATCAAAATTCAATTACTAGATATAAACATCTATCCATTTCTTAAATAGCCTAAGTGTCCAAAGATTATTCACAAATAATTCACAATATAACATGATTTTTATATCTAATTTACATTAATTTATAGGCCAAATGGAAGGAATTTAGTGTTCAATTGCTGTAAATAAATGCCCATTTAAATCGGCTTTCTAGTGGGTTCATGTGAACGCGCTGGTTTAGAACGTTCACATCGCGCTGGATTAGTGCCCTCAAATGCCGAGAAAAATACTGCGGGATATAAAAAGCCCAAAATGAACTACTCGCTAGAGAAAACTTTATAAACAGGGTTATATACACGCCCCATTTAATGTAAAAATAAGGTACATACCTTTAATTGTTTGCTTTATAAAACCCTGGGGCTGCAAGAGGTTGCGAAGTGAGAGAGTGATTTTAAAATTATTATAACTATATTATCGAGGCCTATAAAACTAATAATACCTTTTGCGACCGGGTCTTGCAGTGATTTTTCGTTAATGATTTACTAGGCTGAACATCTGCGATTAGAACAGCCTAGTAAAAATCGCGTTTTAAATCCGCCCCCTCCAAACAGCGCCAAAATCGCGGACATGGCGTTGGGCAGATTCCCAATGACGATTCAGGTAGGTTTTGTAACATACCTATTTAAACCAGCATCTGCAGTTCCTTATTTCTACATTTATTCACCAATGATAATTAAACCAGCAGGCTAGAATTCTGGATTAAATATGGATTTGAAGTTGAACAAGTCCAGTACATCGCTATATGGAATTATGGATTCATTCCAATGATCTCACCCCCAAGAAATTACAGAATTGCATTTAGTTTAGTTTAAAGATATATCATTCTTGTAAACCTTCTCTACACCATTTCCAAAGCCTCCACATCCTCCCTGTAATGGGGCAATCAGAACAGCACAGAATATTCCAAATTGGCCTATCTAAAGTTCTATAAAACTGCATCATGACTGCTGACTCTTATACACAATGCCCCAACCAATGAATCCAAGATAACCGTAAGCCTTCTTCACCACTCTATCAATTTGTGTTGCTACTTTCAAGGAGTTCTGAACTTAGACCACTGTACATTGATACTATTAATGGTCTTGTCAGTAATAGTAAGATTAAACGAGAACTTACCAGTTTGAAGTTTGATCTTTATTTTATGAGGAGTTACGATGAGGGATTACGTGAAGACCCCGCCAGCACGCATGCACGACATACTTCAAAGCAGCAGTGTGGAATCACAGAAACAACACAATAATTGAAATAAACATAGTAAAGATAAGGAGAACTAAGATACCAGTTGATCTCTATAATTGAGGGTGGGAGCGGAGGGCACGTAATCCCTCATCATAACTCCTCATAAAATAAAGATCAAACTTCAAACTAGTAAGTTCTCGTTTAATCTTACTATTTTACATCGGATTCACGTGAGTGACTACGTGAAGATTTTAAAGCTCTGTGATTTCAAACCGTGTAACAGTCCATACTTCACTTGCTGCCGAAGTCATCCAAGGGAGGAAGTATGTTAACGTAATCAAACATGAATCTGTTTATAAAACTATAGTGGTATTTATTTGAAAACAATAACAAAGAGAATAATGCTCCCCCGGGCTTAAATTATATATTTGCAGAGTCTAAAATTCTCTCTGCAAATGAAACAGGTTTTACTAATGGCTTGTTGTAGAATGTTTGTAAAGTTTTTTCCCGCCGTTGCCAGGATGTGGTCCAATGGCACGTCCATTCTGTTAGCCGCTGACGTGGATGCTGCCCTGGTGGAGTGAGATGTGTAAATATCAGTATCCACTCCAGCAGCTCCCAATATCTGTTTGAGCCATCTAGAGATGGTTTGACTCGACACTCAACCATGTGGCTTTTTATGGCTGACCCATAGTGTTTTTTCTCTCCCTCGGGAATCTTTGGTTGTGTTGATATATAGTAGTAGGTGGGTCATGACACATAACGGGGGTCAGGTGGGTAGGCCCGGAATTCCATAATGAGTCCTGAAGTTCCTGGTCTGCTCTGTTTTACCAGCTCCTGAATGGTGAATGTTATTTGGTCTGATGTTACGACCATATTGTCCAGTCTGAGTAGGTAAAGGGACTGGACCCTTTATGCTGAGATTAAGCCATTAGTATGGCCGTTTTCAGGGTTAGCTGGTCCAGAGTGAGGGATCTGGCTGGTGGCCATCCCTTAGGTATGTCAGGACAACGCTGACATCCCAGATCTTGGTATATCTAGGTCTAGGGGGGTTTGAATTGAAGATCTCTCTCATTAATTTGGCCACCAGCTGATGAGACCCTATGGCCTGTTGTCCTGGTGCCTGTTGTAGATAGGCTGACAGTGCACTTCTAGCACAATTGATAGTGCTATAGCTCAGACCTTCATCGTGGTGAAGGCTGACCAGGAACTCGAGTACATTTGTTATGGTGGTTGTCCCTGTTCTCGAGCAGTATGTTTCCCATTTTCTTATACTGGAGAGATATTGTTTCTTGGTGAAAAGTCAGTGAGATGCTGTCATCATGTCCATGGTCCTATTTGACAATCCCAGGTCCAGCAAAGGTCTTTTTAGAACCTGCAACCCAGAAGGTTTATTCCCGCTGTTGCCAGGATGTGGCATGGGTTACTTTCGCCTGATACAGGGTGGATCAGTAGATCTGGTCCGCTGTGAATGGTCATGGGTGTTTCAATGACCCTGTCAAGGACCACTGGGAACCATGGCTGTGTAGGCCAGTCGGGTACTACCAAAATGCCTGAAGCAGAATCCACCTGTATTTTGCGTAGTACCCGACTGATGAGGCAGAAGGGGGGAAAAAGCATAGAAAAAATAGTTCCCCCAGTTCAGCGAAAATGCATTCATCGCCGCTGCCTAAGGGTCTGGTTCCCAAGCGACATACATCGGTACCTGGTGATTCAGTCGGGATGCAAAGAGATCGATATCTGGTGTTCCACATTGCTTTGTAATTTCAGCAAATACTTTGGGGTTTAACATCCATTTGGTGTTAGCATTGAACTTGCCTGACCTGGTGTCTGCCACTGTATTTAGCTTAACTGGTAGGTAAGTTGCTGATAGCCAAATATGTTTGTCGACACACCATTGCCAGATTGTGTTGACCAAATTATCACATGATATCGATTTTATCCCGCCCATATGGTTAATATAGGCCACCACTGTGGTATTGTCAATTTGTAAACGAACATGCCAATGGTGCATATTTGAACAATATGCTTTTAACCCATAGAACGCACCTAACATTTCCAAATAGTTTATGCCCAGTGTCTGTATGAGTGATGATTCTAGATTAGTCCATCTACCACCTGTACTGGATATGGTATTAGTTGCTCCCCAGCCTTGAGCACTGGCATCTGTTTGTATTGTTAATGTTGGGTTATTGATAATGATGGGACTGGAACTATGCCAAATGTTCTCTTGCCACCATTGTATCTCTGATATTGCTTCAATAGGCAATTTCATGGTACGGTCAAAGTGACCTGCATGTTATTTTAACGCTTGCACCTTTGCTCTTTGTAAGTTTTGATAATGCAAAGGTCCAAACTGGATAGCTGGAAATGCTGCTACTGATTTCCCAATTACTCTTGCCACTTGTCGAATGGTTGGTCGATTGTTAACCATTAATTTGTTGCAGGTTTGTGCCAATTCTGCTGATTTTTCTTTTGGCAACGTTACAGATATGTGGACTGAGTTAATTGTGAATCCCAATAGTCCATAGTTGTGGATGGCGTCAACTTAGATTTATCTATGACAAAGCCCAAGGTTTCAAATAAATGTTTAGTAGCTAATACTGCTGAATTAGCTAATTCCATGGTTTTGCCTATTATCAAAATATCATCAAGATATGCCATGACAATATGTTTTTGTTTTCTTAATATTGCCAGGGCTGTTTTTAATATCTTGGTAAACAGTCTTGGGACTGATATTAGACCATTAGGCAATGATTTGTATTGCCAATGTTGCCCGATCCAGGTAAATTTTAGGTATCTACGATGATCCTTATGAATGGGTACTGAATAGTATGCATCTTTTAAGTCGATGCTTGCTATAAAGTATCATTTGGTAATCAATTGTTTGGCAGTCACAAATGTTTCCATTTTAAAGTGTATATACTTAACAAAAGTATTCAATGTGGTTAATTCAATGATGATGCGACATCCACCATCTTTTTTGGTTATAGTAAATATATTTGATACAAATTCCAAAGATTCATGTTTAGATTTCTCTACGATTCCCTTTGTATGTAACCTCACCAGTTCTGCTTGACCCTCACGTTTTTCTTTTAGTGAGAGGGTAAAACCCCTTTGGGGTGCATGCTGTACTGGTGGCATGTTTTCTTGAATGAATTCAATTTTATATCCTTGAATACTTTTTAGTATATAATTATTAAGTATGATAGTCCTCCATGCTTCCAAAAACAGGTGTAGTCTCCCCCCTGTTAGCACAATCCCCCCACCTTTTATGTACTGGTAGGAACCAGACCCACCTACCTCCATTGTTACTGGTGGAGTGTTCATTTATTCGGTTTCAGGTTCCTTGTCTGTTGGGGTGGTGCTGTTGGGGGGTGGTGAATTTTCCATGGGGCCCACTCTGGGCCCTGTCCTAAAAAAGACTTCCGGGAATGGTATGCGGGCCCCAAGCTTTCACCAGTACCATGAAGTAGACGCCTACTGGTGGTTGCGTAGGGGTACTGCCGTCTGGGTTGCGTGGTTTTGGTCGTTCCGGGACCTGCCCTCATGAGGCCAAAAGCCTTGGATTCTTCATCCAGATCTTTGACTTGCTTTGGTAATTCTTTGCCAAATAGCAGGATCTGTGGTTCTGAGGTCGGCGTTCTACACAGTCCTGAGAATTTTGGGTTGAGGGCAGGTCTTATGGCCTCCTTCCGGAGGTTGTTAATCTCATACTGTGTGTTGCACAGTAGAGCCAGGGTGTCCTGTTGGTTTGTTGTCATGTCAACTCCGTCCACGGAACGAGCATACGAGGTGATAGCCGACGTCAGGAGCTTCAATATCTTTTGTATTTTAAGTTCTTGGGTTCTGATACCCTGCCCAATGTCCCCCCAGATTTGACTATTGACGGCAGGCACATTGAGCGAAATGCAATTTTCGGGAGGCGTGTAAAGGTCCAACGCCTCATTGACTACCTGTTCTTGGAGTGGTTTAAAGGTAGTCAATGCTGGCCGCCAGTTTAGGTGTAACAGCTGTCCCGCTCGCGGTGTTGCCGTGTAGCAGTTCACCACTCCAGCAGCTCTTCCTGATCCTGTACCCCAAGCATAGTCCCGGTTTCTTCAGCCAGTGACCTCTGTTCTTGACAGCCCAGTCCTGGTCACCAACGCTCCCCTCAGCTGAGGGAGATGCGATGGCCAGTGCTTGATAGTGCACTGGAGCGGGAGTGCTTGTGCTCCCTTGGCGAGCTTGCCCCATCTCCCGGAGCAAGTCTCGCTGGAGCATTTGCTCCATGAGCCTTTCCATACGACTCCAATGGCCACCTTTGCCGCTCTCGGGCGGTGAGTCTTCTGCACCGGACTCATCCGAGTAAACCAGCTGGTTCAACTTCTGTTTAGCCTTGCCTCCAGCCCGCTGCGGTTGTTCGAGCTGTGCTAGCGGCGCTGGGCTTGGCTCGGAAATGTTGTTGGTGACTGAGGACCGCAGCATGTGCGGTGCAGGTGTCACCGGTCACCCCCACTGCTGGGACCCTCCTGGTCCATTGCAGTCGGACGGCGTACGACCTTCCTTGGTTGTTTTCCCTTGTTCATGTTCCTGTTGAAGTAAAGCAGAACAAGGGTTCCAAAAACACGACCTCAGAGTAAGTTTACTTACCTGGAGGTCCCGTTTTTAAACTTGTTGCGGGAGAGCTCGTACTCCCGTCCGTCGCTGTTGCACTGCGTGAGACGCTATGTCGCGCATGCGTGCTGGCGGGGTCTTCACGTAGTCACTCACGTGACTCCGAAGTAAAATTGTATATTTTCCTCATACATTTGATCTCCCAAAGTGTAATACCTCATGCTGACCTCCCAAGGTGCAACACCTCACACTTGCTCAGCTTAAGTTCCATTTGCCATTTCTCCGCCTTTTTCTGTAGCTGATTTATATCCCACTGACATTTTCACAGCCTTCCTCACAATCCGTGACCCCAGTAAACTTGGTGTCATCTGCAAATTTACTTCCCTACCCCAACTGCATCCAAATCATTTATATATGTCATAAACAACAGAGGTCCCAGCATAGATCCCTGTGGAGCTCCAATGGTCAAGGACCTCCAGCCTGAATATTGATTTGGCACCACACCCTCCGTCTTCTATCAGTAAGCCAGTCATGATACGTTAATCCTATGTATCTCAATCTTTCGGATCAGCCTGGAGGACTTCAGCGAATACCTTACCAAAACCCTTGTAGACTACATCCACTGCCCTACCCTATTCAATCAAGTTAGTAAGACACGACCTACCAGATACAAAGCAATGCTGACAGTCTCTAATTAACCCATTCACTTCCAAATGGGAGTAAATTCTACGTTAAAGATTTCACTCCATTAGCTTCTGTGGTGCACAGAAACAGGCCCTTTGGCTCATCCTGTCTATGTTGAACTGGTCCCATGTGCCTGCATTTGACCCATATTCCTCTAAACCCAGCTATATATCTTTCCAAATATTTAAAAGTCATAATTGTATCTGCTTCTACAGCTGCCTCTAGCAGCCCATTCCAAATACTGACTATCTCTGAGTGAAAAGGTTTCCGCTGATGTCCCTCTTAAATCGCTCCCCTTTCACCTTAAGCCTTGACCTTCTACATTTTTAATCATTACGCTGGGTGTTCACCTTATTATCCATTCCTTTCATGATCTCATACACCTCATTAAGGTCACCCCACAGACTCCTACACTCGAGTGGTTCTTTTCCTCACTTAAGGACCTGAGTGAATCTGGTCGATTTTAAAGCAATCCAGTGTTTCATGTTCACTAAGAGTCGTATGTTTATTAAGAGTCGTAGGCCCCCCCCCTCGGTCATGACTGACCATGGGTGATGCATCCTAGTTGTTGGCTGCTTGCTTCAAACCTCGGCTAGAGCAGTGTCGCTTGTGGCTGAAGATACCAATGCGGGAGTGACAGTCTCTGTGGCAAAGGTCACATTTGTGTGTGATCTCTGGTTTGTTGAAGTTGCTGCGCTCCTTTCTGCACGCCCGCTTGTCTGCCGCTGCGTTGAACAGTTTCTCTTCACCCGTTTTGCAATGTTGGTTCAGGGTACCTCTCCACCTCGTGTGGTCAGCTGCAACACTTTCCCAGGACTACACATCGATGTCGAGCACCTTCATATCTCCCTTGCAGACATCCTTGTAATGTAGCTGGGGGCGGCCGATGGTTCTCCTCCCAGATGTCAGCTCTCCATAGAGGATGTCTTTTGGAATACGGCCATCCTCCATGCGGTGGACATGGCCCAGCCATCAGCTGCCTGAGTAGAGTGTACTATGTCTATGCTGAGTCTCTTGAGCTCGTCGTTTATGACAGCTCTTTTCCAGGAATCGCTAATGTCCTGTAGGTTTTCAGAGAGGCCGGTCATCATTGTCTGGACATTCTAAGTTCCCAGTTTTAGAGCTGGTCTCTTTTGAAGTGTTCTTTTGTTGGTAGGTGCGAAGGTTCCGATCTGCTGTTCGGACGGTTCCTGATCCCCGTGCAACCAGTGAGGATAGCAGACTGTGGTGGGACAGCACCTTATTGGCTGGGGGCTGCCCAGCTTGAGGCGGGCGGTAGCTGTCCAGTCAGATCCGAAAATCCCTCCCACCATCGGGAGCAACCCCTGGCGCCTCACTATACACCAATCTAACGATAACTTATAACCGGTAACTGTTGCTCCCCGTGTTGTGTCGATGCTGCAGGTGAAGCTGGAGTGTCCTCTCCAGGTTGTAGGTGTAGGTTTGCAGGAGATGTGTAGTCGGACTCAAACCTGGTCGATGTCATATGGAGGGCAGGCTGTTGCCCATGCAGCACGTCCCACCTCTCCATGTCGCTGATCGATCTAAAGGAGCAGCATGGCCGTTACAGTTTGGCACCAGCGCCGTCGCAGGAGCTGCCAGAGTGAGGTTGTGGACAACGACGAACTACCTTAGGGGCTCTGACTGGGGATTTTCTTGAGGTTTACTCCTGGAGCCTTTTCCATGACTGGATATGGCCACAAGGCAGTGGAGGTTTTTAATTCCCTCTCCTAGATGGACAGTCTTCCACGGCTGACGAGCCCCATCTGCCCAAGACTTATGGGGGCGGGAGCGTCTACCTTCCGGTGCAGGTCTATAGCACCTGCCCACTGCCCAACTCAGGGGTCGCTTTCACTATTAATAACATTTTTAATTAAGCTGCCCAATACTATGTGGAACTTTGAACACTCGTCTCTGATAATTAATTTCAATTACTAGTGAAGGGAATACATTAGTGATGTAGCTGAAATGAAATTTTAAGCAAAATTTTAAGCAATGAGAATAGCTGGAATTTGGTTGGAGAAATAGCAGATGGAGTATGATCCAGACAAGTGTGAGATATTTCATTTTGGGTGATAAAATGCAAGAGGAAAATATATAGTAAATGGCAGGAACCTGAGAGGCATTGGTCTACAGAGAGATTTTGGGCTACAATTCTACAGTTCCCTGAAACTGCCAACACAAAAGATCGAGTAGCAAAGTAACCATTCCACATATTTCCCTACATTGGTCAGGACATTGAGTACAAATGCTGGGAAGTCACATTGCAGTTAAATAAAATTATGATTAGATCACATTTGGAGTATTGTGTGTAGTTTGGAACACATTACAGGAAGGATGTGAAGCTTTGGAAAGGGTGCACGAGGTTCACCAGGATGTTGGCTGGATTAGAGAGTAGTGGCTATAAAGAGAGATTGGACATATTTGGATTGTTTTCATTGGAGCATTTTATGAAATTAGACTTTAGAGATACTGTGTGGAAACAGGCTCTTCGGCCCATAGAGTGCGCACCAACCAGTGATCACCCCATACACTTCCAACGTACAAGGAACAATTTCATAATTTACCAAAGCCAATTAACTTACAAACCTGTATTCCTTTGGAGTGTGGGAGGAAACCAGAGCACCCAAAGGCAATCCATGCAGTCATGGGTGGAACTAAAGGCATAGATTTAAGATGAGAGAGGGTTAACCTAAGGGAGATGTGATCGGTCCCCTGGAAGGCACTGCCAGGAAAGGTAATGGGAGCAGATACAATAGCAACATTTGAGAAGCATTTGGAATGACACCTGACCAGACAGGGAACAAAGGGAACAGAAAACAGACTGCTGGAGGAACTCAGTCGGCAAGCAACATCTGTCAGGGGAAAAGATTTTTCAATGACTCTGCATGGGTAAAACATATAGAGGGACAATGCACCCCACAGATGCTGCTTGGTCCTCTGAGTTCCTCCAGCAGAGTGTTTTTGTTCCTGTTTTCAGCATCAGCCATCTCTTGTGACTGCAGAGAATAACAATATTCAGAACATGTGCAGGCAGATGAGATTAGATAGGCTGTATTGTGACCGCCACAGACATGATAGGCCAAGGGGCCTGTTCCTGTGCTGTACTACCCCAAGTTCTATGTAATAGAGGAGTTACAGCAAGGTTCTGACAGTATTTGAAATTCCTCAAAAATAACTCACCTATTCCTTCTACCTTCAGCAAATTTATATCATATCAGCAGATTAGTTAGTATTGTCGGCATTACAGTACTACTTGGCGAATAAACACAGAAAGTACTGAAAATGATTAGCAGTACCTGTGGAGAGTAAAGCAAAGCCAACACTTTAGGTTAATAAGCTTTACAAAAGAAAAGTCATCAAAATCTGATAGCTGCCTTCTCCAATGGCAATTAAAAGTAGCAACCTTGAAAGGTTTGTACTTTTCAGATTATTGCCTAGAATAACAAGACTGAAGGAAACATAAAGTATTGTTCACAATCCAACCCAGCCAATTATCACCCAGCAAGTCTACTCTCAATTATCAGCAAAGTGATGGGAGGGGGAATTGATGCTATCAAACTGCACTTGTTCGCAACAATCTGCTCACAGAAGCTCAGTTTGGGTTCTGCCAAAGTCACTCAGACCATGACCTCATTACAGCCTGGGTCCAAACATAGACAAAAGAACTGAACTCCAGAAATGAAGAGAAAATAACCCCCCTTGACATCAAGGCAGCATTTGCTTGAGTCTGGCATTGAGGAGCCCTGGCTAAACTGAAGTCAATGGAAAATCAAGAAGTAAACCTCCACTGATTGGATTCAAAAAGATGGTTGCGGTGGTTGAAAGTCAATCATCTCAACCGCAGAAGCCCCTGCAGCAGCTCCTCAGAACAATGTCCTCAGCCCAACCATCGTCAGCTGCTTCAACTATCATCTTCCTTCAAGTACAGGTGCAGGGACATTCACAGATGATTGCACAATGTTGAGCACCATTTGTGACTCAGGTTATGAAACAGTCCTTAACCAAAAACAGTAAAGCCTGGACAATATCCAGGCCTGGCCTCATAAGCGGCAAGTAACATTCATGCCACATAGGTGTCTGACAATGATGATATCCAACACGAAAAAATCCAGCTATCACCCAGACATGTAATGGCATTAGCATCACTGAATCGCTCACTATCAATATCAATGACGAAACTAAACTAGAGCAGCCATATACACAATGTGGCTACAACAACTTGTCGGTGGCTCGGAATCCTATGCAAGTAATGCCCCTGTCCCACTTAGGAAACCTGAATGGAAACCTCTGGAGACTTTGCACCCCACCCAAGGTTTCCGTGCGGCTCCCGGAGGTTGCAGGTAGTTGCCGGTGGTTGCAGGTAGTGGAAGCAGGTAGGGAGACTGAAAAAAACCTCCAGGAACCTCTGTGTGAAAAATAACCTCGGTGTGAAAAATAAATCCCCAAAAGTCCCTACTGAATCTTTTCCCTCTCACCTCAAAACTTGTCCTCTAGTTCTTGATTCTTCAACCCTGGGGAAAAGATAATGTATTTTCACACAATATACAGTATGCTCCTAATGATTTTATACACCTCTATAAGATCATCACTCTGCTCCTACATTTCAAGGAATAAAGTCCTAGCTTGTCCAAATGTTCCTATAACTCAATCCCTGAGTCCTGGCAACATCCTTATATATATTTTTTCTACATAGAAAATAGGTGCAGGAGTAGGCCATTCGGCTTTTCGAGCCAGCACCGCAATATGATCATGGCTGATCATCCAAAATCATTACCCCCCATTCCTGCTTTTTCCCCATATTCCTTGATTCCGTTAGCCCTAAGAGTTAAATCTAACTCCCTCTTGAAAACGTCCAGTGAATTGGCCTCCACTGCCTTCTGTGGCAGAGAATTCCACAGATTCACAACTCTCTGGGTGAAACCATTTTTCCTCATCTTCCTATATCTTCATAAATATCTTCTAGATAAGGACGCCATCCACAACTATTCATACTCTCCACATTTGATGCACAGTAGCTGCACCATCTCTACAGGATGCTCTGTAGCACAGTGGGTGCACAGTGGCGCTGCAGTACAGCTGCTTCCTTACAGCACCAGAGACCCAGGTTCGATCCTGGCAATGGACGTTGTCTATATGGAGTTTGTACGTTCTCCCTGTGACCGCATGGGGTTTCTCCAGGTGCTCCGGTTTCCTCCGACACTCCAAAGATGCACAGGTTTGTAGGTTAATTGGCTTTGGTAAAAATTGTAAATTGTCCCTAGTGTGTAGGATAGGCTAGTGCAGGGGTCTCCAAACTATGGCCCGCGGGCCACATCGAACCCACCTCGAGATTTATCCGGACCGCCGCAAGCTCTTAACACGTTCTGTGCGGTGGGCTATTTAGCGGCTTCTGGGTTATTTAGCGGCTTCTGTGGTAGCGCGGGAACTTACATGTCAGTTTGCGTAGGCTAACAAGTTGAGGGTTTATGTGCAGCTGGTGAAAGGTTGCCGTCAATGGTACAGATCCCGTCAGTGTGTGTGTGTGTGTGTGTGTGTGTGGGTGTGTGTGTGTGTGTGTGTGTGTGTGTGTGTGTGTGTGTGTGTATGTGTATGTTCCCCCCCACAATAATGTGCCAAATATAGAATGTGGCCCTCATGATGAAAGGTTTGGAGGCCCCTGGGCTAGTGTATGGGGATCACAGGTCGGCACAGACTCGGTGGGCCAAAGGACATGTTTTCACGCTGTATCTCTGAACTAATCTAAACTGTCCAAGATTCCTGAGACAATATCTTCCAAAGCCACAAAGTCAACCTGCTAGAAGGACAAGGGCAGCAAAAGCCTAAGATGTTGTGGATAATGAAGTAGATTTCCAAAGTCTACAGAGAGATTTAGGCCATTTGGAAGAATGGGCTGAAAGATGGCAGATGGGGTTTAATGCTGATAAGTGTGCTACATCTTGGCAGGACAAATCAAAATAGGACGTACATGGGAAATGGTAGTGAATTGAGGAATGCAGTTAAACAGAGGGATCTAGGAATAACTGTGCACAGTTCCCTGAAGGTGGAATCTCATGTAGATAGGGTGGTAAAGAAAGCTGTTGGTATGCTAGCCTATATAAATCAGAGCATTGAGTATAGAAGTTGGGATGTAATGTTAAAATTGTACAAGGCATTGGTGAGACCAATTCTGGAATATGGTGTACAATTTTGGTCGCCCAATTATAGGAAGGATGTCAACAAAATAGAGAGAGTACAGAGGATATTTACTAGAATGTTGCCTGGGTTTCAGCAACTAAGTTACAGAGAAAGGTTGAATGTTAGGTCTTTATTCTTTGGAGCGCAGAAGGTTAAGGGGGGACTTGATAGAGGTCTTTAAAATGATGAGAGGGATAGACAGAGTTGATGTGGACAAACTTTTCCCATTGAGAGTAGGGAAGATTCAAACAAGAGGACATGACTTCAGAATTAAGGGACAGACGTTTAGGGGTAACATGAGGGGGAACTTCTTTACTCAGAGAGTGGTAGCTGTGTGGAATGAGCTTCCAGTGGAATTGGTGGAAGCAGGTTTGATTTTATCATTTAAAAATAAATTGGATAGATATATGGATGGAAAAGGAATGGAGGGTTATGGTCTGATGGGACTAGGGGAAAATAATTGTTCGGCACGGACTTGTAGGGCCGAGATGGCCTGTTTCCGTGCTGTAATTGTTATATGTTATATGTAATATGTTATAAAAGCATGGAAACACCTCACTCCACCCTGGCTTGGAAATATATCGCTGTTCCTTCACCATCACTGTGCCAAAGTCCTGGAACATTCTCCCTAATATCATGTAGGTATACCCAGATCTCAAAGGCAGCTCATCGACATCTTCTCAAGGGCAATTAGGGATGGGTCGGAAGAAAGGTCTTGACCCGAAACATTAGTCTGAAGAAGGGTCTCAACCTGAAACGACACCTATTCCTTTTCTCCAGAGATGCCGTCTGACCTGCTGAGTTTCTCCAGCATTTTGTGTCTACCTTTAAACCAGCATCTGCAGTTCCTTCCTACACATGGGCAATTAGATGCTGGCTCAGTCTGCAAAGCCCACATCCCCTGAAATATATTTTTTAAAACAGTTGCTGCAAACATTCTTTCTTCTTCTATTTTCATCCAACATGAAATATAAATCATTTTGTGCTGCACTGGAAGGTTAGAGTTAAAGTGGAAGCTGTCGAAAAAAATCCAAAATTTCCACGCCACAAGCTGTGTAGGTTTAATAGACGTATAAACTGGAGGCAAGAGGCAGGATTCTCAGTGCTAATCAAATAATAAATGATTAAATATTAATCTGCCAAAGGCCAAATGCCTGACCATTGGCCCATTTTAAGGTATACCTTCACAGCTATATATTCATTACAAAGTGTAAAATTCCAACATCTGACCCAATACCTTCAGTTTGGTTTGCATATGAAATTATACTCATTCAGCAAAAGAACTACATTACTTCATTACTTATGTATGGTTTTATCAAAGTACAACAGAATGTCTGCCCAAATGTATTAAAGATTAAATAGATTATGTAAAACAAATGGGTCCGGATCAGGATACTTATAATTTCTATTTGTTCTCTTTATATTTTCACCTCCACATATTGCTTTGTTTTGAATAAATGTTTAGTTTTAGTCTAGATGTTTTGGTCTGCTCACAAATGTGGTAGTTACTCAATTTTTGGAAAGACAGAATGCATTCTATCAGAGTGCAAGGACGTCATGAGGGGTGCCTACTTAGGGAAACTCACACTTAATTGGGAGGGTATAATATCCTTTGTAATATCACAAAAATAGTTCATCAGTGAAGTAACTAATAAGCGAACGACAAAAATAATACGTTGCAACTACTCGGCAGACTGCTAGGTCTTTCCAGCATTTCTGGTTTTATTTATTTCTGACTTCTAGCATTCAGGTAGCTTTGTCTTTGCTATATCAGGGAAGAACACTAATGGGCCTGTCCCACTTCGGCAATTTTCTTGTGCAACTACAGGCGACTAGTTTGTCGCCACATGTTCACCAGTGGTCGCTGGGAGTTGTCTCCGCAGTCGCGCAAAAAGTCGTAGCGTCTTTCTGGTCGCTGCTAAATTTAAGAATAAGGGGTAAGCAATTTAGAACGAGATGAGGAAACACTTTTTCACACAGCGTTGTGAGTCTGTGGAATTCTCTGCCTCTTGGATGTGGAGTTTGAAGAAGTGCCCCGACCCAAAACATCGCCAGTCCATTCCCTCCACAGATGCTGCCTGACTCAATGAGTTACTCCAACAATTTGTGATTTGCACAGATCTCAGCGGCATCTCTGTGAACTGGGACCCTGGTCTGGGAACCCCAGCGTCTGAAATGTTGTGTTCCTAGTCTCTCGGTTCATAGAATAGTACGAGTGTCCAGGAATTCCAATGAGAAGAAGTGTGCCAGCAGCAGGATTACTTCACATTACACCATTTGATCTGTATTCTGCTTCAAAATGTCTCATCCCCACATCGAGTCTCCCAAAATTTTTATTAGTGTTATTCA
The DNA here is from genome assembly GCF_028641065.1 of Leucoraja erinaceus. Taxonomy (NCBI): domain Eukaryota; kingdom Metazoa; phylum Chordata; class Chondrichthyes; order Rajiformes; family Rajidae; genus Leucoraja; species Leucoraja erinaceus. Next base: position 46,406,037 of record NC_073378.1, on the reverse strand, counting down.
TATCTTAACCTCATCAATAATGAACAATAAATTGAAATTAGTTGTGTGGCAAATACGATAGTGGCATTTAAGAGGCGATTGGATAGCCAAGGGAATATCATAAGAGATAGGAGCAGAATTAGGCCATTCAGCCCATCAGGTCTACTCTGACATTCAATCATGGCTGATCTATCTCCCCCTCCTAACCCCATTCTTCTGCGTTCTCCCCATAACCTCTGACACCCATACTAATCAAGAATCTATCTATCTCTGCCTTCAATATAGCCACTGGCTTTGCCTCCACAGCCTTCTGTGGCAAAGATTTCCACAGATTCACCACACTGACTAAATATGCAGAAAATGTAGGGAATATGGATCATGTGCAGAGAGATTTGGCATCATATTCAGGACAGACATTGTGGGCTGAAGTGCCTGTTCCTTGCTCTACTGTCCTATGTTCCACCTCCAAGGAGGTGGAGCATATTCTGCTCTGAAACCAAAGCACTAAGCCACAATTGCTGGGCTTAAAACCACGGAGATGAGAGGGAGGAGGCTGAGGGGTTGGGAAAGAAGAGCGACAGATGGGGGTGGGGTGGGGGGGGAGAAGCATACAATATATCCCCAAATGCTCTGGCAATCGACTAGTGATACTTAATCCACATGATTTCCAACTGACATGCATTCTGACAGGGTCAGTACTGGAGGTCATCACTGAATTCATCCAACACTGCTGACAGGATGGACATCTGTGAGTTTTTGGTCCCTGTTACTGTAAGCAGGATTGTTTTTACCAATTTGTTATTTTCTCATTTCGAATTAGATTCTCTCACAATGGTCCTGCAAATGGATCTTCTGCATGGGCTGCCCTGTATTTACATAATTGATAAACGATTTTCACTTCATAGAAAACAAGCTTTTAGTCTGCACTGATCGAAGAATAAAAGCACTTTGCAGTCAGTAGCTTTTAATGTGCATTGGGCTTTGTCTTCCCCAGGCAGAATCCCAGCTGTCAGGTTCTGAGCTGCCCTCTGGAGAGTCCGTCTACGTTACAGGATTTTGAAGGAGGCACAGCAGTACTAGTGGACGATGTTGTCTGAAACTGGGGTAAATATGCTCCTTAAAATGCCAGTGCACAATGGGTTTTATTAGCACAATCAAAAATCCAATCGGCAGAAACAATGAATGGACACGCACATGAAACATGCAACTTACAGTTCTTTCCTCTCCGATGGATTTTTTGCTCTGACAGACTCTTCAATTCAATTTCAGATAAATTGAAAATTTTCATTTGAGTTTTATCTTGATTTAGAATCATAGTTATCTGTAGATAGACACAAAATGCTGAAGTAACTCAGCGGGACAGGAAACATACAATACAATACAATACAATACAATACAATACAATACAATACAATACAATACAACACAATATTTATTCCATGTCAATTGAACCTTGGAGAGGCTCAAATGAAACTACGTTTCTACAGCCTTACAAACAAAACAATTCCTCCAAGACACACAAACAATTCAATTCACTCAAACATCCATCACAGTGAATCTCCTTCTCACTGTGATGGAAGACAAAGTCTTTTCTCTCCCCTGCACCATTTTTCTCCCAATGTTGAAGCCCCAGGCGGGCGATGGTAAGTCCCACGGCCATTAAGGCCGCGCCGGGTGATGTACGGCCCCGCTCCAGGTCTAAATGTCACAAAGTTGAAGCCCCAGGCGGGCGTTGGAATGTCCCGCGACCATTAAAACCGCGCCAGGCGATGTACGGCCCCGCTCCGGGTCATTCCAACCCCGTGACACGGGCTGGAGAAGTTGTGTTGCGGGAGCTCCGAAAAGTGGTCTCCCACCCGGACCCGCGAGCTCCCGACGTCACAGTCCACCGGCCTGCAGCAGGAGCGTCTGAGCTCCGGAGTCGGGCTGCAGCAGCGAGCCACCACTGCTCCCCACACTCTGAGGCCAACCAACCGGTAAGACTGCAGCTCCGCAGGCTCCGCGACTGGAGCCCCCAGGTCGTTCCGGTTGGTGGCCGCTCCACGGTGCTAGGCCCCAACGACAACGGAGACCCAACAGGGAAAAGGTCGGATCTCCCATGCAGGGAAGAGATTTTTAAAGTTTCCACCTCCCCCCCACCCAGCCGCCCCCCACATATACACAGTTAAAAACAGTATTAAAAAAAACACGACAACTACATTTAACTAGACAAAAAAAAAGACAGACAGACAGGCTGTAGGGGCCGCTGCAATGCGAGTCGCACCACCAAACTCTGGAGAGAAACAACAGGTGATGTTTTGGATTAAGTCCCTTCTTCACATGCTTCACCCTTTCTGGGGTCCTTACAAGTTAAATTATGCAGTGTAGTTTCATCTTAGTGGGTTGAAAGTGTGTGGGAGGAAGTCTGCAATAAATGACCAGTAGTCTTTGGGTTTGTGTTTCCTTTCATCTCTGAAGTTTAATTTCCAGGTTGTGTCCTATGCTATGTGGGATAGTTTTCTAAATCACCATGTAGAGGAACCAACGAGATTGCAGGCTATTCTAGACTGGGTATTGATTAATGAGGAAGGGTTAGTTAGCAGTCTTATTTTGCGTGGGCCCTTGGGCAAGAGTGATCATAATGTGGTTGAGTTCTTCATTAGGATGGAGAGTGACATTGTTAATTCAGAAACAAGGGTCCTGAACTTAGGTGACTTTGAGGGTATGAGACCTGAATTGGCCAAAATAGACTGCCAATTGATTCTTAAAGGGTTGACAGTGGATATGCAATGGAAGGCATTTAAAGATTGCATGGATGAACTACAACAATTGTTCATCCCAGTTGGCAAAAGAATAAATCAGGGAAGGTAGTGCATCCGTGGATAACAAGGGAAATCAGGGATAGAATCAAAACAAAAGATACAAGATACAAATTAGCCAGAAAAAGCAGCCGGCCAGGGGACTGGGAGAAATTCAGTCCAACAGAGGAGGACAAAGGGCTTAATTAGGAAAGGGAAAATAGATATTGAAAAAAAAACTGGCTGGGAACGTAAAAACTGACGGCAAAAGCTATTATAGATATGTGAAGAGGAAAAGATTAGTTAAAACAGATGTAGGTCCCTTGCAGTCAGAAACAGACAAATTGATCATGGGGAACAAGGACATGGCAGACCAACTGAATAACTACTTTGGTTCTGACTTCACTAAGGAAGACATAAATAATATGCCGGAAATAGCAAGGGACCGGGGGTCAAATGAGATGGAGGAACTGAGTGAAATCCAGGTTAGCCGGAAAGTGGCGTTAGGTAAATTGAATTGATTAAAGGCCGATACATCCCCAGGGCCAGATAAGTTGCATCCCAGAATGCTTAAGGAAGTAGCCCCAGAAATAGTGGATGCATTAGTGATAGTGATTAGTGATTTTTCAAAACTCTTTAGATTCTGGAGTAGTTCCTGAGTATTCGAGGGTAGCTAATGTAACATCACTTTTTAAAAAGGGAGTGAGAGAGAAAACAGGGAATTACAGACCAGTTAGTCTAACATCGGTAGTGGGGAAAATGCTGGAGTCAGTTATTAAAGATGGGATAGCAGCACATTTGGAAAGTGGTGAAATTATTGGACAATGTCAGCATGGATTTATGAAAGGTAAATCATGTCTGACGAATCTTATAGAATTTTTCGAGGATGTAACTAGTAGAGTGGATAAGGGAGAACCAATGGATGTGTTATATCTGGTCTTCAGAAGGCTTTCAACAAGGTCCCACATAAGAGATTAGTATGCAAACTTAAAGCACACGGTATTGGGGGTTCAGTATTGATGTGGATAGAGAACTGGCTGGCAGACAGGAAGGAAAGAGTAGGAGTAAACGGGTCCTTTTCACAATGGCAGGCAGTGACTAGTGGGGTACAGCAAGGCTCAGTACTGGGACCCCAGCTATTTACAATATATATTAATGATCTGGATGAGGCAATTGAATGCAACATCTTCAAGTTTGCGGAGGATACGAAGCTGGGGGGCAGTGTTAGCTGTGAGGAGGATGCTAGGAGGCTGCAAGGTGACTTGGATAGGTTGGGTGAGTGGGAAAAATGCATGGCAGATGCAGTATAATGTGGATAAATGTGAGGTTATCCACTTTGGTGGCAAAAACACGAAAGTAGACTATTATCTGAATGGTGGCCGATTAGGAAAAGGGGAGATGCAACGAGACCTGGGTGTCATGGTACACCAGTCATTGAAAGTACGCATGCAGGTGCAGCAGGCAGTGAAGAAAGTGAATGGTATGTTAGCATTCATAGCAAAAGGATTTGAGTATAGGAGCAGGAAGGTTGTACTGCAGTTGTACAGGGTCCTGGTGAGACCACACCTGGAGTATTGCGTACAGTTTTTGTCTCCTAATCTGAGGAAAGACATTCTTGCCATAGAGGGAGTACAGAGAAGGTTCACCAGACTGATTCCTGGGATGGCAGGACTTTCATATGAAGAAAGACCGGATAGACTCGGCTTGTACTCGCTAGAAATTAGAAGATTGAGGGGGGATCTTATAGAAATGTACAAAATTCTTAAGGGGTTGGACAGGCTAAATGCAGGAAGATTATTCCCAATGTTAGGGAAGTCCAGAACAAGGTGTCACAGTTTAAGGATAAGAGGGAAGTCTTTTAGGACCGAGATGAGAAAATCATTTTTTACACAGAGAGTGGTGAATCTGTGGAATTCTCTGCCACAGGAGGTAGTTGAGGCCAGTTCATTGACTATATTTAAGAGGGAGTTAGATGTGGCCCTTGTGGCTAAAGGGGTCAGGGGGTATGGAGAGAAGGCAGGTACAGGATACTGACTTGGATGATCAGCCATGATCATATTGAATGGCGGTGTAGGCTCGAAGGGCCGAATGGCCTAATCCTGCACCTATTTCCTATGTTTCTGTGTGTCTGATCTATTTCCTACCCTGCATGACTTTGAGAACAATTCTGACGAATAGTTCAGATTTAATGTGCAGTTTTGTTTTTCATTTGTCATTTTTCTTACTTGTCTTTGTGCCTTTAAGAAAAAAAAAAGAAAAAAGCTACAATTGATTTGTAAATTGAAGATTTACAATCTTCAGTATTTTCATTTCTTGCTGTTAAACAAGGCAGGAACTGATAGGGCTGTTCATGCTAATTCCATAAACCCATATGTAAAGCTTGTTTTAAAAATTAATGAAGAGAATTACTGTAACATGTTTGGCCTCAGTCAAAGTGATTAAGATGCTTTGAGAATGAGTAAGTAACTAATTCTGCATCTGTTTAAAACTGGATTTTAATAATTGTCATTAATTGTCCAGTTTCTTCTCCATCAGAGACACCTCACACACCTTCACCTATTCAATTACTTTCAATATAACCTCAATTGCTTCTCCTCCATTGCCTGAGTGATGCCACATGCAAACTGGAAGAACTACAACACATATTCCACTTGGACAGCTTCCAACCCAACGGTTGGAACCATGCTGTGATTGTTATATGGTTATATGGTCATTTGGTTCTTTTTTCGGCATTCATCAAGGAGAAGTATATTGAATTATGTGAGGTAAGGGAAACTAGTAGAGGAAGTACTGATACTTTTGAGAAATATAAAAGTGGATATGTCTCCAGGTCCGGACAGGATATTCCCTTGGACATTGAGTGAAGTTAGTGTAGAAATAGCAGGGGCTATGACAGAAATATTCCATAGTCATTAGAAACGGGAATGGTGCCGGTGGATTGGCGTACTGCGCATGTTGTTCCATTGTTTAAAAAGGGTTACAAGAGTAAACCTAGCAATTATTGACCTGTTAGTTTGACGTCAGTGGTGGGCAAATTAATGGAAAGGATACTTAGAGATAATATACATAAACATCTGGATAAACAGGGTCTGATTAGGAACAGTCAACATGGATTTGTGCCTGGAAGGTTATATTTGACTAATCTTCTTGAATTTTTTGAAGAGGTTACTAGGGAAATTGATAAGGGTAAAGCAGTGGATGTTGTCTATATTGACCAGTAAGGCCTTTGACAAGGTTCCACATGGAAGGTTGGTTAAGAAGGTTCAATTGTTGGATATTAATGGTGGAGTAGCAAGATGAATTCAACAGTGGCTGATTGGGAGATGCCATAGAGTAATGGTGGATGGCTGTTTGTCAGGTTGAAGGCCGGTGACTAGTGGGGTGCCTCAGGGATCTGCGTTGGGTCCACTGTTGTTTGTCATATACACCAATGATCTGGATGATGGTGTGGTAAATTGGATTAGTAAGTATGCAGATGATACTAAGATAGGTGGTGTTGTGGATAATGAAGTAGATTTTCAAAGTCTACAGAGAGATTTAGGCTATTTGGAAGAGTGGGCTGAAAGATGGCAGATGGAGTTTAATGCTGATAAGTGTGAGGTGCTACATCTTGGCAGGACAAATCAAAATAGGACGTACATGGTAAATGGTAGCGAATTGAGGAATGCAGTTGAACAGAGGGATCTAGGAATAACTGTGCATAGTTCCCTGAAGGTGGAATCTCATGTAGATAGGGTGGTAAAGAAAGCTTTTGGTATGCTGGCCTTTATAAATCAGAGCATTGAGTATAGAAGCTGGAATGTAATGTTAAAATTGTACAAGGCGTTGGTGTGGCCAATTCTGGAGTATGGTGTACCGTTTTGGGCGCCAAATTATAGGAAAGATGTCAACAAAATAGAGAGAGTACAGAGGAGATTTATAGAATGTTGGCTGGGTTTCAGCAACTAAGTTACAGAGAAAGGTTGAACAAGTTAGGTCTTTATTCTTTGGAGCGCAGAAGGTTAAGGGGGGACTTGATAGAGGTCTTTAAAATTATGAGAGGGATAGACAGAGTTGACGTGGATACGTGACGTGTTTACGTTGACGTGACGTTATTACACGGAGAGTGGTGAATCTGTGGAATTCTCTGCCACAGAAGGTAGTTGAGGCCAGTTCATTGGCTATATTTAAGAGGGAGTTAGATGTGGCCCTTGTGGCTAAGGGATCAGGGGGTATGGAGAGAAGGCAGGGATGGGATACTGAGTTGGATGATCAGCCATGATCATATCGAATGGCGGCGCAGGCTCGAAAGGCCGAATGGCTTACTCCTGCACCTATTTTCTATGTTTCTATGTTTCTATAAGCTTTTTCCATTGAGAGTAGGGAAGATTCAAACAAGAGGACATGATTTGAGAATTAAGGGACAGAAGTTTAGGGGTAACATGAGGGGGAACTTCTTTACTCAGAGAGTGGTAACTGTGTGGAATGAGCTCCCAGTAGAAGTGGTGGAGGCAGGTTCGATTTTATCATTTAAAAATAAATTGGATAGGTATATGGACGGGAAACGAATGGAGGGTTATGGTCTGAATGCAGGTAGATGGGACTAGGTGAGACTAGGTATGATTATGGTATAAACATTGAATTAAGTAACTACAAACACCACCATCTCCCCTCCCCTGTAACCCACCATCAATCCTTTTGTCTCACACCTTCTGTCTTTTTTTCCCTAGCCGTTATCCAACTATCTGGCTATCAAAAGCCCCCCCTCACTTGTATCCACCTAGCATTGATAGGTTTTGTCCTGCCCCTTCTCCCTGCTTTCTTGCCACCTTCCTCCCCCTCTACCCCCTCCCCATCTATCCACACTCCCACCCTCTACCCCCTCCCTCTCCCCTTCTCTTTCTCTCCCTACCCCCCTCTGTTTCTCTCTCTACCCCCCTCCCTCTCTGCCCCTCTCCCTCTCTACGCCCCTCCCCTTCCCTCTATGCCCCCCTCTCTACCCTCCATCTCCCTCTCTACCCCCCCCCTCCCTCTCCCCCCTTCCTCCCCTCACTCTCCCTCTCTACCCCCCCCCTCCCCCTCCCCTCCCCTCTCCACCTCCCTCCCACTCTAACCCCCTCCCTCTCTAACCCCCCCTCCCTCTCTACCCCCCTCCATCTCTACCCCCCTCCATCCCTACCACCCCTCCCTCTCTACCCCCCCCCCCCTCCACCCCCCTCCCTCTCTAGGGATTGAAGAGGGAGGCTGAACCAGAGGTTGAGGGAGTGCAGGGGGATGAGGAGAAATGAGCCGTGCCTGCGTAGTTGGGGGCTATGGTGAGTGGTGGAATATTGCGTTTCAGGAGCAGGCCCAACGGGTCTGCACTTGGTCTAGTATATCATTAAAAGCAGAATTGAATAGGTACATAACAATGTTATACTGAAAAGACCCTGAGAAGTGAAATTAGAAAAGCAAATTAAATTAGCATTGGCACAGAAACAAGGACCTCTGTAATGTGAGTTTAGTGACCACTTCTAGTGATAAAAGGGAAAAGAGTCTTGTTTCCACAATGCAACTCAACATATATTCTCTGAGCACGGGGTCCACATTAAGCGAGTGATTTGTGATCTTTAGGCGGTGTCATAGACTGTCATATTCATGAAGCGGGTGATGAATGAATCTGTCAAGTTCACCAATAAAATTGAGAAAAACACTGTTGTTGGTGCATGACCTAAGACTCAGACATTTCAAAACAATATTGGCAAAGCTGTTTTTGAAAGATGGTTGAACGTTAATGTTGGACTCTAAAATAATTACATATCCTTCAGCAATGGCCCTTAGGCGTTTTGCTTGCTTTACTGATTATTCTGTACAGGAAATGAAAACTGCCATTGACTTAGTCTTTGTAAGTGCTCCTTTGAATATATTATGCACATACAGTATGTAGCATGAAATACTAATAAGCCGTGAGGATAGCTTTAAGCATCTGGGTAGCATGGTGGCGCAGCAATAGAGTTAATGCCTTACTGCGCTTGGGCTCAATCCTGAGTATGGGTGGTGTCTGTATGGAGTTTTACGTTCTCCCCGTGACCTGCAAGGGTTTTCCCCGGGATCTCTGGTTCCCTCCCACACGAAAAGGTAGAATTGTTAATTTCCACTTCCACCAACCATTTCCTGTGATCTAAATTATACTGATGGAGTGATTGGACAGACTGGGCTTGTTTTTGCTGGAGTGAAGTAGGTTGAAGGGTTACATAATAGAGGTATATCAAATCATAAGAGACATAGAAACGGTAGATAGTCAGGAACAATTTTGCCTGGTAGGGGTATCAAAAACAAGAGAACATAGGTTTAAGGCAACAGCTTCATCCCCCAGGCCATAAGATTACTGAACAATCAACAAAACCGAGGCTAGAACTTTTTAAATATCGACACTTTTTAATAACTTTTTATATATATTTATTTTACAGAACCATGCGCATGAGGCATTTTTATGGACGCACCTAGCACTTTTTACTATTACCTGATTTTGGAGAGTCAAATGCAATTAAATTTCATTCAAGGTGCACTGTGTCTAGGTGTATATCTGAATGACAATAACGTTTTCATTCATTAATTCATTCTTTCATACATTCAATCAATCATTCATTCATTCAGGTGAGAAGAAGGAGTTTTAAAGGGAACTTGAGGGGATAGAATTTTCCACAGATGATTAATTATATTTCTGGCTCTCGTTGCCTAAGGAGATGGTATAACCAGATACTATCGCCATGTATAAGAGACATTCAGACAGGTGCGTAAATAGGCAAAGGATACAAGCGAATGCAGCCAAATGCGATTAATGCAGATGTAGAAAACATATGCGATTTGATTTGATACATGAGTCTTATAAAGTTATAGATTCGCAGGGTTGAACAGCACAAATAGGAGCTATTTGGCTCACCACATCCATGCATAATTCTATTCACTGACATGCCATTGGGTCATCATTAACGTATCGTACACCCTTTTGATGGTATTTTTCATTACTCACCAATAGACATTTCACACTTACCTCTAGTTCACTCCTTGGGGTAGGACAAACTGCCAAACATATTGGAAAAAATTGGAAATCTAGTTGCAAATATCAATGACCAAAAAACCTTGAATATGTTGTCAGTGTATAAATCATGGCAAGGAATTACCCCTGGTCTACTTAGCGTATAACACCATTTAACCTGGTCAATTGGCAAGACCACTCAAGCATATGATCACATGAATTGGGAGCAGAGATAGCCATTCAACCTCTAGAGCCTACTCTACAAATCTAATAAGATCTTGTCAGATTCAATTATATCCTCAACTCCGCATTCCCTTTACCACAGTGATCATTCACCCCTTGCTTGTCAAACATCTATCCATCTCTGGTTTACAAATCTTCAAAGACTTGGCTTCCCACATGAAGAAAGTTCCAAAAGCTCATCACCCACTGAAAGGAAAAAAATCACCTAATTTCGATGTGTGACCTTTTATTTTAAAACAAATATGTAGCATTTCCATTGTGCATAAAAATGAACAGCACAAAATGTTGCTATGCTGTGGCTATGTATGTGCAAATATATTCAAATTAAGCATTGGAAATGATTGGCTGGTCCATCAAGCATGCCTACCCCTGTGGTGCTTGTAGCATCATGTCGACCAACCCTGCAGTTATGTAATCTGATAATTGACACAGAATAAACATAAATAAACAGGCTCAATAGGGGAAAACCCTTATAATTCCTCTTGGACTTCTTCAGGTGTTTAAAACCATTAACTGCAAATCCATTTCACTTTTATTTAATGCAATCCTCCATCCCATCCTATATCAGATTCAGCTCCTTCCTGATGTTCTGCAGTCAGCACAACATTTCAATGATCAATTGAAGCTAAAATTGATGCAAGCTAAAAATACTAAAGGCTGTGTGTTAAAATGTTTAATAGAGTCAAGTGTTGATTGAATTAATTGCTTCTCATTTTCAATGCCATGTCAACGTCAATAGCCTCCGCAGTATAATTAGTTGCCTGTGTTCTTAAAGAGGCAGTCCACTATAACCAAAATCCATGATAAAGAGATCTGTAATAACAAGGGATTACCTATAAGTGAACCACTGCTTCACCTGGAACAACAGTTTCAATCTTTAGTTTGTGTGAATGAAAGATGTAAAAAGAACGATATAAAAGATGCAGAAGGACAAGTGCTGCCTCACCAACATGACAACGTTACCCCGAATAAATAAGAGCAACATTATTTCCAGAAGGCTGTGGAGGCCAAGACAATGGATATTTTTAAGGCAGAGATTGGTAGATTTTTGATTAGTATGTTTGTATTACCCCCCTTGTTATTACCCCCTAATTACCCCCCTTGATATATTATATATTAATATGGGTAGAATGCAAGAGAATGGGGTTAAGAGGGAAAGAATGTTAAAATGTTTCTCAATGTTCAAAAAACGTTCTAATATCTTCAGAGTGTTAAGTATGTGATAATCTGTCAATTCTGGTAAGGTCAGTATTTTGAGAGCACAACATATGTTCCCATTGTGGCACAGAATACCTTTTCACTGTTCAGAAATCATCATTATAGAATTCTCCCAATGAATCCCAATAGACTCCATTGGACGGAGTGCTGAAGGTATTTCTTAGGTTATTTCAGAAGTCAGTACTCGTTGTTTACCACATCATCCTGGCCAACGTGTTAATCAAGTAACTATCTTCCCTTTGTTCAACATAAAATAAATAGTCATTAAAATGAGAAAAATAAAACGTTTTGAACTCTCTGTAGATAAAAAAATTATTAATTATAATCCTGTTTTATTTAATAATTATTCATTTGCCACACTGAACAGCTTTTCACCCTCTAGATCAGTTCCTTTACTATAACAAATAACATTCCATGCACAGAATAGGAACTGTTAGCTTGTTACAGAAATATAATTGATAACTAGACCAAGTGCAGACCCGTTGGGTCTGTTCCCCCAACGTGCGGTTGTAGGGGGGGAGGCGGCATGCAGTGTCACACACACTAACTATCCCCCCCCCCCCCCGCACTCACGCTAATTACCCCCCTTGATATTATATTAATATTATTAATTTGCTCCTTTTACCCCATAACCACCCTGACGCATAGCCCCAACTTGCAGTCACATCTAGGGACGGGGGCTTAGAGAGTGAGGGCAGAGAGAGAAGGGAGAGAGACACAGAGAGAGAGAAGGGGAGAGAGAAGGGGAGAGAAAGAGGGGAGAGAAAGAGGGGAGAAGGGGAGGAGAAGGGGAGAGAAGGAGTGGAGACAGTTTTTAAGAAGTTTAATAAAGTTAGCGGGCATTTTACCTACCAGCAGGTCTTCTAGGTCCTGAAAACTCCATTGGGCCAATCAAAATGGCCGGTCAGCGAAGGCGATGGCCTTCGACTGCCTGTAAGTAAATAGCGACCCCACTCCACTGGCTTCGACCAAACGGCAACCTATTTTTAGTTGAGGCCGGGTTTTGATTTTGTTGAAACAATCAAAGCAACCTAGATGAAGCCTCGACCACGTGGAAACCACTTTCGACCATTAGGGAGAGTGACCAAAACCTCCGGAGACCTCATGGAAACCTTGGGTCAAGGGCAAGGTCACCAGAGGTTTCCGTTCAGGTTTCCTAAGTGAACAGGGAGATAACACTCGTTAAATTTGCGGATGACACTACAGTGATTGGGTTGATCTCCAATGGTGATGAATCAGCCGACTGAGCGGAGGTGCAGAACCGAGCGAGCTGGTGCTCAGAGAACAACCCGTCCCTAAATATAGCTAAGACCAAGTAGCTGATCGTCAACTTTAGAAGGTTACAGTGTAAATACGCTCTTATAAAGCTTACCCCCCCCCAGCATAGTTCAGTAAAAAACACTGAGTCAAGCATGGACCAACTAAACTTTTTTTTAGATTGAACAGCAAATTCCCCTATACGACGCATAAACCTCCGAGGGTTCGATCCTTGTCTCTGCCTGGCCAAGCCCTTCAACCTCATGCAAGCAGACACACTCCAAAAGGTCACGCAGTCCCAAGCGTTCCTCCAGAAGATCGTCACCGATCTAAGATGGAGCCACCTTTTATTGGTCCACGAACCTTGAGGGGTTGAACTACATAGGGGTGACCTCTTTACAGTCCAATCAAACATATTAATTACATCAATACATTATTGACAGTTCCACAAACCAATTTCAGAGTCTTCCATACAATGTTCTTGCAAAAGCTTCTGGAAGGTAGCTGAGTAACTGAATAATGCAACATTTACCCTGGAACTCAAAACAATCCTGCCAGGGCTTAACACTTCGGCCAATCAACAAACAAGAGTATAACTGTTTTGCAACATTATTTCAATCAATCAATCAATCAGGTTTTATTCGTCACTTGCACATATTTACATTATTTACAATTCTTTTGCAGCAATCCAATCAAGCATTCACAATACATTGGTGTTCCTTCTGCAAGATTCTCATACATAAAGATACTTACTTTTCTTATCTGAAGAGTTGATCTAGACTTCCTGGCACCAGCCAGCAGCTTGTGCCTCTTCTGCAGAATTAACCATCAGGCCTTGTGAATGCATGGTTTCTGTACTTTATTTTGGCCTTCTTTTGGCTTCATTTTAGCCACGATTTACATTCCCCCCTTTTATCATACGATAACCTATCATCAATGACAACCCCAAATACAATGGTGACTGTTCCATCCTAACAAACATGTTAACAACACGATGCTGATGTATCTTCCCAGAATCTCATCAAGCTTCCCGAGTTTTCATGGGCATAGCTTCATGACTCCCGTCTGATGAGTCTTCACCTCCTGAGTTTTCATGGGCGCAAATCCCCTCCATCCATGTTGTCAATTCATCTGTGCTTGATCCATAGTAGAGTATGAAGTTCCTAGAAGAACCTGGGTTAAAGTAAGTTAGTAGTACATACTTCCACTGATACTCTTACAGTGGTGGAGAGGTACCCATGCATTCATTTCATCCACTTTCAACAGAAGGCCTCTCCCTGTTCACTGCTCCTACTGTATGATCAATCCTTCCCACACTATGATCGAAGATAGAATGTAGTCCATCATCTCTGCAGTCCAGATTTCCCTACAGGCATGGCTCTTGTTTAAAATAACCATGGGGAATACTTCAATCCATCCAAATTCAGTCTCAGCCTTTAATTGAACTAATTTGAGTTTCAGGGTCTCTCTTACCCATTTTTAATCCACAGCTTGTGGTCGATAAGCACAGTTCACTTAAATTGCTGTGGAATTCCCAGCTGTTTACATAATTTTGATCAATTTATTTCAATATGTTGTGGACCATTATTTAAATCAAGCCAAATACGGATGCCGAATCTAGGGACAATTTTCTTTACTTGATAATAGTAGCCACTTAATTATTAAGGGTCCGACAAATGTCGATCCACCGGTCAAATACATCGACTCTGACAACAAGTACACACTCACCTGGTACTTCTTCTAACCCACTGCAACACTTTTTCCTCAGTGGTTAGCATCAGCTTCCTGAAGGGAGCTTTGTCATTTGAACTTCCTCATTCCCTATTATCCTTATGCTCTAGAAACATAGAAAATAGGTGCAGGAGACTGCCATTCGGCCCTTCGAACCAGCACCGCCATTCATTGTGATCATGGCTGATCGTCCTCAATCAATAACCCGTGCCTGCCTTCTTCCCATATCCCTTGATTGCACTAACCCCTAGAGCTCTATCTAACTCTCTCCTATATCCATCCAGTGATTTGGCTTCCACTGCCCTCTGTGGCAGGGAATTCCACAAATTCACAACCAGACTGTGGCCACTGGTTCATGACTCACCCAACATTGGGAACATTTTTCCTGCATCTAGTTTGTCCAGTCCTTTTATGATTTTATATGTTTCTATAAGATCCCCCTCATCCTTCTAAACTCCAGTGAATACAAGCCTAGTCTTTTCAATCTTTCTTCATATGACAGTCCCGCCATCCCAGGGATTAATCTCGTGAACCTACACTGCACTGCCTCAATCACAAGGATGTCCTTCCTCAAATTAGGAGGAGAACAAAACTGTACACAATACTCCAGATGTGATCTTACCAGAGCCTATACAACTGCAGAAGAACCTCTCTACTCCTATACTGAAATCCTCTTGTTATGATGGCCAACATTCCATTAGCTTTCTTCACTGCCTGCTGTACCTGCACGCCAACTTCCGGTGTACAAGTACCAGATCTCGCTGTATCTCCCCCTTACCTAACCTAACCCCATTGAGATAGTAATCTGCCCCCTTGTTTTTGCCACCAAAGTGGATAACCTCACATTTATCTATATTATACTGCATCTGCCACGCATCTGCCCACACTCAACCTGTCCAGGTCACCCTGCAACCTCGTAACATCCTCTTCACAGTTCACACTGCCACCCAGCTTTGTGTAATTTGCAAACTTGCTAGTGTTGCTCCTAATTCCCTCTTCCAAATCATTAATATATATGGTAAACATTTGCTGTCCCAACACCGAGCCTTGCGGCACTCCACTCGCCACTGCCTGCCAGTCTGAAAAGGACCCGTTCACTACTACTCTTTGCTTCCTGTCTGCCAACCAATTTTCTATCCATGTCAACACCCTATCCCCAATACCATGAGCTCTAATTTTAGTCACCAGTCTCCCGTGCGGGACCTTATTAAAGGCTTTCTGAAAGTCTAGATACACTACATCCACTGGCTCCCCTTCATCCATTTTACTTGTCACATCCCCAAAAAATTCCAGAAGATTAGTCAAGCATGATTTTCCTTTCATAAATCCATGCTGACTTGGACTAATCCTTTTACTGCTATCCAAATGCCCCATTATTACCTCTTTAATAATTGACTCCAGCATCTTTCATACCAACGAACTCAGGATAACTGGTCTGTAATTTCTCGTTTTCTCTCGTGCTCCTTTCTTGAAAAGTGGGATAACATTAACTATCCTGCAATCCACAGGAACTGATCGTGTCTGCCTTCAAAGGACCCACATTTAATTTTGCCATTATTTTTCCCTGAACATATCTAAAGAAGCTTTTACTGATCTTCTTTACATTCCTGGCCAGCTTCCCTTCATACTTCATCTTTTCAGCCCATATTGCCCGTTTTGTTTCCTTCTGTTATCCTATGAAAGTTTCCCAATCCTCTGGCTTCCGGCTACACTTGGCTGTGTTATACATCTTTTCTTTTAGTTTTATTCTATCCCTAAATTCTCTTGTCAGCCACGATTGCCTCCTACTCCCCTTAGAATCTTTCTTCCTTTTTGTAATGAAATGATCCTGCGTCTTCCGGATTATGTCCAGAAATTCCTGCCATTGCTGTTCCACTGTCATTCCTGCTAGGATCCCTTTCCAGTCTACCTAGGCCAGCTCCCCTCTCATGCCTTCATGGTCCCCTTTGTTTAACTGCATCACTGACACTTCCGATTTAACCTTCTCCTTCTCAAATTGCAGATTAAAACAGATCATATTATGATCACTACCACCAAGCAGTTCCTTTACCTCGAGTTCTCTTATCAAATCTGGTTCATTGGACAACACTAAATCCAGAATTGCCTTTTCTCTGGTCGGCTCCATTACAAGATGCTCTAAGAATCCATCTCGGAGGCCTTTGCAATTCCTCAACTCAATCCACAGTGACTCTACTTTGTCAGTCCCTATATCTTCCCTCGCAAGGGACTGAATTTCATCCCTCAATAGTAGAACTGACCCCCCCCCCCTCCTCTGCCCATCTGCCTGTGCTTTCTATCAGATATAAAACCATGAATATTAAGTTCCCAGGCCCGATCCTCCTGCAGCCACGTCTCGGCCTCACAATGTCATATCTACCGACCGCTAACTGAGCCTCAAGCTCAGAGCTGGTCGGAGGGAGGGGGCAGAGGAACAACTACAGAACTGTTTGGAGTCTGTAGACTTGGCAATATTCAAGGACTCGCAACTACTTGAACGAATATATGCCACAGTTGTTACAGACTTCATTAAGAAATGTATGGAGGACTGCATCCCCACCAAAATCTTCCGAGTGTTTCCCAATCAGAAACCTTGGATGAACTTTGAGAGCCGCACTCTGCTAAAGACCAGATTCATGTCTGATGATATAGTGGTCCCCAAGAAGTCCAGATACGACCTTGGTAAGGCCATCAAAAAGGCTAAAAGGTACTTCTACTCCAAGCTGGAGGATGAGACAGATGTTCGGCAGCTGTGGCTGCTTTAATTTTGTGACCTCTGTACACATGGACCTATTTGTACTTTTACCTTATTTAATTATTTTATAGCATCGATACGGAGGTTGCAATGTTAATCTCATTGTTCTTGTACAATGACAATAAAGATATAATATTATATTATTATTACTAAAGATTTTTATGCTGTTCTGTCCAGATTCTGAGGCAGCTGCCATGATGCTTTTGTTTTGTGTGGTCAAATCTTCCCACATATTTCACAGTTGGAAGAAAAGCTACAAGCTGGCTGATTTGGAATGCTAAATGACAACTTACCATTGAGTTACAATAAACTGTGGCAAGGACCACCTGTATCAAGTTGTAATCTCATAATTTATCCTTGACATTCAGTTGCATTTTATTTTCCATTCCCCTATGAATGGCATTATGGGGATCACTATTGACGATTATTGACCATAAAGTGATCTGGATCAAGTATTTAGCTGCTATAACTTTGTATGTTGAAGTGAGGAAACCAACTCCGTATTTTGCATATCTGTTCCATCAGGTGTACAGTTCATAACATGATTGCAAATCATAGACTAGGAAAAGGATGAAAGATGTAAGCTGCTCTGCGCACTGCAAGCCATAAACATAAATGGGGACTTTTGGTGGCACTATGACGGCTTAGGGCACGCGCTAATCACCTCCGCACCGTCTAACGCTAAAAACCTATTGAAAATTTAATCCGGACAGATCTAAAAATACTCACCGGAAGACGTAAGTGACATCATCAGAACGCGACCCCGATACTTTTAAAATGCCCGGTAGGCGCTTGCCTAAACAGCCGCGGAAACATCAACCAGAAGTTATTGAAGGCCATGAAGAAGCCTCCACCTCGATTATGGCACAACCCCGAGAGGAAGCAGCAAGGCAGCCTCCGGATTTGGAAGACATCCGTTCACTACTGTGTCAAGAACTTTCGGCTGTGAAGGCAGAAATCTGTGGCAAGATTGACAAGATTGATGCCCGTATAGAGGAAGTGAATTCCGACTTGAAAGGGGTAATCGACAGGCTTGAAACCAACATCAGCCGTAAGTTGGAACCTATTCTTGTTACTCACAAAAGCAAAGCGAGGCTATTCGGGAATTGGAAACTGCTGTGGCTTTAAATGTCGAGACAACACACAGACTGATGGCTGAGGTGGAGCATATCTCCGGGTTACTAACTAAAGTAACAGAAAAATGTCTAGATTTGGAAGGGTGCTCTAAACGTCAGAACCTAAGTTGGAGTGAAAGAAGGCAAAGAACATGGTAAAAATCCTGACCAGGCTCACAGAGCTCTGAGAGCCCGGTCAGACACCACAGCCCCACCAAGACATTTGATCCTGAGGGTGCACCACTGCCGTGTTCCAGATGATATTCTGCAGAAAGTTGCCAGCAACAAAAACCTAACTTTTCAAGGTGAAAACATATGGATCTTCAGAGACTTTCCTGCCGAAGTCGTTAAGAAAAGAGCACTCTTCTCCAAGTCAAGAGCTATTCTGAGGGATATACCAGATCTCCGATTTGGCTTATTATATCCTGCCAAATTGCGAGTTACTTATAAAGGGGTTGAATCCTTCTTTACTGATCCTAAAAAAGCATTCAATTTTGCCCAGGACACTGTGAGATCTGTCAAGCGATAAGTAATACTTTACTGAGTTTATACTGTGATGATAATCAATAAGTTTATACTGTGTTTATAACCAATAAGTTGTTATAAACCAACACTTAGATTCTGTTAATATGTCAAAATAGTATTAATAGAAAGTTAAGTAATAAGTGCATGGACTAGAAGGGCCGAGATGGCCTGTTTCCGTGCTGTAACTGTTATAAGGTTATAAGTGCCGTATGTTAGTTACATTTTTCAATATTCAACTACTTAGTTAGATCCCACTAGGATACTTAACTTCTCGGGAATGTTGATTCCCTGATGGATTTAAATATTTTTATGGTTTGTTCTGTTTAGTTTTTATTAACTCCTTAAAGTGTGGAGTTATCCAATATTATCTATCTTACGGATGTTTTCACTAACTTCCACTAGCAGCATTCTTATATGCTGTAATTTTTGTTGCTTTTCTTTTTCCCTTCTAAACTCTTTACAAAATATCTCATCTATCTTTACCAATGTACATTTTTCTTGGAGATATCTCTGGGGGATAGGGGAAATGGGGATAGGGCTCACCCACCCAGCATTTAAAGGAAATATTTCAAATAATGTGTTGGACCATTTAAATCAAAAGAGACCATGTAAGCTTTAAAATGCAAGATGATATAGCTAGGAAAATAATGGGGAAAGGAATTACATTTTGTAGTTGGAACATTAGGGGCGTTAATGAGCCAATTAAAAGGGATAAATTATTAGCCGATTTAAAATCTATTAATACTGATATAATATTTCTTCAGGAGACGCAACTCAAAAATGGAGCTCACAACAGGCTGAAGGGTAGGTAGATTGGACAATTATATCACTCTACGTTTTCTTCCAAAGCAAGAGGAACAGCAATTCTAATTCGTAAAGGTATACCATTCAAACATAAATCCACTATAGCTGATAAGGAAGGCAGGTACATTATAATATCACATGAATTGTATTCAACTACATTGACCATGGTGAATATTTATGCTCCTAATTTAGATAATCCCCAGTTATTTAATAAAATATTTAATACAATTCCAGATTCTGGCCAGCATAATCTGATAATTGGGGAATTTATCCAAGATCAATGCTTGGATAAATCTTCACTTCAAAGGAAAAGTACATCAAAATCGAGTGACCTTTTAAACACCTGTATAAACAACACAAACATAAGAGATGTATGGAGGACTGCCAATCCTTCTGGAAGAGAATACTCTTTCTATTCAGGTGTTCATAAAGTTTAGACAAAAAGCTGACTATTTCTTGGTTGACGCCAAACTTATCCCTTATACCTACAATCCAAAATATCACAACATTATTATTTCGGATCACTATCCCCTTACTTTTTCAGTAAAATTGGAAGGAATGAATTAAAAACAGTCGTTTTGGAGATTTAATCCACAAATACTAGCTCAGGCAAGCTGTTTTGACTATTTGAAGCTACAGATGAAAACATTTTTTGAGACAAACGACACCTCCGGTATTTCTCCATCCTTGCTATGGGAAACTTTTAAAGCCTATGTTAGAGGCTGTATTATCACATACCAAGCTTTTCAAAACAAGAAAAATAAGACTGAACAATTGGAATTAGAAAAACAGATAAAACAGTTAAACCTAGAAAATGTGGCTGATTCAACCATTGTAAAACATAATAAGATACCTGCACTTAAATTCAAATTAAACCAGACTCTCAGCAAAAATTATTAGGGTATTTCAATATACTAAACAAAATTTTTTTGAATTTGGTGATAAACCACACAAACTGCTAACACGCCAACTTTGCATATTAGAGAATGACCGTACTATACACAAAATTAGATCAGGAAAAGGAGATTTGCTTACACTGCCTAAAGATATCAATGAAAGATTCTTACAATTCTACCAAACACTATATTCATCAAAAACAACAGTCGATTCTGCAAAGTTGAAAAGCTTTCTTGAGAATTGCAATCTCCCATCTCTTAATGAGGGGGAACGGGATGAATTAGGCGCAGAGATAACAACAAAAGATATTGTAGAGACTATTAAATCATTGAAAAGTGGAAAAACTCCTGGCCCGGACGGAATAACGAATTTTATAAAAAATGTAGTGATTTAATCTCTCCACGCTTACAAGCCCTTTACATTCAAGCATTTAAAGAACAGACTTTACCACAAACTTGCTGAATCAAATATAACATTAATTCCAAAAAAAGGTAAAAATCTCGAGGAGCCTGGATCCTATAGGGCAATAGCCCTTTTAAATACGGATCAGATGATACCAGCTAAGACTTTGGCTCGTAGATTAAGCCTAGTTATCGGTAAATTAATACATCCGGATCAAACTGGGTTTATACCTAAACAACATTCGTTTTATAATTTGAGACGTTTGTTTAACATAATATATTCACAGAGAATGACAAACGAAGACCTAACGATTATTTCTTTAGATGCAGAAAAAGCTTTCGACAATGTGGAATGGTCTTATCTTTTTACAGTGTTGGAAAAATTCCAATTGGGAGAAACCTTTACTTTACTTTATGGGTGAAGCTTTTATACACTAATCCGTCAGCTAGAATATTGACAAATCAAATGCTTTCACCTAAAAAAAAATTTCTAGGGGTAACAGACAAGGATGTGCTCTTTCCCCAATGTTATTTGCTTTAGCCATAGAACCCCTTGCCGAAAGTATCAGGTCCCATACAAGCATTTATGGATATAATACCAAATATACCTCCAATAAAATTTTGTTATATGCAGATGATATACTTTTATACATTACCAATCCCCAAGTTAATATTCCAAATGTTTTAAACATTATAGAACAATTTGGTTATTTTTCTGGATACAGAATAAATTGGAACAAAAGTGAAACCATGCCAATAAAAGAACATGACCCTTCTCAACACCAACAATTTCCTTTCAGAATCGTTACTGAAAAGTTTAGATATCTTGGATTTTTCGTGATTAGAAAGTATTCCTCTTTGTTTAAAATAAACTTCCCACCATTTATCACTAAATTGTATGCCTACATCCAATTATGGAAAACACTTCCTATCTCCCTTATTGGTAGATTAAATGCCATAAAGATGATCTTCCTTCCGCAACTTTTATACTTATTCCAATCAATACCGATATACCTCCCTAAAAGCTTTTAAAAAGAAATTGACTCTATTGTCACTAACTTTATTTGGGACTACAAAACCCACCGAATACATAAAAGACATTTGTGCAAACCCAAAGAAAATGGAGGAGTAGCTCTACCTAATTTTCTTTTTTACTACTGGGCAACTAATATTAAAAATATAACTTTCTGGTTGGACGATACATGTCAACGTGTAAATTGGTTAAAAATGGAGAAGGAAGATTGTTTGCCTTTTTGTATAGTTTTGATCCTCCTATCTCCAATATATCTGGATAAGTCAACGTATGAGCATAATCCGAAAGTACATAGTACTATCCGTAACTGGAAACAGCTGAAATTCAGTCTTAAATTGAGAAATATGTCTCTCCTTCTTCCTATTGCAAATAATCCCTCGTTTAAACTGTCAATTTTAGATGTGGTGTTTGTTCAATGGAAGAACCTGGGAATCAATACTGTGGGAGACCTCTATAAGAAGGGAACTCTCTCCTCTTTTCAAGAAATATGACTTGAATGCCAATAATTTTTTTAGATATTTTCAAATCCGAGATTACGTGAAAAAATATACACAAGACTGTCCTCTTATGGGTCCAGATATATTAGACAATTGTTTGAATAGACATGCCGATACAAGTAAGTTGATATCTTACATTTACAACACCCTTCTAAATATTGACATCCCACCTTCTGAGATTTATAGGCGAGCATGGGAGGACAGCTGGTTTTACCCATTTTGAAAGATATATGGCAGGAAAACCTACAATACATACATTACTGTTCTTTAAATGCCTGATACAATTTAAAGTATTGCATAGGTTATACCACTCAAAGACCAAATTGAACAAGATCTTCCCAACTGTCTCTCCCCCTTGTGATAAATGTCACTTTCAAGATGCCACCCTAACTCATTCGTTTGTATCCTGTATAAAAATACAAAACTTCTGGACGGAAATATTCAATATTATTTCTAAAACACTTAAAACTCAATTGGAGCCAGATTCAAAACTGATAATATTAGGAATGTCAGAGGGCTGCCCTAATCTAACGATATTTCAAAGATGCTTCCTTGACTATGGTTTAATAACTGCGAAAAAACGTATACTTAAATTCTGGAAAAAGATAACAGTCCCCACAGTGAAGATGTGGATCACAGAAATGACCGAGGCACTACATCTAGAAAAAATAAGGCTTGTCTTGACTGACAAACCAGATCAATTTTCAAACAATTCGTCTCCTTTTATTGAATTTCTTTAACAACATAATGGTTGAACACAAACTCAAAACCGAAGCTAGGGTGAGGTGAGCGGGCGTATGGAAGGGCAGTGGGATATATCTCCGCTTCTTTCACTCCTTCGTTAGTTCTGGAGTTTTACTTTTTTCTTTTTCGTGTTTTTCTTGAAATTCTTTCTTTTCTTTTTCTTTTCTTCTTTCTTTCTCTTTATTCCTTTTTCTTTTTTTCCGATCTAGTTATTAGTTTATAAAATGTTAAAACTGAAGCAGTATGAAAATTGTATAACTGTAATGTCGATTATTGCCTCTTTGTACAATTGCTTCTAATAAAAGGATTTTAAAAAAATAAATCAATAAAATAAATGTGTAAACGAGGCACCTTGGGAGCATAGACATAAAATACTGGAGTAACTCAGCGAGACAGGCAGCATCTATGGACAGAAGGAATGGGTGACGTTTCGGGTCGAGACCCTTCTTCAGACCTTGGGAGCATGCAAGGAGTTGGAGGTGCAATTCTCACATTAGAATTAAGAAGGATGAGAGGGAATCTAATAGAAACAAATACAATTATAAAAGAACTGGACACGCTATATGCAGGAAAAATGTTCCCAATGATGGGGGAATCCAGAACCAGGAGCCACAGTTTAAGAATAATGGGGAGGCAATTTAAAACTGAGATGAGAAAAAAAAGTTTCCACCCAGAGAGTTATGTATTTGTGGAATTCTCTGCCACAGAAGGCAGTAGAGGCCAATTCACTGGACGAATTTAAAAGAGAGTTAGATAGAGCTTTGGGGGCTAGGGATATGGGGAGAAGACAGGCACCGGTTACTGATTGTGGATGATCAGCCATGATCACAATGAATGGTGGTGCAGGCTCGCAGGGCCAAATGGCTTAATGCTGCACCTATTTTCTATGTTTCTATGTTTCTAGAAATTACTTGGAGTGATAATGCTAAAAGCCGACAATTCCACCGAGCAGATGGTTCATTATCATTTTCCTTTATCTTGGAAATGTGATTTACTTTATGAGACACCAATGCATTTTGTTCCCTTCTTCTCTGTAAAGTAAATCAACTGAGCCACACACATCTGTCCTTCTCCTTCCAGTGCTCCTTGCAAACGGGACGGAGGGGGCGCTGAACTGCAGCAGCCTCTACCTACAGCCTGTCTGTTATTTCAATCTTTTTTTAAATTTTTAGTTAGTCTAAAGTTTTGTGTAGGGGGAAACTTTAACTTTTCTATGTGGGGGAGGGGGGCAGGGTAAGGGGGAGACCGTCTCCCAGTGTCTTGATGGCGGGAACGCGACTATTTCTCCGAGTCGCGTCCTCGCCCCCCACCTCGCGGCCTACCAGCTGGATCGAAGCGGCCTTTCCTGCCGGGGACCGGGAACCGGACCAGGGCTGCTACAGCGGCGGCGCACGCTGGAGTCACCGCGGAGCGGGCGATGCCTACCTGGGTCGCCGTTTGGAGCTTCGGAGCGTTGGGCCGCTGCTCCAACATCGTGGGGCTCTGGTGCGGAGAGAGCTTCCAATGCGGGCGGCGCTGAACAACATCGCGGAGTCCTGGGGCGCCTTGCAGAGGGTCTGCAGCAGCAGTCTCCACCCGGCGCGGCCAGCGGACTTTGGAAGCTGCCAACTCCGGTAGGAGGGGGCCGACTCTGGTGTCCACGCCGCTGAGGACGTTCCGCAGCCCCGACGTCGGACTTGTATCACCCTGGCGAGCGGTCCTGGACATCGGGCCGCCCGTAGCTGCAACTGCGGAGGGCTTGGGGAGGCCCTGACCACGAGGAACAATGGAGGAAGAGACTGACTTTGGTGCCTTCCCACACAGTGGGAAACTTTGATTCTGCTGTGTGGGGATGTTTTATGTCAAATTCTATAGTGTGTGTTCTTTATACCCTTTCTGGCCCTCCCTTCACCACCTCCAGTTTAAATTCCAGTTGGAGTATTTTGGAGGACCCAAGAACCAAGAACCAACCAAACCAACCAGTAAAATACAATGGAAGCATATATGAAGCATATATGTGAAATGCCTGATATCCAGTTCCGATTTCTAGGGAATTCTATTGTTCTACCAATTATACTATTATTTATTTAGATGCAGTGATATGAAATACATGAAACACAAATTATGTGAAGCACTTATTCTGGCTTTGTTTGCTATTGACACTCTACTTTCAAGAGTTGCGTGCAAAGAGAGGTTCGACATAGATATGTTAATATATACTGTAGAGAAATCGTGGTGAGATATTAGAACACACTGTGCAAGATATCACCTAGGTCAAGAAGTATAATGTGCATGGAACTTTAGCTGTAAAATGGTGTGCTATGCAGATTTTGGAAACCTGTGGATTCACTGAGAAAGGATTGATAAATAGTTGTTATTCCATTGAGCAATTACTATTCAATACTCAAGAGAGAAAGAGAGTGGTGGTTTGGATTAGTTTTCAATTGCTCTAGTTATTTTGGAGGCAGTTCTGCCATGATGGACTGAAATGGCTTCTTATTGTTCCATACATTAATAAGGTTGGTGTGTAGTGAAATAATAAAATCAGTGAGCTCTTGGATTGAAACAGTCAATCGCAGTCTCAGCTCATTCTAAATATCTACCAAGTGAGAACCTGTGATAACAACCTTCAGAAATAAAAGGAACAAAAATAATCTTGTTAATGGTCAGATTTTTAAATGCATACATTTTAAATATATAATTTTGCTCCAACAATGAATTTCCTCCTGTAGCACTGCACTCCCTTAAAGTCCTTGAGGCCCAAATAATTACTTTACTTAAATATATTTAATCAAGGACCTGAATAGTTCTAATATAGAAACCAATAAATGCTTATTTGCTGAAACTTGTAGCCTTGACATTTCTTTTGGTTTAAGAGCTGACCTGTAGTATCTCCTGGATTAATTCAGTTGACGTGGCATTGTCCAACATATTTAACAAAGAAAATATTATTTCATCCTAGAAGCAATTTAAAATGATGACATATTGAAGCAGCATCAATTATTTGCACGAGCAGCTCAATATATTGCGAAGAATTAAACTATTCAATCTTACGGCTTTTTGAGCTGAATTAATATACCAGATCGTAAATAAAAAGCAGAAAATTAGCCACCAGAATATAAAAACGTCTGTTGATGTTACGGAATGAAAGAAAAAATTCTGAATGCACAGGAGATGAAAAACCGTCTCTGAGAAAAAGATCACTTTGTGTTTTCCATAAGATCCTTCAAGGTTTTATTGCAGCCTCGCTAACAGAGTTTTATTTTTACTTTCCAAATTCTGACAGATGAAGTAACTGCTCAATAAGATTTAGTCTGACCTGAGATGTTATTCTCCCCAACAGTGCTGCCTCACAGTACCTGTTTTCCCAGCATTTTCTGTTTTTATTTCAAATTTCCAACATCTATAGTTTCTTTTGTTTCTGTTTTGGGTTGGTATTTTTCCTTTAATTCTTTTTAAAGAAATGTGTCACTCATACATATTTTTCTAAGAGATCATGTGTCCATTGAACTTTGGCCAAAACCTATATATCCATCGCTGTACCTTATAAATCCTTGAATGATTAATCTGAGCATTAACTATATATTTGAGCAATCTATCTGTGGACCAGTTCAGAACATAATGGTGCACCCCATTTTATTTCCTTTGATGAGATTGGGTCGAGCAAAAATGCCTCAACTTAAAAGAGTTTTTTTTCCCATATTTCTTACAGATACTTGTCCAGCCAGAGAAACACAAGAAGAATTTGCTGCTCTCTGCTGCCAAAGATGTCCACAAGTGCAATGTTAAAGTAAAGAAGAGGAAGGCAATTTATTACACACTAAATCTCTGTAACATCGATATCACCCAGAAGTGTTTGATAGCTGAAATAGTAAGATTAAACGAGAACTTACCAGTTTGAGGTTTGATCTGTATTTTATGAGGAGTTACGATGAGGGATTACGTGAAGAAGCCCGCTTCCACGCATGCGTGTCATACTTCAAAGCAGCGGTGTGAGGTCACAGGAACCTATAATGATCTAACATAGTAAGATTACCAAAGAGATACCAGTTTTTGATATGATCATAAGAGGGTGGGAGCGGAGGGCACGTAATCCCTCATCGTAACTCCTCATAAAATACAGATCAAACCTCAAACTGGTAAGTTCTCGTTTAATCTTACTATTTTACTTCGGAGTCACGTGAGTGACTACGTGAAGATTTCAAAGCTCTGTGACCTCATGCCGTGGAACGAGTCCATGCTTCACAAACTGCCTTGGGTATTGGGAGAGAGCATCATTAGTAATTTTAAACACAATTATACAAAGAGTTGTGTGGTATAACGAAAAATTATATAACATTTTTTAAAAATTTGAGAATCATAGCCCTGTAACCTTTCGGGCAAATTATTTTGTTGAACATAAAATGTTTTCTTAATACAATGATGGCTCCAAAAAATAACTGGTTTATTATAAAACCTGTGGAAAACCCTTTTTTAATGACCATCCTGCCATTCTGAGGATTTGGTCTGTGGGTACCTGTACAATTTTTGCTGCGGATGTTGCTGCAGCCCTGGTGGAATGAGAGTTAAAACATTAGTGTCTATTTCTGCCATTTTTAGGACCTATTTGAGCCACCTTGATATAGTTTGAGTCATGACCCTTTCATGCGGTTTCTTGTAAGAGATAAACAACTCCATTCTCTGACCTCGAATGTTCTTAGTATATTCTATGTATTGTTAGATGTGTCTTGCTATACAGTCGTTTGCCATATGGGTGTACCATAAATTCAAACACTTGACCCGAGGAACCCGATCTGTTTTCTTTTATTAAATCCTGTATGACAACACCAGTTTCTCGGTGAGATGATCAGGGAGTCCAGGCTCAGTTTGCTTAATGGCTGGACTTGTTGTGCGGTAAATAACACCATGAGCATAACCATCTTCCTGGACTGTTACTGAAGTGACAACGCTGTTATGAGCTACAGACTCCTCAGCATGTTGAGAAACGACACCCACGTCCCAGATTTCGGAGTACCTGGTTTTCTTACCAGGGGTGCGTTTCCACCGCGTGCCGCTCCGTTCCTTGTGATAGGTAATTGGAGAGTGCACTTGTGGCACTATTGAAGGTACTGTAGCTCCATCGATTATCCTAATGGAGGCTTGTAAAAATTCCAATACGGCCAGAATGTTCTTGGCCTTTTGGTCGAGATTGTTGTCCAAGCAGTATATGCCCCATTTCTTGATGTGTCCAAGGTACTGCTTCCGTGTTGACAGTCTTAGTGCAGATGAGATGAGATTCATCGTCCTGTCTGACAGTGTAGTGGGTCTGTTAGACTCTACAAATCAATAAATCCATAGTGTTATGGCATGGATGACTGCCTCCAGTCACTGGATAAATCAATAATTTTTTGGCAATGTTCATAGGGAACATGGTTCTAACACCATCCCCTGTAAGACTGAAATACCATGATTGAGAAGGTCAGTCGGGTACTCTGAAAATTCCAGATGCCGAGTGTGGTTGAATTATCCCTAGTACCCCAATGATGGGTCCGAACGGGGGAAAACCTCACCCTATGGCTTATTTACATAACAATGCCAAGCTGGTTTACGAATTTTAGTACATAATAATGGGGCTAATGATTGCCCCTTATGTAAGCTCTATATTGCCAAAGTTCCTCTATTGAGTCAATGCCTGCCATATAGAAACCCACAACTGACACCAAGTCTATATCAATAATAAGAGCATCCATCTTAAAATGAATATCTAAAACAAATGTGTTTAGGGTTAAAATCAATGATAATCCTGCAACCCTACTCTATCTTATATTTAATAAATATGTTCAATCCCATCTTTTGTGTACAATTCTTGTAGCACCATGTGGGTTTTAGATTGTTTGGTTTATGTAAGGACAAAATGCCCTTCTGGTGTATGATGTACTGTGGTTAATGGGATGAGAAAAACTCTATCAGATAACCCTGAATACTGCTGAGATTATATGAATCTGTAGTGATTATATACCATACATAACTGTAGTGTTGCAACCTCCCCTACCCTCGTAGGTCCCTATTTTAACAGAAGAAAACAAGGTTCTGGTTTAATATTTCTTGTTCGGGGTTGTGTGGGAGGTTGAGGCTTCCGCATCTTCCAGGGTGGCCGCCCTGGCCATACCCTAAAACGGATCCTGCAGGTTATATTGATTTCTGACCCTGCTACTGGTATGAGCCACATTTTTTATGGCCTTGCCTGTGGCTGGTATCATGCTCCAAAATAGGCCCTTGCGCTGGCCTTGATGAGCCCCAGTGTCTTGGCTTAGTCCACACACGGTTTTTATTTGCAAATGGTAGCATTTTTGGGGTCCTAGTGCTGGCTGAATGGCCGCCTTCCACGTGTAGTTCAGGTTATATTGCATATTATTAAACAGATCTAGTGCGTCTTGATGGTCTTTGGTTACCTACGTTTAGTCCAGGGTGCTGGTGTGTGCTATGATGCCTTCCGTCAATCCCTTGAAGGTTCTCTGGATCTTGAGGTCCTGGTTCCTGATGTTCGTCCATATGCTGCCAAATGCATTGGTTTACACTGGGCACCTGTAATGCCTCACCGTTGCCAGGTGGCAGATGTCTGGCCAGTGTTTGTAAATTTTTCTTGTTGGCGTTTTGTGGCCAGACATATAGTAATACTATTGCCATCCTGGATCCAAGTCTACCCATGTTTGACTTGGCTAAAGTAATCGGCCACCATGTCCAGCAGAGTCCCTGCTGTGTTAGGATCATGGGACGCTGTATTACCAGGCTCTGGCCCATCAGGGTCCTGCCTACTCTTTTTTATAGAGTTAGAGATCTCTAGGGTCCCACACGGGGTACCCATGTGGGGCTAAACTGCTGCCCACTTGTCTTTTGTTCTGCGGACCCCTCTTGCAGGTCAGCCCAGAACTGACCCACAGTGCTCCCCTCTGATGGGGTAAAAGCATTGTGCAGCCCTCAAAGAGGTACTGCTGTGGTTTTATCACGTTGGAGCAAGGCTCCATACACCGCTTCTTCCCGCTCCAGCCCTCTCGGGCACTGGTTGCCGGCGGTTTTTATGCAAAGTCGGACCCTTCCGAGTCCACTACCTTGTTTGATTTGTGTCTAGCCTACCGCTCGGTCACATGGATCTGGCCGGTGCGGGGCCGACATCGGGCACAGCTGATCCCACTACGGTTGATCCAAGTGCCGCTGGCTGCTGCTGGCTGCCCGCTGTTCCATGGTCCTCCTTCTCCAGTTTTGTCCTTCCTTCCGTGAAGTGGATATGGCCGGTGTGGAGGATAACTGGCACAGCTGCTTCCATCTATTCCTTTAACCTGACTTCAACGCTCTCAGCACTCCTGGCTGCTCCTTTATCTTAGACCCCTGGGACCCACCCCCGTACTGACGGTACTGGTCCCTTATGGTCGTTGCAGCCGGTCAACCCCACTCTAATGCCCTCAATTCTGGGCACTCCTACTTATATGGTCCTTAGATAAGGGACATATAAGACATTAAAACTGATGATAACAGCTACTATAGTTTTTATATAATATATAGTCCCTAGATAGGGGGTGTATCAGATATTAAACTGATAAGAACAGATACTACACTTGATCTTAGCCAAAAAGCCGAGAAGCGATTATTGTAACTAAAACCCCGCTGGGACCGATCCTGGTACTCACATACTGGTCCCTTGTAGTAGATTGCAGCCAGTCAACTGCAAAGTCCTTTGCTGCCGAGAAATGAACTTTCTCACCATGCTGGAGCGAAGTTGGGCACAGGTGTTTTTCCCCCTCCGGGAATCGATGTGCCCATGCTGCTCCTGCCGTTGCCAGCTCCTCACGAAGTGCCAGCTGCCACTGCTGCTGT
Organism: Leucoraja erinaceus; assembly: GCF_028641065.1. Classification (NCBI taxonomy): domain Eukaryota; kingdom Metazoa; phylum Chordata; class Chondrichthyes; order Rajiformes; family Rajidae; genus Leucoraja; species Leucoraja erinaceus. Next base: position 46,375,237 of record NC_073378.1, on the reverse strand, counting down.
CTGTGCTACTGCAACTGCCGGCTGCCACTGCTGCTGCCGCGCTGCTGCTGCTACTGCCGCTCCTCCGCGGTTCTCCCGCCGGCCTTCTGCACCTTACATGGACCTGGTCCATGTCTGCACCTAGAAAGGTAAGTTGAAGGAAACGCAGGGTCTCTTACCTGCTGTTCCCGACTTTCCTTCTCCCGCCGGTGACCGTCGTTCCCTGTGTCGGGTTCGAGCCGCTTGGACCGACCCCGGTGTTCACGGGCCTGGTCCTTCGCGGCAGTTCCGCAGCCGGTAACCCCGGCTGTTCCTATAGATCCCCTGGACCCTGGTGCTTACCTTGTGAACAAGGTTTTCAGCCCGAACGTCCCGTTCCGACTCCATAAGTGCCGCTGCACTCGCTGAGCGTTTCGAGCCCCGGTACCGCTGGTCCGTGCTGTCTGTCCCGCAGCCTCTGTGCTGGCTGCTAGCGACTGGTCCCAAGCCAGTCTCGTTTGAGACTGGCATAGGGACCTTTTTTACTTTGCTTCCCGCCCGGCCGAGAGGTGAATTTTGCCGGTGCGGGAGCAAAGTCGGGCTCAGGTTGTTCCCCTCCAGGGAAACTCGTGCTGTTGCTGCTGCCGGCTGCTCGCCCTCCACGGGTCTCCCCGCAAGCTTTCCGCAGCCTCCTAAAAGTAAGTAGTAAAAAGGAACGCAGAGTCTCTTACCTGCTGTTCCCGACTTTCAAATCTCCCGCTTGGGGAACGCCGTTCCCCCCTGTGTGACTCGTTGCAATGCGTGTAGCGATATGACACGCATGCGTGGAAGCGGGCTTCTTCACGTAGTCACTCACGTGACTCCGAAGTAAAATCTGGTGTCCTGCTACAGACCTTAAGAAAGTTCACTGCACATTAACAAAAGAGGTGATAAATATCACAAAAGTGTCAAACAAATAAGGGACCTAAATTTACTTGCGGCTCTAAAACTGCCTTGAGCGTTTTCAGTTGGCCTACAAGTATTGTTGTAAAATTATCATTATATTTAGGCTATCATTATTCTGTGTTTGTTTTTATTCATGCCAACAATCAGCTTTGAGTTTTCAGTGTTTAAAGGTTTAAATGATGGTCATTAACTATTCTGAAACATATAAGCGTTGATATTATAACATATTGTCATACTGCCGTTAATGACAATTCCTCACATTCAAACTATCTGAAATTGCAGAGCAAAGTAGGATTTGTGGACCATGAGTAGAATGGAATGGAGGAAAAGAATTTGTGTTGGAGAGAGATTATTAATAGGAAACATGTTATCCTGGAACAAGTAATAATAATAATAATAAATTTTATTTTTGGGCGCCTTTCAGGAATCTCAAGGACACCTTACAGAGATTAACAGGAATAAAAAACATATAATCAGAATAAAATAAATAATAAAGACATCACAGAAACACAAATTAAAAACAGAATTCAGTCCAAAAACAAAAAATAAAAAACACAATGTGAAAAGAGAGCAGCGGCAACTAAAGCGCGCCAGCGTCCACTCTCCCTGCCGATAGCCATGTTGGACACAGACTAACAGGATTACTTACAGACAAAAAAATCATCCCCCCACAATGATTACCACTGTGGGGGAAGGCACAATGTCCAGTCCCCAATCCCAAGTTCACCCAAAGTCAGGCCTATTGAGGCCACCACTGTTGCCTCTACGGAGGCCCGATGTTCCTGGCCGTTCTCACCGGGTGACCTTGCCCCAACATCGGGAGAGTCCTCCTGGAACGGCCGCTTCCTAGATGGAGACCGCAGCTTCCGAAGCCGACATGGAGCTCCCAGGCTCCCGATGTTGAAATCGGTGCCGCCCACTCCGCTCCGCAGACCCGCAGCCCAGAGGTGTTGCTCTCGGCGGTCCAGCTCACCGGAGCTCCAGTGCATCGATCCAACGCGGTGACCCAGGCAAGGCATCGCCCGCTCCGCTCCGCAACAGCGCCCCAGCGTTGCGCCGCCGCCGAGGCCGAGGTGCTGGACGGTCCCCGCCAGGAAACGGCGCTCCAAGCCCGCTGGTAGGCCATGAGGACGGGTCGACGGGCAGCCCGGAGAAAAAGCTGCCTCACCGACCAGGTAGGGACTTAGAAGTAAAATTGCCCCTGACCCCCTACATTAAAAAGTCCATTTCTCCAAAGGACGAAACACAGGACTCACTAAAAACTTTTTAAAAAAGCAAAGTAAACGGACGGCTGCTGGTTAGTAGCCGCTCCCCAAGATGGCTCCTCCTCCTGTGAGTAGGAGGAGTTTCAAATGGAGTTCAGGAATCCAAAGAACTGGTGGATGAAAGAGTAGCAGCAAGAATTGGTGATGAAATGAAGGGTAGTAATTCTACATAGACTTGTTGAAGTAGGTTTTAGTGACCGTATGGTTTCAGTTTGCAAAATGTTTGAAGACAAAGGTTGACTCTGACCCAAAGATACAGAGAGGTAATGAACTGCCAAAATGAAGAAAGATTGATCCCATCACATGAAAAAACGATCAAGTAAACCAGTGGCATGTTGAAAAAGATGCTTCCACTTCTCTATGGGGAAGATTGGAGGGAAAAAGACAGTGTGTGAGAGAGTGGGAGAGAGAGATCTTATCTGCATGGGATATGAATGGGAACAAAGCCTTACAGTGCATTTTTAAGCACATTAAGAGCAACAATAGCTACAATAAATATGCAGTAACTTTGTTCTTGAACCTTGAGGTGACCGTTTTCAAATTCCTACACCTTCTTTCCAATAGTAGCAGTGAGAAGAGAGGGTGGCCAGGGTGGTATAAATCGGACAGATTATCAGAGATGTGCACACCATGGACCTTGAAATCGGTGGCTCGCTCCATTGCCATCCTGCTGATGAATACGTGCATGGTCTCTAAGATTTCCCTTCCTAAAATCATCAATAAGTGTTGATCTTACTAACGCTGAGAGCAAGATTCTTGTATTGGCACCACTCCACCAGATTACTGATTTACCTCCAGTACTCTGACTCTTTGTGACATAGAAACATAGAAACATAGAAATTAGGTGCAGGAGTAGGCCATTCGGCCCTTCGAGCCTGCACCGTCATTCAATATGATCATGGCTGATCATCCAACTCAGTATCCCGTACCTGCCTTCTCTCCATACCCCCTGATCCCCTTAGCCACAAGGGCCACATCTAACTCCTTCTTAAATATAGCCAATGAACTGGCCTCAACTACCCTCTGTGGCAGAGTTCCAGAGATTCACCACTCTCTGTGTGAAAAAAGTTCTTCTCATCTCGGTTTTAAAGGATTTCTCCCTTATCCTTAAGCTGTGACCCCTTGTCCTGGACTTCCCTAACATCGGGAACATTCTTCCTGCAATAGTGACCTGTGAGTCAATAAAAAATGGCAGTATCATTGGTGAATTAAAAAATGTCGTTAGCGCTGTGACCGGCTACATAATTATGGGTATTGCAAGAATGGAGCAGGGGACTGAACATATAGCTTGGACCTGCCCCCATCTTGATGGTCAGTGAGGAGGAGGTATTGTTGCCAATCCATATTGATTGAGGTGTGTAAATGAAGAAATTGGGAATACAGTTGCATCGGGATGAACAGAGCCCCAGTTCCCTGAGTTTGGCAAAGAGTTCAATAGGAGCCAGAGTGTAGCAGCATTTTACCAACAGCTGGGCAGCAGCTCTGGAACCATTTTTAGAAACCCTGCCATTCTCAACATTGGGCTTTCAAAACTCTTGGTGGTCTGTTGCTTGATGTACTTAGTCATTGTGAAGGCACAGCTGTTGCCTCCAACTATTCAGTGAGCAACTGCGGGGCAGTGGTAGAAGGACAAATAAGCAGACAATTGGTACGCAAGTTAGTGGATAATATTCTGAGGGATAAGATATATATTTCCTTGGATATGCAGGGGCTGATTCGGGATAGTCACTATGGTTTTTGTGCGTGGGATATTGTGTCTTAAGAATTTGATTTTGTTTTTTGAAGAAGTAACCAAAAAGGTTGATATGGGCAAAGCTATAGACATTGTTCATATTGACTTCAGCAAGGTATTTGACATGCAAGGCTGCTCTGGATTGCATTAGATTGCATAGGATCCAAGGAGAGATAGCTGACTAAATAGAGAATTGGCTTCATGGGAGGAAGCAGATTGTGATGGGGCTGTCCCACAGTTTAATGGGGCTGTCCCTCTGTACGTGCTAATTCAAGCGTTCTCCTGAGTTTCCTGATTCGAACTCGGAGAATTACGGTAATAGCCGCTCGTAGGTATTCGGGGCTCTCGTGGACATTTTTCAACGTGTTGAAAAATCTTCACGAGTCTTCAGGAGCTTACCGCGTTTCCCGAGTACCTGCCGTTAGCGTTACGAGCCACTAAGAGATGTCCCGAGCTCCAACGTACCCACTATGTACATTCTACGTGCTTACCGCGAGTTGATTTTTTTTAAAACTCGGGTGAGCTCTTGAATTACCTCATACAGTGGGACAGGCCCTTAAGGTTGTTTTCGGTCTGCAGGACTGTGACTAGTGATGTGCCTCATTGCTGGACTCATCACTGTTTGTGAGTTATATCAATGATTTGGATGAGAATGTAGAAGGTATTATTAGTTAGTTTACAGTTGACATGAAAGTGGGTGGTATCATGGATAGCAATTATAGTTATTTAAAATTACAGCAAGACCTTGATCAGTTGGCCGAGTGAGACGAGGAATATTTAAGGGGCTGTCACACTGTACGAGCTAATTCAAGAGTTCTCCCGAGTTTTAAAAAAATCAAACTCGTGGTAAGCACGTAGAATGTACGTAGCGGGTACGTCGGAGCTCGGGACGTCTCTTAGCGGCTCGTAACGCTAACGGCAGGTAATCGGGAAATGTGGTAAGCTCGGGAAGACTCGTGAAGATTTATCAACGTTGAAAAATGTCCACGAGAGCCCCGAATACCTACGAGCGACTATTACCGTAATTCTACGAGTTTGAATCAGGGGAAACTCGGGAGAATTCTTGAATTAGCTCGTACAGTGGGACAGCCCCATTAATGGAGTTGAATGCACTTAAGTGCGAGATGTTGCATTTTGGGAAGTCAAGCAGGGCCAGGACCTACACAGTGAATGGCAGAGCTCTGGGGAGTGTTGTAAAGCAGAGGGATCCAGTAGTGCAGGTACATCGTTTCCTGAAAGTGGCATCATAGGGCGGTCAATCAATCAATCAATCAATCCAAAACTTTATTGTCATTCAAAAATACACCAACAAATGCAAGTCTGAACAAAATGTTGTTGCATCTGGCTCACCGTGCAACATAAAACAACAAAAGGATAAAATGGATAAAAAGATAAAATAGATAATTTAAAGTCTGATGGCTCTTGAATTCCATATAAGGAAATATATAATTCCATATAAAGAAGGCATTCGGTACATTGGCCTTCATTGATCAGGGTACTGAGTATAGAAGGTGGGATGTTTTGTTACAAGACATTAGTGAGGTCGTATTTGGAGTATTGTTTTCAGTTTTGGTCACCCTTCTATAAGAAAGATGTTATTAAGCTGGAAAGAGAGCTGAAAAGATTTATGAGGATGTTCCCAGGAATTGAGGGTCTGAACTATAGTAAGGTGTTGACATGTTGTTGAAAATTACAGCATGGAAACAGGGCCTTCAGCCCATCAAGTCCATGCTGACCATTGCTCACCAGTCACACTAATTCTTCCATGCAAATGACACCTTGTTATGTTTCTGTGGTCTCTTAATCACTTTAATGCAATGACAATGCTTACCCTTGCAGGTGATCCTTGAGTAACTCTTTTCTAAATTGACCATCTTGGGATGGGTGGCACTTGGCCACACTATCTACATGACTATGGAGAAAGGCACTTATGAATTCATGGTGAAATAATATATTATGTCTTCTCGAGTGAGAACAAAGACCATGTCAAAAAGTACTGAAAACAGCAGGTCAAACTGCATCCACACAAAGCAAGCAAAACAGAGTTAAAATTAGAGTTCATTGACTTTTCATCAGTTTAGATATGAAAGACGACAGTCATTCAGTAGTGTATGAAGGTTGATAATCACATTATAATGTCTGAGGTTTGGGTTATTCAGCACTGTCGGGCAGTGGTCCTGTAATCACTGACAAAACATGCTGCTGTACATGCATATGAAGTAGTTATATTCAATACACAGGGCACGAGAACTGGAATGCTGATCTACAGTAACTCTGCACTGTGTGAGACATGGATCGTGATCGACCATCATTCTGCAGTGAATAAGAGCTGGATAAGTATTGATCACTTCACAGCGGTGTAGTGATGTAGTCAGTCTTTATGGGCACTCTCATCTGAACCGTCTGGGTGTGAATTGAGTTTAAATGTTCAGAAAAATATATAAGTGCTTAAATTAGAAAGTATAGGTGATGCTACATTCTGTTTTGAACTGTCTGATGTGCAGCACAAAATTCTCAGCCTGACATGTAGATTTAATATTATTCAGTCAGTGCACTGGCAATGTTTATTCCAGTCACATATGTGAACAGCAGCTCATGAAAAATGGATAGCCAATATAGTTAAAAGAAAAAGGCAAATTCGGCCTTTTTACTTTGACGTTATTGATCTTTGACAGTTCATGCTGGCAATGCTGTGTGCATAAGTAACATAATCGATGGGTCTTTCCTATTGTTTAACATTTTCCTTCTGGGTGCTCTTGCTTGGTATTATTTATCTCTGTATCGATTACTATGCCCCTCGTCTGATCAGTTAAACAACTCCCCAGTCAGGTTTTCTTTTTATTTGATTCGATTTTCCCTTGCCTCTCCTCTTTGTTCCCTGCTCCACCAAGCTGGGAGGATGGGCAAGCAAGTCACAGATTTCAACATGACCTCCCCCCTCCACTCTGATGCACAGTGTTGCAGTCTGGCCCCCTGTGGACAACTCATTTCATTTCCAGCAAATGCATGTCCAGCGCTATTCCAGCACTGAAAGTTAGCTCTAAATTGCGCATACAAAATTCAGTCCTGGTTTGAGAGTAAACATGCAGAAACATTACATGTTTGATGAGCTCTCTTCCCCGACCACATCATTGTCAGCCAGTGCTCATGCTTCAGAGATAGAGCAGAAGCTCTCTAAAACCTATTAACAAAGGAGAATTCATATTGTAAGACGTAAACGCCTGATTTATTTGCATGCTACATTCATGTTGATATTTTTGTTGATCTAGGTCCGGTATGGTTCCACCATGCCCCCTATTTTGAATAGAATCGAAGCAAAGCAAACTCCTCCAACATATAACAAAACAAATACATTTACTGAGGGCTTTCAAAATCTTGTCGATGCATATGGGGTTGGAAGCTATCGAGAAGTCAATCCAGGTGAAGTGCTTACTATTCAGCTGTTTAGTCCATTATTCAAACTCTGATTGGAAATAGCAGTTCAAACTTCAACAGAAGTATGTTTACATTCAGTTGAACCTGCTGGTCTTTACATATATAATCCAGTTTAATGTTTTGACTGGCCATTAGCTGTCGTACTATTGTAAATCACTTAATGCATGTGATATAAAGCTGTCATATGCTTCAAAGCAAGTTAATTATGAGCTTACTCTCCTGTCCAGCTAAAGCCCGCATTTGGAAATTGATCTAATCACCAATGATATTGATGCAAAGTTATAGTCACCATCCCAACAAAATGTTTCCTTTGGGTATCAACATTGTCTGTTCATAATGCACGCGGTCTGCTTATTTTAGTTGCAATGACATTATTATCTATGAAATAAAGACTGGAGGGCCAATGCTTGTTATTGGCAGTGCACTCGTGAAAAGTAGGTGACAGTCAATGATAACGCATTTTTGATCTCCATCAACTTATTTTCTGTTTTGCTTTAAAATGCAAAGAAACATTGGGGTTATCTATGAAACATAGAAAATAGAATTAGGTGCAGGGCCATTCGGCCCTTCGAGCCTGCACCGCCATTTATTGGTATCCCGTACCTGCTTCTCTCCGTGATCCCCTTAGCCAAAGGGCCACATAGGTGACAGTCAATGTGGCAGATAATTCATTTTACCATCTCCAAGTTCTTCTCATCTCGGTTTTAAAGGATTTCCCCTTTATCCTTTTGACCCCTTTCCTGGAAATCCCTAAAAGAAACAATCCCTGGCCTGTCCAACCCCTTAAGAATTTTTCATTTCTATAAGATCCCCGAGCATCTTCTAAATAGAAATAAAAAGCAGGGGATGTCACAACAGCAGGTCAGAGGTTGCAGTAAGTGACTCATCCCATACCAACCCAAAGCCTTTCCACCATAAACAAGGCACAAATCAGGAGTGGCATGCATTTGCCTGGAGATTATTCCATTACTATCAATGACACAGTAGCCCTCTTGATTGGCACTCCATTACAAACAAAAAATATTGATGCACTCCACCACAGACACACTGTTGCAGTGGTCCTTAGAATGTACAAAATGTATTGTAGTTACTTTCAAGGCTACTCCTACGTCACCTCTGAAACCAGTGATGTGGAAGAAAAAAGAGCGACAGTCACACAGGGGCACCAGGGTCATCTCCAAGTCACACACTTGGAAATATACCACAATACTTTCACCACCCCTGCAAATCGTGGAACACAGTACCCAATATAATGGACTTGTTTACTGCCCATGTTACAAGGCACCGGTAGTAAGATAATCTAGCCTAATGCATTCAGAAGCAAATAAACTGATTGTATAATAATAATAGATTCCATAATATCATCTGTTATTAATTTATTTTTTGTGATGTGAGTTGATCCATAACTGCTCTTGTGAAAAAACATAGAATACAGAATGGGAACATCCCTTTGGCTCCCCCAAAGTTCGTGCCGAACATGATGCCAAGTATTCTACTCTCCTTTGCCTGCCAATGATCCATATACCTCCGTTCCCTGCAAATCCATGTCCTTTCTAAAAGCCTTTTAAATGCCACTATCTTATCTGCCTCCACCCCACTAGAAAGTGATGATGGCCCACCTCTTAAACCACTGCTGTTATCCTAGTAAATGAACCTCTACAATTGTGTTGGGTTCAAGATTCCAGTATTTATACATGGCGACGATAATGAAATTGCTATTAATTTCTGAGTGTGTGATTTGTGGAGGAAATAGGTGTTCTTGTGTGTCCGCTGTCCCGTTCTCACATCATTCACAGATCCTTCAAATAGCAATAACAATATATTTTATAGTATTAATATGTATTATTCTAAACTATTTGTTTAAGAAGGAACTGCAGATGCTGGAAAATCGAAGGTACACAAAAATGCTGGAGAAACTCAGTGGGTGCAGCAGCATCTATGGAGCGAAGGAAATAGGCAATGTTTCGGACCAAAGCCCTTCTTCAGTGATGGGGGATGGGGAGGGTGGGGGGGGAGGTGGGAAGGGGGTGAAGAAAGGAAAAAGGAGGAGGAGGAGCCCAAGGGCTGAGGGAGAGATAGGAAGGGGAGGAGACAGCAAGGGCTAACTAAAAAATTGGGAGAAATCAATGTTCATGCCCCCAGGATGCAGACTCCCCAAGCGGAATATGAGGTGCTGTTCCTCCAATTTCCAGTGGTGCTCGCTCTAGCCATGGAGGAGACCCAGGACAGAGAGGTCGGACACGGAATGGGAGGGGGAGTTGAAGTTCTGAGCCACCGGGAGGTCAGGTTGGTTAATGCGGACCGAGCGGAGGTGTTCGGCGAAACGATCGCCAAGCCTACGCTTGGTCTCACCGATGTAGATCAGCTGACATCTAGAGCAGCGGATGCAATAGATGAGGTTGGAGGAGATGCAGGTGAACCTCTGTCGCACCCGGAATGACTGCTTGGGTCCTTGAATGGAGTCGAGGAGGGAGGTAAAGCGACAAGTGTAGCATCTCTTGCGGTTGCAAGGGAGAGTGCCCGGGGAGGGGATGGTACGGGAGGGAAGAGAAGAATTGACAAGGGAGTTACGGAGGGAGCGGTCTTTGCGGAAAGTCGACATTGGGGGAGATGGGAAGATGTGGCGAGTGGTGGGGTCACGTTGGAGGTGACGAAACTGACGGAGGATTACTTGTTGTATGTGACGGCTAGTGGGGTGAAAGGTGAGGACTAGGGGGACTCTGCCCTTGTTGCTAGTGGGGGGATGGGAGAGAGAGAGCAGTGTTATGGGGTATGGAAGAGACCCTGGTGCGAGCCTCATCTATGGTGGGGGAGGGGAACCCCCATTCCCTGAAGAACGAGGACATTTCAGATGCCCTGGTGTGGTATTATTCTAAACTATATGACTGCTTTTGTTTACTGCTTGAATACCTTCATTCCAGTTCATTATTCTCCATCTCAGATTTAGTTTCATACTTCAGTACTTTAGTTTCTTTAATCAACTCCTTTCTCATCAGGTCAAATTTGCAGATATTTCGATAAGGTCTTTTCTATTACAATTTAGCCTCTCATTAAACACATAACAGAAGTGGTGCAGCTTGACAGTGCCAGAGACGCAGGTTCAATCCTGACCTTGGGTGCTCTCTGAATTTTTCACGTTCTCCGTGTGATTTCATGGGTTATCTCCAACATAGAAACATAGAAACATAGAAATTAGGTGCAGGAGTAGGTTATTTGGCCCTTCGAGCCTGCAGCGCCATTCAATATGATCATGGCTGATCATTCAACTCAGTATCCTGTACCTGCCTTCTCTCCATACCCCCTGATCCCTTTAGCCACAAGCGCCACATCTAACTCCCTCTTAAATATAGCCAATGAACTGGCCTCAACTACCTTCTGTGGCAGAGAATTCCAGAGATCCACCACTCTCTGTGTGAAAAATGTTTTCCTCATCTCGGTCCTAAAAGATTTCCCCCTTATCCTTAAACTGTGACCCCTTGTTCTGGACTTCCCCAACATCAGGAACAATCTTCCTGCATCTATCCTGTTCAACCCCTTAAGAATTTTGTAAGTTTCTATAAGATCCCCACTCAATCTTCTAAATTCTAGCGAGTACAAACCGAGTCTATCCAGTCTTTCTTCATATGAAAGTCCTGACATCCCAGGAATCAGTCTGGTGAACCTTCTCTGTACTCCCTCTATGGCAAGAATGTATTTCCTCAGATTAGGAGACCAAAATTGTACGCAATAATCCAGCTGTGGTCTCACCAAGACCCTGTACAACTGCAGTAGAACCTCCCTGCTCCTATACTCAAATCCTTTTGCTATGAATGCTAACATACCATTCGCTTTCTTCACTGCCTGCTGCACCTGCATGCCTACTTTTAATGACTGGTGTACCATGACACCCAGGTCTCGTTGCATCTCCCATTTTCCTAATCGGCCACCATTCAGATAATAGTCTACTTTCCTGTTTTTGCCACCAAAGTGGATAACCTCACATTTATCCACATTATACTGCATCTGCCATGCATTTGCCCACTCGCCCAACCTATCCAAGTCACCTTGCAGCCTCCTAGCATCCTCCTCACAGCTAACACTGCCCCGTAGCTTTGTGTCATCCGCAAACTTGGAGATGTTGCATTCAATTCCCTCGTCCAAATCATCAATATATATTGCAAATAGCTGGGGTCCCAGCACTGAGCCTTGCGGTACCCCACTAGTCTCTGCTTGCCATTCAGAAAAGGACCCGTTTGCTCCTACACTTTGCTTCCTGTCTGCCAGCCAGTTCGCTATCCACATCAACACTGAATCCCCAATACCGTGTGCTTTAAGTTTGTATACTAATCTCTTATGTGGGACCTTGTCGAAAGCCTTCAGAAAGTGCAGATATAACACATCCACTGGTTCTCCCTTATCCACTCTACTAGTTACATCCTCGAAAAATTCTATAAGATTCGTCAGACATAATTTACCTTTCATAAATCCATACTAGCTTGTTTTTACAACGCTCCTACCCCTTATACAATTATGTTGAAAAGTGGCCCTTTTTAATTTTTGCCCTGGATTTGTCTGCCTGCCACTTTTACTTTTCACCTTGCTACCTATTGCTTCATTCCTCATTTTACTCCTTTCTGTCTCTCTGCTCTTGTACCCATCCCCCTGCCACATTAGTTTAAATTTTCCCCGACAGCTCTGGTTTCCCCCAACCTCCCCCAAATGCTCTGGTTTCCTCCCACATCCCAAAGAGGTGTGCTTGTAAGTTAGTTGGCCTTTGTAAAATTGCCCCATACGTGTAGAAACTGGATGCACAAGTGGGATAACATTGAAGTAGTGTGAACGGATGATCAATGTGGACTCAGTGGACGAAAGGGCCGCTTTCCATGCTGTGTCTCCAAACTAAACACCTAATCAGTTTTTTTTAATCAAATGCTTCTTAGTTTTTTGATGTTTCATGTGTCTCTGCACTCCTATTGTATCTGGTGGTAGTGGTGCGTGTGTAAACACCCATCCTCAGTTGCAGGCACAACTTTTATTTGGCTACGGGGCCAGTTCGAGCTCCAATGTGAGCAACAGTCCCAGAGACAATTTGAAATGCCATTTAAAATTCAAGTGCTTCAATTTCCGCATCTGCTACAGAACACTAGTCACCGGTGATTAGAAAAGACCCCCTCTATTCCTACTCTTTGCTTTCTGCCAGTCAGCCAATCTTCTATCCATGCTAGTGGCTTGCCTCTAATACTATAGGCTCCCATCTTGTTTAGCAGCCTCATGTGTGGCACCTTATCAAAGGCCTTCTCACAAGTAAACAACATCCACTGATTGTCTATGCTGCTTGTTACCCTCTCAAAAAACTCCAAACAATTCAAATCTACTGAGGCAAGATATCCCCTTAACAAAATCATGCTGACTGGCCTATTTTGTCATGTTCTTCCAAGTACCCCGAAATCCTACTTTTTATAATGGATTCTCAAATTTTACAAACCAGAGAAACCACATTACATTTATTAATTTCTAATTAATTTACAGAAATGTATTCATTTTTAATAAACCTACTAACATACTTCAATTACTATTTTAACCAACTTAAATCCATTTAAACTGCTTTTAAACAGAAAATATATTGAGGTCGACAGCTGGTGTGTAGCAAATCAAGTGATAGACATTTGCAGTTTAGACCGTATTTCTTCGTGATCCTGACTTGCAGCTGAATTACATATTAATAGTAATGTATTTCAAGAACTTGCCATTCTGTTTCAAGGAAGACGGGCTTATTTCTGCAATATAAATCCATCACCTGAAACTATTTGTTCTCGGTTATTTAATCCAACAAGCTGCTGTTTGCAATGTCTATTGCATTTGAAGCTTCTGTGTCGGTTAATGTAGTAAGTTCAAAAAATTTGAAGAGCAGTGATTAAATATTGATTTGGTTTAGATTCACAATGCACCAGTTCCGGCTCTCTACCAGAATTCACTAGAATGTCATGTGCTATCATTGGTTCTTTGATGCTTCATTTCTCTTTGTATTGTTTGTCAGATACTGGTTAAACTGAAGTACCTTAAGTGCCAACAAATCACCTCAAAATGCTAAACATTATTTAGCTCATTCGATGGAAGCTGCTTGGGAGAATGCCAGCTTGACCCAGTGACTAAAGTGCTTGATTTCTGCACACAAACTTCATGCAAGGAATTGTACAATTTGGAGATGCCAAACAAGATACATTTTGGGTATGTGGAATAATAAATACATTAAAAAATAATAGGGTGACCATCGATGATAGGGGGGATAGGAAAAGGTGGAGGGGGGCATGGTTTAACTTGAACATGTTACATGGCAGAAAATGATGCAAGGTGAGGGGGAGATGTAATATGACAAGAGGAATCAGGTGAGATAATCCTCAGACATCTCTAATGCATCCTTGGCAAGTGGCCACCCTGACATATCAGCCCTCGCCTCATCAGGACATTTCTTAGAACATGGAACATATAATACAGTTTAATAACAGTGTCTTGCCAAACATGATGCAAGATCAACTCTCATCAACCTGTACATAATCCATATCCCTCCATTCCTTGCATGTCCGTATGCCTACCTAAAAGTGTCATCATAGAAACATAGAAACATAGAAATTAGGTGCAGGAGTAGGTCATTCGGCCCTTCGAGCCTGCACCACCATTCAACATGATCATGGCTGATCATCCAACTCAGTATCCCGTACCTACCTTCTCTCCATACCCCCTGATCCCCTTAGCCACAAGGGCCACATCTAACTCCCTCTTAAATATAGCCAATGAACTGGCCTCAACTACCCTCTGTGGCAGAGAGTTCCAGAGATTCACCACTCTCTGCGTGAAAAAAGTTCTTCTCATCTCGGTTTTAAAGGATTTCCCCTTTATCCTTAAGCTGTGACCCCTTGTCCTGGACTTCCCTAACATCGGGAAAAATCTTCCTGCATCTAGCCTGTCCAACCCCTTAAGAATTTTGTAAGTTTCAAGATCCCCTCTCAATCTTCTAAATTCTAGAGAGTTCTATCGTATCTGCCTCAGGAACAGTGCAGTACTTTTCCACACTCTATGTTCCAAATCAGGAGGGATCGAGAGGTTGAAAGGAAAAGAGTGCATAGATTGTGGAGGTTATAGTGATGGAGAAAGTCCGAAGATAGGGAGGGGTTTGATAAAAGTTCTGATAAACGTTTAAGGGCTTGGCCCACTTAGGCGATTTTTTTGGCGACTGCCGGCGACTATCACAGTCGTAGCAGGTCACCGAAAAAGCGGCAACTGGACTCCCCACTATGACAATGTCTGCGACAAGCTACGATAACCTCAGACATCTCAGACACCATGTTATATGTATTGTGAAGAAACATAAAAATTGTCCTAAAAGCTGACAATATAGAACATTGTATGAAAAAAAAGAGGGACAATGCTTTCAATTTCTTATTTAATCAACACAAAACATTTCCATTACTTACCAGGATGTTATGGGTCATTTAATATAAAAATCCAAAGATTGCTGATGCTGGCATAAAACAGAAAATACTGCAAAAACCCAGCAAGTCAAGAAGGATTTGTAGGGGGGAACATTACTGTAACATTTGAGGCTCCTTTTATTTAAGCTTAGGTTAAGTGTTCCTAGATAGCCATTATATGGATTGAAAATTATCCACACCCTCATCTGAAATATTAAAGCTCCAGTTGTCGTTCCATTAAACAGAATGCAGGCAGATAATAAATGGATGTCTGATGAATAACGCTGCTTATAGGTTAAACTAAGGAAGAGCATGACAGTGCGCCAGATATTGCTGGGTTGTGTAATTAGATGACATTTTTGGTTTCTGCAAATTTTCTAGCCTGACTTCCAAGTAAACACTCCTCTCTATGAGATAATATTGTGGGGGATTAACAATAGGTTTCTGCCTTGGTGTCAATGCATGCAATTTGGAGAGGTACGGTACCAGCAGATTTATTGCTAACTTCATCACATTTTATTGTCGGGGGTGAGAACTCGGAGCACAATAGCCTCAGTTCCCAAACACCAAGGTCATCAATCTACACGTTGCCATAAACTCACATTGTGGTTAGACTACAGGCTATAACAAAGTAAAACCACCTTAATTACAACTATTGGGAATAGTTTAAGTGGCTATGAGCATCAAATCATGAGATTTTGAGAAATGCACCTTAGGTCAAGAATCAAATGAATTTCATTAAAACTGTGAAGGCTTCAAGTGAAATACAATACGAGTACCACAGCTGACAGTACTCTGCTCAAACCAGCATCTTCAGTCTTTAGAACTGATGCACTCAGCCTTCTATGAAGTTCTTTCCCAGTTGATCTTGTCAGCATGAAGATTGTTCTCGCAGGCTCTCCCACAGCTTAAGACGCTGCCTTGTGAGCCCTCTTAACATGAAACATAAAATTATACGGTACAGGAATTGTTCTTGGGCCCACAATTTCTGTACTGAACAATGTAAAAAATAAACTAATCTCACCTGCCTGCAGAAGATTCATATCCATGCAATTCCAAGTACCTATCTAAACCTCTTAAATACCAGTATTGCATCTTCCTTCGTTATCACCTTTGGCAGCACGTTCCAGGTACCCACCACCCTCTGCATAAAAACATTGCCCCGAACATCTTCTTCACAAGTCGCGTATATCTCCTCTTGTTTCACCAACTGATGCCTAATCTTGCAAGGAGGGTATTGTTCTCTTCAAACTGAAACACTATTCCCCACATCCCCACATCCTCACATCCTACAGGGATGAGATCCAGCACCTGACCACCTCGTGTGCCAACAATAACCTCGTCCTCAACTCCAAAAAGACGAAGGAGATTATTGTTGACTTCAGGCAGACCAGAGGAGGCAGTCATCATATAAACGGGACTGAGGTGGAGCGCGTCTCCAGCTATAAATTCCTCGGAGTACATATCTCGGAGGACTTGTCCTGGTCCCTCAACACCTCCAAGCTGATCAAAAAGGCACAGCAGCGCCTTTACTTCCTTAGGAGGCTCAAGAAAGCCCACCTGTCCCCCCAGATCCTGACCAACTTTTACCGCTGTACCATAGAGAGTATCCTGACCACCTGCTTCATGGTATGGTACAGCAGCTGCACTGCTGCGGACAGGAAGGCACTACAAAGGGTGGTGAAAACCGCGCAGCACATCATCGGTGCCCCGCTCCCTGCCATGGATGCCCTCCACCGAAAACGGTGTCTGAGACGGGCTGGGAAGATCATCAAAGACCCCTCACACCCCAACCATGGACTGTTTGCCCTCCTCCCATCAGGGAGGCGGTACAGGAGCCTCAGGTCACGTACTAGTAGGATGAGGAAAAGCTTCTATAACAACACAATCACATTGCTGAACTCGGAGTCCCGACGATAGATTTCTCTGGTCCCTCCGTCCCCTTTGTTTAATCATTCTGTATTTCCTGATTATTCTGTATCTTCCCTCTTTCTATTTTTTTTGTTTTTCTTTATGTACAACTACTACGGACTGACGCAAAACTGCATTTTGTTGTACTGATACTTGTATTTGTGCGATGACATTAAAGTTGAATTGAATTGAATTGAATTGAATGCAGCTAACCCAACTTTCAAGCAAGCTTTCAAGCTGGAGAAAGTAGACACCCACAGTTCCTTCCAGCATTTTTGTCTACCATCGATTTTCCAGCATCTGCAGTTTCTTCCAGCATTATCTACCTTTGATTTTCCAGCATGTGCAGTTCCTTCCAGCATTTTTGTCTACCTCCAATTTAAATCTTGTAAATGCTTTGAAACTAAATCGCTGATGTTTATTAGAACATTGATCAAATCCTAGAGAGACACAAACTGCTGGAGTAACTCAGCTGAAGTAATTTCAAGTCTAAAGAAGGATCTCGACCCAAAACGTCATCCATTCCTTCTCTCCAGAGATGCTACCTGTCCTGCTGAGTTACTCCAGCATTTTGTGTCTATCTGATTTAAACCAGCATCTGTAGTTCCTTCCTACACATTGATCAAATCCTCCTTGGAATTTATGCTCCATATAAACCCAATTTGCCTGATGGAAATGAGCATAATGCAGCCGAACCAGGAGTACTGCAAACCACAGTGAAATGTAACAAGACGGCAGTACCAGAGATTTACTTGGATCCAGGAGGTGCATGAACCCTGCTGGTCATGGCTCAGCATCACATCACAGTTCCATCCTCCTCTGCCCAAGTACCACAGCCCCTGAAGCCCCAGTAGCAGTGGGACTCCCAGACTTCCCACTACCCACATTTGAGAAGTGCCTGCCAGAACTCATCGAGCACCAGCAGCTTGCTGATCGCAATCAAATGCAACCAGTGCAACATTTACTTCCAGATATGCAGAGGGGCTGAAAACTGAAATATGGTTTTGTCTGTATTGAATAGCACAAGAAACAAAAATACAATTAATAAGAAGCAGGACTAAGCTCTAGAGCATTCAAATAAACCCCACTATTCAGCAGGATTGTGGCTGGCCTAACTATGGACACTTTCATTGTCCAAGCACAGATGCTACCACCTCTTTGGAGTCTGGAATTCAATCAACCGAGGTTCTAGTGGCCTCCTGCACATCCACCACTTGCAGTTTAGAAGCGAAGAAAGGTACACGTCACCCCTATCACAATCATGCAATATGTAAGCAGATTGTGGGAATATAAATTATGATTATTGTACATCTACTGAACAAGCTCTTATCAAAGATCTCGCTACACAACACTGCATCGACAGTCCATTGAAGCATTGCATCAGCTTATGCATTAAACTGGCCTCATGTCTCTCAGGCAGTCACAGGCAGAGGCATTCCACTTATTACTCAATATTGACCAGCGCAACTCGTCTCATTTTGAGTCCTTGGTCTGCTATATGTGCATCAGATGGGTTTAAGATGACCACTGCTAAGTTGAGTGCCAGGAATGTAACCCCAAGCTCAACGCAGCTTGTAAAACCAAAGGCCAGAGACAGAGAGCGGGTAGTTTTCATGGATGGGAGGTAGCATGGCCAGGACCCAGGTTGTGCTTGCACACTTCATGAATACTCCCTATCCTTCAAACCCTACAGAAACACAGCCATACTTTTAGGTCACTCTTTGGTTGGATTGCCAACTAAAACTAAGCGGAGACCTGCCAGACTTGGTCAAAAACATTTATGACAATGCCCCATAAAAGATCCACCATTTTGAAAACTGTATTGATATAGTATACATTACAAAAATGAAAACATATTTTGTTGTAATTTACCACAGAATAACATTTATTTTAAGAGTGCAGTAAAATAGGAAGATTAAACGAGAACTTGCCAGTTTGAAGTTTGATCTTGAATTTATGAGGAGTTACGATGAGCGATTACGTGAAGAAGTGCCATCCGTCTGCGTGCGCGTCAATCTTCAAAGCAGCGGTGTTAAATCACAGATAAAAAGAAGACCTGAGAATAGTAAGATTGTGAAGAAACTAGAACTTCCATGTGACCTTGATAGTATGAGGGTGGGAGCGGTGGGCACGTAATCGCTCATCATAACTCCTCATAAAATCAAGATCAAACTTCAAACTGGTAAGTTCTCGTTTAATCTTACTATTTTACTTCGGAGTCACGTGAGTGACTACGTGAAGATTTCAAAGCTCTGTGATTTTACGCCGGTTACGAATCCAGGCGTCACACACTGAATGGATTGACCATGGATGCGTGTAATCATTAAAGCATTCAGACATTACGTAGTTAAGTAAAGACACTGATGCTTTAAATGAAAGAAGAGTTTTTAAAAAATTAGTTACCCCTCCCAACCTTGGGGGTAAACTAAGGGACAGAACTTAAAATGGTACGTGCAAACACCCCCAGTCCGGTTATAGGTTTGTTATAAAACCGGTGGACCGTTATTTCATTCGTCCATCCTGCAGCCACTAGGATGTCGTCAAGAGGCACATCCATAGCTCTTGCTGCCAACGTAGATGCAGCCCTGGTGGAGTGAGATTTAACCATATAAATGTTCACTCTGTTATCGCCATTACCCCCTTTGACCATCTGGAGATGGTTTGAGTTAACACCTTCTGGTGTGGTTTTTTTTAAATTTTAATTTTTGTATGGCTGATGAGGACCGATTGTTCTGAGCCTCTGAGGTTCTCCGTAACTCTCAGATAGTGGTGTTAGTATGTTACCACACACACAACCGTAGGTCCTCTGGATATGCCAAGAACTGGATCTCCATCCCTGGCATTCCTGGCCTGCTATGTTTTATCAGATTCCTGATTACGAATGTTATGTTGTTCATATTGGTGGTGATGTGGTCCAACCGTAGCTTTTGCAGTGTCTGGACTCTTTGTCAGCATACCACCTTCAGGGTTAGTTATAGGCGGTCCCCACTGTCAAAGTAGGGTTAGTATCACGCTCACATCCCATGTGTCCATGTACCTTGGCCTTAGAGGTATTAAATTGTAAATTGCCATCATGAATTTTGTTGTAAAGGGGTGCGTTCCTATCGACTCGTGCCCTGCTTCCAGCATCAGATAGGAGGAGAGTGCGCTTCTGGCACTATAGATTGCACTACAACTTTGTTTATAGTTATAGTACAGAGTTGATAGGAACTCCAAGACATCTGTTATCCAAACTGTGTTGTATTTGTTCGGACAGTCCTGTGCCTTGAAAAGGCCTCCTCAGAATCTGCAGACCAACAACTTAATACGTTCGTGTAGTGGATGATTACTCCCTGTAACTGGGTTCACTAGGAGGTCCCTGCTCTTGGGTACAGCCATAACTGGCTGGACTATAGTTCCCAAAAAGTTTGGGAACCAGGCTTGAGTAGGCCAATCTGGCACTACCAATATGCCTGTGGCTTAGTCTTGCTTGATTTTGGTCAAGCATCGGTTTGTGCGACAAATTTGCGGAAAGCATATATAAACAATCCTCCCCAATTGAGGGAGAAAGCATCCACTGCCTTTGCTCCTGGATCCAGCTTGCAGGACACATATCTGGGTAATTGATGGTTTAGTCTAGATGCAAACAGATCAATATCTGGTATGCCAAATCGTGTAGTTATTTCGTTAAATACTGCCTGATTCAACAGCCATTCTGTGTTGTTATTAAACATTCGTGATCCAGCATCTATCACCGTGTTATATCTACCTCGTAGATTTCCCAAATATTCCTCTTGATACACCAGTGCCAAATGAGGTTCGACAATCTGTCGTAAGATACAGATTTAACACCACCCTTGTTAATGGATATGTGCCACCGCAGTGGTGTTATCAATCTGAATTTGAACAAGCACTGGTTGCATATTGCTACAAAATGGTATTATCTGTATTTTAAAACCAGATCTGAAAATTCATGTTATTGTCATTTTGAACAAAAACTCAAGAGTACAATTACCAACATGTAACTGGTCCACAATCCCTTGTTTCAGTAAACCCAGACCCACCTACCTCCATGGCTACCGGTGGTCTTGTGGTAAGCCCAAAGGCCCCTTCTCCTGACCTCTGCTTGGGTCTGGTCTGAAAACCTCATCATACTGAGCCTGCCTTGTAGGACAATTCTGGCCATTATTTTGAGTCTGCCTTGAAAGACGACTCTGACCATATTTCCGTGCCCAGCTTTCAAGCTATCACCGAATTCAGTGAACCGCTTACCCCCTATGGAGGTGTGGGGTGTGTTGTCGCCTACTGATGAAGTTTTGCTTGTCGTTGGTACCTTGATTGCTCCGACAGCTTTTGCTTCCTTCTTCTGGTCTTACCTGAAGAGAGGATTCGGCGGCTGATAGCGCTCCCTTGCCGGCATTGTAGCGTGCAGATATTCTGCCAACTGCTGGCTCTTGAGGCCATATGCATGTGCTTCAGTATGTTCATACGTTAAATTCAAGATCAGTTACCTACTGATCACTCACACTCCCCTCCACTGAGAGTGAGATTCGTAGGCAGCCCTGAAAACAGGTGCTGCCGCAGGCCCCTGAGGATACCTGTGCTGACATGGCCCTTCCAGTGGACCTAAATGAGGTTCTAGCTTTGGGTCAGACTGAAACGGACCATGAATGCTCCTCTCCTCAGAGCAGGAGACATTTGTGCAGCCCTGAAACAGGTGCTGCTGCCTGCGGGTTCTCCATAATACCCGGGCTGTCAATTAGCTAGATCTCCATCCAGGGAAGCACCCAGTGGAACCTGGATGATTGTAGAAGCACTTATTTTCTATTGATTGTATGGAAGCTTATTATTCCTTTTATGTAAAGCACTTTGGTGTTGATGCGAGTTGACTTGAACAGCGCAATATAAGTAAAACTTACTTACTTACTTCCTTTCTTCTGCTTGTCCCTGTGAAGGTTTCCCCCCCACCTCTTCTTTTGTACTCTGATTCAGAGTGGTTTCTTCCATATGTACTTCCCCCTCCAATGGGGAAGACATTGGGCTGCCCCATGTGCGAGGCTCCCGGCACCGACACTGCTGTAGGCCGTGCTGATACTGCTCCCTCCTTCGGAGCAGATCATTGTTGGAGCAACTTCACCATAAGTTGCTCCATGTGGGAGAGTCGTCCTCAGACGCTCTCCGTTGAGGGAGGGTATCCCTCTTCCCCGGACTCATCTGAGTCAACGGGTTTGTTAGACTTGCGGGTGGTATTATGTCCCGCAGGACAACCATGGAGCTCCTCCTCCCGCACAAAGTCTCCTGCCGATTCTGCTGTCGGCGCTAATGTCGGGAACAAGACCGTCGCCCGCTACTTGGAATGCTGCGGTCTTCGGCAGCCGACATCCCCGCGGGCCGTCTCCTCGATATCTGGGCTCTGAAACTACAAAAAAGCTTCAAGCCCGAAAGAACGCAGGTAAGTAATTCAACTTTCCTTACCTGCCCATCCCGACGGCTGGGAGGACACAGTGCCTGCCAGTCCATCGTGCGCGTTGCGTTCAGACGTAATGACGCGCACGCAGACGGACGGCCCTTCTTCACGTAGTCACTCACGTGACTCCGAAGTAAAATAGTAACCACTCCATGATCCAAAGATTGCTGGTATTGCTGGGTGCTTCAGATTTCACTCCACATTAGGTCTGAACAAAGAGCTTAAAGAATTTCCAAGCAGTCTGCTATGTCCTTTCATCATGGGCCCCATTAATTCAGTTGAAAGGAGAATTTGAATGCTATGTTGGAGAATCCCCAATGACAGAATGAACTAGTGAACTGGCATGCCGCACTACAGATGACTGAACTCATGTTATATTGCTGAAATTCCCAACTGCATTATGGTGCTGTAGTGAGAACAGGATAAGTACATTGTTCATTGTGTGGCAACAGCTTTTAATTTATTTGCTGGTTAAAATAATGTGATACAAGTCAAAAATGGAAAACAGTAAATCCTGGAAATAAGCTATAAACCTATCAGTGTCTGAGGAAAAAAAAGAGAGAGATTCCGGTATTGCATGCAGTTCCTGAAGTGAATTACATACAATAAGCTGCCCTTATATATGGTTGCACAAAATGAACTAACAAAGATTTCTTTAAACTGAAACATCATCCTGTATTTCCAGCAGTTTGCTATTTTTAATCTAGATTTTTGGTATTAAGCGTAACTCTTTTTTAATATTACAACATAACAGTGTAAACATTTGTGAGGACCATTTCTGGATGGCCCTGTATCCTGCACTGTACTGTTAGCAGTGCAAAACCTGAGGTCCTGCAGTATGTTGGGCTCTTGACACCATTACACGGATGATTGCGTAGTGGGAGGAGGGCAAGCAGATCATGGAGCCCAGCATGGATTGGGATAGGGGGCTCAAGACCTTGGACCCAATGATTCACAATATATAGAGAGGGGATGTAATGGGCTTTCTCAATAGAAAGATGTAAAGAGGCTTCAAGGTGATTTAGATAGATTGAGTATGTGGCAGATGCACAGGCAATGAGGATGAATATAAAAGTATCTTGGTTCACCCATATTTGGAGAATTACATGCAGTTCTGGTAGCCACATTACAAAAGTGGAGACA
Source organism: Leucoraja erinaceus (assembly GCF_028641065.1). Classification (NCBI taxonomy): domain Eukaryota; kingdom Metazoa; phylum Chordata; class Chondrichthyes; order Rajiformes; family Rajidae; genus Leucoraja; species Leucoraja erinaceus. The sequence goes on along the minus strand of NC_073378.1, from coordinate 46,351,954 downwards.
TTAGAGAGGTTTATCGGAATGCTGCATGGATTAGTGGGTATTACTTATAAGGAGGGGTGGGAGATTGCAACCTTCATGTGGACAACCCTGTTTCAACTAATGCAATCAAACCGACGTGCACAAACAATATCAAATAGAACAAGTTGACCTACAACTTTAGGCTGTGCCCGCCATATAGAAACATAGAAACATATAAATTAGGTGCAGGAGTAGGCCATTCGGCCCTTCGAGCCTGCACCGCCATTCAATATGATCATGGCTGATCATCCAACTCAGTATCCCGTGCCTGCCTTCTCTCCATACCCCCTGATCCCCTTAGCCACAAGGGCCACATCTAACTCCCTCTTAAATATAGCCAATGAACTGGCCTCAACTACCCTCTGTGGCAGAGAGTTCCAGAGATTCACCACTCTCTGTGTGAAAAAAGTTCTTCTCATCTCGGTTTTAAAGGATTTCCCCCTTCTCCTTAAGATGTGACCCCTTGTCCTGGACTTCCCTAACATCGGGAACAATCTTCCTGCATCTAGCCTGTCCAACCCCTTAAGAATTTTGTAAGTTTCTATAAGATCCCCTCTCAATCTCCTAAATTCTAGAGAGTATAAACCAAGTCTATCCAGTCTTTCTTCATAAGACAGTCCTGGCATCCCAGGAATCAGTCTGGTGAACCGTCTCTGCACTCCCTCTATGGCAATAATGTCCTTCCTCAGATTTGGAGACCAAAACTGTACGCAATACTCCAGGTGTGGTCTCACCAAGACCCTGTAAAACTGCAGTAGAACCTCCCTGCTCCTATACTCAAATCCTTTTGCAATGAAAGATTAGATTAGATTAGATTAGATTAGATTAGATTAGATTAGATTCGTTTATTGTCATTCAGACCTTTCGGTTTGAACGAAATTCTGTTTCCCTGCAGTCATACATATAATTTTAAAAAATGACAAAACACATAGTCAACACAAATTTAACATCCACCACAGTGAGTTCACCTAACACCTCCTCACTGTGGTGGAAGGCAAAATCTTAAAGTCTCTGGCTCTTCCCTCTTTGTTCTCCTGTTTGCCAGCTAGTTCTCTATCCACATCAATACTGAACCCCCAATGCCGTGTGCTTTAAATTTGTATACTAATCTCTTATGTGGGACCTTGTCGAAAGCCTTCTGGAAGTCCAGATACACCACATCCCCTGATTCTCCCCTATCCACGCTACTAGTTAATGCTAGCTAACATACCATTTGCTTTCTTTACTGCCTGCTGGACCTGCATGCCTACCTTCAATGACTGGTGTACCATGACACCCAGGTCTCGCTGCATCTCCCCCTTTCCCAATCGGCCACCATTTAGATAATAGTCTGCTTTCCCGTTTTTGCCACCAAAATGGATAACCTCACATTTATCCACATTATACTGCATCTGCCAAACATTTGCCCACTCACCCAGCCTATCCAAGTCACCCTGCAGTCTCCTAGCATCCTCCTCACAGCTAACACTGCCCCCCAGCTTAGTGTCATCCGCAAACTTGGAGATATTGCCTTCTATTCCCTCATCGAGATCATTAATATATATTGTAAATAGCTGGGGTCCCAGTACTGAGCCTTGGGGTACCCCACTAGTCACTGCCTGCCATTGTGAAAAGGACCCATTTACTCCTACTCTTTGCTTCCTGTTTGCCAGCCAGTTCTCTATCCACATCAATACTGAACCCCCAATGCCTTGTGCTTTAAGTTTGTATACTAATCTCTTATGTGGGACCTTGTCGAAAGCCTTCTGGAAGTCCAGATACAGCACATCCACTGGTTCTCCCCTATCCACGCTACTAGTTACATCCTCGAAAAATTCTATAAGATTCGTCAGACATGATTTACCTTTCGTAAATCCATGCTGACTTTGTCCAATGATTTCACCACTTTCCAAATGTGCTGCTATCCCATCTTTAATAACTGACTCTAGCAGTTTCCCCACTACCGATGTTAGACTAACTGGTCTGTAATTCCCCATTTTCTCTCTCCCTCCCTTCTAAAAAGTGCGGTTACGTTTGCTACCCGCCAATCTTCAGGAACTACTCCAGAATCTAAAGAGTTTTGAAAGATTATTACTAATGCATCCACTATTTCTGGAGCTACTTCCTTAAGTACTCTGGGATGCAGCCTATCTGGCCCTGGGGATTTATCGGCCTTTAATCCATTCAATTTACCCAACACCACTTCCCGGCTAACCTGGATTTCACTCAATTCCTCCAACTCCTTTGACCCGCGGTCCCCTGCTATTTCCGGCAAATTATTTATGTCTTCCTTAGTGAAGACGGAACCAAAGTAGTTATTCAATTGGTCCGCCATATCCTTGTTCCCCATGATCAACTCACCTGTTTCTGACTGCAAGGGACCTACATTTGTTTTAACTAATCTCCTTCTTTTCACATATCTATAAAAACTTTTGCAGTCAGTTTTTATGTTCCCTGCCAGTTTTCTTTCATAATCTATTTTCCCTTTCCTAATTAAGCCCTTCATCCTCCTCTGCTGGTCTTTGAATTTCTCCCAGTCCTCCGGTATGCTGCTTTTTCTGGCTAATTTGTACGCATCATCCTTCGCTTTGATACTATCCCTGATTTCCCTTGTTATCCATGAATGTACTACCTTCCCTGATTTATTCTTTTGCCAAACTGGTATGAACAATTTTTGTAGTTCATCCATGCAGTCTTTAAATGTCTTCCATTGCATATCCACTGTCAACCCTTTTAGAATTAATTGCCAGTCAATCTTGGCCAATTCACGTCCCATACCCTCAAAGTTACCTTTCTTTAAGTTCAGAACCATTGTTTCTGAATTAACAATGTCACTCTCCATCCTAATGAAGAACTCAACCATATTATGGTCACTCTTGCCCAAGGGAGCACGTACAACAAGATTGGTAACTAACCCTTCCTCATTACTCAAAACCCAGTCTAAAATAGCCTGCTCTCTCGTTGGTTCCTCTACATGTTGATTTAGATAACTATCCCGCATAGATTCCAAGAAATCCTCTTCCTCAGCACCCCTGCCAATTTGATTCACCCAATCTATATGTAGATTGAAGTCACCCATTATAACTGTTTTGCCTTTGTCGCACGCATTTCTAATTTCCTGTTTGATACCATCTCCAACTTCACTACTACTGTTAGGTGGCCTGTACACAACTTCCACCAACGTTTTCTGCCCCTTATTGTTTCGCAGCTCTACCCATACCGATTCCACATCCTCCAAACTAATGTCCTTCCTTTCCATTGCATTAATCCCCTCTCTAATCAGTAACGCTACCCCACCTCCTTTTCCTTTCTGTCTATCCCTCCTGAATATTGAATATCCCTGGATGTTCAGCTCCCAGCCTTGGTCACCCTGGAGCCATGTCTCCGTGATCCCAACTATATCATAGTCATTAATAGCTATCTGCACATTCAACTCATCCACCTTATTACGAATATGCAAGAAGAAGAAGAAGAAATAAGAAAAGGTTGGACAAACTTGGATTGTTTTCTCTGGAGTGTCAGAGGTTGAGGGGAGATCTAATAAAAATATGTAAAATTATGAAAGGCATAGACGTAAACAGTCAGAAGCTTTTTCCCAAAGCGGAAAGGTCAAAGACTAGAGGGCATAGCTTTATTGTAAGAGGGGCAAAGTTTAAAGCAGACTAGACTAAGTGGGACCCGTTGGGTCCTATGTTCACATGTGAGGGCTGGTCCCCCAACGCAATATTCCACCTCTCCACCAATTCCAATATTGGTAGCCAGTGGGGGGGGGGGGGGTCTGCAGCGCTAGTATGGGTGTTGTGGGCCGAACACACACACACACACACACACACACACACACACACACACACACACACACACACACACACACACACACACACACACACACCTCCATCTCTCACACACTCACACCCTCCATCTCACACACACACACACCCTCCATCACACAGTCACACCCACACACATCCTCCATCTCTCAGTCTCACACACTCACATAAACACACACACCATCTCACACACACATCCACACACCCTCCATATCACACACACACACCCTCCATCTCTCACACACACTCACACCGTCCATCACTCACACCCTCCATCACTCACACACTCACACACTCACACACACACACACACACACACACACACACACTCTCACACACACTCACACACACTCACTCATGACATATATTTGACAATAAAACTCACTTGAATCTACTCACGCAGCTTCTGGACTGAGCGGGACTTCCGGAGTAAGCGGGACTTCCGGAATGAGCGCGACCACTTGACTGCGCGGGACTTCTGGAGTGTGCGGTACTTCCAGAGTGAGCGAGACTTCTGGAATAATCGGGACCTCTGGTCTCAACTCTCACTCACGGTCTTCCAGGCTGACTGACTCATGACCGGCCTCCGGGGCTTTATTCTCCTGGCCCCCGGAAGGGCGTTACCTTCATCATGTTGACGGACAGGAGAGAAGACCAAGCTGCTGATCTCACGATTTTTTAAACATTCATAACTTTTCTATTATTTCACCGATTGGAAAAAACCTTGTGGTGCTTGGAGCGTAGTAGAACAGTGACTAAGATGGCGAAAAAATCATAGCGATATAAGGTAGCATTTTTGCTAACATTTATTTACAACATTAGACCAGAAGTGGAAGAGATGAGAGTTTTAATAATAGTATAGGTGTCTTTTTGCACAGAGAGGTGGTGGATACCTGGACTGCACTGCCAAGGGTGGTGATGGAGACATATTGTGGCATTTAAGAGGTTTTTAGATGGCCACATGGATGTGTATTGGATTGAAGAGATATGGATCATGTGCAGGCAAAGGTGATTAGTTTAGTTGGCATCATATTCGGCACGGACATTGCAGGCCAAAGGATGGAAGCCGATTCTCTGGATACTTTCAAGAACGAGCTAGATAGGGCTCTTAAAGATAGCAGAGTCAGGAGATATGGGGAGAAGGGGTACTGATTGTGGATGATCAGCCATGATCACATTGAATGGTGGTGCTAGTTCGAAGGGCCGAATCGCCTACTCCTGCACCTATTGTCTATTGTCTATTGTCTGTTCCTGTACTGTACCTTTTTCATGTTCTTAACGTTTCCATTTCAGTAGAAAAGTACAGAAGGGCAAAGATGAAAGATTAGAAATGCTTAAGTTCCATGGAACCTGGTTTTCCTTGCACACCAGTCACTGAAGTTTCTGGTCTGGACCCTTCTTCAGATTCCCTATTTGCAACATTATGATCTCACTATATTAGATATTCCCAATGTTCCACTTATCCCCTCCCACAGTTTGTCCGCAAGACAAAATTAACATGTATTTTTTTCTCTGCTCCAGTTCTAACGAAGGGTATTGACCTTAATGGTTTTCTCTTTCCACAGATGCTGCATAACATGTCAAGTCGGGTTTATTTGTCACATACACATACAAGATGTGCAGTGAAATAAAAGTGGCAATGCCTGCGGATTGTGCAAAAAACTACAGAACAGAATAGAACAGAATCAGTATTTACATATTAGAAAAAAATAGCAATTTTAAAAAGACACAACATAACAGTAAATTGGTACAGTAAATTAGCCGCTGGTGAGATAAGAGTTTACAGTCCTAATGGCCTGTGGGAAGAAACTCCGTCTCATCCTCTCTGTTTTCACAGCATGACAGCGGAGGCGTTTGCCTGACCGTAGCAGCTGGATCAGACCGCTGCTGGGGTGGTTGGGGTCCCCCATAATGTTGCTGGCTCTAGATCTGCACCTTCTGATGTATAGGACCGGCAGGGGGTCAAGTGTAGTCCTATAGTGCGTTCGGCTGAACGCACTATTCTCTGCAAAACCTTCTTGTCCTGGGCAGAGCAGTTCCCAAACCAGATTGTGATGTTCCCGGACAAGATGCTTTCTACAGCCGCTGAGTAGAAGCACTGAAGGATCCTCAGAGAGACTCTGAATTTCCTCAGCTGCCTGAGGTGGTAAAGGCGCTGCCTTGCCTTACGCACCAGTGCAGCAGCGTGTGATATCCATGTCAGATCCTCTGTGATGTGGACTCCCATGTATTTAAAGCAGCTCACTCTGTCCACAGTATCCCCATTTATCTTCAGTGGAGTATGCATCCTCGGATGTTGTGCCTTCCTAAAGCCTACGATCAGCTCCTTAGTTTTTTGGCTGTTGTCCTGACATCAGTGCCAGATTAGCCACCTCTTTCCGGTAAGCCTTCTCATTATTATCGGAGATCAGGCCCACCACCACAGTGTCGTCAGCAAACTTGATTATAGAGTTGGAGCTGAACCTGGCCACACAGGCATGTGTGTACAGGGAGTACAATAGAGGGCTGAGGACACAGCCCTGGGGGGATGTCATAACCTGCTGGTGTTTCCAGTATCTCTGTTTTTATTTCAATTTTACAGCATCTTCATGGTTTTATTTTTCACTTTTCCCAGTTGGAATATGTTTGGCTACTCAACTGACTAATGTTGCTCTTCACAGAAGACCCTCTTCCTTCCACACAAACATCTTCCCTTCCTACTCACAACTCGTTGCTTCTCCTCGGCATGCAATAATATATAGGAAGTGACAAAACACAGTGAATGGTACAGCTCTGGGAAGTGTTATAGAGCAGAGGGATTTGGGAGTGGAGGTACATAGTTCCCTGAAGGTAGATAAGGTGGTCAAAAAGGCTTTTGGCCTTCATCAATCAGAGTATTGAGTTTTGAAGTTGGGAGGTCATGTTGCAGTTATATGAGGCCACATTTAGAGTATTGTGTTCAGTTCTGGACGCCATGCTTAGGAAATGTTAAGTTGGAAAGGATGCAGAGAAGATTTATTGTGTTCAGTTCTGGACACTATGTTATAGGAAAGATGTTGTTAAATTGGGAAGAGTGCAGAGAAGATTTACAAGGGTGTTGCCAGGACTCGAAGATCTGAGCTACAGTATAAGGAGAGGTTAAGCAGCCTGGGACTATCCCCTGGAGCGCAGGAGAATGAGGGGTGATCTTATAGAGATGTATGAAATGATGAGAGGAATAGATCGAGTGGACGCAGAGAATCTCTTGCACAGAGTGGGGGAGTCGAGAGCCAGAGGGCGTAGGTTTAAGGTGAAGGAGGAAAGATTTTATAGCAACCTGAGGGGTAACTCTTTCACGCAAATGGTGGTGGGTGTATGGAACGAACTGCCAGAGGAGGTAGTTGAGGCAGGGACTATCGTGAGTTGGGCCAAAGGGCCTGTTTCCACACTGTATATAATTCTATGACTATCTTTGACATGTCCATAAAACCCTTTGCAGAAGAAACGTACCAATACTCCCTCTTTCACTGCCCACAACAAGAGGAGAGAACCAGAAACATAGGGGTAGGAAGTTAGCAATTTTTACCATCCACACTCTTGCGCAGATGAAGGAGAGATTCGTGGTAACACAGACCAGGGGTAGGGATGTTGGCCATATCACTGCCCTCAGCAATGCTGGAGGCAAGGTCTCAGCAGAGTGCATACGTAATATGGGTGCTTTTTTCTCAACAATTTATTCGGATAGACAGCTATAACAACAACTGCATTGGCACCGCCTCCAACACAAACGCATTCTGAGGCTCTCCCACCCACTGTCCCTCTACCCCCCTCCCCACTATCTCAAGAGACAAACTATCTTCTGATGTTTACTATAAATACCACAGCTACCATAACTATACTTCCACCCACCTGGTACCATGTAAGGACACCATGCTTTTCTCACTTTCTGCTGCATCTATTCTCAAGGTTAGACCGTCTGTTGCAGGATATCTGAAATCTCCTTTTTCAGGAAACATAGCTTCGTATCGTCTATGGTGATTGAAGCCCTCACTCCCATTTCCCCCCATCTCCTGGACATCTGCTCACATCCTTCCCTCCCTGTAGACAGAAAATGGACAGTTCCCTTACTCCTCGCCTTTCAATCCACCAACCTCCACCAATCCACCAGCACATCACCCTTCGCCATTTCTATCAGATGCAACGGGATCCCAATTCTTACCCTTCCCATCCCAGTCTGCTTTAGACTGGGACCAGTCTCTCTGTGACTCCCTAGTCTGCTCATCCATGTCGCATGTCCCTCACTCCCCCCAACCACCTCCCCCCCCCCCCCCCCCCCCCCCCCCCCCCCCCCCACACCCTCAAACCCACCCCACCTTATCCCCTGGCTTTAAGAACGGAGCAGCAAAGTAGTAACATACAGTACATACAGATGTGCCACCACTGCCTCTTTCCTTCTAGGGAAGGGACATAAATGGCCACTAAAAGGGAAGAGTTATATGCAACAAAATTATGCTGTTATTGTACAGTAACACATTGTGAACAGATAAGAGATTTTCCTGAAATATTGGATTATGCAGATGCAGCAAAAATCATCCACCTTCGCTTTCCCAAGTTGAGTTCCCCATGCTGCTTGGTTTTTAGTTTTTAGTTTTAGAGATACAGCGTGGAAACAGGCCCTTCGGCCCACCGGGTCTGCGCCGACCAGCGATCCCCGCACATTAACACTATCCTACAATTTTTACATTTACCAATACCTCTTTGTACGTCTTTGGAATGTGGGAGGTAACCAAAGATCTCGGAGAAAACCCATGCAGGTCATGGGGAGAACGTGCAAACTCCATACAGACAGCACCCGTAATCGGGATCGAACCTGGGTCTCCTGCACTGCATTCGCTGTAAGGCAGTGACTCTACTGCTGCGCCACCGTGACTGCCAAAATCCACTCCACCCAAAGGATCGTGCGACCCACTAGAGGCTTCAGGAGATATTTAGTTATCATTACTGTAATCTACTCCGAAATAAGAACGATAACAACACACGGTTGTTAAAGGAGTGGCCACTTACAGCTCTTTATATGTCAACATTTTCCATGTGACAAGCACCCAAAGAGAAAAGGGCGTAGATTAAAAATGTAATTGGACATTGTTACATTTCTGACTATGGAATCAAAGAGAATATTATGGGAACCTTAAAAGTCAGTAGCATGATAGAGATCAGGAATTAGATAGTTGCAGCGCCTTGTAATATTTATCTATTGTAATCAAAATCTCAATAACCTGAACAATTAATCACAAATTGAATAAAGAATAACTTATGGTTTGTGCAAAATAGTGAATGGGAACCTGTCATTTTACTTATATTTGGTTGTTATGCAGAGAGATTAGTTTGCAAGTTGTAAAGGGCCTGTCCCACATGGGCGACCTAATCTGCGAGTACTGGCAAGTTTGCCCTTGACTCATACTCGCAACATGGTCGACACGAGGTCGTAGGAGGTCGTCGTAACTCTCCTTCATGCTCGAGAGTGGTCTCCGCATACTCGAGGCCTCTGCTAGGTCGCAGCATTTTTTTCAATATGTTAAAAAATGCCCGCAAGTAAAAAAAGGTCGCCATGGAAAAAAAGTCGATACTTTTTCACTTGTAGGTTTAATCGTAGTAGGTTGGAGTAGGTCGGCATGTTAGTCATAGGTAATCGAGGGTAGTCGAAGGTAGTCAAAGGTAGTTGAAGGTAGTCTTCGTCATAGTCGAAGGGAGGTCGAAGGGAGGTCGAAGAAGATCGAAGGAGGTCATCTTCACTCTCCACTATTCGGTGTCCAATTTCCCCAAAGTTAGTCATAGCTAGTCGCAGCTAGTCTTCAACATTGTTGAAGGAGGTCGAAGGAGGTCTTCTACATAGTCGAAGGAGGTCTTCAACATGTCATTTTTTTAAACTCTTCTGAACTCGCCAATTAGGTCGCCCAAGTGGGACAGCCCCTTAAAGCAAAGTTTCATTTGTTATAAATCGCGTAAAAATACATTCAATTTTAACTAGCTTCTCTGTCTGCCTCCAGTCATAAACCACACATTAGCCAAATTGTATGTGACTGAACAGAATCAATCAATTGCTAGATTTCTAATTAAGTAACTTACTGAAACAGGTTTGAATTAATAGCTTCAGTAAATAAGGCGTTCACAGGTTTTAGTTCAGGAAATGGTTGTTTTTTATGATATTCAAATGTATTCATTACTATCATTCTCTTTCAAGGCTTTTGGGTTATTCTCTCATCATGGTAGATTTAGTCTTGCAAACAGCTAATGAAATATATCAACTTCGAACACTTCAATGAAGAAATAATTAATGGCTGTAGAAAATGTGGAAGCATTAAGCCAGCAGGCACAATGTGGCCATACTAGTCACTAATGAAGCAGCTGGAGCAGTGTTCGTGTCAAGGGCAGTGTCAGGGCCCGGTGTCATCACCAGTACATCTGTCAGTTTCAGAGGCTGGGTCACAGCCCTATGCATTTCAAGATTGCCACAGATGGCAAGAGCACCATCAGAGACAATGCTGTAGGGTAAACAATGCGTCTGTGCCATTGAAAAAGTGCACCTCCTGCCAAAATGTTGCTGGTAGCAACCTAATAGCTTCCCTCACTGACATTTACATTTGTACCACCTATTTAGTTCCAGACATAGGTTGATGAACATGCCACCAGATGTGATCTGCAGAAGCAGAACAAAGAAAATTAACACAAATAGAAGTCAAACAAAATAATCCATAATGCAGGAGATGTCTGGTGATCATCAATCCTCAGTGACTGATCAACACCGCCAGCCAGCCAGCCTGGCTCATTGATGCAGTCCTAATGTATCATCCACGGAGTTTTGGTTGCTTTTAAACTTTTGGAATATCAAATCAATGATTCCCTCTTTTGCTGCCTCATTTTGGGACCTTGCTCCACCATTTCAAAAGCTGACGGCAAGATCACAAACGTTAGGTAAACTTAGTGGATGATAAACGTGAAAGAGGAACAGCAGCAGGCTGCTGAAGAATGAAGCAATGGTGCTGAAATGGCCTGCTTCACGCTGGGTGGAGATCCAAGCCAGAAGATCCTTCCAGGAATTGGTGAAGCCTAAGCACACAGTTCATCTGTAACTTCCAACCTTGAACATGGAGATCAATGGCATCAGGCAGAAAGTTGCTTCAAATACATTGGCGGTCTGCCATTAATCTTCAGTAAACCTTGGGATCATACTTTATGATACCAGGAAGTTAGCTCACATGGGATTCAGGGAGAGCTAGCTAACTGTATACAGAATTGGCTTCATGGTAGGTGATGGGAAGATTGTTTTTATGGACTAGAGGCCTATGACTGGTGGTATGCCTCATGGATCGGTGCTGGGCCCATTGCTTGTGTGTCAGTTATATCATTGCTTTGGATGAGAATGTACAAGGCATGATTAGTATTTTGCAGAAAAATAGGCACTCAATAGGCATCATAGGCACTGAAGGTGGTTAACAAGAATTACCATGGAATCGTGAACAGCTGTCATTATAGCATTTTGGAAAGTCAAACCAGGGTAGGACATTCTTAGCCAATTGTGGGACCTTGGGGATGTTGTAAAGCAGCAGGATCGCAGAGTACAGGTACATGGTTCCCTGAAAGTGGCATCATAGGTAGATCAGATATTGAAGAAAGCTTCTGGCCCACTGACATTCATCAGTCAGGAAATTGAGTGGGGAGGTTGGGGTGTTATGTTATATTCCATTGTTATGTTATAGACATTGGTGAGGATGCCCGCACTTGTGCTTTGTATTGTGTTTTGATGTCCTTGCTATAGAAAATGTGCCATTAGGCCGGAAAGGATGCAGAAAAATATTTACGAAGTTGTTGTCAGGACTCAAAAGCTTGTCAAAAGGAAGATATTGGGTAGACTAAGAGTTTATTACTCAGAGTATAGATGGGGTGAATCCACAGTATTTTTCCTTGCGTAGGGGAATCAAGAACTAGAGGACATACTGTAGATCTAAAGTGAGAGGGGAATTATTTCAAAGGAATCTGGTGGGCCACATTTCTACACAGGTGGTGGTGGATATATGGAACAAGATGTCAGAGGAAGTACAGTATATTGCATACACTGTCTTTCAGTTAGTGAAAAATTCCAAGATTTATTCAAGAGAGCAGTGAACAGATAAAGAAGTTTCCAGAAATGCAACTCAAGTGGGAAATCTCGTCTTCTTTCTCTGAACACATTAGTATTTAGTATTCCCAAATGATTGGGATAATGAGTATTTAGACCTAGGAAAACAACTTTGTAAGATATGAACATGGTGGAAACAATGGGCAGAATAATGTTGCAGCGACTAGTGCTGCAGCCCTACAGCTCGGACAACCTGGGTTCAATCCTGACATGCAGTGCTATCCTTTATGCAGATTGCACATTCCCTCTGGTTTCCTGCTACATGCCATGATGGTAGGCTAAAACAAATTGGAATTTGTAGGTCAGTGAAAATTGTGTGTAGGTGTGAGGTAAAATTCAGAGGACATTGCTGGGGATGTGGGGCGAATAGTATGGGTAGGTCCAAATAGGTGCTTGAATATCAATGTACACCTGGTGGCCCAATGAGGATATTTGCATGCCAAATAAAGGAGTAGCGGCGGAGATTGTAAGTGTTGGGAAAGAGAGGCTAGAAGAGTTCCGATAGTGAGCAAGTGAGTTTGTAGGTCCGATCGGTAGGTCTGTAAGGAGATTAGGTGCTGAGTGAGACCAGAAAGGTTAACATTAGAACAAATGGATCAGGGTGAATGAAAGAATCAGTGATACTCAGGTGGATCATGGAAGAGATTGGAACAGTCAGTGAAAGATCAAAAGTGAAGGGGAAGGAGTTGTGGACACAAGAAGGATCTAAAATTAAATAGAAAGGTTTGGACAGGAGATCTGCAAGTTGATTAAAATTAATGTACCATTTGGTACAAGTCTTCAGTGTTTCTTTTAAAAACTAATGGTTTTGGTGTTTGTTTAGTTGATATTGGTTTATATTTGGCAAATGGTTTGTATTTTATAAGCAAAATTTATAAGAAAATAAATAATATTCCATTTGAATGTTCTAAAGGATGAAGGGGAATCTTACAAAAACATATAAAATTATAAAAGGACTGGACAAGCTAGATGCAGGAACAATGTTCCCAATGTTGGGCGAGTCCAGAACCAGGGGGTCACAGTCTTAGAATAAAGGGGAGGCCATTTAAGACTGAGGTGAGAAAATACTTTTTCACCCAGAGAGTTGTGAATTTGTGGAATTCCCTGCCACAGAGGGCAGTGGAGGCCAAATCACTGGATGGAATTAAGAGTGAGTAATAACCCTGTCCCACTGTACAAGTTAATTCAAAGAGTTCTCCCGAGTTTGCCCTGATTCGAACTCGGAGATTTACGGTAATGGCCGCTAACAGGTACTCGGGGCTCTCGTGGACATTTTTGAACATGCTTTCAACATGTTTTCAACGTTGAAAAATCTTCATGAGTCTTCCTGAGCTTACCTGCCATTAGCGAGTCTTCCTGAGTACCTGCCGTTAACGTTACGAGAGACGTCCCCGAGCTCTGATGTACCCGCTACATTAATTCTATGTGCTTTCCATGAGTTTGATTTTTTTTTTTAAACTCGGGAGAGCACTCGAATGAACTCGTACAGTGGGACAGGGCTTTTAGATAGAACTCTAGGGGCTAGTGGAATCAAGGGATATGGGGAGAAAGCAGGCACGGGTTATTGATTGGGGACGATCAGCCATAATCATAATGAATGGCGGTGCTGGTTCAAAGGGCCGAATGGCCTCCTCCTGCACCTATTTTCTATGTTTCTATGTTTACATGAAAATGGATGAAATAAGACAGGTGGTGCTTCCATTCACCACTGATATTTTTTTATTGGAAAGGTCCATAAGAAAGGAAGAACTTGCATATGTGCTAGTACCTACAACAGCATTAACACAATTAACACAGTACACAATTAACACAGTGCTCATATCATACGCTATTGACAATACTCTAAACTCTTCATTACCTGTTGTAACCAACCACAAGGGAAATCAGGGTCTTACATTGTTCAAGAGGGGTACTGCATCTTTACTCATTTCATGAGTTCCCTTGCAGGCTTGCAGGCTTATGGCTCTGGGCCGTTCTTTGTACAATTTTCTTTCCTAATCCTCTTCAACCCTGCCCCTATCTATTCTCTGTTCAACACTTAGTTTTTCCACAAGGCTTACACATTTCCGCTATTAGGTTGTTATCTGTTTTGTGACTACCACTCCTCCCCACCTGCAAAATATCCTTATAATACAACTTGTTTGTTTTTCTTTGTAGCCATTTCTCTATTATAGACACAAATAATTCATGGTTACCTGCTGCAGGTTAGAAATTACTGTTGCTGATAAAAGTTAACAAATGTTTCATAAGCTACTATAATACACCCTTTTTCTACTGTTAGAAGATAGAATAAATCATTTAAAATAAGCAAATTAGAGTGTCACTATTAAATTGTAAGATCATGTGAATCTGTTCATCCACCAACTGTAATTCATAGTTTTGCAGACTTAATTACAATGATAGCTTTAGTGAAACCATCAAAAATGATATGTTTGGCAAATCTAACCTGACTATTTTGTATACGAGAAAGAGGGTCATTGGTTTCAGCCCAACAGAAGAAACTGAATGCATTACCTAACAGTCTAGGACCAGAGGTCCCAGCCGCAGAAGGCTGTGGAGGCCAAGTCAATGCCTATGCAAGATAGATTTGTGATTAGTACGGGTATCAGGGGATATGGGGAGAATGCAGGAGAATGGGGTCAGGAGGGAAAGATAGATCAGCCATGATTGAATTCCGCTCCTATAACTTATGACCTTATGAACTTATGAATGTCGCTGATGGTCATTAGTTGAAATGATTTTCAGCATGGACATGGTGGGCTGGAGAGTATGTTCCTGTGCTGGACTGTCCTTTGTGTAGGAAGAATCTGCAGATGTTGGTTTAAACCAAAGATAGACACAAAAGGCTGCATCTCTGGAGAAAAGGAATAGGGGACATTTTGGGTCTGAAGAACTCGAAACACCACCTATTCCTTTTCTCCAGAGATGCTGCCTGACCAGTTTGTTGTGTCTATCTTCAGTACTGTCTTATGTTGTTTGTTCTATATGATCTGATGGTTGAGATCATTGCTTTCTGAAAATTAACTGTAATTTTCCCAACTAAACAGGTAATTACACTTCAAAAATAATTCATAGCAACAAGACAATGGAACAAATCTTATATGAATGAGTTTAAGGCACCTGATTACTCTTCCCATGCTGGTCATTAAATATTCATGTCCTGAATTTGCTCTTTTGTATCCATAAAGCTCCTTACATCACATTCCCTTTTGTTTTTGCCGTCATGTTTTGGTGACTGTGGGCATGGACTGATCATGCCAGTAACAGCTCTAGGGATGATCCTGTACGAAAAGCACAATAGAAGCAAAAAAATGAATAATGAGGTGGTTTTCTTCCTTAAACAATCAACCTAACCAATGATTAAATGTACAACCAGAGAACCAACATCAACCTGATTCTACTACCATAGGAAATCAATATCGCAATCTTATAAATATAGTTCATTTTAATTTTCCCCTTTTCAATTATTTATTGAAGAACAGTAATTCAATATTAAGGTGATCTGGGATACATTTGGTAATAGGAATGAGCAACATTTAAAAATTGTGTAATTAATCTAGTTATAGTGATGAGTAAAATCACTTTATTTGTATTGTAATAATGAGACTAAAGTAGCTTGTTTTATTTAGATTTTAAGCATTCTATGTCACTGACAATATATTCTTCTGATGATGGAACTCTTTTCCATCCACACTTTGGTCTCATATATAATGACTGCTTCTCCAAAGCTTTCAACATCTTTAGATCGGCTTGGAGTGTCAGACCTATGGTCCAACCAAATGGATATTGGAAGTGAGTATGCCAAATGAGAATTCCCACGGAAGGTATAAGGATTCTTGTATAGTCATTTGAAACTTATTATGATATTACATATGGATTTCATATGCATCACCAATTATTTCCATTACATTTCCTGCATCTTTATGATCAAATATCTAACAGATCAAAGGGAATTTTTGTTCCGTAGATCAAATATTGAAATATTACAGTTGCCGTTACATGATTCATTTTCTCATCAGGAAACATACGCAGAACTCTGTTCTATTAAGAAGAGAGGCATTGGAGCAGAATTAGGCAAGAGCCCCTTGAGTCTGTTAGAGAGTAATTATATCTAGCTCCATGTATTCCACAAAATACTGTAGATAATACAGTAGCTGTACAACTGTACATCTGGCACCTTGGTTCCATTATTAAATCTGACAAAAGATAATCAAACTCAGCACTGAAATGTTCAATTGATCTAATCTTTATGGCCTTTTAGGAAGAGTTCCAGATTCCCATTAACTTATGTGTCAAAAAGTGCTTCCTGTCATCAACCCTGAACAATCCAACATTAATTTTAAAGCCGTAACACTTTGTTCTAGACTTAATGTTTCTCATCTATTGCATTAAATCATTTAATCATATTAGGCACCTCATTTAGGTTGGTTATTAAGGTATAATTTTCACACTACAAAGGTTTATTTTCCTCAAGCAAGCTAATGAGTAGATTACAATATTCATAGTTAGAAATGCTTACAACAGAAAGTAAACTTAATTCACAACGTGGGTGTAAGGTGAGGTTCAATCTAATCTTTTCCACAATCAAATTAGAGTGCAATTCAGTCTGCTGCTAATCCCACTTTATAAAACACAAAGGGGGAGAGAGAGAGAATAGAGAGAGAGAGAGAGAAAGGGGGAGAGAAAGGGCGAGAAGGAGAGGGAGGGGGCAGGATATAGGGAGAGAGGGTGAGCTAAAGAAGGCGAGGGAGAGAGGGAGAGAGAGGGAGGGAGAAAAAGGGTGGGAGCGAGAGAGAGAGAGAGAGAGAGAGAGGGGGGGGGGGGGAGGACAAAGAAAAGCAAATAGATAGAATATCAGACATAAAGACACAGACCTGTCTTAATTTTAAGTGATTTATTGATTGTTTGCAATATTACACACTACCAGACTGTAGAAATGTAGATAAACAGTGGCTTTGATGCTGGTTTTACTTGGATGTAACAACCATTTTGAGATAGCCAAGTACTACATCAGACCTCTATAGCATCAAATCTGGTTTAATTTCTGTTAAATTCAACTGGTTAATATAATGTCAAATTAACACTATGGAAAATTTATAATAAGTGAAATTCTATATTACATTTGTAAAGCAAGATGTTACATTGCTGTATAAATATATGCTCAAGCACAGTCAATTGGGAAGCTCATCAGCGCCTCTACTTCCTGAGAAGATTACGGAGTGTCGGTTTGTCAAGGAAGACTCTCTCTAACTTCTACAGGTGCACAGTAGAGAGCATGCTGACCGGTTGCATCATGGCTTGGTTCGGCAACTTGAGCGCCCTGGAGAGGAAAAGACTACAAAAAGTGGTAAACACTGCCCAGTCCATCATCGGCTCTGACTTTCCTTCCATCAAGGGGATTTATCGCAGTCGCTGCCTCAAAAAGGCTGGCAGTATCATCAAAGACCCACACCATCCTGGCCACACACTCATCTCCCTGCTACCTTCAGGTAGAAGGTACAGGAGCCTGAATACTGCAACAACCAGGTTCAGGAATAGCTACTTCCCCAAAGTCATCAGGCTATTAAACCTGGCTCGAACAAAACTTTGATTATTAATAACCAATTATCTGTTATTTGAACTTTATCAGTTTATTTATTCATGTGTGTATATATTTATATTATAGTATATGGACACATTGATCTGTTTTGTAGTAAATGCCTACTATGTTCTGTGTGCTGAAGCAAAGCAAGAATTTCATTGTCCTATCAGGGACGCATGACAATAAACTCACTTGAACTTGAATTGGGTTATATAGACAAAAGGAACTGCAGATCCTGTTTTACAAAAAAGCACACAAAGTGCTGGAGTAACTCAGCATGTCTGGAAGATAGTGATGTTTCGGGTTGGGACCTTTACAAGAATAAAACAGAAAAACGCACCCAAAAACCCACAAGAGAACAGAACTATGAACAAGGGTCCCAACCCGAAATTTCACTTATCCCTGTCTGTGAGAGATGCTGTCTGACCCCTCAGTTACTCCAGCACTGTGATTTTTTTTCACCTGGATTATGTAATACACCTGTATTTTTAAAATGTATGGAGACACAAGGAACTCCAGATGCTTTAAAGCATTTGGCCCATGGAGTCTACTCCGCCATTCAATCATGGCTGGTCTATTTTTCCCTCTCAACCCCATTCGCCTGCCTTCTTCACAAAACCTTTGGCATGCTCACTAATCAAGAACCTATCAATCTTCACTTTAAAATTACCCAACATCTTGGCAATATAGCTGTCCATGGCAATAAATTTCACAGATTCACCTCCCTCAGGCTAAGGAAATTCCTCCTCATCTCCTTTCTGAAGTTATGTCCTTTTATTCTGAGGCTGTGTGCTCTGGTTCTGTTCTCTCCCATTACTGGAAACATCCTTTCCATGCCCACTCTCTCTAAGCCTTTCATGATTTGGTACATTTCTATATCTCCCCCCATCCTTCTAAACTCCAGTGAGTAGTGACCTAGACCCATCAAGCATTTCTCATACATTAACCAAATCATCCCTGGGATCATTCTCGTAAACCTCTGGACCCTCTCCAATGCCAGCACATCCTTCCTCAGATACAAGGCCCAAAACTGCACTCATTATTCCCAATGTAGCTTCATCAGTGCCTTATAAAGCCTCATCATTACATCCCTCCTTTCATATTCTAGTCCCCTCAAAATAAATGCTAGCATTGCATTTGTCTTCCTTATCACTGACTCAACCTTTTGGGAATCCTGCACCAGCTCCCCAATTCCCTTTGATTTCTGAATCCTCTCCCCATTTAGAAAGGGCTATAATATATTAGAATACTTTAACAGATAGATATTATAAACCTTTGTAAAATTCAAGTGTGAAAACACTATATTGTAGAAGTAACAGACTGTATATGACATCAGAATGGATTTGTTAATGTACTTTTGTCATTTATAGGTAAGATATTGATTTTGATTATGTTAATGTCCCTGGTTTTTTTCCAGTAATGAAATATTACAGAAATCAGCCGTATTTCAGTTGAATCCTGCTACGCTGGGTTTGTTTTCAGGAAAAAAACTATCCTTTTGCCATTGACCCAGTAAGTTGCATTAACCTCTAATTGGTTCCAACCATCCTCTTGTATCATCCCATTGTAACATTAGTATTTTGATCTCTGAATCGCTCTCTCTCTTGCTTTGTTTCTACACATTTCATTTCCATTACTCTTCCCAATACCATTGCCATCTTGAAATCAAGATTGACCTACTCACCTCTGCTCAAACTTGATAAACAAATTTGTTGCACATCCTGAAATAAAAAAGAAAATCTCTCAGGACCCAACAAGTCAGGCAGCATCTGTGGAGGGATGAAACTAAGATGTGGTAGAGGGGTGGTCCTTTATTGGGGTAAATATTGCATCATCAGAACTTGCCCCAGTGTTAACCATACCTTTTAATAGCCTTCCAATTGTTTCTGGGATCTTACATTTTAATTTCAATTCTAATTTTCATTTGTTTAAAAAGCAACTTTGTCATTGTATAAACTGTATTCTTTGGCACCCCTGTTCTCCTTCACAATTTTCCAAAATGTCGTTTTGTGAAATTTATGCCTGACCTTTCAAAACTACTTCTCCCTGTGTTGAGATTAGTATACAAACTTAAAGCACACGGTATTGGGGGTTCAGTATTGATGTGGATAGAGAACTGGCCGGCAGACAGGAAGCAAAGAGTAGGAGTAAACAGGTCCTTTTCACAATGGCAGGCAGTGACTAGTGGGGTACCGCAAGGCTCAGTGCTGGGACCCCAGCTATTTACAATATATATTAATGATTTGGGCGAGGGAATTGAATGCAACATCTCCAAGTTTGCGGATGACACAAAGCTGGGGGGCAGTGTTAGATGTGTGGAGGATGCTAGAAGGCTGCAAGGTGACTTGGATAGGTTGGGTGAGTGGGCAAATGCATGGCAGATGCAGTATAATGTGGATAAATGTGAGGTTATACACTTTAGTGGCAAAAACAGGAAAGTAGACTATTATCTGAATGGTGGCCAATTAGGAAAGGGGGAGATGCAACGAGACCTGGGTGTCATGGTACACCAGTCATTAAAAGTAGGCATGCAGGTGCAGCAGGCAGTGAAGAAGGCGAATGGTATGTTAGCAGTCATAGCAAAAGGATTTGAGTATAGGAGCAGGGAGGTTCTACTGCAGTTGTACAGGGTATTGGTGAGACCACACCTGGAGTATTGCGTACAGTTTTGGTCTCCTAATCTGAGGAAAGACATTCTTGCCATAGAGGGAGTACAGAGGTGGTTCACCAGACTGATTCCTGGGATGTCAGGACTTTCATATGAAGAAAGACTGGATAGACTTGGTTTGTACTCGCTAGAATTTAGAAGATTGGGGGGATCTTATAGAAACTTCCAAAATTCTTACGGGGTTGGACAGGCTAGATGCAGGAAGATTATTCCTGATGTTGGGGAAGTCCAGAACAAGGGGTCACAGTTTAAGGATAAGGGGGAAATCTTTTAGGGCCGAGATGAGGAAAACATTTTTTACACAGAGAGTGGTGAATCTCTGGAATTCTCTGCCACAGAAGGTAGTTGAGGCCAGTTCATTGGCTATATTTAAGAGGGAGTTAGATGTGGCAATTGTGGCTAAAGGGATCAGTGGGTATGGAGAGAAGGCTGGTACAGGATACTGAGTTGGATGATCAGCCGTGATCATATTGAATGGCAGTGCAGACTCGAAGGGCCGAATGGCCTACTCCTGCACCTAGTTTCTATGTTTCTATGTTTCTATGTTAACTTTCGTACATTAATTTTCCCAATATTTTTTATTTAAAAATCTAATATTGCTGTAAGCAGGGGCATGTCTATTTTCTTTTTCTCTCACGTTGCTGTAAATAAGCTAACATTTCCAAACTCTTATAAGATGAAGATGTCCTAAGGATTATTGTCATGCTCTTTGGAGTTATGTTAAGTTTATTGAACCAAATGTGGGTATAGAACCCTGGCTACAATATATAAAAGCACAAAGAAAATGAGGGGTTTGTTTAAAATGGACATTGCCTCAGTCCAATTCTTCTGTTGATTCAATAATCCTTTCAATAGTAATTGTTTTAAGTTTTGTGTTTCTGAACTCAGAGTGTAAGGAAATTGTTTATTCTGGTTCAGTCTGGTGACTCAATCTATATTTTCAAATCCAAATCATCATGGCACGATGTGAACATCTCCACAAAGATTATTGAGCTTCTCTGAAGGTTATTCTGTTCTCCCAGACATTAGAAAAAAATTGAGGTGTGAATATTTTGAAGGCACAGACGTACGATCACATGGGTCCCAATTATTCATTTAAACTTTGGTGACGGTCCAAACTAAACAATCATAAATTGCTCATTCTCCAGGGATGATGTTCATTTTCCACTGAATATCAGAACAGCCTCTACAATTAATATGTCTGTTTATCTCTCTCGCTATCACTCACAAATGTCTTTTAAAAGACATTTGGACTGTTAAATGAATAGAAACGGTTTAGAGGGACATGGGCCAAAAAGCAGAAGTGTGGGGCTAGTGTGGCACAGGCAATTTGGCCCAAAGGGCCAGTTTCCATGCTGTATGACTCTCGTTCTTTCTCTTAGAGAGGAATGAATAGGGTGAATAGTCAGTCTTTATCCCTGGGTGGAAATATCAAACATAGAGAGCATCAGTTTTAGGCAAGAGGAGGAAAGTTTAAAGGAGATGTGCAAGACACATTTTTGCATAAAGAGTGGGAGATGTTTGGAAAGCACTGCCAGGAGAGGTGTTAGGTGTAGATATGATAAGCAATGTTTAAGAGGTGTTTAAACAGGAACATGAACAGGCAGGAAATAGAGGGATGCAGACCATGCACCGGCAGATTGGATTAGAGTAAAGTTAGCTTCATGGTTGGCACAAACATCATGGACCGACGGGCCTACTCCTTTGCTGTATTGTTCCGTGTTTTATGTTGTACGATCGTAACCTGTCAAACTAAGTAAGCAAACGTTTCTACCCTCTAAGACCTAGAAACTCCTTTGATTTATAGTTATACAAATACTACTTTAAAATGCTGCGGATTGCAATATCAAAATGTTAGTCTAACTCAGAAATTAGTCTAACTTGGAAAGGTCTCAAGGATTTCAATGATACTGCGGAAAAGTCTGATATGCTCAGTGTTAAGGACATTACGCTGGGATAAAGCATTAGGGATCTGGCTTATACTTATTTCATGAACTATCTAACTCTAAAATAGGGGGAAATCATTCTCAAGTACTGAATTCCTTTACACTGAACAATAAAATTATCCATGAAATTATTGCAGAATTAAAACTAGTTTTTATACATATGGCGGATGGTTTCCACCTAGTGTTGAAACAGCAGATTTCTTTTTTAATCCTTTCGTTGACCTGCTCTTCTCGGAGAAGAAGGTCACTGACATACATGTATTCTGTTTAATCAGGGTTGTATTAAAATTCTTCTAATTTACACGCTGTGCATTGCACACTGAAAGGATTAGCAAAGCAAGAATATCAATAAATCCAATATGTTTTACTAATATGATCAAAAGTAAAATATAGTAAGCATTGTGAAACTAGAAGACTCAATCTTCGACGAATTTTTAAAAAATATTTCTGAAATGCATCCCTCTCCCATAGTGCTAAATGGACTATCTTTTCCACTTCTGAAGTTCCCAATGGAATTATATCTAGGAAGATGAATAGAATGTGCAACAACAACCATGTAGCATGCTTAAGAGGTATAAACGGAATGTGAATTTTCACACAATTTTCTTTTCTTCACTGGAGAATATGGAGGACGTTTAGAGGTGAAGATACAGCCATTTTACATTGAAGACTGGTGGTGATGTGAACATTGTACCAAACGTAAATATAGAATGGAGCAATTAGGAAAAAATAGATAGATTTGGATATTTGTATCACTGATTCTGAAACATAAGTGAAAAGCACGAATTGATTAGAAACCAGAATATCAATTTTGAAATGTAATGATAGTTTTGGTGGGGTAATTTCACTAGGGGTTATCTTTAGAACCAATTTGCATCACCTTGTATGATTCATAATACATTATCATACCCTGACACTGTTGTTTACACAAGAGTTACTACCTTCCATAAAGGATATTCTGTTTATAACTCTGTTTATAATCTCTGTCAACTAGTTTATGCAGGCAGCAACACAAAATAACTTTTCTTTCAAAGTGCCTCCTTGCATACAAGGAGAAAAATGATGCACAGACATGTTCATTGACACATTGCAGAGGTGCACAAAATAATCAGCCATTATTACCTGCGGAATAGTTATTCAGAGATCTGTCCTGTTATTTATGAGTTATGGGCTGACCTAGAAAATGTTACCCTGAAGAGTCATTTGTGAAGGAAAGCAGAATGCAAGAACTGAATTCCTCAGAATGTGATCCTGGCAGATACATTTGGGTAATATCCGCCTCCTGAATTGACCCTGTTGGAGTTTCCAGGTCAATGGAAGGTTGTCTAATTAGCATGAGGCAGACAGAAGATGAGTTACATCATAACTACAGCTCTGCTGCCTGCCTGTCCCAAGCTCGGATACATTTATTTTCACCAACTCATAAGGGAGGGAAACTGTGCAAGGGAGCTCATCTGGTAGAACATTTAGATATATATATAGATTATGCCATTTATTTTCATTATACATGTACAATGAAATTAAAAGCTGCTCGTACTCAGTGCATACATATAATTTAGTACAAAAAACAAGAAACAGAAAACAAAAACAGAAGGGAGAAGGGGGGGGGGGGGGATAGGTGCACAATTCTGCGGCGCTATATACATATATACAGATGGAAGTCCGGGTGTTGGGCTGTGAAGTCAGTGCATGTGTGAATTAAGAGTAGTTATAATTTTCGGAAAACAACTATTCCTGAGTCTATTTGATCTGGATTTGATGCACCTATAGCACCTTCCAGAGGGCAGCAGATCGAACAGTCCAAACGCAGGATGGGAGCTGTCCTTGATGATATTCTTTGCCCTGCTAAGGCAACGGGAGGTGTAAATATCCATCAGGGAGGGGAGAGGGCAGCCAATGATCGTCTGTGCTGTCCTAGTTACCCTCTGAAGTCTCTCCCTGTCTGCCATGATGCAGCTGCCATACCATGCTGTAATGCAGTATGTCAGCAGGCTCTCGATGGACGAGCGGTAGAAGGTCAGCAGCAGGTTAGAGTCCAGGTTGTGCTTCCTGAGGACCCTCATTCAAATCATTCCTTGTGTTGCATATGCTAACCTTTGACCCCACCAATGGAGCCTAGATACACAAGTTCAGAACGTCAGTGAAGTGGCAGCTGTGCAAAACCGATTACCTCTCTTAAGGATAAGTTGGACAAAAACTAATTTCCAACTAAAACCATCCTTCGGCATTGTTTACTTTAACAGCTGTACACAAGAGGAAAATTTGTTTTACTTGTGTTGCTTCAAGATCTAGTTTACATAACCATACATCTTTGTATATATACAAAGAAAATATACTATTGATTCTTCTGCTAAGACAGATACTGAACATTTGTTTTTTTATATATTAGATAGATAAACTTTAAAGGTTCATACCAGTGGTGTTTATCAAATCTTAAGGCTAATACGTGAACTGTCTAAAATGGAAATCACTTTGTAATTCCTAATTTAACAACACTTAACATGATTGTCAATTGCTTTTTAACATAAACAATGAGAATAAACATCGTAGCATTATTTCGCAGCAGAATGCATTTCAGTTATCTTCAGATATTTACGGAACTGATATATCAAATGATATTTACAGAACTGTTATATATAATGTGTTTAGTCAGTCTGGTAATTATTCTGAGTCTTTGTTCAGATGTAAAGATAAAGTCTTCGGCTTTAGTATCTGGCTGGAAATAATACCTGGTTGGAACAAAATTGTGTGAAAGTCCATATTCAGAGTAAAGGGGAGGCCATTTAAAACTGAGATGAGAAAAAACTTTTTCACCCAGAGAGTTGTGAATTTGTGGAATTCTCTGCCACAGAAGGCAGTGGAGGCCAATTTACAGGATAAATTTAAAAGAGTTAGATAGAGCTCTAGGGGCTAGCAGAATCAAGGGATTTGGGGAGAAGGCAGGCATGGGTTACTGATTGTGGATTACCAGCCATGATCACAATGAATGGCGGTACTGGCTCGAAGGGCCAAATGGCCTCCTCCTGCACCTATTTTCGATGTTTCTATGATCACAAAATGGAAAATATAATGGGAAATAGGTCTTCATCAGTTCGGGTATTGATATAAAAGTTGGGATGTTATGTTACAATTGTACAAGAGCTGGAGGGAGAAGATAGTCAGGCTAGGGCTTTATTCCTCAGAGCACAAGAGCATTATGGGGGATCATGTAGAGATCTATAAGATCATGAGGGGAATAGAAAGTGTGAATGCACAGGGTCTTTTACCCAGAGTAGGAAATTAAGAATCAGAGGACATACAGTAAGTTTAAAGTGAGAGGGAGAATATACCTATAAGAGGAAACCGAGGGGCAACTTTTTCCACAATGAGCTGCCAGAGGAAGTAGTTGAGGCAGGTACTATAACAAGATTTAAAATACATTTGGTCAGGTGTATGGGTAGAAAAGATTGAGAGGGATAGGGGCCAAACATGGACAGGTAGGACCAGTTTAGTTGGGACATCTTGGTCGGCATGGGGAAATTGGGCCAACTGGCCTGTTTCTGTGCTGTATGACTCTATGACTCTAAATGGAAAGGAGCATTTCTTTCTTTGAAATTTCTGGATGGCAGAAATATGCACTACATCTCATCATATGTTTTCTCTGCACTCAGTTCATTCAAGCCCGACACTCAGTTGGTATAGATGAAAATCAGACCCTCTATCTGGACATTAATGGACGACTTAGGCAACTTTTTAGGCGACTGCAGGAGACTATGCAGTCGCCATATGGTGGCCGCATGTTCACAGGTAGTTGCCGGGGAGTCGCCTTCATGGTCATGAGGAGTTCTCACATTCTGGGAACTAGGGAACATGTTGGAAAAATTAGTGGCGACCAGAATGAAGCCGCCATGGAGAGTAGCGAGAATTTCTCGTACCATAGGTGGGTCGCCAGGAGGTCCTAGTGGGTCGCCAAGAGGTCGAAGGTTCTCGTAAATTCTCGTAGGTTGTAGCCAGTGCTGACCGATGAATTTCATTTACTCATTGAAAAAAAAACATAAGCAGTAGTTTTCAAAACCCTTGAATTTCCCCAATCCATCGAATGGATGTTAAAACCCAAAAAAAAAAATTTCGCAAAAGTTATCAAGCAATATGGCACGTCAGATATCGATTTATTTGCATCAAGGCTAAATCACCAGGTACCTATGTATGTCCCTTGGGAACCAGACCCTGAGGCAGCAGCGGTAGATGCGTTCTCGCTAGATTTGGGAAATTCTTCCTCTATGTATTTCCTCCCTTCTGCCTCATCAGTCGGGGACTACGCACAATACAAATGGACTCTGCTTCAGGTATTTTGATAGTACCCGACTGGCCTACACAGCCATGGTTCCCAATACTCCATGACATGGTTGTTGAAGCTCCGATGGTATTTCCCAGTGACCCAGAGTTTTTAACACCCAGTGTCGGGCGCAAGCCACCCGTGCCATGAAAAAATTAAGCTCCTGGGTTGCAGATTCTGCACAAACCACTTCTGGGACTGGGATTATCATAACAAACCGTCAACACCATGTCAGCACCCCTCCAAACATCCATTAAAAAACAGCACTTGTCCAGCATCAAAAAATGGGAGAAGTACTACTTGGATACAGGGACCACATACTCAACCGCTACAGTTACCCATGTACTGGAATTCCTGGCAAACCTTCACCACGATGAAGGACGCAGCTACAGAGCCATCAACACAGCTAGAAGTGCCCTGCCTGTCTGTTTAAAACAAGCTCCAGGACAACAGGCCATGGGGTCGCAACCGCTGGTGGTCAAACTAATGAAGGGTATTTACAACTCTAAACCCTAGACCAAGGTACACCCATACATGGGATGTCAGTGTGGTCCTGACATACCTCAGGGGATGGCCACCAGCCAGATCCCTCAACCTGGAACAATCTATGCTCAAAAACACTCATGTTGATGGCACTTGTATCTGCACAGAGGGTCCAGTCACTACACCTATTGCGACTGGACAGCATGCTCACAGATCCAGACCAGATCTCTGTCGTTATCCAGAGACTGATCAAACCGAGCAGACCAGGAACACCTAATCCAGTCGTGGAATTCCGGGCCTACTTGCCAGAACCACGGTTATGTGCCATGACCCACCTACTATCCTACATAGACACAACTAAAATATTCGAGGGAGAGGAAAAGCCTTGTGGGTCAGTCATAAAAAACCTTATGGTCGGGTGACGAGCCGAACCATTGCGAGATGGCTCAAGCAGGTGCTAAAAACTGCTGGGATAAACACTAACATGTACAAATTTTATTCCACCAGGGCAGCATCCACGTTGACGGCTAAAAGAATGGATGTGCTTATAGACCACATCCTGGCTACAGCAGGATGGTGGGGTGGAAAGACCGTTCAGAAATTCTATAATAAGCCGTTGGCAAAACCTGTTTTATTTGCAGAAAAGATTTTACAGACTGCAAATATTTAATTTAAGCCCAGGGGAGCAATTTAATTTATTTATTGTTATTGTTAAAAAATACCATTGTGTTTTTCTACAAACAAATTAATTGGTTACGATAACACACTTCCTCCCTCAAGGACTTCGGCAGTGCGTGAAATAACACCTGTTACACGGTTTGAAATCACAGAGCTTTGAAGTCTTCACGGAATCACTCACGTGACTCCGAAGTAAAATAGTAAGATTAAACGAGAACTTACCAGTTTGAAGTTTGATCTGTATTTTATGAGGAGTTACGATGAGGGATTACGTGCCCTCTGCTCCCATCCTCAATAATATGGGTCAAACTGATAAACTGATGTCTCCTTGTCTTTACTATATTTACTTCAATAACTGTGTCTATTTGTGATTCCACACCGCTGCTTTGAAGTATGCCGTGTATGCGTGCTGAGCGGGCTCTTCACGTAATCCCTCATCGTAACTCCTCATAAAATACAGATCAAACTTCAAACTGGTAAGTTCTCGTTTAATCTTACTATTTTTTCTTTCACTCGGGATCACTCGTGGGTGGACTCGCACCATGAGACAGGGCTATAATAGTATTTCCGTGAAATAATTCAAACTAAAGTATCTTTTGTATTTCCTTTCAGTTATTTTAAGGAGCTTAACAACATTTTCTTTCAGTTTATTCCAGAGGTTATTTTCATGACTACTCTGTTTGGTTACTTGGTTTTCTTGATTATCTTGAAGTGGTGCCAATTTACCGCGGTTGTGTCTGAGATAGCTCCCAGCATCCTCGTCCACTTCATCAACATGTTAATGTTTAACTATAGTGATCCAACAATTAGATCATTCTACTGTAGGCAGGTAGGCATTTGAGAATTGTCTTTCTAATTTATTTGTCAAAATGTTAGTGCTGAACATATTAAAGTTGATTTAAACACTTTAATAAAAGGTGTAACACTGTTTCAAAAGGGTTTGTTGTCATCATGTATACCAAGCTTGTTTTGCGTGTTATCCAAACAGATCAGATAATACTATATGTAAATACAATAAAATCAAACTCAAGTACAATAAATAGAGCAAAGGGAAAGATACAGACTGCAGACTATAGTTATCACCATTGTAATGCATCAGTTCCACAGACAAAGCTCAATGTCCACAACAGTGAAGTGCAGTGAGGTCAATAGCTGGGGAGGCACTGGCTAGTATCAGAGCCAGATTTACACACATATGAACCCCGATAGAGGTTGCTTAAATTCACCATTCAATTGGCAGATTGCACAATGACTATTGGTTAGGCGACTGTATGTTTCATATTTCATATCAGCATTCTTTACAACACACGCATACAGGTAAGTTACGTATTTGATTCACATTTTATAGGCAAATGCAGTTCCACTATTCATACTCATTCAACACAAATGAAAATAAATATTGGAGAACAGAAGGCAGGGAAAGCAGCCACACAGCCGGTCTTTTCGTTGGTACCACTCCATTTGAAACAACCGTGTATTTTTCTGTCCCTTCGTTTGAATTAGATCCTTAAGCTCAGGCATTGGTCTTCCAATGTTTATCACTCCCTGTTTTGATTGAAAGTCCAATTTTGAGAAATCTTTAAGGTTAGATGTAACATTTTCTTTTTTTGCAGCCGCTGGAAATTTTTTGCTGGAGCTAACTAATGCGGAGGGAGAGCGAGTGTCAATGACGTAGGCTAAACCTACGTAATTGATGCTTGCTCTCCCTCCACTGGGCTCAAGACACGCCCCCCTCAGTGAGGCAGATGTGATAGCTGCCTCCCATGGTGCTTTTTCATTGCAGTTATATGACGAAACCAGCGAGCCTAAATATCTTTATACGTGAAATAAGCTACCTGTAATGAAGGGGTCTACAAACATTACATTGGTGACATACAGATAGATAGTAACAGGCACACGCTTATTGCCTGTGCTCCATCCCGTTTCTGAGGGGTTGCACAATCAGAGCGGAGGCTCAGTTCATCGCTGCCTCACCTCTCGTCTCTCCCTGTATTTACAGCGGAGCTCTGCAAATTTGGTGATTTTGACTATAAAAAATGATTGGAATCATACAGAAATTACATTTATAACTCGGATCGGTGGAAAAATCTTCATATTTATCTTATTTTATTATTATTTTTTACTTTTCGTAACAGCTATTTTCATTGGAGTATGACAGCCAATGCCCAGCCTCCCCTGCCTCCCCTGACCGCATGTCCCTGGTCCGCAATGAGGTAGAGGTACATCGGGCAGTACACCAGCTTAGGGAAGAATCATTCAGATGCCTAATAACAGAACGGTAGAAGCTGTTCCTGAAAGTGGTGCACATTTTTGAGCATTTGTATTACCTTCTGTAATCCAGGGCTTCTGACATGTTATACAGTAATCTCAGATATTCTCATGTCAGCAATCATTATCATCAATTATACAATTGAAGGGTCAGTATAGTACCAAAATGTAGTGAAAAATACAGCAAAATGATCACACCACAACCAGCTAAAATAACTTTATTACTGCAGAACCTTAAATCTAAATACTGAAATCTCACACTCAAATATAACTGCAAATTATTATTATTGCCCTTCAGTGACTGTACAATGGATGTGGAAAACAGGATTATTGGGTTTATTATGCTAAAAAATAAAGCTCCTGATTTTAGCAAAAGCTCTTCATGCATAAATTGGTTATAACAGATAAAGCATTTTCATATCTCGTGTGTTAGGAAGAGCTAATAAATTGCAAGCAATAAATTTTAAAAGTTTGTGCCTGTGGAAATGGTAGATTACAACTTCTCATCCAATGGAGTATTTAGTTATTGTTAATTAATTCAGTGTATTACAGTTTTGGTCTGTATTGGATATTCCCTGAGTTTCAGCATCATTGGTTAATCTATACGGACTGCTGAGCTCCTGAACTTCGTATAGATAAGTATTTAAGGAGCTGTAACAGTTAAAAATTGATAACATATACACTTGATCTTGTAAAGCAGGAGGAGGCAAAATGTAAAGCAAAGTGTTATTCCATTTGAGATAATGCATGAACAAACAGAAAACCATTTCTCCAATTCTTCATTTTAAGGAAATGATTCGGCCATGAAAGAGTGAACCCATGTGTTATCATTGTCCTCCAGGATGATCCTGCAGTTGTAGAGATTTGAACCTTTGCGAGTGATTTTTTAAATATTAATCACAAGTTACAAATGCAACAACAGGAAAACACTTACACCCTGTCCTGAGACGAAGGTTGGAGATTTCCTTTCGACCTTCTACACTTCCTATAGTGGTGATGCTCTGCAAGTGATAAATTGCAGCATTCTGACTCATTACTTATGAAGTTTATTGTATTGCTTCATGGTGCTGGCTGTATTTGGCTCCATTCCAAATTGAACTTGACATGGTACTGTAATTGTGAGCTATTTTCTTAAAATTATGCTGTCGGGAATTGATTTTGACCCAGATATCAAGAAGGAATTATGATAAATGCCCAAATCAGGAAGACGTGTGGCATGGATGGGAACTTACAGGTTCTCATGCACTTGTTGTGCTTTTCATTTAAAATTATAGCAATTACAACCTTAAAGGTACTAACGAAGCCTTAACACCTGACTGCTACCTGTAGATAGTACACATTGCATCACAGTGTCCTGGTAAAATGGTGGACAGATTGTCATTTAAATAGGTTACTTTACGTGAATAGAGTTGAGTCTCTTAAGAGCTTATGGAGTGTTCCATGACACCCTTGAAATATGCCTTGATTGTAAAGGTTTTGAAATTCGGGTTGTAAGTTACTCGCCAAAAAATAGCAAGACTCTTATTTATTTTAGCCATATTAAATCCCAAAACAGTGCCTCAGTTTTGTTGCTGGACCCACTAAGTTACTCCAACACATTATGTCCTTTTTTGTAAACCAGCATTTGTAGTTCCTTGAGTCTGAAATAGCACAATGATTGCTGAGGAGAAAAATAATATTAGGGAATACTTGTGGAAGTGGATAATTTGCAGCAAATTACCATCACAGGAAATGAAAGGATACCGACCTTCCTTAGACTTTCAGTGACATTACCATCAACAACACACTTGAGTGGCAACCAATATATATATTTTTTTTATTTTCAGTCAGATCCACAATCAAAACTGTAGAATGCACCTCAGTAACTTGCCATGGTTCAATCTCCAAACCCCTTAACCTCTACCATCTAGAAGGAGAAGAACACCACTGGAAATATAACAGTGGATATATTTAATGCAGAGATAGATAGATTCTTGATTAGTATGGGTGACAGAGGTTATGGGGAGAAGGCAGGAGAATGGGGTTAGGAGGGAGAGATAGATCAGCCATGATTGAATGGCAGATTAGACTTGATGGGCCAAATGGCCTACTTCTGATCCTATCCCATGATCTTATGAACATGCCTTGGAATAGCCCCACTTTTAAACACCATCCTAACCTGTAAACATATCACCTTTGGGTTGAAATCCAGGGAATCCTTACATGTGAGCACTCTATGTGCTCCATACAAACTGCTATGGTTAAAGATAGTGGCTTACCACCACTTTCTCAATTCCATTTAAGGGCAGGCAATACGTATTGCCCTGGACAGTAACTCCCACATTACACAAAATGTTTTAGAAAATCCCAACCTTTATCTCAGTGAGAAGTTGGGTTTAAAAGGGAAAATGACTTGTATAAATTGAGCAAGATTGAGTTCTTGTCAGAAGGCAGAGGAAATTGTAAAGTAATATGTGTAAGGCAATCATTTACACAATGAAAAAAAGCAAACCATTTACAAGAATCTATGTGCTTCAAAAGGTATTAGAGAGATTAAGTAAATAAAGCCTTGAGGAGGATATAAAGGAGGAAGGGAACATATCACTAATGGCGATGCAATGCCATCTCTGGGTGCATGTGATCTATTCCTACTTAACATTGTGATGAATAATTAAATTGAACACTTAGACTTAATTAATAAAAAGACTAATGTATACAACACTATTAATCCAAACAGCTCCAACAGGAATTCAAGGATACAGATAATAAATAGGACCTACTCCTTGGAAGCGAGTTTAAAAAAAATGAACTCTAATTATAGGAAGGATGTCAACAAAATAGAGAGAGTACAGAGGAGATTTACTAGAATGTTGCCTGGGTTTCAGCAACTAAGTTACAGAGAAAGGTTGAACAAGTTAGGGCTTTATTCTTTGGAGCGCAGAAGGTTAAGGGGGGACTTGATAGAGGTCTTTAAAATGATGAGAGGGATAGACAGAGTTGACGTGGATAAGCTTTTTCCACTGAGAGTAGGGAAGATTCAAACAAGGGGACATGACTGAGAATTAAGGGACAGAAGTTTAGGGGTAACATGAGGGGGAACTTCTTTACTCATGGTGGCTGTGTGGAATGAGCTTCCAGTGAAGGTGGTGGAGGCAGGTTTTTATAATTTAAAAATAAATTGGATAGTTATATGGACAGGAAAGGTATGGAGGGTTATGGTCTGAATGCAGGTGTATGGGACTAGGGGAGAATACGTGTTCGGCATGGACTAGAAGGGTCGAGATGGCCTGTTTCCGTGCTGTAATTGTTATATGGTTATATGGTTATAAAGGTTACCATGAAATTCTGACCGTTGATCAGCAAAATTGGAAATGAGGCTGAAGTGCTTCATGGTACGATGGGTGGCACAGTGGCACAGGGGTAGAGTTGTTACCTTATGATGCCAGTGACCAGGGTGCCATGTTGGTGAATCTGTGGAATTATTTGCCACAGAAGGCTGTGCAGGCCAAGTCAATTTATATTTTTAAGGCAGAGATAGATAGATTCTTGATTAGTGAGGGTGTCAGGGGTTATGGAGATAGGCAGGAGAATGGAGTTAGGAGAGATAGATCAGCCACGATTGAATGGCGGAGTAGACATGATGGGCCAAATGGCCTAATTCTGTTCCTATCACTTATGACCTTATGACCCAGGTTCGATCCTGACTATGGGTGCTGTCTGTAGGGAGTTTGTACATTCTCCCCGAGAATTGCGGGGGTATTTTCTGGGTGCTCCAATTCCCTCCCACACACCAAAGATGTGCATATTTGTTGGCTAATTGGCTTGGTATAATTGTAAATTGTCCCCAGTATGTGTAGGATAGTGTAAGTGCGCGGGGATTGTTGGTCGGCGCGGACTCAGCGGGTCGAAGGTCCTGTTTCCACTCTGAATGTCTAAACTAAACTAAACTGATATCACCATAGTCCATAATGTTTTATTAAATCTTGTTTTACCTGTATAGTTCAGAGATATTTCAACACATACATTTCCACAGAATGTCCAAATGTTCCTGGTGCTCTTGGCTCTGCTGATGATTCCATGGATGATCCTCCGAAAGCCCTATCTACTATACATTGACCTTCAAAGGTAAATGCACATGGTCAGATATTTGATCTTTTCACCCTTTTAAACCTAGAAATTACTCTCGGTAACATTAGCCAATGAATGCTTAATAATTATGTCATCTTCCCCGTCTGCATTTTTAAGATAAGCTTATCGACAATGCCATTATTAATGACAAGGCAAAGATCCTATTAAGTTAATTGGACATAATAACACATAAAACATACTGTGTTATTCAGTTTTAAGTGGAATTGCGTTGAATTAACCTGTTTCTTTAACGGCCACAAGCAAAGCACTGTAAATAATCAGGTCCCCGGGTAAAATAACCAGAGTCAGTACAAGAATCATTTATTTTATTCCTATAGATAATAGGAGTCAAAGATATTTATTAACTTTCTTAGAAAAGTTAATAAAAAACAGTGTAATGATTTTCAAGAATCACATGTTTGTAATTAATTATTACACATATACAATAATATTTTTAAAATAATAATTACACATAAAATTAAAGACACATCTATGTGATCTTGTATTGCAGAATTCATAATTTCATGCGTTTCAATCTGAAACATTGAAAGGCTGGCCAAGTTTTGTAAATTCTGAATAACCTATTCTGAAACCTTTAGTTCACCCTGGCTTTGTGAGAGCCGTGCATCACCCAAATTAGATGGTCTTTGGATCTAAAAAGAGTATACTCTCCAAACCGTCATTGCTTGAATTTCCATTCAGTTGAGTAGTTGTAGAATTATAGAGAATCAACACTTCTGTTATTTTCTCAATCAAACTCCTGAAAACTCTGCTCAGAGGAATTATCTATGCTCATATGAATGAGACCATTAATTAACCTGTTATCTCACTGCAGCATAACTTGCTTAAGATGATAAGGCCATCACATCCAACAAAAGAAGTCTGTTTAGGCTTCTGCTGAAATCTTATCAGTTAGAACACACTCCGTTTGTTCTGCATCCATACAATAACATTATCAGCGAAAGCCCACTGACTGAGGTATCTTTTCATTTTAAAAATTCTCCCAGTCGAAAAATACTTAACAGGAAAATACTTAAAAGTTGAGAATTAACTGTTGCCTTACTCTTTCGTCACTACTATTCAGGTGACTAATGTCAAAAAAAGGTCAGGTGTGAACTGGTGGCAAAGAGCAAACTTCTGCCTAAAACTTGGATCCATCAAGCATTTAATTGTGGTTTATGAGAAAAGTTCACCAATTCTGACATACTCCTCATGCTACCATAATTTCAACCTCAAATAGCTAGAAACTGTATTACTTGATCCTGCTTCTCTTGAGACTGAAGCGAGAGTCAACTGTGCCGCACATAACAGAAATGCTATCATCACACTGCAGACTTATGATAACCACACCTATAATGAACAGAACAACCGGGGAACCCACCCTGCCGCCAATCCTCTCCCGCCGGTAATTCACCCTCCACCCACATTTAGCACTGAAGCAATCACTCAACTTGCACAAATCTCCATCATGCATGATCTGATATATTGTTGTCATTCATTCTCACTCATTAAGCTGCATTTAATATTTTGGAGCTGATACTTGAAGCTTAGTTTAGTTTAGAGATACAATGCAAAAACAGCCATTCAGCCCAACGGGTGTACGCCGACCAGCGAGCACCACACATTAACACAGTTGGGATGTAATGTTAAAATTGTACAAGGCATTGGTGAGGCCAAATCTGGAGTATGGTGTACAATTTTGGTCGCCTAGTTATAAGAAGGATGTCAACAAAATAGAGAGAGTACAGAGGAGATTTACTAGAATGTTGCCTGGGTTTCAGCAACTAAGTTACAGAGAAAGGTTGAACAAGTTAGGGCTTTATTCTTTGGAGCGCAGAAGGTTAAGGGGGGACTTGATAGAGGTCTTTAAAATGATGAGAGGGATAGACAGAGTTGACGTGGATAAGCTTTTCCCACTGAGAGTAGGGAAGATTCAAACAAGGGGACATGACTTGAGAATTAAGGGACAGAAGTTTAGGGGTAACATGAGGGGGAACTTCTTTACTCAGAGAGTGGTGGCTGTGTGGAATGAGCTTCCAGTGAAGGTGGTGGAGGCAGGTTTGTTTTTATCATTTAAAAATAAATTGGATAGTTATATGGATGGGAAAGGTATGGAGGGTTATGGTCTGAATGCAGGTGTATGGGACTAGGGGAGAATACGTGTTCGGCACGGACTAGAAGGGTCGAGATGGCCTGTTTCCGTGCTGTAATTGCTATATGGTTATATGGTTTTATTAACACACACACTAGGGAAATTTACTATTTTACCAAACCAATTAGCCTACAAACCCTTACGCCTTTGGAGCGTGGGAGGAAACCGGAGCACTCAGGGAAAACTCATGCAGTCACGGGGAGAACATGCAAACTCCATGCAGACAGCATCTGTAGTCAAGATCAAACCTGGGCCTCTTGCACTGCAAGGAATCAACTCTACCGCTGCGCCTCTGTGGCGCCCTTAAGCATTGCTGGTAGACAAAAGTGCTGGAGAAACTCAGAGGGTGAGGCAGCATCTGAGGAGAGAGGGAACAGGCCACGTTTCGGGTCGAGACCCTTCTTCAGACTGATGTCGGAGGGGGCGGGAAAAAGAAAGGATGAGGCAGAGACAGTAGGCTGTGGGAGAGCTGGGAAGAAGAGGGGAAGGAGGGGGAAAGCAAGGACTGCCTGAAATTGGAGAAGCCAATTTTCATACCACTGGGTTGTAAACTGCCTCAACCGCTGACTTTCTCCAGCTTTATTGTCTACTTTCGATTTTTCCAGCATCTGCAGTTCTTTCTTAAGCATTGCTGGGGTAATATGAACACAGCTCCTCAGCCAAGCATCATTGTTACATCCCACAGCACTCCCCATTCATTTTATCTATCGCTAATAACCATAGATTTGATTATGATAATCAGTCTACAACTTCTACATTTAATTGGTCCCTCAGAATAATTCCTGCTAAAACCACATTGATGCAATATTATTTTACTGATTAACTTTGACGCATCGGCGGTATTATGTTACTTTGTTTAATTTTTGCTTTATAAGTAGAGATTCATTTTATTAATCTATATAATACTAAAACACTATCTTGTTTGTGGCTGTGTGTGTGTGTGTGTGTGTGTGTGTGTGTGTGTGTGTGTGTGTGTGTGTGTGTGTGTGTGTGTGTGTGTGTGTGTGTGTGTGTGTGTGTGTGTGTGTGTGTGTGTGTGCGCGCGCGTGCGTGTGCGTGTGCGTGTGTGTGTGTGTGTGAATCTAGTTAATTTTCCTATTTTCCTATTTTCTTCCAAACGCTAGGCCTTCCCATTTTCACACATCCTACTCACATTCCCGTCGATGTGATAAACATCTTCCCGTCGCATTCCCACCTATATTACTGAACTTATTAATCGTTTAAAGTTTTAAAAACAGACCGAAAACTCACCCATTTCTGAAAAAAAAACCTGAGTGGCGTTACAATGCACTTGCAAGGCAGGACAGGACACTCCGGGAGGGAGAGGGCACTCCAGCATTCGCATGGTGGTGGCTGCCGGCGCCCTATGCCCGAAGTCCTATGCCCGGTGGTTAGGGTGGTGCTGGAGCTGGAGTGAGGGCTGCGCCCGGTGCTTGGAATGGGGCCGTGATCGGGGCCGAAAAAGAAGCCACCGCTGGAACCAAGGACGGGGTCAGGGGCAAGCCTGGTGATGAAGTCGGGGCCTGCACTGCAGCCCAGGCGGTGGCCGAGCTGATGGCTGGAGTCTACAGCCAGGGATGAGCCAATTACGAGAACCGGGCTGAGTTCCAAGCCTTGGGACTGCTCTACGACCTGGGTAGGTCCTGGGACAGGGAATGGGAGGAGGGTGAGGGAAATGAGGAGGGAGATGGGGTGGGGAGTGGGGTAGTAGAGGGGGATGGGGGGGTGTGTGTGGATAAGGGAGATGGGGACGGGTGGAGAAGGGATATGCCCCCTCCCTATCTACCCTCACTCCCTTCCTCTCTACCTCCTCCCTCTCTACCCACCTCCCTCTCCCTCTCTACACTCCCTCCCTCCCACTCTCTCTCCCTCTACCCCCTCCCTCTTTCTCTCTACCCCCTCCCTCTCTGCCCCTCTCCCTCTCTACCCCCCAACCTTCCCTCTACCCTCCCTCTCTACTCCTCTCCCTCTCTCCCTCTCTATCCCCTCTACCTCCCCCTCCCTCTCTACCCCCCTCCCTCTCTACCCCCCCCTCTCCTCTCCCCCAACCTTCCCCTCCCCCTCCCTCTCGCCCCCCCTACCCCTCTCTACCCCCACCCTCTCTCTCTACCCCCCCCACCCTCTCTACCCCCCTCCCTCTCTACCCCCCTCCCTCTCTAGGGATTGAAGAGGGAGGGTGAAGAGGAAGAGGAGGGCATGCTGGGGGATGAGGAGAAATGAGCCACGCCTGTGCAGATGGGGGCTATGCATGAGTGGCGTAATATTGCGTTGGGGGAATGGGTGAGAGGTGGAATCTTGCGTTGGTGGAGCAGACCCAATGGGTCTGCAATTGGTCTAGTTTTTTTGGGGGGGTTTTGTCAGAAGTAAGTACAATATGTGGTACCACAGTACCTAATACTTGTTGACATATTACATTTCATATATAACTTTTTATTTTTAATTTAATAATAAAACAGTAATAAGGAAGAAAAGAATAGAGAAGGAGAGCTTGACATAGAGTGGTGCGTGATATAGATAGATAGCATGAAAAAAGAAAGAAGAAAGAAGAAGTAGAAAAAGAAAGAGAAAGAAACGAAATAGAGAAAAAAAGAAGAACGATTAAAAGCGATATACCTATTTAATGTAGGTATAATGTAGGTAATCCTGGCCACCCGTCACCTGATTCTGAAACATTTTATTTCTATGTTTGTGTTGCACCATATGCTTGTAAGAAGTCGATAAAAGAAAACCAAATCAGTAAGAAATGGTCTGCTTTACCTGCTAGGAGTCGCATTTCTTCAAGATATGCCGTTTCCGACATATTTGAAATCCACATTTTGAAAGTTGGGTTTAGTTAACTTTAAAACTTTAAATGTTTGAGTGTGACATGTTAAAGGTTTTCATCCTTCAGACTGAGTGCAGTGGACCAGAAATTAATGGGGAAGAAACATTAAATGGGGGACAAAACAAGAAACATTGGGAGGAGGAAAAGTTAAATTAGCATGAAAAGATGGTGAAACATATCAAAAGTAGGCTTTTTGGTGTTTACTGGGTGTAAATGGATTGTGGGTCAATGTGTGAAGAGTTATGGAGTTCACAGAGTTATTGAGTCCGTACTGGAAAAAAGTGAACAGCGAGGAATTTAAAGTCTTAGCAAAAAAACTGGGAAAAGATTTCTTCAACCTGCAACCAGATAAAAGATCTGTAAAAGACAACTGGGCGTGGCTGAGAAACTCCTTAAATAATATTGTTACAAAGCATGTTCCTCAAAAACTCATTAAGGGCCGTATGCGGCCTCCTTGGTTTTCGGCAAAACTGAAACGTCTCTGCAGTAAGAAAGAGAAGTTTTATATCCGTGCCATCAAAAGGGGGACAAAACTGGACTGGGACAATTTTACTAGAGTGCGAAAGCAAGTCGATCCAATTAGGAGTGCTCAATGACAACATGGTTCTTCTATTCTTCGGTGAAAGAAACCCAAGGCTTTTTGGAGATATGTGAAATCCAGACGGACAGACAACACTGGTGTCCAGATGCTTAAAGTGAATAACTGTCTGATCACTGAGGACCAGGCGAAAGCAGAAGCTCTTGCAAACCAATTTCAACATGTTTTCACCCAGGAAGATGTGGAGCTTTCATCATTTCCAATCCTACCGCTCAGCCCGTATGCTGATATGCCTGCTATTAAAATTGAGATTGAAGGTGTCAAGAAGTTATTGCACAACATCAATACCACAAAAGCAATTGTACCAGATCAGATACAGAATCAAGCCCTCAAGATCGCAGCCGAAGAACGGGCTCCAGTTTTGTAGTTCATTTTCCAACAATCTCTTGACTCAAGTGATGTTCCGCTGGATTGGAGGAAGGCTAACATCACTCCTCTCTTTAAGAAGGGTTCAACCACCAACCCAGCGAATCATCGTCCTGTTTCATTAACAAGTCCTTGCTGCAAATTGCTGGAGCATTTAATTGATAGTAATCTGATGCGACACGTGAGCAAACATAACATTCTTGCTGACAACCAATATGCATTTAGGAGGCATAGATCATGCGAGTCTCAGCTTATCCTGACGACAAATGACCTGGCCAAGCATCTTGATAGTAACGTCATCACGGATTTAGTTGTGCTGGACTTTTCTAAAGCATTTGATGTCATCCCACACCAGAGACTGCTTCGGAAGCTTGACTTCTAAGGTATTCATTCCAACACGAAACTATGGATTTCCAGTTTCCTGACAAAACGTCTTCAGCGTGTGTGTGTGAACGGAAAGAGCTCCAATTGGCATCCAGTGTTGAGTGGTACACCTCAGAGCACAGTATTTGGCCAACACCTATTTTTGCTCTACATAAATGACATCCATGAAAAAGTCGCAAGTACAACCAGACTTTTCGCTGATGATTGTGTGCTGTACCGTCCAATTAAGTCAGCTGATGATGAAGATGCTCTCCAAAAGGATCTCGATACTATGGTTGAGTGGTCACAACAATGGGGCATGCAGTTCAACCCTTCCAAATGTGAAACCATGCGTGTCACCAGAAAGAGGAATCCAGGCGAAACATCTTACAATATACTTGGTGTCACCCTTGAAGAATCCAAACAAACCAAGTATCTTGGCATCAAATTGCAGAATGATCTGCGTTGGAATGGTCAGACTCATCATGCAACGGTGAAAGCAACAGGTGTCCTAAACTTTCTGAGGTGCAACTTTCATCATTGTTCAACTTCTGTCAAGGAGAAGCTATACTTCACCCTCGTTAGACCTCATTTGGACTACGCAGTTGCAGCATGGGACCCATACACAAATAAAAACATTTCTTCCATCGAACGTGTCCAAAGACAGGCAGCTCGATTTGTTACTAACACCTATGAGAGAGAAGCGAGTGTCACCAAACTTCTGAATTCTCTGGGGTGGAACCCTCTCCATGTCAGACGTGAAGCTCACCGTTTGACCTGTTTTTACAAAATGTTAAATGGTCAGATCGACATAGATTACAAGACATACACCAAACCCAAACCAATTAGGAGCAGACGAGGGCATTCGATCCAATTTGTGGACCCAGCTACAAAGACAGATGTGTACAGCAATTCGTTCTTCCCCCGCACAATTATAGCATGGAATAATCTCCATCCAACTATAGTTACCCAACCAGATGCAACTAAATTTAAAGTAGCTCTTTCTTCCCAATAACCCTTTCTGGCTTAAGCCCTCCCATCACCACCTCCAGTTTAAATTCCATTTGGAATATTTTGGAAGACCAAGAAACCAAGAACCAAGAACCAAGAACCAAGAAGAAGAACCTACAGCATGGAAACAGGCCCTTTGGCCCAACCCGCCCATGCCAATCAAAGTGCCCACCGATATTTGACCCAATACCGCTTTGACCCATAACCCGTTAAACCTTTCCTATCCACAAACCTGTCCGATTGTCCCTTAAATGATGTTATTGTATCTGCCCAATCACCTCCTCCAGCAGCTCATTCCACATATGTACTGACTCTGTGTGTGCAAAACATGCCCCATCAGGTTCCCTATAAATCTTTCCCCTGTAACTTTAAACCTCTACCCTGTAGTTAATTCAGAAACAAGGGTCCTGAACCTAAAGAAAGGTAACTTTGAGGGTATGATGTGAATTGGCCAAGATAGACTGACAATTGATTCTTAATGGGTTGATGGCGGATATGCAATGGAAGGCATTTAAAGACTGCATGGATGAACTACAACAATTGTTCATCCCAGTTTGGCAAAAAAATAAATCAGGGAAGGTAGTGCATCCGTGGATAACAAGGGAAATCAGGGATAGTATCAAAACAAAAGATGAAGCATACAAATTAGCCAGAAAAAGCAGCCTACCAGAGGACTGGGAGAAATTCAGAGTCCAGCAGAGGAGGACAAAGGGCTTAATTAGGAAAGGGAAAATAGATTATGAAAGAAAACTGGCAGGGAACATAAAAACTGACTGCAAAAGCTTTTATAGATATGTGAAGAGAAAAAGATTAGTTAAAACAAATGTAGGTCCCTTGCAGTCAGAAACAGGTGAATTGATCATGGGGAACAAGGACATGGCAGACCAATTGAATAACTACTTTGGTTCTGTCTTCACTAAGGAAGACATAAATAATCTGCCGGAAATAGCAGGGGACCGGGGGTCAAATGAGATGGAGGAACTGAGTGAAATCCAGGTTAGCCGGGAAGTGGTGTTAGGTAAATTGAATGGATTAAATGCCGATAAATCCCCAGGGCCAGATAGGCTGCATCCCAGAGTACTTATGGAAGAAGCCCAAGAAATAGTGGATGCATTAGTGATAATTTTTCAAAACTCTTTAGATTCTGAAGTAGTTCCTGAGGATTGGAGGGTAACTAATGTAACCCCACTTTTTAAAAAGGGAGGGAGAGAGAAAACGGGGAATTACAGACCAGTTAGTCTAATGTCGGTAGTGGGGAAACTGCTAGAATCAGTTATTAAAGATGGGATAGCAGCACATTTGGAAAGTGGTGAAATCATTGGACAAAGTCAGCATGGATTTACGAAAGGTAAATCATGTCTGACGAATCTTATAGAATTTTTCGAGGATGTAACTAGTAGAGTGGATAAGGGAGAAACAGTGGATGTGTTATATCTGGACTTTCAGAAGGCTTTCGACAAGGTCCCACATAAGAGATTAGTATACAAACTTAAAACACACGGTATTGGGGGTTCAGTATTGATGTGGATAGAGAACTGGCTGGCAGACAGGAAGCAAAGAGTAGGAGTAAACGGGTCCTTTTCACAATGGCAGGCAGTGACTAGTGGGGTACCGTAAGGCTCAGTGCTGGGACCCGAGCTATTTACGATATATATTAATGATGTGGACGAGGGAATTGAATGCAACATCTCCAAGTTTGCGGATTACACAAAGCTGGGGGGGCAGTGTTAGCTGTGAGGAGCATGCTCGGAGGCTGCAAGGTGACTTGGATAGGCTTGGTGAGTGGGAAAATGCATGGCAGATGCAGTATAATGTGGATAAATGTGAGGTTATCCACTTTGGTGGCAAAAACAGGAAAGTAGACTATTATCTGAATGGTGGCCGATTAGGAAAGGGGAGATGCAATGAGACCTGGGTGTCATGGTACAACAGACATTAAAAGTAGGCATGCAGGTGCAGCAGGCAGTGAAGAATGCAAATGGTATGTTAGCATTCATAGCAAAAGGATTTGAGTATAGGAGCAGGGAGGTTCTACTGCAGTTGTACAGGGTCTTGGTGAGACCACACCTGGAGTATTGCGTACAGTTTTGGTCTCCTAATCTGAGGAAGGATGTTCTTGCCATAGAGGGAGTACAGAGAAGATTCACCAGACTGA
The DNA here is from genome assembly GCF_028641065.1 of Leucoraja erinaceus. Taxonomy (NCBI): domain Eukaryota; kingdom Metazoa; phylum Chordata; class Chondrichthyes; order Rajiformes; family Rajidae; genus Leucoraja; species Leucoraja erinaceus. The sequence goes on along the minus strand of NC_073378.1, from coordinate 46,308,481 downwards.
TTCCTGGGATGTCAGGACTCATATGAAGAAAGACTGGATAGACTTGGCTTGTACTCGCTAGAATTTTGAAGATTGAGGGGGGATCTTATAGAAACTCACAAAATTCTTAAGGGGTTGGACAGGCTAGATGCAGGAAGATTGTTCCCGATGTTGGGGAAGTCCAGAACAAGGGGTCACAGTTTAAGGATAAGGGGGAAATCTTTTAGGACCAAGATGAGGAAAACAATTTTCACACTGAGAGTGGTGAATCTCTGGAATTCTCTGCCGCAGAAGGTAGTTGAGGCCAGTTCATTGGCTATATTTAAGAGGGAGCTAGATGTGGCCCTTGTGGCTAAAGGGATCAGGGGGTATGGAGAGAAGGCAGGTACAGGATACTGAGTTGGATGATCAGCCATGATCATATTGAATGGCGGTGCAGGCTTGAAGGGCCGAATGGCCTACTCCTGCACCTCATTTCTATGTTTCTATGTTTCTATGTAGTTCTTGATTTCTTAACCTATGAGATTATTTATTTCCACTTCTACCACTATAAATTCACTTTCTAACTAAACCCTTCCCTATCGAGACTGGAGTAAGTTTGCTACGCCATAAGTACTTCATCTTTAAAAGCATAATTTTTTAATTAGTTAACTGCATAATTACCTTCCAGATAGGTGAATCAAAAATGTGCATGGCTTCCATATTTATTAATGACCTGCAAATCTCACATGACTATAAGATTCATTCTGTTATATTTAATTTAATAATTTAGCTTTGGTGATACCTTTGTACAACCAGGTTGTTCTGCCTAGGTTTTGTCAAACGCTGCCTCTTACCTATGTTTATGGGTCTTGAGTTTGACTCATACCGGTGAGTATTGATAGCATGAACCTTCCATTACCAAGTAGCATCACTGATATTAACCTTACTGGCAACCTCTGAGAACGCAAGCAATTTGGTACTCATGAAGGATGCTGGATAAAAAAGGAAATTTTATCTTGTAGATTCATTGCAAGCACCTGGTATGTCATATTTGGAAAAAATACCAGAAAGCTCTTCCTCGCAAACTGCCACTGATTGAGGGGCAAGAAAACATGAAGTTATTCCAAAAGTATTGTTGCTGAAGTTTTGCATAAAAAGGACTTGTTTTTATTTTTGTAATGTTTAACCCTTATTGACCTTATGGATGAGATATAGCAAAGGGATGTATGTGCAAATACCATGAATTCACTAATGATGTAGGATACTATCATGAAAAGAAATGTTGCCCAGTACTCAATCAATCAATCAACCTTTATTGTCATCTTGCAAAGCAACAGTTGTACAGTGCAAAATGAGAAGACGTTTCCCAGAGAATAACGGAGTATCGCACATGAAACGTAAACATTTCACACATAAATAAAAACAATCCAGTCCCTGATGAAACAGCACAAATAGTTAAAAAGTGCAGGTAAAAACAGCAACATTAAAATACAAGTAAAAACAGTCATAAATTGTCCAGGGTAGCTGATTTAAGTGGCCAGTACCAGAGTTATTAAATTGTCGGTGCAAAAAGCAGCAGAATCAGGTGGAGTGACTGTTTAGCAGCCTCACAGCCTGTGGCAGGAAGCTGTTTAGCAGTCTGGTTGTCCGGGCTTTGATGCTACGGTATCTCTTGCCTGATGACAGGAGATCCAGATGTGTGTGGAGGGGGTGCAGTTTGTCCTTTGCTATGCTCAGTGCTTTTTTCAGTTCTGGAACAGTTCTTGTACCGAGGATAGGGATACACCAATGATCCTCTCTGTTCCCCTCACTACCTTCTGCAGAGACTTCCTGTATGAGCAGTTACAGTCGGAGTACCACGTGTTCATGCAGTGCGTGAGTACAGACTCCACTGTGCCCCTGTAAAAAGGTCCTGAGGATGTTGGTGGGGAGTGAGGCCTGTTTGAGTTTCCTCGGGTAGTGCAGTCGTTTGACAATCCCAGTGTTGTTCCTGAACCAGGTGAGACTGTCTGTGATCTGCACTCCGAGGAACTTTATGTTCTCCACTCTCTCCACTGTGGTGCCACTGATGTTGCGGGGTGTGTGTTTGGGCTGCGACCTCCTGAAGTCGACAATCATCTCCTTTGTTTTATCGACGTTTAATTCCAAGTTGTTGCTGCCGCACCAGTCCACTAGTTGTTTCACTTCCTCCCTGTACATTGTTTCATCCCACCACTGTGGTGTCATCTGCGAATTTAATAATCCTGTTGTCCCTGAATCTGGCAGCACAGTCATGTGTGAGCAGTGTGAACTTGCTTGCTATTCTAGCTTTGAAAGGCAGCTCTTCTCCGCAGAGAAGAACTATCTATCAATTATTTCAACCTTTCTTATGAATTTGCACAAATAAGAAAGATATTTTAAAATTTTGAAGAAGTAAAAAATAGCAGATGCTGGAAATTCGATCGATAAATAAGAAGTTACCAGAGATACTCGGACAATATCTTTGCACAGAGAAACACAATTTCAGGTTGATTACCTATTATTAGCTGGAAAAGTGAGGAATTGGACATGTTTTCATTTGTAAGGGAGACACAGGATGGAGAGAACAAGGCAGTATCTATGTACTCAACACTCTTTCTTAGATGGCATGAACTGTCTTGGTCTCTGCCCTCTCAAACAAAATGCTCCATCCCCTCCCTCACACACACACATACACACATTTCTCTGCAACTTAAAATAAAGTTGCTTTCACAATTTTCCGGTTCTGATAACATGTCAGCAACCCGAAACATTGACTCTGTCTCCCTCTACCTGACCTACAAGATATCTCCAGCATTTTTTGTTTTTATTACAAATAGAATAAACTAGTTTCATGCATACAAATTGTCAGGATCACGCTCAAAAGACACATTTTGATGTAAGTGCGCTACAAATAGCTACTCTCATTTACCCTGCTGAAGTTGTAGTGATCAAAACAACAGTGGGATAGAAATGGCCCTTATGTTGTTCCTGGTTCAGCCAAAAGTCTTGGAAATTCCTTTGCTGGTGGCCTAGCCTTGAGGTATTCCTCCCAATGTCTTCAATGAATAGCTTCATTAAAAAGGAGGCCATTTTAGACATACTGCCAAAAAGTAGATGGAGCCTTTCATTAATTCCGCTGGATCCAATCCAAAGTTCAACCAAAACATCTCCTATATCTTCTCCCAAGACTTATGCGAGATGTCCCATGAATTCTATGTGAGGGCATGGAAGGTGTAGATAACAATGTAGAGACATCTCATACATGGACTCATCTCGAGACTTACATTTGTAGCTATGTGAGGCCCTTGAATGCTCCATTACTGAGAAGCGATCCTGGAAATATTGGTCCCAGTTCAGCCACATCCGTTTGTGGACATTTTGATAAATTCATGGATATGTATGGTGAGATTACCAGAGTCATTATATTTTCAGATACGGTGGAATTTGAATACAGATGTAATATTTCACTGTTCAAACTCTCACATTTAGGTGTATGTTTATTTTTGTCATGTGTATGGAGGTACAATGAAAAGCTTTGTTCTGCATGCTATCCAATGAAATCAGATAATACTATACATAAATACAATCAAGCCAAAGTCAAGTGCAATAGGTAGAATGAAGCAAAAGATACAGGCTGCAGAATATAGTTCTCAACATTGTAGCACAACAGTTCCAGGAATGAAGTCCAATATTCACAATGAGGTAGAGGTGAATAGCTTATGGAAGGTCTGCTCAGAAGCCTGATAACATAGGAAAGAAGTTCTTCCTGTGCCAGATTGTGTGGGCCTTGTATCTTCTACAGGAACTGGAAGATCAATCTTCAATCAATATTATAATTCTTCAATCAATATTATAATTTTTCTTTTTTAATTTCATATGTTAAAGAAAACTCAAATGTCTTTGTCCAATGGTTTGCAAGTAGAAAGGGGCAGTCAAATGCCAAAACATCACGAGTAACACTTCAGCGCAGAGGGAGAACAAGGAGGGAAGAGATGGAAACTAAGACTTTGCCTCCATCACAGTGAGGATGTGCTTGGTGAACTCACTGTGGTGGATGTTTAATTAGTGTTTATTGTATGTTTTGTTATTATTGATTCTGTGTATGACTGCAGGCAACATAGTTTCATTCAGACCGTAAGGTCTGAATGACAATAAAGGATCTATCTATCTAGAAATGATAATAAATATGATGGCTGGAGATTTTGTGCTCATGAATGTTAGCATATGGTCGAGAAATCTTTCACCAATAGTTCTCAAAACAAATGGGGCCTAAACCAGTGAAGATTTAATCTACATTTGTATAAAATTTCTAAATTCAATAACAATTTGTGTTAATTGGAAAATCACAAATATAGCCTCCATTATCTAAGAGATGCAGTTACAAAAAGAAGAACGACAATTAAATAGACATTATTCAATGCCATTAGCAAATACAACCCACATAGTGAATCATTGTCATAAATCAAATGCTAGTGCTGTCAAAGATATGCCCACTCACTGTAAATTACTATGGAAACAGCAAGGAATCATTGATATTCCAGTGAAGAGATAAGTTACGTATTCATTCCAAATGTAGACTCAACTCTAGTGCTATATGATTGCCTGTAACTGAAATTACAGAGGCAAATTTTTTTGTCAACTCATGGACTTGAAATGTTACACCCTGTCCTAATGTGGTCTGTTACACACTTAATGCAGTCCACACTGGTGCAGAAATGCATTGAATACCAAAATATCTGTTGTGGTACACTGGACAATTATGAAGAACTACCAATGCAACTTTATCCTCGTGTCATCAAACCTCAACAGGCATCATTACAGTGGTCTTACCTTCATAATGTCATTCCTATCTTTGAATCTAAGCTGACACCTGGTACCTGGCCTTTACAATCTACTTATTCCAGAACTTTCTGAAGTGTTGTGGCACACTGTTCTACACAATGGATTCTATACAAATAAAGGCTCAATCGCAATCGAGCTTGCAATCGCCTTTGGTTTGTTTGCCGCTCTCACTGGGGCTATTCTACTGGTCATGGAGGGTCTTTCTGCATTTCTGCATGCCATATGCCTACACTGGTGGGTATATAAAAGTAATTGTAAAACGTGGAAAAGAATTGGAAAGGATTTCGCCACAATATTGATTCAATAGTGTTTAAAGCAATTCAAATATTGAATGTAATTTTACTTCAGAGTCATGTGAGTGACTACGTGAAGAACCCGCCAGGACGCATGCGTGTCATATCGTCTATCGCATTGTGTGACGACTGGCAGGTTGGACGTGATTCTCCTGCCAGCAACAGACCTGAGGTAAGTTTTTTTTTAACTTTTCAGGTTAAATCTTCTTGCAGGAACCCCTACTTGGAGGTCCTCCTAAAAGTCCGGGGCAAAGTCCACACGGAGGGGAGAGCCCAGTCTTGAACTTCAGGGAACCCCGGTCACGGGGTATCCCACCCACAGACCTAGGCGCTCGGAAGACCGCGGAATGCGGGTAGCGAGTGGCGGTGCATTTACCTTTGAGCCGCTGGCAGTGGAACCAGCGGCTTTATATTGGAGCCGGAGGCACCTGGACAACCCGCTCCGTAGACCGGGGATGCGAGGAGCGGATGGCGGTAAGTCGCAACTGAGCCACTGGCAATAAAACCAGCGGCTTCATAACACCCCCCCCCCCCCCCCCCCCCCCCCCCGACTTTGTAACACCCCCGCTCAGTCCGCAATAACCTACCTGAACTCCCGGTGGCTCAGCACTTCAACTCCCCCTCCCATTCTTAATCCGACCTCTCTGTCCTGGGTCTCCTCCATTGCCAGAGTGAGCAACACCGGAAATTGGAGGAACAGCACCTCATATTCCGCCTGGGCAGCTTGCGTCCTGATGGCATGAATGTTGAATTCTCCCAATTTTGCTAGCCCTTGCTGTCTCCTCCCCTTCTTTAACCCTCGAGCTGTCTCCTCCCACCCCCCCCGCCCTCGGGCTCCTCCTCTCCCCTTTTTTTTTCCTTCCTTCTCCCCCCCCCCCCCATCAGTCTGAAGAAGGGTTTCAGCCCGAAACGTCGCCTATTTCTTCGCTCCATAGATGCTGCTGCACCCGCTGAGTTTCTCCAGCATTTTTGTGTACCCTCTTCCAAAACATGTCTGTTGCAATCATCCATCTCATTCTTCAAAATGAAATTGATATGTCCAACCTGCTCAGTCTCCCTTCATTAGTCAATCAGCCCATGTTTGATATTATTCTAACAAACTGTCTGTACTGCTTTGAATGCATCATGTCCTTCCTTTGCATTCAATTCCACATCAAGAAACCACAACATTCTGTGAACTTTTCTGATAAGTTACTGGAATTGTATTATAGGCTTTTGCAAATTGTGGTATATGACAACTTGATCCCTTTGCATCTCAATGCTCTGCAAAATCTCAATGTTTATACAATATGCTTGTCTATCTTTCCTGCCAAATATTACATTCTCACCCATTACTTTCCATTTCCCAGATGTTCGTCCACTCATTTAATTGAACCCTATGCTTTGTAACCTCATTATGTGTTTTTCAGAGCTTACTGTCTTGCTCATCTTTGTGTCATCAGCAAATTTAGCAACCAAACCTTTGGTGCCTTTGTGAAAGTCATTGATATAAATTGTAACAGGTTGAGCCCCAGTACCAACCCTTGTGACATATCATTCATTACATTTTGTCAAAAACAATTTTTTCTGCCTATTTTATTCTGGTAGCCAGATGTCTTCTATCCATGCTGATATGTTTCAATAGACAATAGGTGCAGGAGTAAGCTATTTGGCCCTTTGAGCCAGCACCGTCATTCAATGTGATCATGGCTGATCATCCACAATGTACCCCGTTCCTGCCTTCTCCCCATATCTGCTATCTTTAAGAGCTCTGTCTAGCTCCCTTGAATGCATCCAGAGAACCAGCCTCCACCGCCCTCTGAGGCAGAGAATTCCACAGACACATCTCTCTGTGTGAAAACGTTTTTCCTCATCTCCGTTCTAAATGGCTTACCCCTTATTCTTAAACTGTGGCCCCTGGTTCTGGACTTCCCCAACATCGGGAACATGTTGTTCAAGAAGGAACTGCAGATGCTGGAAGATCGAAGGTACACAAAATTTCTGGAGAAACTCAGCGGGTGCAGCAGCATCTATGGAGCGAAGGAAATAGGCGACGTTTTGGGCCGAAAACCCTTCTTCAGACTGATGGGGGGGGGGAGAAGGAAGGAAAAAGGGAGGAGGAGGAGCCCGAGGGCGGGGGGATGGGAGGAGACAGCTCGAGGGTTAAGGAAGGGGAGGAGACAGCAAGGGCTAGCAAAATTGGGAGAATTCAACGTTCATGCCATCAGGACGCAAGCTGCCCAGGCGGAATATGAGGTGCTGTTCCTCCAATTTCCGGTGTTGCTCACTCTGGCAATGGAGGAGAGCCAGGACAGAGAGGTTGGATTGGGAATGGGAGGGGGAGTTGAAGTGCTGAGCCACCGGGAGTTCAGGTAGGTTATTGCGGACTGAGCGGAGGTGTTCGGCGAAACGATCGGCCAACCTCCGCTTAGTCTCACCGATGTAAATCAGCTGACACCTAGAGCAGCGGATGCAGTAAATGAGGTTGGAGGAGATACAGGTGAACCTTTGTCGCACCTGGAACGACTGCTTGGGTCCTTGAATGGAGTCAAGGGGGGAGGTGAAGGGACAGGTGTTGCATTTCTTGTGGTTGCAAGGGAAAGTGCCTGGGGTGGGGGTGGTACGGGAGGGAAGGGAAGAATTGACAAGGGAGTTGCGGAGGGAGCGGTCTTTGCGGAAGGCAGACATGGGGGGAGATGGGAAGATGTGGCGAGTGGTGGGGTCACGTTGGAGGTGGCGGAAATGGCGGAGGATTAATTGTTGTATTTGCCGGCTGATGGGGTGAAAGGTGAGGACTAATGGGACTCTGCCCTTGTTGCGAGTGCGGGGATGGGGAGAGAGAGCAGTGCTGCGGGGTATGCAAGAGACCCTGGTGCGAGCCTCATCTATGGTGGAGGAGGGGAATCCCCATTCCCTGAAGAGCGAGGACATTTCCGATGCCCTGGTGTGGAACGTCTCATCCTGGGAACAGATGCGGCGTAGGCGGAGGAATTGGGAGCAGGGGATCGAGTCTTTACAGGGGGCAGGGTGGGAAGACGGAAGAGTCTTGACATAATGGATGTAGAAGTCATATTTCCATTTCTATAAGAATCTAGAATTAGGAATCACTATTTAAAAAGAATGAATTATCAGTTTAGGACAGAGAAGAGGCAATTTTGTTTCCCTCAGCAGATCATAATTTTTGGAACTGTTTTCCTGAATGGCTGTGAGTATATCATTACAGCAAAGGACGATAGATACTTGATGTGAGGCAGTGAAAGATTAATGTAAGTAGATGTGAATGTTGATCTGAGATTAAAATCAGATTAGCCTTAAGCCCCTGTCCCACTTTCACGACCTAATTGGCGACCTCTGCTGAGTTTGCCCTTGATTCATACTCACAGCATGGTCGTCACAAGGTCGTAGGAGGTCTGCGTAACTCTTCCTCATGCTCGTGAGTGGTCTTCGCATACTCGTGGCCTCAAGTAGGTCGCGGCGTTTTTTCCAGCCTGATAGAAAATGTCCGCGTAAAAAAAAGGTCGGCCTGGAAAAAATCGAGACTTTTTACTCGTATGTGGGTCAGTAGGTCATGATGGTGGTCATAGATAGTTGTAGGTTGTCGTAGGTCGGTAACTGGCCCGAGAAAAAAGATTTAAACATGACATCATTTTATCATGTTGTGGCGTCAGCTGATACACAGACCACTTATGGTCGAACCCTCGTCAGTAGCTGCAAGGGCTGGCACATGACATCAAGGCCTAGGGGGGTGTCCTGCTACATAAGCTTATCTAACCTAAAGACCTAGAGAGTCAACAGGTAGCTGAGCCCAAGAGAACAACCTCGCTCAGCTACAGCACCAATGACAATTACGTTAGCGGACCAACTTAACATGTAACACCTGAATAAAACGACTGTTTGAACCTGCCTGACGTCTGGCCTTATTCACCACGTTTGGTGCCGCTACAATATGATCATTTCCACTCGTAGCTAGTCGTAGTTGGTCTTAGGTGTGGAAGACTGAGGTCGAGGGGGGTTGTAGGAGGTCGTAGACATCGTCGTAGGAAGTCGTAGACATAGTTGTAGGAGGTCTTTTACTTCGGCTAGTCAACACGACCCTTTATGGGCCTGTGCCACTTAGGCGACTTTTTAGATGACTGCAGGAGACTATGCAGTCGCCACACGGCTGCCACATGTTCGCGGGTGGTTGCCGGGGAGTTGCCTTCATGGTCGTGAGTAGTTCCTGCATTCTGGGAACTAGTCGCGGCCTCATTATGGTCGCCGTGAATTTTTCAACATGTTGAAAAATTAGCGGCGACTGGAATGAAGCCGCCATGGGGAGTAGCGAGAATTCTCGACCCTTAGGTGGGTTGCCAGGAGGTTCTCTGAGGTTCTCGTAGGTTGTAGCCAGTGCTGACCGGTGAATTTCTTTGGTTCATTTGGAAAAAGAAAAGGTAAGCAGTAGTTTTCAGAACCAAGGATAACCAACCGGTAATGTTAAATGTCCGCCGAGCTGCACAGCCATGTCCTCTCTGGGACAAGCCCATTAATCTTATTAAGTGCTCAAGTGGTCTACTAATTTATGCTAACTTGTTTAGGAAGTCACTGCACTATTGCAATCATGGTATTATTATTCACTGTCCCATATGTTTGAACAGGGAAAGGATCCGAGGAACAGTTTAGAGCAGTTTAGTTAACTTTAATAAGCACTAGTGACTCAGCCCTATACACTCCAAGAAGCCATGTCTTCATATGTCCCACAATAGATTCAATTATCTTGCAATTGTTTCCTCCACTCAGAGATTTTTCCAAGCATTTTTCAAAGGCATTATCTATCTATTGTTCCACAAAAATCTCAAATCCTCTTCATCCCAGCAAACTATTTCATCAGTTCCAATCTCCCTTCCTTTTCTTGAATGTGTTCCAATTGTCTTCTGAATTAGCCCTCATTAATCCAGGTGCATACAGTATATGATTCTCTCCAAACAAGTTTACATCCTTTTAACAGTTCAGAGACAGCCCTGAAAAAAGTTATGAAAGGCATTTTATGGAACTTAGAGCACAATTTACTATTTTCTTTCTTCATCCTATGGCAGTTATCCTTCTCCAAAATCTCTGTTGTCCTGTTTGGCAGAATTGGTCTTATTTGAATTTATTCAATAGTCCAACAGACAGTTTATTTTCTCCCAAACCTCACAACGTTGTTTCTCAATTCCACCAAGGGTCAATTTTCACATACATTGCACATTCAGTACTTCCCCTCCTTCAATTTCTGAGTTGTAATATTTTAGTCAGGGTACTCCTATGGCACAAACTTAGATGAGCTGCAGTTACATTCATCTAAGCTCTAAAGCTTGTCAAAAAATACATCTCCTCTCAGGCTTTTGTCAAATGTTGAAGTCAAATGCAAACTAAACTGGTTTTCCCTCTATGATGTGAGATTTTAATCTCACATTCTCTTGATCACAAAGACATTTTATTTTTGTCTATGCACTTAGCACAGTTTTCTATCTTCCTCAGCAACTGCCATTGAAATCCTCAGCCATGCCTCTTTTATCTCTGGACAACAATTCCCATACTTTTCCTGTGAGCTTCCATCTTCCATCCACCCTAAGTCCTGTCGCATGCAAAACTTTGCTATTCAGTGTATTTTACCGTGACCCTTAAAAACATCTCAGTGGCCTTTTACGCCTGTAAATATCTTTTCATGGTTTTATCTTTCCTTGTTTTGGCACCTTTAGTCCAGCACTTTGACCTTCTCAAATTACCCATGTATCTAACTTGTGCCTCATGTGCTGTTTTACCCCCCCTTTAATCCAATTTTGGGGGCTGTCTTCAGCTATCTTCAGCTTCCCCATATTATCCTTATCTTTAAGATATTTAACAACTAAGTATTTTAATAATCTATTTGGCCAGTTCGTCGAACAAGCCCTTCTCTAGCTCAGTTGTTGTACTATTTACCTGAAGTTTATATAAGCAGCAGAACATTTTCTTTCATTAAAGACACTTTAGAGACAGCCACTGCTGTTGTATGAAAAGCATTCCCAGCAGAGAAGTGGATTATCCGCTGAAAGAATAAGCCTTCTGCAGCAAGCAAAATGTCTTTATAGATATAACTATAGACCTATTTTATATCCATCAGCAAATTGGAATAGTATTGAATTTTTTCCAGTGATTCTATAGTATCTGCAATTATACTGTCCTTGGATATTGGCAGCAGAAGCTAAACCCAGTGGAAATATCACCCCCTTTCAATATTATGTGAGCTCAAAAATACGATAAATCAATAAGTCTCCACTCTGAAGCTGCAACTCACAGTTGAACCAAATGTGGAGGGAGATTACAAGGGAAAAGAGTTAACTCTTGGCTTCATGCCAAGGATAAATCTCTCAGCTTTCAAGAAACAGCAATGTGTATAGTGATTCTGCCTAATCACTTGGAATTTTATCTTCAATTGCAGCAGTATAACTTGTTATAGTGAAGGTGACAGTCTCAATTAATTTCTGCCACAGGCTCTTTCAGGAACTCCAAAGGGAATATGGCAGCATTGCACAAAATTGACAATTTATAATAGTACTGAGGAGATGACAGATGCCCTATCTTTAAAAATAGTGCAATGCCTCCATTTACCCAAATCGCTAAAGATGTGACTTGCCTTCAGCAAGAGTGTTACAACCGTGCTGGATTTGTCTCTTTTTCTCATACTGCATTATTATTATCAAAAAAGCAGAAAGGCACAATCAAATCACATGGATTCATGCTTCATTGTGGAGATAGATTGAAATTTCAATTGTGAAACCCTGCAATAATTACAAAATTCCCTTGCCTCAACCCACATTAAGTCAGCATTGTCAAAACATTGTGAAAGAAAAAGTTTTCTATAATGGTATCCAGGTGAATATAATTTTGGTCATTGCATCTCTGAGTTCGCAGTATACATATGTGAACCATTGACACAGATAAATATGAAGCAGCTCCAGCACCAAGACATGCTGGCCTTATACACATGGCATCACAACAATGTGTATTGAGCGGCAGATCTCAACAGGAGCAAAATAAAAATATAGCACTAAAATGAAGATAGCTCTTTCAAACTTTTATCTAAATCATTCACATGTGAGCAAACATTTCCACCTCACATTTTCGTCTCCTTCAACCTCAATATGCAAAGTATCAGAAATAAGATAGTACGAAATATTGATAACAGAATAACAGCCACATGAAAACATTTTCAGTTTACAGAGAAGATCCTACTATTGGTCAATATTCAATTCTGTGGAAAATATTTTATGTTGTTGTTCCCTTTGCTGGACTTATAACAAGTTTTTTTCTTGCAGGGTGGAATTTCAAAACAAATGTTATAAAGGAACAGGTTATACATTTATTCCGTTCTCATTTACAGACATACAGGTAAGTGAAAGATAAATTAGCAATTAAGGGCAACATTGTTTGACAAGTATTTCCTTCAATGTATCATCATTGAAATGCTATAATTTATTTATTTTCTTTGCCTGGTATTCAGAAATTTAACGAGCAACATATTTAGCACTGACATACCATTCATAACAAGAGGATTTCAGTATAGGAGTAAAGAGGTTCTTCTGCAGTTGTATAGGGCTCTGGTGAGACCACATCTGGAGTATTGTGTACAGTTTTGGTCTAATTTGAGGAAGGACATCCTTGTGATTGAGGCAGTGCAGCGTAGGTTCACGAGATTGATCCCTGGGATGGTGGGACTGTCATATGAGGAAAGATTGAAAAGACTAGGCTTGTATTCACTGGAGTTTAGAATGATGAGGGGGATCTTATAGAAACATATTAAATTATTAAATGACTGGACAAGCTAGATGCAAGAAAAATTTTCCCAATGTTGGGCGAGTCCAGAACCAGGGGCCACAGTCTTAGAATAAAGGGGAGGTCATTTAAGACTGAGTTGAGAAAAAAATTATTCACCCAGAGAGTTGTGAACTTATGGAATTCCCTGCCACGGAGGGCAATAGAGGCCAAGTCACTGGATGGATATAAGAGAGTTAGATAGAGCTCTAGGGGCTAGTGAAGTCAAGGGATATGGGGAGAAGGCAAGCAAGGGTTATTGATAGGGGACGATCAGCCATGATCACAATGAATGGCGGTGCTGGCTCGAAGGGCTGAATGGCCTTCTCCTGCACCTGTTTCTATGTTTCTATACAGAATATGACAAGTAATTGATGCAAGTGTAAGCCATATTGCAACTCAGATCTGCTCTGCATTCTGCAAGATCATAGTTGATCTGACACTTCAGGTCATTTTCCCACCCATTTTCCAAATGCTTGATGCCTTAAGTCTAAAGATGTATCATCCCTAGTATACATATTCCCAAAAATATTTGATGCTAATAGTTCTGAGAAAACGGTGTAATGTCAAATTTGCTGATAATGTACCTCTGTGAAAATGCTTATTGGAATCAAGGGATATGGGGAGAAGGCAGGCACGGGTTATTGATTGGGGACAATCAGCCATGATCACAATGAATGGTGGTGCTGGCTCGAAGGGGTGAATGGCCTCCTCCTGCACCTATTTTCTAAGTTTCTATGACTTCTTGAGAACTATTTTCTGTTCTTCAGAATATATATGACAGTCACAGCAGCTACTCTGAAGCAGGTCTTTAATAATCACAATGACAACTTAGACATATAATGCTCCACACATATAACAAATTGATTTATGTAGAATTATAGATTTTTATAACATGGGAGGTCATTAAATTCTTCTTTTCTCTGCTTGATCCACAATTACCTATTTGTTTCAGCCCATTTTCTTGCTATTCTCAACATCCTTGAAATTTATGGTGTCAGTGGTTATCTACTTCTATATTGAAATATATTTTGTGGATTCAGCTTCCACTACATCGGATATTAGGACATTTTTGCTCAGAATATCCAAAAAAGTGTAACAGGTAATTTGAGGTATACCTGCACAAGTGTTGCATATTTTCTTAATCCAACATGTCCCATCCCTGTTTGTCATTCCTCAGACCAAGTTAAGCTCTCAGATAGCTGATGATCATGGGGTCATTTGGGCAGTACAGTGACGCAGCGGACGATTTGCTGCCTTACAGCTTCAGAGACCCGGGTTCGATCCTGACTATGGGTGCTGTCTATATGGAGTTTATAAGTTCTCCCTGTGACAGCATGGGTTTTGGCTCTGGTTTCCTCCCACATTCCAAAGATGTGCAGGTTTGTAGGTTAATTAGCTTCTGTAAAATTGTCCCTAGTGTGTAGGATAGAACTAGTGTACGGGTGATCGCTGGTCAGTGGGCTGTAGGGCCTGTTTCCACGCTGTATCTCTAAACTAAACTAAAACTAAATTTCAGCATGCTGTGTAAGGACATCAGAAATAGAAGCAGGAATAGGGCATTTTGCTCTTCATCCTTACTCTCCAGTTCAATAAGATCATGGTTGATTTATTTCCTCAATGCTAGTTTCCTACACCAATTCCATACTCCTTGATTTATATCTCCAGGGGGAGCCGAACGATGGCTGCCTCGCCAATCGTCTGTCTCATGGGGGGGGGGGGGGAGGGACACAACTTTTTTTATCTCTTTCCTTGACGGAAATGCGATTTTTTCCATGTCGTATCTCCGTCCGCACTGCGGCCTAACATGGTGGAGCTGGCGGCCTCTTGCCGGGACCTCGGAGCTCCAACCACGAGAGCCAGCGGAGTTAACTTAGTGGTGCTCGCGGTCCCTGGTTAGTGACCTGGGCTTAAGAGGCTTTCAGATAGGAACATGGATAGACAGGAAATGGAGAGATATGAATCATGTACAGGCATATGAGATAGCTTATAACAGCATCAAGTTCCGCACAGACATTGTGGGCCGAGGGACCAGTTCTATGTTCTATGTTTATCCATCTTGGTCTTAAATATAATCAGTCATTGGCCCTCAACACCCCTCATGGCCAGAAGATTTCAAAGTTTCAGCCATTAATGGATGGAAAATTTCTGTTCTTTCCTGTTCTGAAAGGCTGCTCCTTGTTTTGAGATAACGATCGCCTGATTCTATACAACAAACCAGATTCTTAGCCCTGTCAAGCTCGAAGTATGTTTAATATTCCAATGATGTCTTATTTTCAAACATCTAATGAGTATGTCCATTTTGCTTAATTTCTCTTTGTACAATAAACCTATCATCCCAGGAATCAATCTAATGAATTTCGATTGGGTTCTCAAGTACAGATTTAATCTGGCACAAAATTCTAGATACATTTCTTCAGAACAAAATAACATTGGAGCAAGATATATCGTCTCACAATAAAAGTCAGTTGCATCTTTCAATCTCCAACCATTCTATTTTTTTCGAACAAAGGGGACAGTTTTATATTCCATCTGCCAATTCCTGGCCCAATCATTTAACACTTAAATCCCCTTGCAGCCTCTTTGCATCGTTCTGTCAGCTCACACTGCCATCTAGCTTTACTTTATCAGTAATCATGGACATATTAGATTTGATTCCTTTATCCAACTCATTGATATTGATGGTGAAAAACTGGTGCCCAGCACAGATCTCGGGCACTACACTATTCACATCCCAAACTAAAATTGTTCGATTTATTCCCACTTTCTGTTCTAGATGTCAATCAATCAATCTAGATGTCAATCAATGCACCAATTTTAATTAATAATCTTTTGTGTGGGGAACCTTATTGAAAGCCTCCTAAAAGTCAATATGCCTGCTTCTCATTCTTATGGTTTGTCCTTAATTAGTCTACTAATTACAACCTCAAAAAACATTTTGTCAAAGTTACTCTTAAAGGAATTAAAAAGACATGCAGTTTCTACTGGTAACTGTATATAAAATCATGGCAGATCTTTTACCTCATGAAATGATTCATAAAAGGCCACATCATGAAGGTCAGACACAGGTATTTGTTTAAAATTTCTCTGTCATTTTGTTATTCTCAAGTATAATTTATCCTGATTCAATCTTACATCTCGCATTCTGTTTTCATGTTTCAAATTAACTCATTCTAACATTCTATTTTCACTTTCCTTATTTACTGTATGTAAATTTCTGAGATATTCCCAGTACTCCGGCTTAATGCCTTTTTGGCAACATTTTACTCCTTTTCAATTAGTCTAATAATTTATTTTAACTTCTGTTGATAGCCACAGTGGGATCAGTATTCCTATTGTATTTCAAGATTCAAGATTCAAGATTCAAGATTCAATTTAATTGTCATTTGGACCCCTTGAGGTCCAAACGAAATGCCGTTTCTGCAGCCATACATTACAAACAAATAGACCCAAGACACAACATAATTTACATAAACATTCATCACATCGCTGTGATGGAAGGCCAAAAAAAACGTATCTCTCCACTGCACTCCCCCCCCCCCCCCCCCCCCCCGATGTCAGAGTCAAAGTCAAAGCCCCCGGCTGGCGATGGCGATTGTCCTGCGGCCATTAAAGCCACGCCGGGTGGTGCAAGGTCGCACACTGGGTCTTGGTGTTAGAGCCCCCGGCGTGCGCTCGCAGAGTCCCGCGGCCATTCCAAGCCTCGCGGGGCGGTGCTGTGAGGCACCGTTCCAGGAGCTCTTCGACCCCGCAACTCGGGCGGGAGAAGTCGCCGTTGCGAGAGCCCTGAAAAGCGGTCTCCCTCCAGGGACCCGCGGGCTCCCGGTGCCGCCGTCCGTCAGACCCGCAGTTGCAGCCTCCGAATCTCCGGAGGTCGGGTCGCAGCAACAGCAGCGCTCCACCACCGCTCCACCCGCTCTGGACTCGGCCAGCTCCGCGACGGTGAGGTGAGTCGTCGGCACCAGAGTCCCCAGTCTTCTCCTGTTGGAGGCCGCTCCTCGTTGCAGCCCCAACGACAATGGAGACCCGACAAGAAAAGGTCGGGTCTCCCGTGCAGGGAGAGATTTAAAAGTTACCCCCTCCCTCCCACCCCACCCCCACTCCCCCACACACACACCCCAACAAAAAATAACAAAAACTACACAGAAACATAGACAAAAAATAATAAAAAATAATAAAAACGCGGACGGGCTGCAGAGGCCGCTGCTGACGAGAGTCGCGCCGCCTATTTCAATTTGCCGTCAAAGTATATACAATATTTACAAACAAAATATTAATTCTTTAAATAATTCAGGATGCACGTTTTATAGTTTTCTTTATGCAAGATCTAATAACATAATTTCAGATTCAACTTCTCTTATGTAAATCTCTATCCTATCATGATCTCTGTTCACTCCGGACTCCGAAATTATAATGGGAAACAAAGAAATGGCAGAACAGTTAAACGAGTACTTTGGTTCTGTCTTCACTAAGGAAGACACAAACAAACTCCCAGAAATACTTGGGGACCAAGGATCTAGTGGGAGGGAGGAACTGAAGGGATTCCACAATAGTCAGGAAATAGTGTTTGGTAAACTGTTGGGACTAAAGGCAGATAAATCCCCAGGGCCTGACATCCCAGAGTACCCAAGGAGGAGGCCCTAGAAATCGTGGATGCATTTGTGATTATTTTCCAATGTTCTCTCGACAAAACTGCGTACTATTCCCTGTACTCTCTCTATACCAATGACTGCACCTCCACTGACTCCTCTGTCAACCTTCCCAAGTTTGTGGATGATACAACTCTGATTGGACTGATCCAGGAATGGGAGGAATCTGCCTACAGACAGGAAGTGACACAGCAGGCATCCTAGTGCCATCGCAACAACCTGGAGTTCAATGCTCTTAAGACATTGGAATTGATTGTAGACTTTAGGAGAGCTCCCCCTCCCCTCCCCCCACCCACCATCAACAACACCACAGTCACATATGTGGAGTCTTTTAAGTTCCTGGGAACCATCATCTCCTTAAAGTGGGGCTACCATCAACTCCACAGTCAAAAAGGCACAACAAGGATGTACTTCCTGCGGCAGTTGAGGAAGCACAATCTGCCACAGGCAATGATGGTCCAATTCTACACGGTCATCGTAGAGTCTGTTCTCACCTTCTCCATCATGGTCTGGTTTGGTTCAGCCACCAAGCACGACATCCGGAGGCTGCAGCAATTCGTCCAATCAGCTGAGAAGGTTATTGGCTGCAACCTTCCCTCCATTGATGAACTGTACACTGCAAGGGCCAGGAAGCGTGCGAGTAAGATCATCTCTGACCCCTCTCACCCTGGCCACAAACTCTTTGAATCACTTCCCTCTGGAAGGCGACTCCGGATTGTCAAAGCTGCCACATAAAAACAGCTTTTTACCAAGGGTAGTAGCTCTACTCAATAACCAAAATTCTGTAGCCTCCTTTTGCTCTGGTATTTTATTTAATTCACATGTTTAAACTGTTATTATTAATGTTTTATGTGTCATTCCTAACTGTCACCGGGACATATAAAAGTCCGTGATCACGAGGCTCAGCGTCGATTTTCCGGAAGAGCGCATGGGACTGCGTGAACGTCTGGAGTGCCTCTGTCTGAGCTGGGCCTAGAGGGCTTGAACAGGCAGACGCGAGGATCGAACCTGCGGTGGGATTGGTACAGTGTTTGATTTGTGACCTGCTTTTAGTTATAAACAACATTTAGTTATTTCAAGTATTTGATTCAGTGTTTTTACTGAAACTAGATTGGGGTGAAGCTTAGAAATGAGCAATTATCAGCTGCAGGAGTCAGTACTTTAGAAGCTATCCTAAGAAATCATATATATATAAATTCATTAGCAGGATAAATGACTCTAAAAATGTGATTATCGTGGCCTTGTCAAACATAAGGTTTAGCACTACACGCTACGAATCCCAGTTGTGGAGACACTGGTATCGCTGTTTTGTTGTAGGACACTGATCTTTCTTTTTTATTCTAGATTTTAAATCATGTATTGTGTTTTGTATATAATTGATGATGCTTTTACAAGTGATATACTAAGATTTTATATGTATTTATTGTGTTTTTATATGCAATGTATTTTATGTAATGTTGTCCCTTGTCAGAAATAAAGTTTAATAATAATAATAATAATAATAATAATAATAATAATAATAATAATAATAATAATAATAATAATAATAAACATCTTAAGTCCACGTGGGGCACAGGGAAGTCGGGGGTTAGTGGTGGGGGAGGAATGGGAGAGACAATAGAAAATGTTACTTTTAATCAATAGACAATAGACAATAGGTGCAGGAGTAGGCCATTTGGCCCTTCGAGCCAGCACCGCCATTCAATGTGATCATGGCTGATCATCCCCAATCAGTACCCCGTTCCTGCCTTCTCCCCATATCCCCTGACTCTGCTATTTTTAAGAGCCCTATCTAGCTCTCTCTTGAAAGCATCCAGAGAACCTGCCTCCACCGCCCTCTGATGCAGAGAATTCCACAGACTTACCACTCTCTGTGAAAAAAAGTGTTTCCCTGTCTCCGTTCTAAATGGCTTACTCCTTATTCTTAAACTGCGACCCCTGGTTCTGGACTCCCCCAACATCGGGAACATGTTTCCTGCCTCTAGCGTGTTCAAGCCCTTAACAATCTTATATGTTTCAATAAGATACCCTCTCATCCTTCTAAACTCCAGAGTGTAGAAGCCCAGCTGCTCCATTCTCTCAGCATATGACAGTTCCACCATCCCGAAAATTAACCTTGTAAACCTGCACTGCACTCCCTCAATAGCAAGAATGTCCTTCCTCAAATTAGGGGACCAAAACTGCACACAATACACCAGGTGTGGTCTCACTAGGGCTCTGTACAACTGCAGAAGGACCTCTTTGCTCCTATATTCAGTTCCTCTTGTTATAAAGGTCAACATGCCATTCGCTTTCTTCACTGCGTGCTGTACCTGCATGCTTACTTTCATAACCAGATCCCGTTGTACTTCTCCTTTTCCCAACTTGACGCCATTTAGATAGTAATCTGCCATCCTGCTTTTGCCATCAAAGTGGATAACCTCACATTTATCCGCATTAAACTTCATCTGCCATGCATCTGCCCACTCCCCCAACCAGTCCAAGTCACCCTGCATTCTCATAGCATCCTCCTCTCAGTTCACACTGCCACCCAGCTTTGTGTCATCTGCAAATTTGCTAATGTTACTTTGAATCCATTCATCCAAATCATTGATGTATATTGTAAACAGCTGCGGTCCCAGCACCGAGCCTTGCGGTACCCCACTAGTCACTGCCTGCCATCCTGAAAGGGACCCGTTAATCCCTACTCTTTGTTTCCTGGCTGCCAACCACTTCTCTATCCATGTCAGCACTCTACCCCCAACACTATGTGCCCTAATTTTGCCCACTAATCTCCTATGTGGGACCTTATCAAATGCTTTCTGAAAGTCCAGGTACACTACATCCACTGGCTCTCCCTTGTCCATTTTCCGAGTTACATCTTCAAAAAATTCCAGAAGATTAGTCAAGCATGATTTCCCCTTTGGAAATCCGTGCTGACTTGGACCGATCCTGTTACTGCTATCCAAATGTGCCGCTATTTCATCTTTTATAATTGACCAGCATCTTCCCCACCCCCGATGTCAGGCTAACTGGTCCATAATTCTCCGTTTTCTCTCTCCCGCCTTTCATAAAAAGTGGGATAACATTAGCTACCCTCCAATCCACAGGAACTGATCCTGAGTCTATAGAACATTGGAAAATTATCACAAATGCATCCGCAGTTTCTAGAGCCACTTCCTTAAGTATCCTGGGATGCAGACCATCAGGCCCTGGGGATTTATCAACCTTCAGTCCCATCAGTCTATCCATTTCCTGCCTAATGTGGATTTCCTTCAGTTCCTCTGTCACCCCAGATCCTCTGGCCTGGTCCTCTGGGGAAGGGAGAGGGGAAGGGTTTTGTAGTTACATTAAATTGTAGAATTCAATGTTCATACTGTTGGGTTATACGGATGGTAGTCATTCTAATGTCTGTCCATGTCGATATGAAACAGAATGAAGACTAAACAATTGGGGTTTATCCCTACTGAGAGGTATCTCTCTCCCTTTTGATCTGTCTACATTCATACCCACAATCTGTAATGGAACATCAACATGTTGAGCCTACAACTGCACCCAATCCCCCCGCAGTGTCTTCTTTTATAGAAGCCTGGGATCAGATTATTCTTCTGAAACTCTCGTCATTTATTTGCTGAAATGCTGGAAAAAGTTAAATGAAACAATGTCAAGGAGGGATCTGAGAGAGTCATTTAAGATTGTGCGAAAGCTATTGCAAGGAAAGTGTTTGAGGGAGGAGATCAAAACAAACAAATCGTGTCGGTACTTAAAATGCTGAAAATGTGGAGCTCGCCACCACCGAGATTTGTTGAGGTTTAAGAATGGATGATTTAAGGGGAAATTAAATAAACATATTAACCAGAAAAGATGAGAAGATTATTCTTGTAGGCTTATATGTAGAAGAATGAGTGAAGACACTCATGTAAATCAGCTGTGATAAATGATCGTTCTTTGGGTTGGGCACTCAATGTAGGTACATTCTTAATGACAGTTAAGGGCTTTTTTAGGGATTGTTAAAGGCTTGGACAAGAGTGTTAGGGGCTTGGACATGCTAGAGGCAGGAAACATGTTCCCGATGTTTAAGAATAAGGAGTAAGCCATTTAGAACAGAGATGAGGAAACACTTATTCTCACAGAGAGTGATGAGTGTGGAATTCTCTGCCTCAGAGGGCAGTAGAGGCAGGTTCTCTGGATGCTTTCAAGAGAGAGCTAGATAGGACTCTTAAAAATAGCAGAGTATGGGGATATGGGGAGAAGGCAGGAACGGGGTACTTATTTGGGATGATCAGCCATGATCACATTGAATGGCGGTGCTGGCTCGAAGGTCCGAATGGCCTACTCCTGCACCTATTGTCAATTGTCTATTGACTATTGTCTATTGACAGTAAAACACAAATTGAACCAGGCAACACAATGGCACACGTGGTAGAGCTGCTGCCGCACAGTGCCAGAGCACAGGATTCATTCTTGTCCTCGCTGGTATGGAGTTTGCACATTCTCTGTGTGACCATGGGGGTTTCCTTCAGGTGGCCCAGTTTAGATCATAAGTGATAGGACCAGAATTAGGCCATTCAGCCCATCAAATCTACGCCACCATTCATATAACCATATAACCAATTAACAATTACAGCAGGGAAACAGGCCATCTCGGCCCTACAAGTCCGTGCCGACACAACGTTTTTTCCCTTAGTCCCACCTGCCTGCACTCATACCATAACCCTCCATTCCCTTCTCAGCCATATGCCTATCCAATTTATTTTTAAATGATACCAACGAACCTGCCTCCACCACTTCCACTGGAAGCTCATTCCACACCGCTACCACTCTCTGAGTAAAGAAGTTTCCGCTCATGTTACCCCTAAACTTCTGTCCCTTAATTCTGAAGTCATGTCCTCTTGATTGAATCTTCCCTATTCTCAAAGGGAAAAGCTTGTCCACAATCAGAAACATAGAAACATTGAAAAATAAGTGCAGGGGTAGGCCATTCGACCCTTCGAGCCAGCACTGCCATTCAATATGGTCATGGCTGATCATGTAAAATCAGTACCCCATACCAGCTTTTTTCTCATGTCCTTTGATTACTTTAGCCCATAGAGCTAATTCTAACCTAAGTCTAACTTCATCTACATCCTTTCCAAAGTCTCCACATCATTCTTGTAATGCCACAACCAGAACTACATTTAATAGTAAGATTAAACGAGTACTTACCAGTATGAAGTTTGATCTGTATTTTATGAGGCGTTACGGTGAGGTATTACGTGAAGATCCCAGCCCAGTGCGCAGGTGCGGCATACTTCGAAGCAGCGGTGTGAAATCACAGGATAGACACAATATTTGAAGTAAGATAGTAAAGATCATGAGACATCAGTTTATTAGTTTGATCTATATATTGAGGGTGGGAGCGGAGGGCACGTAATACCTCACCGTAACTCCTCATAAAATACAGATCAAACTTCATACTGGTAAGTACTCGTTTAATCTTACTATTTTACTTCGGAGTCACGTGAGTGATTCCGTGAAGACTTCAAAGGTCTGTGATTTCAAACCGTGTAACAGTTTTTATTTCACTCACTGCCGAAGTTTTTGAGGGAGGAAGTGTTATCGTAATCAACCAGTGGATCTGCTTTCACAAGAAACAGAAAGGTATTTGTTAACAATAACAACATAAAGAGCTCCCCTGAGCTTAAATTAATATTGCAGTTTGTAATATTCTTTCTGCAATTAAATCAGGTTTATCAACGGTTTACAATAAAAAATGTTCTGAACGTCGTTCCCTTGACCGTTCTGCCGTATTGAGAATGTGGTCAACCGGGATGTCCATTCGTTCAGCCGCTGATATCAATGCTGCCCTAGTGGAATGGGATTAAAATGTATTATTATCTATTCCGGCAGCTTTCAGTACCTGTTTGAGCCACCTTGGAGTGGTTTGGCTCGTACCCCGTCTTGGGGTTTCTGTGGTTGACCCATAGGCTTTCCTCTCCCTCTAAGATTGTGGGTTGTGTCTATATATTGTAGTAGATGGGTCACCACACTCAACCTGGACTCTGGTGGGTAGGCCCGGAATCCCACCAGTGAATTGGGCGTTCCTGGTCCATATAGCCATATAACGATTACAGCACGGAAAACACAGGCGATCTCGACCCTACTAGTCCGTGCCGAACTCATAATCTCGCCTAGTCCCATATACCGGCGAGTTAGATTTTTACCAGACCTAGAATATGAACGTGATGCGTCTGGGGTAATCACCATGTTATCCAGTCTAGTTTTATGGAGTGACTGGACTCTGTGAGCGTGTACGAGAGCCATAAGCATGAGCGTTTTTAACATAGATTGAGCAAGCTGAGGGATCTGGCTGGTGCCATTCTCTGAGATATGTCAATATCACACCAATATCCCATACATGGGTATACCTGGGTTTTTGGGGCTTATTATTATAGTTGCCCTTCATAAGTTTACCTTCAGTGGATGGGATCCCATGCTCTGCTGTCATGCTGTTTTAGATAAGCAGATAAGGCGCTCCATGCTGTATTTACGGCACTGTAACTCACCTTTTAGTTATGGTGTAGATGTTCCAGGAACTCCAATACGTCAGTGGTTGAATAGTTTGGTATGTTGTCCCTGCGTCGTGGCAGTATTTTACCCATGTTAGCTTTTGGTGACTGTTCGCAGGGATGCCGACATGGTGGTAATGGTTCCTTTGGATAATCCCAGTCCCTGGTAAGGTCTATTCAAAACCTGCACCCAGGAGTTTGATGTTTTTCTGGCATGGGTGGCTTGTGCCTGATACTGGGTTGAGTCAGCAACCATGGTCCACTAGGGAAATCCATAGGTGACTCGCCCACCGTGTCGTGATGAACTGGGAACCATGGCTGTGTAGGCCGGTCGGGCACGTTCAATATCTCGGAGACAGATCCCATCTGTATTGCGAAGTGCCCGACTGATGAGGCAGAAGGGAGGAAGGCAAAGCAGAAATTCCCCCTTCCAGCGTGTAGGCATCTATCGCTGCTGCCTCTGATCTGGTTCCTAAGTCACATACATAGGTTACTGGTGATTCCGTCTTGTGCAACCAAATTGATATCTGGCTTTCAAACTGCTTAATACCTTTAGCAGATATCTTGGGTTTGACATCTATTCAATGTTATCATAAATTTTACCCCGTGACATGGTGTCTCCCACTGTGTTCTAGCTTCCTAGGACATAGGCAGCTGATAGTTAAAATGTCTTTTGACACACCATTGCCAGATTTGTTTGACCAATTTGTTGCACAATAATGATTATTATGCTCCCCATATGGTTGATATAAGCCACCACCATAGTATTATCAATCCGTAACCACATGTGTACGTGCTGCATTTGAAATGCATATGCTTTTTAGCCCAATAGGCGATCACCAATCCCAAGTAGTTGATGCCCGGTGTGTGTAGTAACGATGTTTGTGAATTGGTCCATCTGTTACCTGTGCTGGATATGGAGTTTAGTTGCTCCCCAGCCTAAAGTACTGGCATCGGTTTTTAATAACCAAGTTGGGATTGGTGATGATAATAGGGCTGAAAACTATGCCAAATATATGTCTGCCCACCACCGTAATTGTGATATAGCTTCAGTGGGTACATTCATGATTTGATTATAGTGACCCAAGTACCTTGGCAAAGTAACAGTCATATGGACGGAATTGTTATTGAAGCCCAGATAATCCATGGTAGTTAACGCTTCAATTCTGGTTTATCTGGGCGTGGGATAAACCTCAGAGCTTTAGGGAGCTGTTTTGTAGCTAGAACTGCTGCCACAGCTAATTCCTTTGTTTCCCCTAATATGAGGATATCATCCAATATATGCCATGATTATGCTTGTTTTCTTAATATTTTCATGGCCATTTTTTAAATATTTATAATAGTTTAGGGCTGAGGTTAGACCATAGGGAATGCTCTATGCTCCCATAGTTGCCCTAACCGGGATATCCATTATCCAGGTAAAATTTTTTAGGTATCTATAATGATCCTAGTGTATGGGTATAAGATAGTTAGCATCTTCCATATCAATGCTCCCCATAGGTATCCTTTGGAGATCAGATGTCTGGCAGTGACAAAAAACCCGTCTCCATCTTAAAGTGTATATACTCAACAGATTTATTTAGTGATATTAGATCAATGATGATGCTACATTCACCATCTTTTGTAGTTTTGGTGAATATTCGATACAAATTCCAATGGTTCATGTTTACTCCCATGATCCGTTTAGTAATGAGCCTTTCTAGTTCAGCTTGACCTTCTCACTTCTCTTTTCTTAGAGGGAGAAAATGCCCTTTGGGCGCATTGCTGAACTGGCGGTAATATGCCCAATTTGAATTCGTTTTTATCCACTAATACTGTTGAGTATATTTTAGTTATTTGTGACAGCATCCCATGCTTTATCAACAAGTGTAAATGCCCCCCCCCCGCAGTTAGTAGAACACCCTTATTTAGTGTAAAC
The DNA here is from genome assembly GCF_028641065.1 of Leucoraja erinaceus. NCBI lineage: Eukaryota > Metazoa > Chordata > Chondrichthyes > Rajiformes > Rajidae > Leucoraja > Leucoraja erinaceus. The sequence continues at coordinate 46,282,503 of NC_073378.1, read as the reverse complement.
TGGGAGGAACCAGACTACCTACCTCCATGTTTATTGTTTTTTCATGAAGGCCTAGTTTGCTGGTATGCTGGTGCTGTCGGTGGGGCGGCGCATTTTCCCACGGCTCCGCTCTGGGCCCCTGTCTAAAAAGAACTTTGGGGGTAATGTGAAGCGGTCGCCAGGCTTTCACCAGTCCTTGTTTGATATTGCTGGTGGATGCCGAGGGGTGCTGCCAGCTGGGTGTTGGATGCGATGTCCTGCTCGTTCCATGGCCTGCCCTCATGAGGCGCACAGGTTTAGCTGCCTCTCTTCCCGCAGCAGCGGTTTGCATAGCCCCGTATATTTGGGGTTGCGGGCAGGTCTTATATGCACCAATGTTCAGTCGAGTATCCCAAATTTGGGAACATCTTAGGCGTCAGCACCCTGGTAGTGCAACGGGATAGTCTCATCCTGGGAGAACCACCTTGGTGATCATGGCGTCTCGCCTGCCAGGTGAGTATGATCCGTGGAAAACGAGCAAAGGCGGTGACATCTTGACCCTTCTGTTAGGAGCTTCAGAATTCGCTGCTTTTAGCTCTTGTCTGCGAGTCTGCTGACCCAGCTGCCTGCGGATTTGCCTCTGGAAAGGCCTGCTCCTGCAGGGCTTTGTTGGGAAGATGGTCGCGTGGAGGAGCCATGTAGTGGCCCACGACACCCAGTAGCTCTTCCTGATCCTGCTCCCCTGGCATACTGCTGTTCTCGTCCGCCTGCCCAGCGTTTAAGCCAGCCCAGCCCTGGCCTCCTTAGCTAGCCTTAAAAGAGGGAGCAAAAGGGTGTGCTATAATTTGGAGGAGGCATAGCTCAAACTCCGCTGTTGCATCAATCCCTCGTCAAGGGAGATGGCTAGTGCAATAGCACTGGGGTAGGAGTGTCAGCTCCCTTGGCATTCAGCCAGTGCCCCTTTTTTCCTGGAGGTTTTGAACTCCATGACCTCCTCTGGCTTGGGGAGACAGACATACTTATTTTTGCTGTCTCCAACCTGTTCCAGTGTTGGAGGAAGTTGATTCCTATAGAACCTGTAATTTTGGTAAGATTTTTGTCTTACCTGTATGTAGAGGCTGCCTGCCGTTTTTCAGGCGGCATTCTAGCGGTTCCCGGGCGGCGATTCTCCTTGTCAGGAGTCTGCAGGGCTGCCGGTCGGGTTTTTAAATTTCCCGCCGGTCCGCTGCTGTTACCAAACAGCTGTTCAGCGGACCGGCATCAGCGCAGCTCCCTGCAGCGGTCCGCAGCCTGTGCGGTCCCGTTTGCGCCTTTCCCCCTCCACTGTCGGCTCCTTCGCTGGAGTCGAACGGGGGCCGCTTCCTCTGCTGCTTTGCTCCCCCTGGAGCAAAAAACCACAAGGCCCGATTAAGGTAAGTACTTACCTCACGTCCTTGGATGCAGGAGCTGCCAACTCCCGCTGGCCGCATTGCACAGCTGTGCGATAATGCCGCACCTGTGCACTGGGCTGGGATCTTCACGGAATCACTCACGTGACTCCGAAGTAAAATCTAACCAAATTTTTATACAGCTGCAATATGACTTTCTGACTTTTATGCCAAATGCCATGACCGATAAATGCAAGAATACCATACTTTATCACATTATCTACCTATGTTGCCATTTTCAGGGAGCTCTGGACTCACACTCCAAGATCTATCTGCGCATTATTTCTCCTGAGGGTACTGCTATTTATCATATACTTTCCAGTACATTTGACCTCCCAAAGTGCAATTCCTCACACTTGTCAGGATTAAGCTCCATTTACCATTTCTTCCCCCATATCTCCCACTGAACTGTATCCTACTGTATCGATACTCTTCTTCACTATTCACAACTCGATCAATCTTTGTGTTGTGTACAAACTTAATAATCAGCTCATCCATGTTTTCATCTGTCATTTACATGTAAAACACCAGAGGTCTCAGTACTAATCCCTGCGGAACATCACTGGTCACAGATATTCAGTTAGAGAAACAGCCCTCTACCACAAAAGTATTAGGTGCCTAGATCTCACTGCCTGGGCATAGTGGAAGCAAGTGTGATGGTAATGTTTAAGGGTAATTTGATAGGCTTATCAATAAGCAGGGAATGGAGGAATAGGGATCATTGGCAAGGCGATGGGACTATTTAATTTGGCATGTGGTCGGTACAAGCATTGTGGGCTGAAGAACCTGTTCCTGTGTTGTACTGTTCTGTGTTCTATATTTTAAAGGAACTGTCAGAGGATTTACCTCTTCAGACAAGACACCAAAATTGTTCGCTGCTTATGTAGCAGTAAAGATGCCTGGCACTATATCTCAAATGTTTGATTGGTTGATGAACATTCAGTTAAATGATTCAATTCAATCTATGGCAAATTATGTTTTTACTGATTTTTTAAAGCACTGATCTGGCCAATCTGGCCATATCTGGCCAAATAGCAATGGTGACAAAGTCAAGTTTGCTATTTTTTAATTCTGAAATAATGCCAAACGTTTATTTAAAAACTGCAAATTCACCTATTCTGAGATTATTTACCCACGGAGCACAAAACAAATCTGCATTTAACATGAAACATCAAATATGCGGTGTATTGAAAATGCAATACAAAATATAGCAATCTAAACTCAAAAAATCACAAATTTGAAGTTTTAAACTACACTACAATGCTCGCTGGAGGTCAGATAACTTCTCACAGAAGGAGGAGAGGAAATCTAGATGGTGATTCTTTTGGCAAGTTTTATACTTCATAATTAGTCCCAGAGGGATTGGTGAGAGGAGAGGAAAGGAACCTGGCATTATGATACTATTCCAAGAAATTACGAAGTTTCAAAAATATAATATATTAAAGATAATGTTGTCTTCAGAAGCTCCAGATTGTTTTAACGTACAACTCTTTGTGGAAAATGCATATAATAATGATTAAAGATTTTAATCTATTTATGTTGATCAACCATATCTCTATAATTATAAAACTCTGTGTGTGTGTGTGTGTGTGTGTGTGTGTGTGTGTGTGTGTGTGTGTGTGTGTGTGTGTGTGTGTGTGTGTGTGTGTGTGTGTGTGTGTGTGTGTGTGTGTGTGTGTGTGTGTGTGTGTGTGTGTGTGCGCTTGTGCGCATGCACGTTTGTGTGTAGGATGAGCAGCAGCGACTACACCCTCTCCAAAGACTACGGAAAGCAGGTCTCCCCACTACACACCTACAAACATTTTATAGGGGGAGCACATTAACCTACGGCATCACTTCCTGGTTCGGGAGCTGCAAGGTGTACGAACGGCACCAACTAGACAGGATTGTGAAGACCGCCAGCAGGATTATTGGTGCTCCACTCCCTTTCCTGCTGGACATATACAGGAAGAGATGTATCAGCAGAGCCATCTCCATCATCAAAGACCCCCACCACCCATCGCATCACATATTCTCCATTCTGCCATCTGGGAAGAGGTACAGGAGCATTAGCTGCAAAACCAGCAGGATGCTCCTCAGCTTCTTCCCGCAGGCTATAAGACTGATAAACGGACTTTGCCCCCTGCCAAAGTATCGCGCATCAACCACCTACCTGGACACACTACAGCAGAGCCACTGTCGTGCCGCTGCCGATCGGAACGCCTGTTGATATTTAGTAGAGTTTTTAATTTGTTCATGATATATGTATTTTTATTTCTATTTATTTTTGACTGCACACTGAATGGACACTGGTTGAGCAACGTTTTTATGTTTCCTCTGGGTATGTGAGTGCTCAGGAAAATGACAATAAAGATATGCTATACTACTATACTATACTATACCTCCCCTGTCAATGATCTGCCATGATTTCATAACTGGTGACGTTACTCCCTCAGTCTTGTTGGGGAAGGAACACCATGATTAAAACCCGGCAATGCTGAAAGTACGGTTTACAAGTCTGGTAGTGTGTAACTTGGAGAGGCAGCTGTAGGTAGATAATTCCTAAGAAATTATTCCCCCATCAACCCCCCCCCCCCCCCCCCCCCCCCCCACCCTTCACACCCCTTCCTAAGTACCCTTACTCTCCACTCAACCTCATTCTCTGCCACACTCCCATAAGATTAATGACAACCGAAGAATAAATGTCAGTGCTTGTGAGTTTGCGTTTCTGCCGTGGGTGAGATATTGCATGAAAGTGAGGGTGGCTGTGAATATGAGTGCTTATGATCCTGGTGGGAGAGACCTATGTGCTTCTTGACCAGGATCACCGACAGAGCACATGAAAGAAGCCATCGAAATGGGACTACTGGTCCCTTTTTAATGATCCTTGTGGAAGTTGCAAACTTGCATCTGGCAAATGCTCTATGTGGAGTGTGGAAAATCACAACTAGATATGCACACTTCATCACATCCGTCATTGCAAACCTGAGAGCTGACACTGAGGAGACCTGTTGGGAATTTATTCTTCACCAACAAGTCGATTAGTGTTAATGCTGCAAGTGCATGTGTTCACTCCACTATAATTATAGCATCTCTGGCCCTGGTTTTATGAAGTAATTCCTTGCACCTTAGATATTCTATTTCTACTGTAATTTTTTTTGAAGTGAAATAAAAGATTTTCTGTTGAACTCTTGTATGAAATAATGCAGGTTTTAAATCCCAGTTTAAATAAATATATTTTGGTGGTCGCAAGAATGACAACTAAGTTTTGTTACTTATTTTATTCTGAAAATAGCTCCTTAGCTCACAGGTTCTTACAACACATCTGGCCACAACGGTGGACAAGGGGGGGAAGAGGGGTGGGGGAGAGGGGGGGAGGGGGGAGAGGGGGGGGAGGGGAGAGGGGGGAGAGAGAGAGGGGGGGGGGGGGGGTGGGAGGGAGAGAGGGGGGGGGGGGGGGAGGCCTGGCCGAGCCGAGGACCCGACACGAACCAAACCGAGAACCCGAGCCGAACCGTGGACCGGACCCGAGGCGCGAGCGTGTGAGCGTCGACCAAAGGACCGTGCGTTGGGCCGCCGCAGTAGTCAGCTTTTGAATAACGGGGGGGGGGGGGGGGGGGGGGGGGGGGGGGGGGGAGGTTACGTCACTTGCTGTGTGAGCAAGATGGCAGCAAGCAGAGCCATTGTGACATCACCAGCGAAGAGACCCGGTTTATTTTTTCTCTTTTTTTATCAGAATCGTGAACATTTTCATAAAATACTCTTCCTCCACTATTCACAACTCGATCAATCTTTCTGTTGTGTACAAACTAATAATAATCAGCTCATCTATGTTTTCATCCAAGTCATTTACATGTAAAACGACAAAGGTTTCAGTACTAAACCCTGCGGATAGAGAGAGGGAGAGAGGAGGGGGGGGAGAGGAGAGGGGGGGGGGGGAGATAGAGAGGGGGGAGAGAGAGGGGGGGAGAATAAATAAACCACAGAATTTTCATGTAAGGCGATTTCGGACTCCAGGGGATAAATCTCGATCGGAATATGTGAACATTTTACCGTTAGCACGTCGTTTTTTCAAGAAGATGTGAAAGCCAGACAGGCAGACACACACACACACACACACACACACCCACCCACACACACCCACACACGCACACACCCACACCTACACACGAACACACACACACACACACCCACACACACACCCACCCCCACACACCACCCCACACACACCACAACCCACACCCAACCACACCCCACCCACGCACCCACACCGCCACACCTACCCCCACACACACCCCCCACCCCCCCCCGCACCCACACCCCTACCTACCTACCTTGCTCCCAGAAGTCCAATGAAGGGCCAGTTTCTTGAGAATGCTTAACAAATGGTTGGTGAAGAAGACTATTGGGATGCCAGCCTTCATCAGAACAGGTATTGAATGTATCAATTGGGAAATCATTTGGGACATTACAATTGCACAAGATATTGGTGAGGTCGCATTTGGAATATTGTGTTCAGTTTTGGTCACCTTGCTATATGAAAGGTGCCATTAAGCTGGAAACAGTGCAAAAAGATTTACAAAGATTTTGCCATGACTCAAGGGGATCAACTATTGAAAGAGCTTGGGCAGGCTATGACTTTATTCATAAGGAGCAGAATTAGGCCATTCGGCCCATCAAGCCTACTCCGCCATTCAATCGTGGCTGATCTATCTCTCCTTCATAACCCCATTTTCCTGCCTTCTCTCCATAAGCCCTGACACCTGTACTAATCAGTCTTCCTTTGACTGTAGGAGACAGAGGGATGATCTTGTAGAGGTGGATAAAATCAAGACGTGCATAGTTAGGCTGACTGCACACGTAAGACGAAAAGATTTAATAAGAACCCGAGGGGCAACTTTTTCACACAGAGGAACACACTGTTTGAAATTAGATGCTAGAGGAAGTGGTCGAATCATATACCATAACAACTTGTAAAAAAAACATTTGGACAGGTAGGTGGATTGGAAAGGTTTAGAGAGATACGGGTTAAATACAAATGGGACTAGCTTAGATTGCCACTTTGGTCAGTATGGACATTAGGCTGAAGGAAAACAACATCTACTTCCATGCCTCCATCAATTTTTGTAGTTACCGCCTCAAAAGAAAGGGGATATTTTGGAACTGGAAAATGACTTCAGGAAACTTTAAAAAAAGTTTTTATGATTCAAGGGAATATTTAAACAACAGCGCATTGACTCATTTAAATTGCAGTTGTATCTCTAAAATTGGAGCCGCCTATTTGGCATATCTGCCGACCCAGTTATAGAGCTAACTTCAGAGTCTGACGTTCACACTATGGTCTGAGAGATTCCATATAGGATCTACAAATGAAACACAACAACAGAGACATGCAGCATTCTGCTTCAAAGATATCTATCTTTACCCTACTGTAATTCTTCAAAACATGATGTCATTTCAATGACAAGCAGTTTGCAAGCAGAAAGACAAAAGACATAAACCAAGATGGCACAATATAGCAGTTGGTAAAGCCACTGCCTCACAGCTTCATAAATCCAAATTCAATCCTGATTTCCAGTGGTCTGTTTGCTTGTTTGTCTGCGTTTCCACATATATCTATATTCCCTAAGTGCATGCTGAGTTTGGCCTGACCTCCAATCATCTTGAACATCCTTGCTACTGGGCCAAGTCTTCACTTTGTCACGACGACATGGTAACTGTGTGCAACAGCCACCCACTAAACGGATTGTTTTAGCTACCACCCCTCAAAACTAAAATGAAAGCAAGTCATCGCCTACCCTGAAGGGGCTCTCTATGAAGGAGGATTATTTGGGAGCAGGGCCGGTTTTAAGCCTATTTGACCAATTTTATCAAATTGGGCCCCGCACCTTAAGGGGGCCCCGCGCCAGCGGCGACAGAGTTACCGTTTGAAGCCTTTTCTGTATTCTAAGAGGAATAAACCACTACTGAAAACGTGAAATGAAGAATGAGAAATTTTTATTCCAAAAATGGCTTGTTGGTGGAATAGCTGATTCTGAATATAATGATTATTTTTCGTGTTCCATGGATACTTATATAGGGTAGTTTTTACTTTTGGGGAACGCACCGCATTACCGTCGGCAAATCCTTCAGCCCGGCGCCGCCAAATCATTCCGCCCGGGTAAGTAGATCCGCGACATGTGGCCTAAATTAATGTTATATTATGAAAAGTGCAATCGCAGGTTAGGTTTGGTTTGGTTTGGTTTCGTTTCGCTAGATGACTCAAAATGTATCTAGAGGTAGGTTTGGCTAGGAATCACCTGTTTGTAATGAATGTTTGTAATGAATGTAAACATAGCCTAGTGCAACTCCGAAGACCAAATAACAGTGGTTTCCTTATAAGATTTTGTATAATCACAGCAATTTTCAAGTATTTCGGCATAATACTTTAGAATTTATTACAGTAAATGTGTACAAAATCTTTACAAGGCGATTTCTCAAAACTTTGAAATTTTGGTAAAATAGTTCTTATAACTTTTTTTAATATTGAAGTTCTTTCCTTCTTTCATCATTCAAACTTGCTTCCTTCTTTCCCCTTCTTCTTCTTTTTTCCTTCCTTCTTGTTAATACAATTTTTTTAAATTTCAGATTATTGTCATTGTTTGTCTTTTCTAAAAAAGATAATATAAAAAGGCCTTACATCATGGCAAGCACAAGCAGAGATCGAGACAAAGGGCGTCAATATTTAAGTGGCAACCAGAAACGAGCACTGGTCAAGGCTAAGGTAGCTGAAAATGAAAAACATAGAGGTGTTATCAAAAAATTCCTTGTCACTCCATCTTTGAAGCGCCCATATATTGAGGATGAAGAAAACAAAAACTATTCAGAAAATTACGATATGGCTTTGAGTCCAATTACAGTTGATAAATACAATGATGACATTGATAACAAATTAGAAAAGGATGACGCAGCTGTGAATCAAATTGAAGACGATCTCAATGCACCAGAAGACAGTGCCAAAGCAGAAAGCTTACTTATGACCGGAGAAAAACAAGACCAAACATCATGCATGAGTACAGTTGTAATTAACATGTATGATGACCCAACCAGTTGGCCAGCAGATATAAATAAAAATGTAAGAGATTATTTAACAATGAAAGGTCCTCCTAATGTTCCAGTGATCAGCTTTCCAAGAAATGAAAAGGGATTGTGTTTTTCAAGGTTTCACTGTAAGAGGACACTTCCAAATGGTGAGAGTGTTGAAAGACCTTGGATTATACACTCTCAGTCTGCTGATAGAATTTATTGCTTTTATTGCAAACTTTTTAGTAAGAACACAACCAGTACATTATCAACAAGTGGATTCAACAACTGGTGTAATCTTCATACAAGGTTATGTGAGCATGAACATTCAAAGAACCATTTGAAAGCCACATGGAGTTTCGGGGAGTTACACCAAAGACTTTGTAGTGGACAGACAATTGACAAAGAGCTTGAAAAAATCGTCAATGAACATGCAAAGCACTGGCAGCAAGTATTCAAAAGGTTAGTAGCAATAGTGCAGTTTCTTGCTGAGAGAAATTTAGCATTTAGAGGAACAAAAGAAAATGTTGTTAATGAGAGTGTGCACAATGGAAACTTTTTAGGTCTTGTGGAGCTGCTTGGAAAGTTTGACCCTGTTCTTGATACACATTTGCGAAAAATCAAAACCCACAAAATTCATAATCACTATTTAGGAAAAAATACTCAGAATGAACTACTAAACATCATGGCTACAGCTGTTTTGAATGAAATACTGAAACGTGTAAAAGCAGCTAAGTACTACGGCATTATTTTAGACTGCACACCTGATATGAGTCACCAAGAACAAATGTCTCTAACGATCGGGGATGTGTCTGATGGTAATTTGGCTCCTTCGGGTGTTTATGAACATTTCATAAAGTTTATACGTTGAAAGTAGCACAGGAGAAGATTTATATAAAACATTATTAAACACACTGAAGGAATTAAATTTAGAAGTGCAAGACAATCGAGGCCAAGGCTATGACAACGGTAGCAACATGAAAGGTCACACATCTGGAGTACAAGAACGACTGTTGAAGGATAATTCAAGAGCATCTTTTGTACCCTGTGCATGTCACAATTATAACCTTTTACTCGGAGATGTAGCCAAGAGTTGTCCAGATGCCATAACATTTTTTGGGATTCTGCAAACGATCTACATATTGTTCTCAGCATCAACAAAAAGGTGGGCAGTTTTTAAAAAACATGTACCCGGGTTATCAGTTAAACCCTTGAGCAATACAAGGTGGGAGTGTCGGATTGATAGTGTTAAAGCTATTCGTTATCAGGTTGGAGAAGTATATGATGCACTTGTGGAAATATCAGAGATAACAGATGAGCCCAAGGTAAAAGCAGAAGCTGAATCTTTAGCAAACCAGCTAAAAGACTACAAATTTTTAGTTTCTTTGATATTTTGGTATGAAGTACTTTTTAAAGTTAACTATGTAAGCAATCAACTACAAGGTGAAACAAAGGACATTGATGAAGGCATGGAGTCATTTGAAAAACTATTATCATGGCTAAGAATTTATAGAGAGGAAGGTTTTAATGATGTTCTAGTAGGTGCAAATGAATTGGCTGAATCTGTTGAATTACCATTGGAGTTTAGACAATTTCAAGAAAAAAAACTACGTAGAAGGAAGAGAATGTTTTCATATGAGACACAAGATCAACCTTTACATGATCCAAAAGAAGTATACAGAATTCAGTGCTTCAACTTAGTGCTAGACCAAGCTGTTCAGTCCATGGAGTGTAGATTTGAACAACTTAAAAGCCATGTAAAATTATTTGGATTTCTAAATAACTTTCAAAGTATACAGAAGGCGGAAATAAGGAAACACACAGCAGACCTTGAAGCAGCTTTAACAGACACCACAATAAAGCAGAGCACTGATGAAGAGGTAGTTACTGAAAAAACTAAAGACGTTGATGGCTATCTATTGGCTGAAGAACATGAAGCTCTGAAAACATTTTTTTCGCTCCAGTATCAGCCTCATACTCTGTTTGAATACCTGCTAGTAAACAATCGATTTACAACATTTCCTAATGTTTTTATTGTTTTGAGGATTTACTTAACAATGCCTGTAACAGTCGCATCAGGTGAAAGAAGTTTTTCAAAACTAAAACTGATTAAAACATACTTACGGTCAACAATTTCACAAAAGAGACTAAACAATTTGGCAATGATATCTATAGAAAATGACATTGCTAAAACCATTGACCTTGAAAATATTTTGAGAGACTTTGCAAATAAAAAAGCCAGAAAAGTATTTTTCTAAAAGACCTGTGTATAACCAGTATGTCTGTAATTGCCTTACTTTGTATTAAAAACAATAAAACTTTCATATAGTTTTTCAAAATTTTAGTATATCAAGCATTTAATGTTTCTTTTGGTTAAAGACGAGCATACTACACAAAATACAAACATACATAAATTTTTACTTTTGTAGAGTAGGGGCCCCGCCATCAGTTTTCTAATTGGGCCCCGCAATTCCTAGCACCGGACCTGTTTGGGAGAATAATACAACACACATTATCTAAAATTTTCACTGAGGTCAGGAAACTTAATCATCTCCTTTGATTCAATTGATAGAAGCAGCAAATAGCCATTGTTTCACTTGATCAAGGAATGTACACTCAAGCCATATTTGAAATTGCTTTGTAAGCCTTTAAACCACCTGCAAAGATCCAATATTATTGCAAATGTAAAGCTATCACAAGGTCTGATAATAGCTGGCTTCCACTGGTAGCAGTGATTTCTCTCTGAGGTTAAAGATAGTGGAGTCAGGGGATATGGGGGGAAGGCAGGAACGGGGTACTGATTGGGGATGATCAGCCATGATCACATTGAATGGCAGTGCTGGCTCGAAGGGCCGAATGGCCCACTCCTGCACCTATTGTCTATTGTTAAACCATAACATAGCCTGGGTAATTCCATGTGTCTTTATGGCATGCACCTAGCCTGGCTCTACACAGTAAGCTCAATGTCCTCGTCTTTCATGTGAAGGTTATCCCAGGAATGGACATGTACCACACAAGAAAAGGACTGCAAATTCATGCCACTAAAGAGCTAGCGGAATCCTTTTACACAGGCATTCAATAGACAATAGACAATAGATGCAGGAGGAGGCAATTCGGCCCTTCGAGCCAGCACCGCCATTCAATGTGATCATGGCTGATCATCCACAATCAGTACCGCGTTCCTGCCTTCTCCCCATATCCCCTGACTCCATTATCTTTAAGAGCCCTATCTAGCTCTCTCTTGAAAGTATCCAGAGAACCGGCCTCCACCGGCCTCCACCGCCCTCTGAGGCAGAGAATTCCACAGACTCACAACTCTCTGTGTGAAAATCTGTTTCCTCATCTCTGTTCTAAATAGCTTACCCTTTATTCTTAAACTGTGGCCCCTGGTTCTGGACTCCCCCAACATCGGCTACATGTTTCCTGCCTCTAGCGTGTCCAAACCCTTAATAATCTTATATGTTTCAATAAGATATCCTCTCATCCTTCTAAATTCCAGAGTATTCAAGCCCAGTCGCTCCATTCTCTCAGCATATGACAGTCCCACCATCCCGGGTATTAACCTTGTGGACCTATGCTGCACTGCCTCAATAGCAAGAATGTCCTTCTTCAAATTTGGAGACCAAAACTGCACACAATACTCCAGGTGTGGTCTCACTGGGACCCAGTACAACTGCAGAAGGACCTATTTGCTCCTATACTCAACTCCTTTTGTTATGAAGGCCAACATGCCATTCGTCTTGGCACGTTGAAGTGACAGCTGTAGAAACACTTCTGTTCTTTCAACTCACTTCCCTTGGTTAAGTCAGTGTAAGGAATGAAAGATGAAAAGTATGGACAGAATCCGTAGTCAATTTATCAAATGGGTTCACTCAGCTTGAGCAGGGCAAACAAAACAATAAGAATCTGAAGGTACAAAATAGTTGGGTGCAAAGAAAAATTGCAGAAAATCAAAATTCAAAATCTATTAATATCCTGTTCTCTCTGCTTTCAACACATGTTTGGAAACACCACATCTACGCGCCCCACTCCCCCCCCCCCCCCACCCGTCCCCTTTCCCCTCCTCCCCTCTCCCCTCCTCTCCTCAGCGCCCCTCATGCACCATTTAGAAACATAGAAATTAGGTGCAGGAGTAGGCCATTCGGCCCTTCGAGCCTGCACCGCCATTCAATATGATCATGGCTGATCATCCAACTCAGTATCCCGTACCTGCCTTCTCTCCATACCCCCTGATCCCCTTAGCCACAAGGGCCACATCTAACTCCCTCTTAAATATAGCCAATGCACTGGCCTCAACTACCCTCTGTGGCAGAGAGTTCCAGAGATTCATCACTCTGTGTGTGAAAAAAGTGTAAAAAATTTAGAGTTAGCTATCCTCTCAGTATATTCACAATAATCTTGTACCCTGTGACAGTGTTTCAAACCTTGTCGTCTTGAGACCATGACTACAAACAGGCTTAAACACTAGAACATCTGGAAAAAAGAACAGAAGCAAAAGGAAGCCATCAGATCCCTCAAGCCAACCCCACCATTCAATATGATCGAAGCTGATCAGTGCTGGCTTAACTCTTCTTTGGTCCCATTTCCCAAACCCTCACACCTTCACTTTCAAATATGTATTTTCCCCTCCTAAGTACATTTTCTGGTTTGATCTCCACTACCCTTGGAGGCAGAGAATTCCTGCTTGGACACCATGTCTGAGATAACAGCAGCTGCAGAAAATGGAAAAAACAAGGTCATGTTTCAGGTCTGAAATCCTTTAGTCAGACTAGGAAGGATAGAAAATATGATGAGTTTCAAGAAAGTTTGAGGAGGAATAGATAGGACAACACAGAAAGTGGTGAATCTCTGGAACTCTGCCACAGAGGGTAGTTGAGGCCAGTTCATTGGCTATATTTAAGAGGGAGTTAGATGTGGCCCTTGTGGCTAAAGGGATCAGGGGGTGTGGAGAGAAGGCAGGTACGGGATACTGAGTTGGATGATCAGCCATGATCATATTGAATGGCGGTGAAGGCTCGAAGGGCCGAATGGCCTACTCCTGCACCTAATTTCTATGTTTCTATGTTTCTATGACAAAGGGATATCTGATAGACCAAGGCCAGGTTGGCTCGAAGATAATTAACATTAGATCACCAGGCTTTAATGTGTACAGGCAGAATATGAGCATCTGTTTCAAGCTCATATTGGGCTTTGTTAGAACAGTACAGGCAGAGACAATATGAGTGGGATGGAGAATTAAAATGGCCGGCAACAGAAAGCTCAAGGTCACCTCTCCAAACTGAACACAAATACTCTGCGAGCTAGTCACCTAATCTCCTAATCTGCATCTAGTTTATCCAATTTAGATGAGACTACATTCTGAATGCAGTATACCAGATTGGAAAAAATCCAAGTGAATTGTGGCTTGTAAGACCAATGGAGCCCCAGGATATTATAAAGGGAAGAAATGAAAGGACATCTCCTGCATCTGCAGGGGAACATGCTGTACATAAGAGCGGGATTGGTGTAAATGAAAAAGTGAATAAGTGAGTCATAAAGAGAATGGCAGTGGAATCCTGGTGACAGTCACAGAAATAGCATAGGAAGTTCAGTTAAATCCGATTAAATATAGTCCGAGGGTCTAAAATTAGGTAGAGGGTAGCTGAGAATCACTCTCCAGTTGTTGATAAAATGGTTCAGTTGCCTGATAACAGCTGGGAAGAAACTGTCCCTGAATCTGGAGATGTGCGTTTACACATTTATTGCACTTGTTGGCATGCCACTCGGAGATTTGTGTACAGAGGACTATTTTTGTTCCTGGCTAATATAGCAATATTATGTCCTATTGATGTATGAAGGTTCCGTTAATTGAGAGTGGTTGGAATTGAGCACTTTTTGTTAAGGGTTAATTACTCTAAAATGCAATTAAGTCATAACCAGCAGAGTTTTGACATGCACTGCTTTACCTGGTTTAGGTTGCCTGCACCAGCTTCCATCTGGCCCAGCACTCTCCTTTAAAGCTGCCAGCTGTTACACTATGAAGGATCCATTTTCTCTGTAGCACTTGAAATCCATTTCTGATGATTGTTACCAACAACAAAGAACTCCCGTGAATGTGATTGAGTAGATGTATCATCTGGGGTGACTTTATGTAATAATAGGCCTGAGAATGTGGCTGAGGATGGCTCAGTAGTGAATAAGTGACTGAATGAAAAGTCATAGAAACATAGAAACATAGAAAATAGGTGCAATAGGAGGCCATTTGACCCTTCGAGCCAGCACCGCCATGCATTGTGATCATGGCTGATCGTCCCCTATCAATAACCCGTGCCTGCTTTCTCCCCATATCCCTTGACTTCACTAGCCCCTAGAGCTTTTTCTAACTCTCTCTTAAATCCATCCAGTGATTTGGCTTCCACTGCCCTCTGTGGCAGGGAATTCCATAAATTCACAACTCTCTGTTTTTTTCTCACCTCAGTCTTAAATGACCTCTCCTTTATTCTAAAACTGTGGCCCCTGGTTCTGGACTCACCCAACATTGGGAACATTTTTCTTGCTTCTAGCTTGTCCAGTCCTTTGATAATTTTATATGTTTCTATAAGATCCTCCCTCATCCTTCTAAATTCCAGTGAATACAAGCCTAGTCTTTTCAATCTTTCCTCATATGACAGTCCTGCCATCCCAGGGATCAATCTCGTGAACCTACCCTGCACTGCCTCAAGCACAAGGATGTCCTTCCTCAAATTAGGAGACCAAAACTGTACACAATACTCCAGATGTGGTCTCACCAGAGCCCTATATAACTGCAGAAGAACCTCTTTATTCCTATACTGGAATCCTCTTGTTATGAAGGCCAACATTCCAATAGCTTTCTTCACTGTCTGCTGTACCTGTAAGCCAACTTTCAGTGACCGGTGTACAAGGACACCCAGGTCTCACTGTACCTCCCCCTTTCCTAACCTAACCCCATTGAAATAATAATCTGCCCCCTTGTTTTTGCCGCCAAAGTGGATAACCTCACATTTATCTATATTATATTGCATCTGCCACGCATCTGCCCACTCACTCAACCTGTCCAGGTCACCCTGCAAACTCCAAACATCCTCTTCACAGTTCACACTGCCACTCAGCTTTGTGTCATCCGCAAACTTGCTAGTGTTGCTCCTAATTCCCTCTTCCAAATCATTAATATATATGGTAAACAGTTGCGGCCCCAACACCGAGCCTTGCGGCACTCCACTCGCCACTGCCTGCCATTCTCAAAAGGACCCGTTCACTACTACTCTTTGCTTCCGGTCTACCAACCAATTTTCTATCCATGTCAACACCCTAACCCCAATATCATGTGCTCTAATTTTAGTCACCAGTCTCCCATGCGGGACCTTATCAAAGGCTTTCTGAAAGTCTAGATACACTACATCCACTGGCACCCCTTCATCCATTTTACTTGTCACATCCTCAAAATATTCCAGAAAATTAGTCAAGCATGATTTCCCTTTCATAAATCCATGTTGACTTGGACTATTCCTTTTACTGCTATCCAAATGCCCCATTATTACCTTTTTAATAATTGATTCCAGCATCTTTCCCACCACCGAAGTCAGGCTAACTGGTCTGTAATTCCCCGTTTTCTCTCTCGCTCCTTTCTTGAAAAGTGGGATAACATTAGCTATCCTCCAATCCACAGGAACTGATCCTGAATCTATTGAACATTGGAAAATGATCACCAATGCGTCCACTATTTCTAGAGCCACCTCCCTGAGGACCCTGGGATGCAGACCATCACGTCCAGGAGTTTTATCATCCTTCAGTCCCATTAGCCTACACAATACTATTTCTCGCCTAATGAAAATTTCTTTCAGTTCCTCTACCCCCTTAGATCCTCTGTTCTCCAGTACATCTGGGAGATTGTTTGTGTCTTCCTTAGTGAAGACAGATCCAAAGTACCTATTCAACTCTTCTGCCATTTCCTTGTTGCCCATAATAATTTCACCCGTGTCTGCCTTCAAGGGGCCCACATTTGACTTTGCTACTCTTTATCCCTTAACATATCTAAAGAAGCTTTTACTGTCGTTTATATTCCGGGCCAGCTTCCCTTCGTACTTCATCTTTTCAGCCCGTAGTGCCCGTTTTGTTTCCTTCTGTTGTCCTATGAATGTTTTCCAATCCTCTGGCTTCCGGATACTCTTTGCTGTGTTATACATCTTTTCTTTTAGTTTTATTCTATCCCTAACTTCTCTTGTCAGCCACGGTTGCCTCCTACTCCCCTTAGATAGCGAGAAGGAGAGAGGCAGATGAGCTGAGAAATAGAGAACAGATCAATATAGAACAAGGAGCAGCAGCTGGCAGAGGCATGGAGAACAGCAGGCAAACATAGAAACATAGAAAATAGGTGCAGGAGTAGGCCATTCGGCCCTTCGAGCCTGCACCGCCATTCAATATGATCATGGCTGATCATCCAACTCAGTATCCTGTACCTGCCTTCTCTACATACCCCCTGATCCCCTTAGCCACAAGGGCCACATCTAACCCTCTTAAATATAGCCAATGAACTGGCCTCAACTACCTTCTGCAGGAGAGAATTCCAGAGATTCACCACTCTCTGTGTGAAAAAAGTTTTCCTCATCTCGGTCCTAAAAGACTTCCCCCTTATCCTTAAACTGTGACCCCTTGTTCTGGACTTCCCCAACATCGGGAACAGTCAACCAGCATTTAGCCTGTCCAACCCCTTAAGAATGTTCTAAGTTTCTATTAGATCCCCCCTCAATTTTCTAAATTCTAGCGAGTACAAACCGAGTCTATCCAGTCTTTCTTCATATGAAAGTCCTGACATCCCAGGAATCAGTCTGGTGAACTTTCTCTGTACTCCCTCTATGGCAAGAATGTCCTTCCTCAGATTAGGAGACCAAAACTGGACGCAATACTCCAGGTGTGGTCTCACCAAGACCCTGTACAACTGCAGTAGAACCTCCCTGCTCCTATACTCAAAAGATGAGAAAGAAAGGCAGCCAGTTCAGCAAGTTCATGTGAAGAGAGAGAAGCAGATGGAAATGGAGGGAAAGGAACTAGAAGCTCGTACATGACAATGAGTGTGTGGATGCTTTATAAGGAAAGGTGTTAGCTACAGTAGAATAAAAATGACTTCCATTGCAAGGACTACGTTGACCAATCTTGTGAGCCGATTAGATTTGTTTCTACTTTGGCAGCAGAGACGATCCTGATGACAAAATGGCCTGCAGGTAGTTTTTTTATTCTTCCCTCCTGTGGATGATATGATTCACAAGCCTTTCTAGATCACTGCCTCTTAGCCTGGGAGAATGTTCCCTCCCCTCACAATCATTGGGAGTAGCTATGATGAGAAATGACATTCCCCTGCAGCTGAAAATGTATGGGAAATGTGTGGGTGTGCCTTCAAGGCTAGGCTGATGAGATTTCTGCTGTATGTCCGCGTGCTGGCAGCTGTGAAAAATTCAACAAGAATTTGCTGGAGCTCCCACTGTTTCTGAAACATTGTAGCAATACATGAGGGAGCCTAACATGACTGCTTTTATGTAGCGTTAACAAATTCCCCAAACTTTTTAGAGCTCATTAAAACAACATTTGGCAAATATGTGATAAAAAATGACACGGATTACCATTTAGGCCATGATATCAATTTAGATTGAAGCGTGGTGCCGGGAAAGTCAATTGTTTTTATTTAGCTGTGTGGGATTACAAGAAACCAAGATAAATGCTGGGCAGAATTGAATTATACAATAACACAAAATGTGGGAAAAGGATTTTTATCGAAAATCCAAAGGTGTGGATATTTTGCAGCAGGTTTTATGCCTGCCCATGCGTTACCACATTACTTTCCATGAAACAGAAGTATTTATTTCACTTATTTCCTTGATGAGTCCCATGAAGCCTGCAACCAGCTAAAACAAGATGAAATGATGGCTGTCGGTTTACAGTACAATTTGTGGCTTTGCACTGGTGATTACAAATTTGCTATTCTGCAATGACTATGTGCAGCATTCTCGTTGGATGTGGTAACGTAAAAGATACGATGGGGAATAGGCTGGCAGATGTCAATATCATTGTAGTATTTTCTTTCAAATATTTTGTTTGCAGCAAATGAATGGGTGAAATGGGACTTGGATTTTCCAAAGTCCAACATTATTATCAATGGAAATGTTACATGAAAGTCTGTAACATTCATTAATGATCAAACATCATATCTTAAGAAATCTTTGCAATTTACTTTTAATTACTTCCTTCTGCAACATTCTGCTAAACATTTTCATTTGAAGTCTGCAGCCTAATTTTCCAAAATGGTCACAGTTTACATCAGAGTAGCTATAAATAGATGTTTCGCGAACATAAATACAAATGTGATACTTATCAAGATTACACATTGTAATTATACAAAGTACAGATTGGACAAGCACTAAAAGCAATTTAGAAGGCTGCAGTGAGTAAATGCATGAAATGAAGTACCAATAATGATGATGACAGTTGAAAGGAAGTAGCCCAATATAGCAACATTTCTGAAATCCACAAACACTTCAACTCATTGACAAACTTTTCCAAAACTAAAAGGGATTAAGAAATGAAAGGCAAAGTGAGGGATGAAAATGACGAGTCGGAGTACAGTAAGAGATTGAGAACCTCGTAGGTAGTCAAAAGTGCTGGAGAAACTCAGCAGGTGAGGCAGCATCTATGGAGCGAAGGAAATAGGCAATGTTTCGGGTTGAAACCCTTCTTCAGACTGATGTGAGGGCGGGGGAAGAACTTGTATCCTGGTGGCATGACAACAACCTTTCTCTCAATGTCAACAATACAAAGGAGATAGTGATCAACTTAAGGAAGCAAAGTGGTACACAAACCCCAGTTTGCAATGAAGGCGCCGTAGTAGAAATGGTTGAAAACTTCAAATTCCTAGTATTAAATGTCAACGATATTTCTCCTGGGCCACCCATATTGAAGCAACGATCATGAAAACACACCAATGCCTCGACTTCATTAGAAGGCTTAGGAAGTTCGGTATGTCCCCAACAACCCTCACCAACTTTTACAATGCGCCGTTGAAAACATTTTATCGGGATGCATCACAGCTTTGTTTGGGAACAGTTCCATTCAAGGCTGCAAGAAATTGCAGCAAATTGTGGACGCAGCCGAGACCATTACACAAACCAACTTCCCTTCTATTGACTCCATTTATACCTCACGCCTCGTCGGCAAGGCCAGCAGTACAAACAAGGACCAGTCGCACCCTGGCCACTCCCTCTTCCCCTCTCTCCCATCGGGCAAAAGGGATAGAAGTGTGAAAACGCACACCTCCAGGTTCAGGAACAGTGTCTTCCCAGCTGTTATCAGTCAACGTAACCATCCTACCGCAACCAGAGAGCAAGCGTCAACTACTACCTGTCTCATCGAGGACCCTCGGGCTATCTTTGATCAGACTTTACTAGCATTACCTTGCACTAAACGTTATTCCCTTATCCTGAATCTGTACATGCAAATGGCTCAATTGTAATCATGGCTGGCTGGTTAGCATGCAACAAAAGCCTTTCACTGTACTTTGGCACAAAGGACAATAGTAGAGCTAATAGGACTTGATGTTTCAACCCCTGTAGCAAGTCGGCACTCTTGCTCTTTGCAGTGGGATTGGAGTGGTGAAAGGTAGGGTAGGTACGTCATTAGTCATCAGTTGGACACCCTCCTTCTTTGATGTTTCATTGATAAGCCCACAAGTCCAGAGGGCTCAACGATGGTACATGGCGTCCCAGTTACATCCCCCTCAATTCCACACCCTCCTGTCTTCATCTTGCAGCCCAATTGTTGTCTCTCCTTTTGATCCAAATCCAAATTGCTGCTTTTTTCTGCAGAATTTGATAAAGACTTGATTGCTTGTTGGAGGGAGCGACCCCTCACCCCCATTTTCTTTAATAGCCTGGTCATAGATGTAGCAACAAATCCCCTGCATCCCACTTCAATAGGGAAATCCTTGGTCTTCCAGTCATCTGGGCAGCTTCAGTTGCCAGTTCAGAGTACTTGGTCTTTTTCCTCTCATAAACTTCTTCAACACCATCTTCCCATGGAACTGTCAATTCCACAACGTATGCCAACTTGGTTGTTGTGGACCACAGGACCATGTCTGTCCAGAGTGTTGTAGCCACAATGTCTGGGGGAAACACAAACTTTTTTTCTAAGTCCACTTCCATTTCCCAATCCCGAGCAGGCTGCAGAATGCTAAACTAAACTGAAACTGAAACTAAGAAATCCAAACTGAGGGATTCATCTGCAAGTAGAATCGCGAGATACAACCGTTGTTTGGAAACTGCAAAAATCATGATGGAAATTGCATTTCCAACTGAGGGCACCCATTACTCATTACTATAAAAGCTGCTGCAGTTCTCTGATATCCATTAAGTTACAGGAGATGCCATTGAAAAACAAGACTTGTTTTTTAATCTAGTTACATACTATTAACATATCTTTCATCGCAAGGACTAAATTCCTGAATACCATAACCAACAACATTGTAGAAGTACCATCACAAGAATGATTGTTACAGTTCAAGAAGGGGAGTTGCCACATCATTTAAAGGCAATTAAGGACGGGTGATAAATGTTGGCCCTGTCAGCAATGTCAACATGATAATACTGAACAATTTAAAAAAGCACATTGCCAAGAAATTTGTAAAATGCTTAATAAAGCTTAATTAAAATATGATTTTCCTCTGCAATTCTACCCAATTATAGGTGGATATAATTTTTGTGAACAGAGAAGAAAATTCTAATTCAAAATATCCACTGGAAATGATGAAGGCCTCGGATATAAAATCCAAATATGAGCAGTTTCATTATAGTGGGACACATGACAAGTGGACACTTCCATCATTTGCATTTAACAGCACTGGGTGCAAAGCATGAATGAAAGCATAGTGTATTCAATTCTTTCTGCAATGTTTTGACAAACGGAACTAATTATGTGATTATTCTTAAGAGAATTTGGAATTTTTTGTAAAATTGCTAAAGATTTATCTAGCTGCAGACTACACAGACAAAGTACCACTGGAATTTAGCCATCATTTAACTGAAGACGTGATACAGTTGTGTTGCAATCATGTAGAAATAAGGTTTTGCAGATGCTGGCTTATACATAAGGGCACAGTGTTTGAGTAACTCAACATGTCAGGCAGCATCTCTAGACAACATGGATAGGTGATGTTTTGGGTCGAGACCCTTTGTTCAGATTTTTTTTACGTCTTAGGAAGGAAATACCAAATAACTAAAATTTGCGAAAAGACAGAGGATTGAAAAATGTTGTAAACAAGCAAAGGATGATTCTAAAATTACAGAGACCAGGTAGAATAGTAAAATCAGTTGGCAATAATGTAACAACAGACATGGAGAGCTTCCACAGATAAATAAAAATAGAACAAAATAGGCCCATTAGTGAATGAGACTGGGGAATTATGGTAAATGGTGAGTGGTAGAGATGATAAATAACAAATTTGGATTTGTCTTCACAGTAGTATAAACACTAAAAAACATTGAAATAGTCATAGATAATTATATTGCTATAGGGAGGGAGGAAGTTAAAACAGTCTCTATCAATAGAGGAAAAATATTGAGCATGCCAATGGGGCTAAAAGATCAATAAGTACCCTAGACCAGATGATCTCCATCCAAGAATTTTAGAGGCAGTGGCTATGGAGATATTGCTTGTAACCTAGCAAAATTCTCGATATTTCGGAGAGGTGCTGGGAAATTGCTACTGACACAAAGTTAAGTGGGTCAGCATGCTGTACAGAAGACATAAAGTAAAGTTAAACAAATGGGCACAAAAGAGATTGCCTACGTCACACAGAGTCACACAGCACTGAAACTTGCCCATACCAACCAAGATGCCCCAACTATACTAGTCCCAACTGTTCGTGTTTGGTCCATAACCCTCTAAACCTTTCCATGTACATGACTTATGCTGGAAAAACAAACTGCAGGAACAACTCAGCAGATCAGGCAGCATCTTTGCAAGGCAATGGACAATGTTTTGCGTTAAGACCCTTCTTGATTGGAGTTCAGGGGAGATAGCGATGAGGGGAAGAGCTGGTAATTGATTGGTGGATCCCGGTAAGGATGGCTGTTTAGCAGATGAATGAGGTGGGGGGGGGAGGGTGATTATATCAAAGTATGGAGGTGATAAATGAAGAAGGCAAAGGGTTGCAGATGGTGAATTCTGATGAGGAAGGAAAGTGAGGAAAAAAATGGAAAACCATGAGTAGGGATGGTGGGTACATAAGAATGGTAGGGGAGGAAAAGAGATTAGGAGATTCACATGCCTATCAATCCTTCCCATTAAAAATGTTGTCTGTCCATTTTCCTCCAAAGATGCTGCCTAACCTGCTGAGTTCCTCCAGCAAAGATAGACACAAAAAGCTGGAATAACTCAGTGGGTCAGGCACCATCTCTGGAGAAAAGGTATAGGTGGCGTTTCAGGGGAGAGGGAAACGAGAGATCCTCCAGCAGTTTGTTTTTGCTCAAGATTCCAGCATTGATAGTCTGTAGTACACCCATTAACCTGTTGCTAGGCTTTCTACAGACTGATTAGAAAAGTTCATGTGAATGCAGATTTGGAACCCTTTGCCCTCTAAATATTTTGTGCCATCTGCAGGTTCATTTTCAGTGCCAGGTCAGTTTATTGGCACTTATGAACATATAATACATCCAAGCATTTGTAGTAGAAAGATGCAATTTCCAGTGTGGGTTTCCTTAATTACTTTATAAATTCTATGATGAGGTAAAATATGGTTTTCGTGGAGTTGATGACATAATGTTGAACCTGAATACTAGGTTTTTGATGCTTACATTTGGCCTTGCATCAGGCCCAATAGACAATAAACAATAGGCAATATGTGCGGGAGTAGGCCATTTGGCCCTTCGAGCCAGCACCGCCATTCAAAGAGATCATGGCTGATCATCCACAATCAGTACCCCATTCCTGCCTTCTCCCCATATCTCCTGACTCCGCTATCTTTAAGAGCCCTATCTAGCTCTCTCTTGAATTTATTTGAATTTATTTGAATTATTTGCCCTTATTTGAAATTGCGAAGCGGCGGCCCGACTTGGGGCTGAGACGGTGTTCCGGTGGCTGAGACGGCATTCCGGCGGCGGAGACCTGAATCCGGGGCTCGGCCGCGGGCCAGTGGACGACATCGTCGGGAGCTCGCAGGTCACAGGCTGGTGACCTGTTTTTACGGAGCTCCCGCGGCAACATCTGCGTCCGCTGGACTGGAGGGCGGCATCTTCGGCAGCTTCGACCACCCCGGGCTGCGGAGCTTGAACCGGCCCGTTCGCGGAGCTCGGTTGAGCCGCAGGACTGACTTACCATCGCCCGGTGGGGTAACAACATAGGAGGCCTGGATCGCCTCAGCGCAGAGGGAGAATAAGGAGGGGAAGAGACAGTGACTTTAAGACTTTTGCATCCATCACAGTGAGGAGGTGCCTGGTGAACTCACTGTGGTGGATGTTAATTTGTGTTTATTGCGTGTTTTGTTGTTTATTATTATATGTATGACTGCAGGACAACGAAATTTCATTCAGACCGAAAGGTCTGAATGACAAATAAATGAATCTAATCTAATCTAAAGTGTGGAAAAGTAACAATGACTGTTATTATAAGAGCAAAATATGAGCCAATAACTGACTCTTATATTTCAAAGTTGATTGTACCTAAAGAATATTGAGAATTTTTTCAATTCAATTTGACATTGTCATATCTCAGTTGAGTTTATAAGGTTTCACTCTCTCAGGACAGACAGGTTCCTTAGATTTCAAGACATGATAATGACATTATAATGTGTAATCCATCCAGCTTGATTCTGCATTCTTGCCTATCTGGGCTATGAATTAGGTGTTTCAAACCATTTAGTTTTTCAAGCACAATGTTTGGACATTATTACTGAACATACTATTCCATTGTCCCTTTGTCCCCCTCCGACCCCATCTCAATGAGTTCCACGCCCACCATGACTTGGAGCGCTTCTACCGTCGCCTCCGCCTCACAGCGCACTTCCATGGGAAGGAGTCCTCGCCCCCCAATGATAACCCTTTTTCCCGTCTCCAACGCACCCCCTCCTCGTGGAACCCCCCTCGTAAAGTCCCGGCTCTGGAACTCTTTATCCAGAACTGCCGCCGCGACGTCAACCGCCTCAACTTCTCCACTCCCCTGTCTCACTCCAATCTCTCCCCCTCTGAACGCACTGCCATTGAATCACTCCGCAAAAACCCAGATTGGGTTATCAAACCAGCCGACAAGGGAGGTGCCGTGGTAGTCTGGCGCGTCGATCTCTACAAAGCTGAGGCCACGCGCCAACTCTCGGACACCTCCTCCTACTTACCCTTGGACCATGACCCCACTGACGAGCACCAGGCCACCATATCTAGCACCATCACCGACTTCATCAATTCCCACGCCCTGCCCGACCAAGCTTCCAACCTCATCGTTCCCCAGCCCCGCACGGCCCGTTTTTACCTTCTCCCCAAAATCCACAAACCCGGCTCTCCCGGCAGACCCATTGTCTCTGCCTGTTCGTGCCCCACCGAACTCATCTCCACATACCTTGACTCCATACTATCCCCCTTGGTCAAATCCCTTCCCACCTATGCTCTAGACACCTCAGACACTCTCCGCCGCCTCTACGCATTCCACTCTCTAGGCCCTCACCCCCTCATCTTCACCATGGATGTCAAGTCACTTTACACCTCCATCCCCCACCAGGATGGCCTCAAAGCCCTCCGGTTCTTCCTCGACCAGAGGAGCAACCTATACCCAGCCACTGACACCCTCCTCCGCTTAGCAACTCACCCTCAACAACTTTACATTTGACTCCTCCCATTTCCTCCAAACGCAAGGCGTAACTATGGGTACACGCATGGGCCCCAGCTACGCCTGCCTCTTTGTCGGGCACGTTGAACAATCCTTGTTCAATACGTACCAGGGCCCCATCCCCGACCTCTACCTCCGTTACATTGACCACTGCTTTGGGGCCACCTCCTGCACCTACACACAACTGACTGACCTCATCCACTTCACCACCAACTTCCATCCGGCACTCCAATACACCTGGACCATTTCCGACACTTCCCTACCATTCCTTGACCTCACCATCTCCATCGCAGGGGACAGGCTTCTGACCGACATACACTACAAACCAACTGACTCACATGGCTATCTGGATTACACGTCTTCCCACCATGCCCCCTGTAAAGACTCCATCCCCTACTCCCAATTCCTCCGCCTACGCCGCATCTGTTCCCAGGATGAGACGTTCCATACCAGGGCATCGGAAATGTCCTCGTTCTTCAGGGAACGGGGATTCCCCTCCGCCATCATAGTTGAGGCTCGCACCAGAGTCTCATCCATACCCCGTAACACTGCTCTCTCTCCCCATCCCCGCACTCGCAACAAGGGCAGAGCCCCCCTGGTCCTCACCTTTCACCCCACCAGCCGGCAAATACAACACATAATCCTCCGCCATTTCTGCCACCTCCAACGTGACCCCACCACTCGCCACATCTTCCCATCTCCCCATGTCTGCCTTCCGCAAAGACCGCTCCCTCCGCAACTCCCTTGTCAATTCTTCCCTTCCCTCCCGTACCACCCCCTCCCCGGGCACTTTCCGTTGCAACCGCAAGAAATGCAACACCTGTCCCTTCACCTCCCCCCTCGACTCCATTCAAGGTCCCAAGCAGTCGTTCCAGGTGCGACAAAGGTTCACCTGTATCTCCTCCAACCTCATCTACTGCATCCGCTGCTCTAGATGTCAGCTGATTTACATCGGGGAGACTAAGCGGAGGTTGGGCGATCGTTTTGCCGAACACCTCCGCTCAGTCTGCAATAACCTACCTGAACTCCCGGTGGCTCAGCAGTTCAACTCCCCCTCCCATTCTCAATCCGACCTCTCTGTCCTGGTTCTCCTCCATTGCCAGAGTGAGCAACACCGGAAATTGGAGGAACAGCACCTCATATTCCGCCTGGGCAGCTTGCGTCCGGATGGCATGAACGTTGAATTCTCCCAATTTTGCTAGCCCTTGCTGTCTCCTCCCTTTCCTTAACCCTCGAGCTGTCTCCTCCCATCCCCCCGCCCTCGGGCTCCTCCTCCTCCCCTTTTTCCTTCCTTCCCCCCCCCCCCCATCATCTGAAGAAGTTGGCCCGAAACGTCGCCTATTTCCTTCGAATGCTGGTTTCTTGCATCTGCAGTTCCTTCATGAAACATTGCCTATTTCCTTCGCTCCATAGATGCTGCTGCACCCGCTGAGTTTCTCCAGCAATTTTGTGTACCTTCGATCTTCCAGCATCTGCATTTCCTTCTTGAATACTATTCCATGTTGTGCTTTAGGTGCTATACATTTAAATGACATGACAATATACTGATGTTCTGTGCATCAAACCTACCAAAACACATGCTGATCAGTTACTGCTGTGGTAATAATATGCTCACAACCATCGAAGGGCATGCTATAAATGTTAAACTGGCATGCGCATTTCACATTTCAGCATTTTCAATGTTGATAATTGATATCCCTCATATTCACAAAACTATTGTCTGCTGCTTAATCCATAATAGATTCAAGCCATTACTGATCTTTTGCAGGAACTGTGCAGGATCTGTTAATATTCATAACATCGTGCAATTTATTGATCATATAATACTTTGGTGATATAGCATCATTCATATTATAAACAACGTACAGTATATCCATAAATCTATTTCTGTCTCAAATAGTCAATTTCCCTTATGAATTCTGCTGGAAATATGACTATGCTGCTTACTTCAACAATCTGGCAGGCATACCATTGGCACCAAAAAAGATACAGAAAATGTGTGCAATTTGAAGCATGATGTATTTATTAGCCTATAAAAGATGCATTAAAATGGGATTGCACAGGGGACTTCCACTAATTTCTTCAACTGTCAATAGTGCATGATTTTCATTCCCACACTAATGCAAGGATTCTGCAAAATAGAGGCAGCAATCTTAATCATTTTACCTTTACTGCACACTAATAATAAGTAATTTTGAGATGCACATGCATCTGCTGAAACCCTTGTAGCAGCCACATCAGCATAAGCATTGGGTGAACACCACATAGAGTCATAGAAGATAGATACAAAAAGCTGGAGTAACTCAGCGGGACAGGCAGCATATCTGGAGAGAAGGAATGGGTGACGTTTCAGGTCGAGACCCTTCTTCAGACTGACCCGAAACGTCACACATTCCTTCTCTCCAGAGATGCTGCCTGTCCTGCTGAGTTACTCCAGCTTTTTTTTGTCTATCTTTGGTTTAAACCAGCATCTGCAGTTCTTTCCTACACATAGAGTCATAGAATTGTCGTACAGAATCAGGCCCTTTGGCCCAGCTCGGCTATGCTGACCAAGGTGCCCCATCTATACTAGTTCCACCTACCCACATTTGGCCCATATCCCTATAAACGTTTCCTATCCATGTACCTGCCCAAACTCCTTTTAAATGTTGTTACACTGTAGTTTCTACTTCAACTATGGCAGCTCATTCCATATACCCACCACCCTCTACAAAAAAGTTGTCTCTCAGATTCCCATAAAATCTTTCCCCTCTGACAAACCTATGTCCTCTGGTTCTTGATTCACCTACTCAGGGTAAAAGACTCTAACCCTATCTATTCTCCTCATGATCTTATACACTTCTATAAAATCAGCTTTCATCCTCCTATGCTCCAAGGAATACAGTCCCCATCTGCCCAACCTCTCCCTCAGATTCCTGGCAACATCCTCGCAAATCTTCACTGCATGTCACGAATGCAGACCTTGGTGGAAGCGATGGGCTGAGGAAACAATCAAGAGCTTAAAAGGAAGATGAAACATTGAAACATAGAAAATAGGTGCAGGAGTAGGCCATTCGGCCCTTCGAGCCTACACCGCCATTCAATATGATCATGGCTGATCATCCAACTCAGTATCCTGTACCTGTCCTCTCTCCATACCCCCTGATCCCTTTAGCCACAAGGGCCACATCTAACTCCCTCTTAAATATAGCCAATGAACTGGCCTCAACTACCTTCTGCGGGAGAGAATTCCAGAGATTCACCACTCTCTGTGTGAAAAAAAGTTTTCCTCATCTCGGTCCTAAAAGATTTCCCCCTTACCCTTAAACTGTGACCCCTTGTTCTGGACTTTCCCAACATCGGGAACAATCTTCCTGCATCTAGCCTGTCCAATCCCTTAAGAATTTTGTCCAACCCCTTAAGAATTTAATGAAGCTGGTATGACTCCTTCATACCATCCTAGTATTGAACCAGGAATTGTCTTTTTCAGCCTGCCATGTGATAAGAATAAATGAGACGATTAGAATCAAAAATAGTAATGTGAAGAAATGCGAAAAATGTATTTGTAATAACAAATAAGAGAAACATATATCATGATAACACATGAGGTACACTTGTACTTGAATGTGATCATTAGGCTATTAGTATTTGCTGCTCATTTCTATTAGCCATTGTGGATATCTCCCATTGCCGTGCTTGCATTGAGAGGAAAATCAGATCAATATTGGGAGATAAAGCTCTCTAACATTGCGACTATCTAAGGTACTTTCGCCTGCAGTTACTATGTTTCTGCTATGGTTCTAATACGATAATTTACTGTGCTAAAACTCATCTTTCAGCACAAAGAGATTTTTTTTTAAATATCTAACTACCTGCTTACTAAGTGACAAATTCTTCATAAACATTTATTGTAAATGGACACTGCTGTCAAGACCATGGTTTATATACAGTTTTCAAGTGTGCTGTGAGGAATTTTATCTTGGAGCACTCACTTTACCAGCCATAAGCAAAAAAATGGGTTTATAAATCTTATAGAGAGAAATAAATGTTGGAGATACTTAACAGGTCAGCAATCATGGATGGAGTGATAAATCAAGCTAATATTTTAGGGTGTGCCATGGCCTTCATCAGAATCTCAGTAACTTGAAACATTATCCATAGAATACCGTCTTGCTTGCAGAGTTGTTCCTACATTTTCTGCTTTATTTCAGATTTTATTATCCTCAGTATTTTATTTTCAAACCTCCAACAACAGAAATAACAGTGTCTGGTGTGTTCTGGTTCTAGGCATGGTCCAAACTTTTAAATTTAGGTGATTTCAGTTTAGGTCAAGCAGAATACACTGTAACATAGAAACATAGAAACATAGAAAATAGGTGCAGGAGGAGGCCATTCAGCCCTTCGAGCCAGCACCGCCATTCACTGTGATCATGGCTGATCGGCCCCTATCAATAACCCGTGCCTGCCTTCTCCCCATATCCCTTGACTCCACTAGCCCTTAGAGCTCTATCTAACTCTCTCTTAAATCCACCCATGGCTGATCGGCCCCTATCATAAATAACCCTGGGTGAAAAAGTGCCTGTCCTTCTCCCCTTTATTCTAATCCCTGGTTCTGGACTCTCCATTTAGCATCTAGCTGTAGAGCTCTTTCTAAGATTCCCTCTCATCCTTGTAAACCCAGTGAATACAGCCTGACTCATATGCCTCCCGCCATGCCCTCTGTGAACCAACGCAGAGCCTCAATCACAAGGATGTCCTTCCACAAATTAGGAGACCAAAATTCTACACAATACTCCAGATGTGGTCTCACCAGAGCCCTATAAAGAAGACAGAGGTGATTTTATTTGATCCCAATGGCTGCCGTGAACCTCCATTTGTTGATTTAGGTCCATTGTGAACCTGGGTTTTAGGATGGACAGTGACTTTAATCGCCAAATATGATCTCCCCCTTTGTTCTAAGACTGTGGCCTCTGGTTCTGGCTCGTCTCGTCCTGCTCGCCTAATTAAGGAAGCTGGCGAAGGTGAAGCCCATTCTCGAGCGGCAGCATTTTGGACAGTAAACATCGTTTTCACTGCATCTCCAGCTTGTCCAGTCCTTTTATACAGTTTCTATAAGACCCCCATATCATCCTTGTAAATGCCATTTTAAGTTAGTTATTTGTTTTTAAATCTCTGATACAAGCCTAGTCCAATCTTTCCTCATATGACAGCTGCTCCCGTACCGATCCCAGGGGATAGAGCCTTCTCTGTTGCTGCTGCTCGTGGAAACCTGCCGCTGCACTCAGACAGGCCCCCTCACTGTCCATCAAATCCAGTGTTAAAAGGATGCTTTTGACCTGCCTGCCTTTGCAAATTTGTGGTGGAGACCAACATTCTTTTCCACTATTTCTTTTCCATTTTTGGTGGTCTTGTCCATGATTAGTGATGTACAGCATGCAGCTATGTTTGTTTTAAACTCTATAAATAAAAGATTATTATTATTATATTTACAACTGCAGAAGAACCCTATACTCCTATACTGAAATCCTCTTGTTATGAAGGCCAACATTCCATTAGCTTTCTTCACTGCCTGGTGTACCTGCACACCAACTTTCAGTGACCGGTGTACAAGGGCACCCAGGTCTCGCTGCACCTCCCCTTTACCTAACCTAACCCCATTGAGATAATAATCTGCCCCCTTGTCTTTGCCGCCAAAATGGATAACCTCACATTTATCTATATTATACTGCATCTGCCACACATCTGCCCACTCACTCAACCTGTCCAGGTCACTCTGCAACCTCCTAACACAGGGCTCTCGCTTAACTTTTTTTCCCTGGTGCCAGCCGGGCAACCTTGGCAGGTTTTTAGGTTGCCAAATGACAGTTTAGTTGGTCATTTAAGACGGTTTGCATGACGCGTGCGATAATGTGCTCGGACGAAGTGCGTAGTTACCAGTCGGAATTATGCTCAATGAAGCATTCACATATTATGTTTAAGAAGGAACTGCAGATGGTGGAAAATCGAAGGTAGACAAAAGTGCTGGAGAAACTCAGCGGGTGCAGCAGCATCTATGGAGCGAAGGAAATATGCAACGTTTCAGGCTGAAACCCATCAGTCTAAAGAAGGGTTTTGGCCCGAAACGCTGCCTACTTCCTTTGCTCCATAAATGCTGCCGCATCCGCTGAGTTTCTCCAGTACTTTTGTCTACATTCACATGTTATTTTTGCATCAAATAACCTACAAACTAAACATATTCACCAATCAAGACATGATATATACCACAATGACATGCAGCAAAATTATAATACAGTATCTCAACTCTTTTTACACATTGCAATTAATGCAATTTCTATTAGTTCTTTCTACTTCCAAACAAAAATGTGGTTGGATTATTCAGCGTATGATCAACCTGTGTCAATAAATCCTGGACCATGGTAATATATATGCTTAACCATACACACTACAGATTGATGCAATTTTCTGTGAAGGACCTAAAATTACCATGATATGGCCATAGCATGGGGTCGTTATTGTTATTGGCACAGAAGCACTCTGGCTTCCCACATAATATATCCATAACAAAATATACAGGTTGCGAGGAAATTTCTAAAGGCATTTTATGATAATAGCTGTTAAAACCGACCATACCCATCTGACAGGTTAAACATAACACTAACTGACAAGAGATGGCCAAAGGACATAACTGCAGCAAATGTTCTTTTGGTAATATGTTTAAAGGTGTCAAAACAAAAAATAACATTGGGAATTCAAACACATTTGATTGCATTCCGTTATCAAACATAGTCAATGTTCGCTCTGAAGACCATGAAGCACAATAGGGTCAGGGGGTATGTGAATCAGCGCGGGGTGGATAGATGGCGGGTGGGGGTTGAGAAGGCAATCGGTGCGGAATGGATGGATTGAGGCAGGTGAATTAGTACATGTTGGTTGGAGTGTGTAAAATTGTGAGGGGAGAGCACGGGGGATGTCAGTGGTGTTAAATGGGGGGGATCAGTACGGGATGGATGGGGGGGGGGGGATCAGTACAGGATGAATTAGGGGGTCCAGTACAGGATGAATGGGGGTGGACAAAAATGCTGGAGAAATTCAGCGGGTGAGGCAGCATCTATGGAGCTAAGGAAATCGGCAACGTTTTGGGTCGAGACCCTTATTCAGACTGTTCCCCCCATTCATCTTGAATGGGGGGATTAGCACAGACTGGATTCAGCACAGGAAAATTCATCAGTTGAATGGGGACCGGATTGGAGGATGAATGGGTGATCACTACAGGATGGCATGAGGGGGATCAGTACGGGATGAATGAGGGGAACAGTACAGGATGCATGAGGGGATCAGTAGAAGATGAATGGGGGGATCACTACAGGATGGAGGGGGGGATTGGTGCAGGGTAAATGGCGGGTGGGTCAGTACGGGATGAATGGGAGGATCAGTGCAGTATGAATGGGGGAGAAGTGCAGGATGGATGGAAAGGGGGGGTCAGTACAGGATGAATTGGGGGACCAGTTGAGGATGGATGGGGGGGGGGGGGGGGGATGGCAGGAGAATCAATGCGAGGTAGGTAGGGTCATGAATAGATTGGGGGGGGGGGGGGTAGATGGGGAGGGGAGCACGGGGGATGTCAGTGAGGACTGAATAGAGGTGGGAATGGGGATCAGTGTGGGATGGAGAGGAGGGGTCCCAGGATAAGAGGGGTGGAGGGGGGCGTACGAGAGAGAGTGAGGGAGAGTGGCCGGGGGGGAGGGGCAGAGGTGGGAGGGAGGAAGGAAGATCAGCGCTCCTTGGACAACATCGCCCCGCTGCCTTGGCCGTCCCTGTCCAATGCCAAAGTGCCGCCGCCTCCTCGCCACCGCCTCCCCTCCTCCGCCAGCCAACAGGAAGGTGCGGGGCCGAGCGGTGCAGCTCAAAGATCCTATAGCTGTAGGATCTTTGGTGCAGCTGCTTCAGACGGCGGAAGGAGACCTCCCTCTCCTTCTCTCTCTCTCTCTCTCTCTCTCCCTCCCTCTTCCCGGCCTCGGCGTGCTAGAGGGGTTGTTTTGAAAGGGCCATTAACGGATTTGCAAGCAACCGCCATTATCAGGCGATAGCTGCTTGCAAATCCGCCAACGGCGCTTTCAAAACAACCCCTCTCGCACGCCGAGGCTGGGACGAGGGAGGGAGGGAGGGAGAGAGAGAGAGGTAAAGGGAGGCCTCCTACCGCCGGGCGGGGTCGGGTGGAGGAGGCGGTGGAGCTGCTGTCGCGGCCGCTGTCGCCGCTGTTCGGGGCCCATTATTCGCTCCGACCCTTCGTCACCATGCACCTAGTATTTTTGCCCCACAATCAAAGGTACTAGAGGAATACAGCTGCCGCCGACGACACGAAACGTCACGTTCCTATTCTCCAGAGATGCTAGCTGAACCGCGGAGTTACTTCAGTTTTTTTGTGTCTATCGGTACAAACCAGTATTTGCTTGCCAAGCCGGGCAAAATGAGTTGGCGTTTAGGTTACCCGGCGACACTTTAGGTGGTCAATGGCACCCAGGCAACCGCTAATTTCGAGCCCTGTAACATCCTTTTCACAGTTCACACTGCCACCCAGCTTTGTGTCATCCGCAAATACCATGTGCTCTAATTTTAGTCACCAGTCTCCCGTGCGGGACCTTATCAAAGGCTTTCTGAAAGTCTAGATACACTACATCCACTGGCACACCTTCATCCATTTTACTTGTCACATCTTCATAAAATTCCAGAAGATTAGTCAAGAATGATTTCCCTTTCATAAATCCATGTTGACTTGGACTAATCCTTTTACTGCTATCCAAATGCCCCATTATTACCTCTTTAATAATTGACTCTAGCATCTTTCCCACCACCGAAGTCAGGCTAACTGGTCTGTAATTTTTTACACAGAGAGTGGTGAATCTTTGGCATTCTCTGCCACAGAAGGTAGTTGAGGCCAGTTCATTGGTTATATTTAAGAGGGAGTTAGATGTGGCCCTTTTGGCTAAAGGGATCAGGGGGTATGGAGAAAAGGCAGGGATGGGATACTGAGTTGGATGATCAGCCATGATCATATCAAATGGCGGTGCAGGCTCGAAGGGCCGAATGGCCTACTCCTGCACCTATTTTCTATGTTTCTATGTAATTCCCCGTTTTCTCTCTCGCTCCTTTCTTGAAAAGTGGGATAACATTAGCTATCCTCCAATCCACAGGAACTGATCCTGAATCTATTGAACATTGGAAAATGATCACCAATGCGTCCACTATTTCCAGAGCCACTCTCTGAGGACCCTGTGATGCAGACCATCAGGCCCAGGGGATTTATCATCCTTCAGTCCCATTAGCCTACCCAATACTATTTCTCGCCTAATGAAAATTTCTTTCAGTTCCTCTATCCCCTTAGATCCTCTGTCCTCCAGTACATCTGGGAGATTGTTTGTGTCTTCCTTAGTGAAGACAGATCCAAAGTACCTATTCAACTCTTCTGCCATTTCCTTGTTGCCCATAATAATTTCACCCGTGTCTGCCTTCAAGGGACCCACATTTGACTTTGCTACTCTTTTTCCCTTAACATAGCTAAAGAAGCTTTTACTGTCCTTCTTTATATTCCTGGCCAGCTTCCCTTCGAACTTCATCTTTTCAGCCCGTATTGCCCGTTTTGTTTCCTTCTGAATGGCCTCAGGACTTACCATTGCCCGCCGGGGGCTTTAACATCAGGGCCCCAGTTCACCTCGACACTGCAGTTGGACTGCTGGACCACGGGAGAAGGAACAAAGGGAAGAGATAAAGACTTTGCCTTCCATCACAGTGAGGAGATGTTGGAGACTCACTGTGATGGATGTTTATGTAAACTGAGTTAAGTGTGGGTCTTGGATTGTTTTGTAATGTAAAAAACTGTAGAAATTATATTTCGTTCAAACCTAGGTTTGAATGACAAAAAATGCATTCTATTCTATTCTATTCTATTCTATTCTACTGTTGTCCTATGAATGTTTCCCAATCCTATGGCTTCCGGCTACTCTTTGCTGTGTTATACATCTTTTCTTTTAGATTTATTCTATTCCTAACTTCTCTTGTCAGCCACGGTTGCCTCCTACTCCCCTTAGAATCTTTCTTCCTTTTTTGGAATGAAATGATCCTGCCCAGAAATTCCTGCCATTACTGTTCCACCGTCATTCCTGCTAGGATCCCTTTCCAGTCTACCTTGGCCAGCATCCCTCTCATGCCTTCATAGTCCCCTTTGTTCAACTGCATCACTGACACTTCCGATTTAACGTTCTCCTTCTCAAATTGCAGATTGAAACTAGTCATATTATGATCACCACCACCAAGCGGTTCCTTTACCTCGAGTTCTCTTATCATATCTGGTTCATTGGACAACACTAAATCCATGATTGCCTTTTCTCTGGTCGGCTCCATTACAAGCTGCTCTAAGAATCCATCTCGGAGGCATTCTACAAACTCTCTTTCTTGGGGTCTACCTCGTCAGTCCCTATGTGTTCCCTCGCAAGGGACTGAATTCCATCCCTCACCAGCAGAGCTACCCCCCCTCGTCTGCCCACCTGCCTGTACTTTCTATAGGATGTATAACCCTGAATATTAAGTTCCCAGGCCCGATCCTCCTGCAGCCACGTCTCAGTAATCCCCACAATGTCACATCTACCAACATCTAACTGAGCCTCAAGCTCATCTACTTTACTTCTTATACTTCACGCATTCATATACAATACTTTTAATTCCTTACGCATCTCACCTTTCACATCGATCCCTATTGCACTTGGCCATACTCTCCTATCCCTTTGTGAGCTTCCTTTCCTGTTAATTCTGGGGTCATTAACCATCCCTTTACTCTCTTTCCCTTTAACTCCATCCTCGACTATCCCATTTGACACCCCACCCCCCTTATTCAGTTTAAAACCACCCGTGTAGCAGTGGCAAACCTGCCTGCCAGAATGCTGGTCCCCCACCTGATAAGATGCAATCCGTCCCTTTTGTACAGTTCACCCTTACTCCAAAACAGATCCCAGTTGTTAGGCTCCAACCCCTGGTGAATGCTATGTACTTACCTTTCTCTGTTTCTCTCCCGAGTGCAGGCCTCGTGGCTGTGAGTCTGGAATCAAGGGGTTAAAAGGCTCCTGTACCCGATTGGCCAAGCTGCGTCAGGTGACGGGTGACTCATCTGAAGCTTAAATACCAGAGTTTCCCAGGTTTCTCTCTCTTCTTCGTAAACCCTGACTGATGAGCAGCCTGCTGGTGTGAGCTGAGGAAGGCCTGGCCACATGGCATAGAACTTTGTGTACTTTCACCATTACTTGTTAACAAATATTGAATTGGGACGGATAAGGGCTGACCTTAGTGTTTTCGTGTATTATGTTTCAGGGTTATATCTCTTTAGGCAGGTTTTAGAGTCTCCGGTTCGATGGTCCATTACGTGGCTGGCTGGAGCACTGTTTAATTGTTTGTTAGTCCATCCCTATCCCTGACTGGGTGTTTGAATCAGGTTTGGGTTTTGTGTTCCATTGAATAATTAAAACTATTTTTGAACTTGAACCTGGTTTTTGACTATGTTACGCGGCTCTGAAGTACCTGCATTCGGGAGTCGTAACACCAGTGATCTAAGAATCTAAATCCCTGCCCCCTGCACCAGTTCCTTAGCCACACATTCAGGTCCCGTATCTCCCTGTTCCTGCTCTCGCTAGCACGAGGAACTGGAAGCAAACCGGAGATAACAACCCTGGAGGTCCTGCTTTTCAGCATTTTTCCAAGCTCTCTAAAGTCACGCTGCAGAATATTCATCCCCTTCTTTCCGACATCGTTTGTGCCGACATGCACCACCACTTCCGGCTGTTCACCTTCGCCCTTGAGGATTTTCTGCACTCTGTCCGTGATATCCTGGATCCTGGCACCAGGAAGGCAGCACACCATCCTCGAATCCCGTCTGTTCCTGCAGAAACCCCTGTCCGTACCTCTCACAATGGAGTCCCCCACTACAATGGCATTTAATGTATGCACTTAATCCAGTTGAAAATCAAGAAATATGGAACATAGAACAACAGTACAGCACAGGAAAGGGCCCTTTGCCGCACAATGTCTGTGCAAACTGTGATGCCAATTTAAGCCACACATCTGCCTACACATGGCAATATCCCACCATTTTCTGCCTACTTCCCAAATGTTGCTATTGTGTGTATTTCCACCATATTCTCTGGCAGCGCATTCCAAACACCAACCACTCTCTTGGGTGATGAATCTCCTGGACATTTCCTTCCTCGTAACTTAAAGCTATGGCCTCTGGTAGTTGGTATTTCCACCCTGGGAAAAATATACTATCTGAGCCTCTCATAATTTTATATAATTTTATCAGGTCGCTCTTCATAATCCACACTTTGGAGAAAGGTTTATCCAACATCTTCTGTAACTGATACTTTCTAGTCTAGGCAGCATTCAGGTAAATGTCTCCTGCACTTTTTTCCAAAGGCTTCACATCCTTCCTGTGAATGCGATAACCAGAACTGAGGACAATACTCCAAATGTGGCCTCACCAAAGTTTTATACAGATGCAACATGACTTCCCATCTTTTATCCTCAATACACAGACCAATGAAGGCACACATACCATACATCTTCTTTATCTCCTACCCACACCCATGTGCATGAATTCCCACTTTCAGGAAGCTATGGGTTTGCACCCCAAGATCACTATGTGCAAACCAGCTAAACTGAATGCATCATTGAATATCAATGCCAAAATATTGCTTGCACTCCCCTTATATTCTCCCCTTGTTTCAGTGGAAGATCAAAGATACATGAGTTTCAAAGAGGGGGATCCCAAAATGTGCCAAATTCTTAGTGATAGGTACAGGATTCTGTGAAGAGATATTCAGCTAATATTCATTGTTTGTAAACATATGCAACATAGCTATGAAAATCAATTAGGGCTACTCTTGTTGTGATACAAGTGCTTCATTGTTAATTTGCTACTGATATTTAAAACAAAAATATTGATCACATATGTAAATTATTTTCTCAACTAAAATTAAAGAACAATTAATCGAACAGCATTATTTATTATCAAAAATCAAGGGGGGGGGGGTGGTCGGGGGGCAACAAAATAAATGAAAACAGGCAGAAAATCAACCTGGTGTATTATTGACCAGGATATTTAGCCACAAGTTTCACGTTTTATATGGCAAACTTAGCACAATAATTTTCTCTTTAAACAGATGTATGAAATCACCTAACACAATAGGTGTTTAGGACCTGCATACTGGATTGTTTAGGAAGGAACTGCAGAAGCCGGTTTAAACCAAAGGTAGACACAAAATGCTGAAGTAACTCAGCGGGACAGGCAGCATCTCTGGAGAGAAGAAATGGGTGACGTTTCGGGTTGAGACCCTTCTTCAGACTGTTTAACTTTGTTTAATATGCAATTAGATGGTGTAATGGTGAATGGTAAGTAAGATTGTTATGTCGAAGGAAGTGATAAAATGGGATAAATAGTTATCTTCAACCACTCAAAGCCCATTTTTTGCAGTTCATGTGACATTATCACATTTGACAAGAGACAATTCTCAGGTCATGTCCACAGAACAATAGATAATTGCTAGTGATGGAAATCAAAGAAACAGCAATAAATCAGCAAGTATAGATGGATTTCTTGGGCTCATGCTTTGTCACGTTTTAAAATGAAGATGTTAACAGGCTGTATGCCTCCCCTGAGATAAGTGACATTAAAGGTTATTTAATTACGTTACATAAAGGGAGCTCATTAGTTTCTTCAGAATGCTTTAATTTCCTCAGAGACAAGTTTAGACAATTTTTGAACTATTCATATAATAATCAAATAGAATTGCCTATGAAGAAGCTCTATGGTTAGATTCCTTCTATTCATATATTTATAAATATATGCATTAGAATTGCTGATGAGAAAGACCAAGGTCCATCTATATTGTTTTCTACAGTCCTGGTAGTTTCATATATGTAATGATGCGGATTTGTTGGTTAATCATTCTTTCTCAATTAGTTTACAAAAGACTGGGAGATTACATGGGGAGAGTACCCATGGTGGAAATCATAAGCACGAAGGCACCATTTGCTTCAAGCATAGGAGCATAAAACATATCAGCCAAGAAAGGCAATTGCAGGGAGATGTGCATTAAACATGACTCAAGTGATTTCTAGAATGGCCCAGACTACAGGTTGTACTGCTACAATCTGCTTTTCCATAACGCAAGTATTCGGGAACACTATCTGCATTACAAGGGCCAAATTGTTTATAATGCATTTTTGTTTTGGAACTAGAGAAATACTTAAAAGCAGAAAAGCAGAAAAAAACTGTAATTGTTTCCAAGGTAGACAAAAATGCTGGAGAAACTTAGCGGGTGAGGCAGCATCCATGGAACGAAGGAATAGGTGACGTTTTGGGTCAAGACCCTTCTTCAGACTGATGTGGGGGTGGGAGGAGGTGGGAAGAAGAAAGGGAGAGGCAGAGACAGCAGGCTGTGGGAGAGCTGGGAAGGGGAGGGGAAGGAGGGAGAAAGCAAGGACTACCTGAAATTGGAGAAGTCAATGTTCATACCGCTGGGGTGTAAACTATCCAAGCAAAATACAAGGTGCTGCTCCTTCAATTTGCGGTGGGATTCACTTTGGCCATGGAGGAGGCCCAGGACAGAAAGGTCAGATTTGGAATGGGAGAGGGAGTTGAAGTGCTGAGCCACCGGGAGATCATGTTGATTAATGCGAACTGAGCGGAGGTGTCGGGCGAAGCGATCGCCAAGCCTGCGCTTGGTCTCACCAATGTAGAGCAGTTGACACCTAGAACAGCGGATGCAGTAGATGAGGTTTGGAGGAGGTGCAGGTGAACCTCTGCCTTGCCTGGAATGTCTGCTTGAATCCTTGGATGGAGTCGAGGGGGGGGGAAGTAAAGCAACAAGTGTAGCATTTCCTGCGGTCGCACGGGAAAGTATCAGGGAAGGGGTGGTTTGGGTGGGAAAGGACAAATTGACCAGGGAGTTATGGAGGGAGCGGTCTCTGCGGAAATCCAAAAGGGGAGGAGATGGGAAGATGTGAATCCCGTTGGAGGTGGCGAACATGTCGGAGGATTATCTGTTGTATGTGACGGCTGGTAGGGTGGAAGGTGAGGACAAGGGGGACTGTCCTTTTATGAGTGGGGGCGATGGGGAGTGAGAATGGAGCTATGGGATATGGAGGAGACCCTGGTGAGATCTATATCGAATAGGGGAACCCCCGTTCCCTAAAGAATGAAAACATCTATGATGCCCTGGTTTGGAACACCTCACCCTGGGTGCAGATACGGCATCGATGGAGGAATTGGGAGTAGGGGATAGTGTCCTTATGGGAAGCAGGGTGGGAAGAAGTGTAGTCCAGATAGCCATGGGAGTAAGTGGGTTTGTAGTAGGTGTCGGTCAGTAGTCTGTTACTAGGTCTAGAAACGGTAGGGCGATGTCGGAAATGGTCCAAGTGAATTTGAGTGCCGAATGGAAGTTGGTGGTGAAATGGGTGAAGTCCGTGAGTTCTGCATGGGTGCAGGAGGTAGCACCAATGCAGTCGTCAATACTTCACCGCAGTAATCAGACAACCTTGTCTCTGAAGAAAACAGTTGCTACTTTAATCACAGCCGGCAATCAAAATTGCCAAGCGATCACTTCCATTGATGCTTGTCCAATGATTATTAAGCAATTTTTCGTATTTTTAGCTCGTAGTAATAAAAAAGAAACTTATTGCTATTAAAAAGATCTTTATCTCTGAAAATCCTGTGGGGAAAAACTTTGTTCTTGTCAGCCTGATACTCTCCAGCCCCTAACCCCCGTTCCCTCATTGACAATTGTCTTTGTACGGTAATTTTCTAAAACACGATCTTTCTAAGGAATGCAACGATCATATTATACCAGTACCACTGATATACTATAATTGCATTGAACTTAATGGAGTATCAGGGTGTATAATTCTAATCCATATCCTGCGCATTTCCACGATTGCAGGCTTTCCAGAGGCTCCGGGATTGGAAGATTGCACTCATGTAATGCTCTGGCTTTGCATGAATCTGGATCTTCTCTAAAATCATACAGGCTGGTCGAGGTACCAGATAAGTCCTCTTCTGATCTTAGGGCACAAGAACAATGTCTTCTTGCGCTATGTGTACTCTAATTGAGACTACCTTAAAACAGACCCAAGCAGTCTTTCCAGGTGAGGCAGAGGTTCTCCTGCACCTCCTCCAACCTCATCTATTGCATCGGTGAGACCAAGCACAGGCTTGGCGATCACTTCGCATTGACCAACATGATCTCCCGGTGGCTCAGCACTTCAACTTCCCCTCCCATTCCGAATCTGACCATTCTGTCCTGGGCCTCCTCCATGGCCAAAATGAGTCCCACCGCAAATTGGAGCCGCACCTCATACTACGCTTGGGCAGTTTACACCCCAGCGGTATGAACATTGACTTCTCCAATTTCAGGTAGTCCTTGCTTTCTCCCTCCTTCCCCTCCCCTTCCCAGCTCTCCCACAACCCACTGTCTCCACCTCTTCCTTTCTTCTTCCGCCCCCCCCACATCAGTCCAAAATAGGGTCTCGACCAAAACATCACCTATTCCTTCGCTCCATAGATGCTGCCTCACCCGCTGAATTTCTCCAGCACTTTTGTCTACCTTCATACAGACAAAGATATTGAGCAATGTTCAAATGCATTCAGCTCAAAGAAGCCGAGTGCATTGTCAATCCCTTGAACTTCCCTCTCCATACTGCAGTCCAACATTTACTCAACTGCCCTAGTATATGACATTTTCCAACAATATACCAGAAACATACAAAGATTTAGATGAACAAAGGGATAGGGACCTTGACATTAGTCGAATAGACAAATGTCATTAGAAACGGGAATAGTCCCCGAGGATTGGCGTACTGCGCATGTTGTTCCATTGTTTAAAAAGGGTTCTAAGAGTAAACCTAGCAATTATAGACCTGTTAGTTTGACTTCAGTGGTGGGCAAATTAATGGAAAAGATACTTAGAGATAATATATATAAGCATCTAGATAAACAGGGTCTGATTAGGAACAGTCAACATGGATTTGTGCCTGGAAGGTCATGTTTGACTAACCTTCTTGAATTTTTTGAAGAGGTTACTAGGGAAATTGACGAGGGTAAGGCAGTGGATGTTGTCTATATGGACTTCAGTAAGGCCTTTGACAAGGTTCCTCATGGAAGGTTGGTTAAGAAGGTTCAACTGTTGGGTATAAATGCAGGAATAGCAAGATGGATTCAACAATGGCTGAATGGGAGAAGCCAGAGGGTAATGGTGGATGGCTGTTTATCGGGTTGGAGGCAGGTGACTAGTGGGGTGCCTCAGGGATCTGTGTTGGGTCCTTTGTTGTTTGTCATGTACATCAATGATCTGGATGAAGGTGTGGTAAATTGGATTAGTAAGTATGCAGATGATACCAAGATAGGGGGTGTTGTGGATAATGAAGAGGATTTCCAAAGTCTACAGAGTGATTTAGGCCATTTGGAAAAATGGGCTGAAAGATGGCAGATGGAGTTTAATGCTGATAAATGTGAGGTGCTACACCTTGGCAGGACAAATCAAAATAGGACGTACATGGTAAATACAATACAACGGTTTATTTGTCACATTGCACAAAAAGTGCAAGTGAAATGATACGTCAGCAGCGATACAATGATAAAGGGCACACACAAAAACACAATAAATTTTTAACATAAACATCCACCACAGCATTCATCACTGTGGTGGAAGGCACAGAATTTGGCCAGTCCTCCTCCATTTCCCCCCGTTGTCGGGACCTCAACCCTCCGCAGCCGTTGCTGCGGGCGTCCAGATGGTAAAAGGACAAGGTACAAGTCCAGGTAAGTCCAGAGTCGGCTCCTCCCCACCGGAGACCGCGGCTTTTAGTTGGTGTAGGCCGCAGGCCGGCGGCCGAAGATTTAAAGTTCCCTCCACGTCGCAGCCATAAGCACCGCAGTCTGCAGGGCCGGCGGTCGAAGCTCCCCTCCAGGGGTGATGTTAAGTCCATACCGGACCCGCGGTAGAAGTTGGCCGCGGGCCGGCGGTGGAAGCTTCTCCTTCTTCTTCCCCCCGGGTCCCCCACGAGGGATCCCGGGCTGTAGACGCCGCGCCAGCTGGAGCTGTGCAGACCGCGGCATCAGGCTGCCGTCTGCTGCGGGCCAACGGAACGGAGCGCTCCCCTCCAGCGAGCCCCAGCTCCGTGCTGACAGTCCATGCTGCACCCGCCGCTGGAGCCCCGAGCCCCGGGCGCGTCTCCGGGAAAGGCCGCGCCGATCCTCGCTGTTAGGCCAAGGGGGAGGTGACCTGGAAAAAGTCGCCTCTCCATGGAGGAGGCGGCCGAAACGGTTTCCCCCTTACCCCCCCACACCACCCCCCACACAAAACACACTAAGAAACACTAAAAACAGACTTTAAGACATACTAAAAAAATAAAAAAAGTTGAAAAGACTAACACGCTGCTGACAGGGCTGCTGCCAGTGCAGCGCCCCCAAGAGGGGCTAGAGCTAAATGGTAGGGAATTGAAGAATACAGTTGAACAGAGGGATCTGGGTATAACCGTGCATAGTTCCTTGAAGGTGGAATCTCATATAGATAGGGTGGTAAAGAAAGCTTTTGGTATGCTAGCCTTTATAAATCAGAGCATTGAGTATAGAAGCTGGGATGTAATGTTAAAATTGTACAAGGCATTGGTGAGACCAAATCTGGAGTATGG
Source organism: Leucoraja erinaceus (assembly GCF_028641065.1). Taxonomy (NCBI): domain Eukaryota; kingdom Metazoa; phylum Chordata; class Chondrichthyes; order Rajiformes; family Rajidae; genus Leucoraja; species Leucoraja erinaceus. Next base: position 46,238,515 of record NC_073378.1, on the reverse strand, counting down.
TGTACAATTTTGGTCGCCCAATTGTAGGAAGGATGTCAACAAAATAGAGAGAGTACAGAGGAGATTTGCTAGAATGTTGCCTGGGTTTCAACAACTAAGTTACAGAGATAGGTTGAATAAGTTAGGTCTTTATTCTCTGGAGCGCAGAAGGTTGAAGGGGGACTTGATAGAGGTCTTTAAAATGATGAGAGGGATAGACAGGGTTGATGTGGACAAGCTTTTCCCTTTGAGAATAGGGAGGATTCAAACAAGAGGACATGACTTCAGAATTAAGGGACAGAAGTTTAGGGGTCATATGAGGGGGAACTTCTTTACTCAGAGAGTGTGGTAGCGGTGTGGAATGAGCTTCCAGTGGAAGTGGTGGAGGCAGGTTCATTGGTATCATTTAAAAATAAATTGGATAGGCATATGGATGAGAAGGGAATGGAGGGTTATGGTATGAGTGCAGGCAGGTGGGACTAAGGGGAAAAAAATTTGTTCGGCATGGACTTGTAGGGCCGAGATGGCCTGTTTCCGTGCTGTAATTTTTATATGGTTTATATGGTTTATATGGTTGACCTCGACCAACTGGTAAGCCAAGGGTAGGAGGACCATAACAGACAATATGGTGTCCAAGTTATTCAATGCCCTCATTTGGAAATATACAGTCTCTTTCTGGGGTCCTGTCCCATTCAAAATTGAAGGTGATGCATTCTAGAAATTGTGGGGGCGGAAATGATAGTAAAGTCGAGCTAACCAATTGAATTCAAATGTGGTTGGTGGAAAGAATCAAAGGGTAGTTGTGAAGGATTATTTTTCTGATGGAAGGTCCGTGGTGCTCAGTTGTTGTTTAATAATAATAATAATAATAATAATAATGCATTTTATTTGCTGGCGCCTTTCTGGACACCCAAGGACACTTTACAGGACATAAAATCACAATGCATTTATCAATATTAAAATCAAGTTGATTAAAAACAAAAAACAAAAAAAACAAAAAATACACAAAACATTTTAAGTAATTAAAATCAGGGTGAACATGGTGGAAGTTATGTTGGGTATGCTAATCTAAACAGGTGTGTTTTGAGTTGTGATTTGAATTGATCGATAGTGTCCAGGTGACGGATGGGAGGTGGGAGAGTGTTCCAGAGACGTGGGGCAGAGCAGCTGAAGGCTCTGGCACCCATGGTGCTGAGTCTAAATGTGGGGACAGTTAAAATTGCAGCTGAGGAGGAACAAAGTGACCGGGAGGGAGTGTATGGTAGCAGCAGGTCAGAGAGGTATTGGGGAGCAAGGTGGTGTAGGGCTTTGAAGGTCAGCAGTAAAATCTTGTAGTTAATCCGGTGGTGCACAGGGAGCCAGTGGAGCTGAGTGAGGATGGGTGTGATGTGGTCCGATGATCTGGTGCGGGTGATGATCCGGGCTGCAGAGTTCTGAATGCATTGGAAGCGATTAAGAAGTTTATTGGAGGTGCAAGTGAGGAGGGCGTTGCAGTAATCGATGCGGGATGTGACCAGAGCGTGGATGAGGACTTTTGTATTGTCTTTGGAGAGGGAGGGGCGGAGTCTGGAGATGTTGCGGAGATGATATTGTGATGCAGAGCAAAGGTGTGTGTACTGTCCAGATGACGGGAGACTTTTGACATGGGAGGAGTGGGTACTGTCAACTGAAATGACGCCGAGGGAGTTAGATGTTTTGTGGCTAAGGGGAATCAGGGGGTATGGAGAGAAGGCTGGTACGGGATACTGAGTTGGATGATCAGCCATGATCATATTGAATGGTGGTGCAGGCTCGAAGGGCCGAATGGCCTACTCCTGCACCTAATTTCTATGTTTCTATGTTTCTATGTGAACGGGTGGGTTTTGGAGAATGTGGACTTTGAGCCAATTAGCATGATTTCTGTTTTATTTCCATTGAGTTTTAGAAGGTTGAGTGACATCCAGTTGCTGATAGCTTGAAGACAGGTGGTGAGGGCAGTTGGGGGAAGGGAGGTGTTTGGTTTTGTGGAGAGGTAAAGTTGTGTATCATCGGCGTAGCAGTGAAAATTGATTCCAAAATGACGGAGAATATTGCCAAGAGGTTGAATATAGATGATAAAAAGCAGTGGCCCCAGCACCGATCCCTGAGGAACACCATGGGTGACTGTGGCAGTTGTGGATGTGACTTTATTTCCCTGGATGAACTGTTTTCTGTCGTGTAGATAGGACCTGAACCAAAGTAGTGCATTGTTGTTGATGCCGGTGGCAGATAGACGTTCCAGAAGAATTGGGTGGGAGATGGTGTCAAAGGCTGCTGTGAGGTCGAGGAGGATCAGGATGGATAAGTGGCCGGTGTCAGCTGCGAGAAGGAGATCATTTGTAATTTTTACCAAGGCTGTTTCAGTGCTGTGATTGTGGCGAAAACCGGACTGAAATGGTTCATAGAGGTTATTGTTTTGAAGGTGGACTTGAAGTTGTGTCGCTACTGTCCTTTCCAGAAGTTTAGTGATGAATGGGAGGTTGGAGATGGGGCGGTAGTTATTTGGATTGTTTGGATCAGAACCTGGGTTTTTTTTAGAATCGGGGTGACAGAAGCTGTTTTGAGAGATGTAGGGACAGTAGCAGTTGATAGGGAGGAGTTAATTATGGACGTTATGATGGGTGAGATAGAGGGCAGACAGGATTTAACCAGGACAGTAGGGATGGGATCAAGCAAGCAGGAGGAGTTCTTGGACTTGGTGATGAGTTTAGTTATTTCTTCGACTGTTGGAAGCTGGAAAGTAGATAGGGTGGAGAGTGGGGAGTCCAGTGTGGAAATCCAGGGTGGGCTGTTGTGAGCAGAAGCTGAGAAAGAGTTCAATTGGTGATGAATGCCGGTGATTTTGGTACTGAAGAAGTCCAAAAACGTATTGCACTGAGCAGTAAGTGTTTACACCAACAACTGTTGTTTGTTATCCACATTAATAATTTGGATGACCATGTAGTTGATATTGTTAATCTATTAGCTGATTACATAAACATTGATGGTCAGGATAGTAAAGAAGAATATATAAGTTTACAACAGGGTCTAGATCAGTTGGGACGGTGGGCCAAGGAACGGCAAATGGAATTGGCGGACAAGTGGCAGGTGTTACACTTTGGTATGTCAAACTAGGACCAGAGAGTAAATGGTAGAGCCCTGGAGAATGGTGCAGAACAGAGAGATCTGGGAAGTGGATGGCTCCCTAAAAGTGGCAAGACAAGTGGACAGTGTGATGAAGAAGGCGTTTGACATACTTGCCTTCATTGGGAAGGGTACCGAATACAAAATTGGTACTTGATGCAGTGAAACAAGGCACCACACTTCGAGTACTTTGTGCAGTACAAGCTATAGGAAGAATGCTGGAAAACGATATTCTGCATTCTGGTAATTGTTCTCTTTGCTCTACCTGTGTAAGGCTTGATTGGACTCATGTACAGTATGGACTCGTGTATAGGGTGGCCTGATTGAATTGGATAGTACATATGACAATAACAAACCATTATCAATTCCTATTTTCAAACTTACATACAAAATCAACTTATGAACATCTATAAAATCGGAACCTATCTGTTCCCTAGGGACAGCCTGTAACATTTTCTTACATGCTTGAATATCACTATGCTCTGCCTTTTAACATGTTATCATTTCTCCCCTTATCTGTCCTATAGGGATTGTAGATAAAAGGTTTGCAAGACCCAGTCAAAAATATAACATTTGCAAACCAACTCTCAAAGCAATTACTTTGAGTTATGACAACCTATCCAGGATAATTTGTGTGGGAACACCAACCCTCTCCATCATACCTGGCTGGTCTCAAATGACCTTTAAAATGAGAAACTGTTATCAGCTCTGAACCAATCAAAATATCCACAGGTGCAATGGCAGCATCTCCTATTGTACAAGTCTGGGGGCATTTCTTTAGCAAAGCAACTGAGGCATTCATTTTATGAGTGACATTTAATTTTCTAAATCCAGCAGGGATTCTCATGCAGTTTCAGTTCTACAACCACAAGCTTCAAAAAAAACATTGAACGCAGCCCTTACAAAGCAGGTAATTCTTGAATGATCCTGAGTTATAGGCTAATGATATGTGGCATTATATGGACTTTGTAAATTAGCCAACATTTTTTGCCTATGTTGGGGAAGAAAAGAAAAAGGAGGAAGAGTAGAAAATAAAAATCACTTAATTATATGAAAGGCTAAAAGGATATAGCAGATTTCTAGGGGTTTGGGGGTTTGCATATTTACATGCCCATCAATTTTAAGAAATATTAATATTTTACAATTGAGGGATAAATAAACCTAAAAGAAAGACTAATTTCCCATTTGCATTTCCAATAAATCAATCAGATAGTAACATTTCCCAAATAGACACAGAGAAACCTGGCCCTCTGCAGATGAATTTAGAAGAACTGAGAAGAAACAAGGGACTGCAGGTGCTGGAGCATCAACAACCTGCTAGAGGAACTCAGTAGGACAGACAGCACCTGTCTGACGAAAATGGAACACTGATATTTTGGGTCAGGACCCTTCATCTGCCCGTATTGGAAGACACTACTCTTGGTGAACAGAGGAGAAGAAAATCAATGCAAATATACTAAATCTAGATTTTACAGAAAGTTGCCAGTGGAAAGAAGGTAAATGTAGATGAATTGCACTGTTTTTACCTAAACCTCATCTGCAATGTTCCCTGCATAACTAAATGGAGAATATGAACTGATGGAGTTTGTTTCTCTCCATCATCTCATTATCTTTTTCTTAAAGCAGTTCAAGTTATTTTTCGCATTCTAGGAAGGAATTGCCAAAGCAGTATTGTGTGAATGCAGCAGAATTGGTACAAAAAGAGTGTCCATTTAGTGTTTGCATTCATTTTCCTGAAGAAATGGATATCTTAGCAAGACAAGCATTTATTACCCATCCCTCTTTGCCTCCAAACAGAGATGCTCGCTCAGTGATTTCAAGACTCATTCACATTTCTGTGGGTCACTTTTTGGCCAGACCAAGTAAGGATGACATTCATGAACCAGATGAGTATTTTGACATTGTAACTGAAACAAGCTATTTTTCATTAAATTCCAAATTATTAGCTGAATTTAAATTTCACAACTGCCATGATAGAATTTGAACTTGGGTCTTTGGATTGCCAGTTTAGAGTTTTATAGTCCAGTGATTTAGTAACTGCACCACCACTACATCATATAATCACTGACCACAAAGATAACTAAACAATAAATTGTATTTCTGTTTTATTTTGACTTTCTCATGTATTCATTTATAACATATGAAAGGGCCAGTTATTCTCTTCAACCACATTATTAGTAGAGTTAGACATCTGTCCACCTGATCCAATTATTTGACCATTCTGAATCAAGTTGGTTTTCATATTTTAAAAAAAAGGTCATTTGTGCAACAAATTGTGTGCTTACCTCACTATTCAAGAGCTGAAAATTCTGACTTGCATTGCTACATGATGTGTGGTCGCAACAGCTCTCTGCAGATTAAGAACAAAGCAATTCTGAAGTCAGTTCCTTAATTAAGCAAATCATTAAAATCTAATCCCTGCTTCTCCCAAAGCCCATCACAACGCTAAAGATCAGGTACTCATCAGCAGTCCTTGTGACCAAAGATGTTCAGTTAAACCAGTCAGTATACTTGGTACTAGAAATCCATTTGCACAATGCCAACAAATATAGTATGTGAAATTGACAAAATTGCTTGTGCGTAATTTTGTACGTTATTCTGAATATCTTTGTGCAAACATTTCCTCATTCACCAGCGTGTTTTCCCAATATCATGTTCACCCAAATGATATCAACAGTAGGGCAACACCAAAAATTCATCATCAAAATATTTTCAATTATGTATGTCTAAATACCGACAGTCACTGTTCACTCACAAAATAACCAAGTTTTACTGACACTGAGGGCTCAAAAACATTGATACTTAAAGGGCCAATAATATAGACCCACATTTTTGGCTAAAGTGCTATTCATGCTCATAGGTTATTTTGCACATTACTCGCAATGAAGACCGACTTTTCCTGCATGCGGCAAGCGAGACCAAACCGGAAGCGGGAGCCGCGCGGAGGTCGAGTGATTAACACGGCGTCGAGGCGGCTGCGGGCCGGCAAGCCGTTGCCGCGCGGAATTTTTAAACACGGTCAGTTTTTCGGAGCCCTGTGCGATGTCGGGACCAGCTCCGCACAACTCCATACAGCTCCGGCGATCGAAGTCGGACCGGCCCCGCGAGGCCGTACGGCTCAAGCGACCACGTTAGGTAACGCTTGCCGCATGGAGTCACATGCTGGTGGGACTGGCCCTTTAGGTTGCGCTTGCCGCATGGAGTCGCATGCTCGTGGGACAGGCCCTTTACACTTTGGTGCAAGATAAATTATTTACAGCAGCACAAACCTTTTTCTCGATGTAACAGTCCTCTACATTGGATGGTATGGGGGTCCAATGATGCCTCCCAGCCTCCACATGCATTGATTGGCATTATGCTGCAGATGGCACCCAACACCTAATACATATGGGGCATGCTTTCTTCAGTTCTTCCTGGAGCTGCAACATCTATATGCAATGCTATCACAAGGTCGTTGGCCACAGATATTTGCATTTATTGCCAAAGTGTAGGTATTTATAAATTGCAATCATGAGACTGTTATGTTCAACCTGGAACTTTGTTGGCAACAACATTTGGCTGTGGCATGGAGGATTGCTTTGGCCCTATTGAGCAAAAGACATATCTCCTGTGATTCACCATACCCTCCAGGTTCCTGTTGGTCACTCTTCTCTGGATTCACTGGAGCTGTCAGCTAAAAATAAGCATCACTTTCTTGTAGTTGGAAGTGTGTTGGGAGGGCTGTGTAAGTATGCCTTTAAGGGCTAGCTGATCAGCTCTCAGATGTGTTTCTAAATGTTGGATGCTGTGAGAATTTTGAACAGACCTTTGTAGTTACACCTGCTGTTTCTGAAACAGCATGGCATTACACAAGGATGCTCAACAAAGCTGTGCTTTAAATGGAGCTGTCGAACATGGCAATCTTTTTGGAGCTTTATAAAACAGCAATATGGAGATATTTAATGAGATTTAACAGCAAAACAAACAGCACATATGAATTTCCAGGGTTTGGTCTTTTCATAAGAACAGCATTAGAAATGGTTGTTAAATTACATCTCAGAAATATGAATCTGGTGCAACAACCTCTCAATTCATTTTTAAAACGTAAGTAAGTATATTTCAAAACTGGATTTGGAAAGATACCCTTATTAAATTTGGCTCAGCAACATCATTGCTATATTATATCTTGATAAATTATATCTATAGACGTTTATAGCATCAGAATGCAGCACATGCTGCTCCACAGAAGCACTTATATCATATTGCATGGGAGAAAATTACATGGTCAGAATCCACTTCAAGAAGTTGCCAATGATGATGTTTAACAATGCTCACTGGGATGTCGTACACATGCTAATCATGTGCCTTGTCTTCTTTAATTAGAGGTAGCCAGGGATAAACACAAAACATCTGCTGAGAGCCCATTTCAGAGACAAAGCTTTTGGTACATTGCGGTACCTGTACTGACTTTTTAGATGCTTACAGTAAGTTATCCTCCTAAGTGTCTGAACCAAACCTGGCAGGATGTTATCATCTACAGGTCTTGGAAACCCAATTGCAAAATCTATGCAACACATCTCTATTCTTCTTGGAGGATCTCTTCTATTTTGGTGTGTCATTGCTGCCGGTGCATCTATGGAAGTTGTGCAACAACACAAGATCAGCAAATTATAATAAATATTATCTACACATGGCATTTAGCTCACGTGTCGAACTTCTGCTGTTGGAATAACTTAAGTCACACACAGTGATTAAGATCCAAAGACTTTATTAGCGTTACAGCATGGGTAACTTCGTCTTAACACATAACTCAAGACTGAGGGAGAAAGGGCAGAGAAGCTTTCTGTTAAACTAGTGGGCGTAGCTACAAAGTATGACTCATAACATGAGTGACACTGATCTACATCATGATAATATTTATTATCATACAACACTTCCTAGTAAGGCTAAAAGGATAAAAATACAAATTTTATAAATTGCAAATAAAAAACACAATAAACCTTGGAAACACTTAGCAGGTCAGGCGGCATCAATAGAGAGAGAAACAGAATTGACATGTGTCAATAACCTTTCATCATTTCTCCACAGATGCTGTCTGACATCCTAAATATCTGCTAGTAGAGTGTAGCATAACTAATGTATGCTTAAGGTAAATGCTACACTTACTTTAGTACAGGCAGTCCCTGGGTTATGAATGACTTAGAAACGAAGTTTAGTTTAGTTTAGTTTAGTTTAGTTTATTGTCACAGATATTGTCAAGATGCAATTATACATCAGTGCAAATAAGGAGGGATCTCATTAATTTGACCTTCCCAAAGTGGAACACCACACACTTGCCCAGAATAAACTCCATTTGCAATTTCTCTGCCCATATCTGCAACTGATCTACATTCTGCTGTACCTTTTGTCAACCTTCTTCACTATCCACAATTATGATATTTTTTTGTGTCATCTGAAAACCTACTGATAAGAGCACCTACATTTTAATCCCAGTAATTTATATATATCTTAAGCAGTACTGAGGCACAGAAGGTGATGAGTGAAATCAGATAAGGGAGGGATGGTGGGCAGATGGGAACAGTGGGGGAAGGAGATTGAGGTTGTTGTGAGTGTGAGTGACAGGCAGATGGAACCAGAAGGGAAAGAAACTGGGTTGAGGGCCTGTCCCACTTTCACACACTAATTCACAACCTCTGCCGAGTTTGCCCTTGACATACTTGCAGCATGGTCGTCATGAGGTCGTACGAGATCGTAGGTAGGTCGTAGCAGGCTGTGATGCTAGTCGTAGGTACTCATAACATCAAGTAGGTCGGGGCGTTTTTTCTAGCCTGATGAAAAATGTCAGGGGGGGGGGGAGAAGGTGGTTTGTGAACGAACCTGAGTGATTCAGAAGAAGAGAGCAAGGAACGGAGGGGGTATGGGTTACCTGAATTTGGAGAATTTAATGTTCACGCTGTTGGTTTGTAGATGACCCAGTGCTGTCCCTCTAGATTACATAAGGTGCTGCCTCCCTTTGTGGCCTCCACCTATCTCCACCCAGCCGTTGTCTCTTTCTCGACCCTCCACTCTCACACCTGGCTCCCTCTGCCCATCAACATTTCCTCACTTGGAACCACCTATCACTTACCAGCTCATGGCTTATCCCGCCCCCTCACCTCATCATATTGATTATCGTCCTGTACACTCGCCCCCCTGGGTCTCGATCTAAAATTTTGGCTATCCATTTTCCTCCACAGATGCTGCCTCACTGAGTTCCTCCAGAAGCGTGTTTTTTGCTCCAAGATCGTTTGATTATCAAACTGACAATGAAACAATGAAATTCTTACTTGCAGCAGCTTAACAGGCCCATAAATGCCATATAAACGCATATATGGTTAAAAAAAAATCAATAAACGAATAACCATAATGCTGGTGCAAAAAAACAGTCCATAGCATATCTAACGACACAATCCACAATGATTCATAGTTGCAGAGGTTAGTATAGTACACAGATACCAAATACTGCACTTTCCTGTGTTTCCATATGCAAAATACATTTGTAGTGTATCAAAATACAAAGCCTGCTTCTTAATAAATCTTAAAAGATATTTACGAAAATGTTTGTGAAAAGTTCAATAATTTCCTTGTGTCCCCGAGAGCTGTAAAAGAGTATAATTTCCTTTATCATATGGAATTTTTACCATTGTTACCAGCTATTCTACTGGCTTTATCAATTTTTGAGTAAATTAGTTCACAATATTTAATTGAAATATCTGTAATGCATTTATCATTTGGAAAGTGATAACATTCCATCAAAATGAAAATCATCTGCCATTCAGCATATAAAATATTTTTTGTCGGTACTTTATATTAAGGGGACAACAGGTCTTCAATATCTGTAGGAAGGAACTGTAGATGCAGGTGTACACCAAAGGTAGACACAAAATGCTGGAGTAACTCAGCAAGTCAGACAACATCACTGGAGAAAAGGAACCTGTGACGTTTTGGGTTGAGACCCTTCGTCAGACCTGATCTGCAATATCCTTGGAAAAGTAACCTTTGGGCATTTTGATCATTGGACTCTGATGACTGCACTGAGATTATGATGTATGTTTAGGGAAAGGAGAAATAAAACAATTGTGGTCAATTCATTGTCATTTGAGCTGTCAGTATTTAAATGTAATTGTGTCAGCTATATATTATATTGAAAGAAACTGTTAATTTTTTGAATATTTTAAAATTATCTTTTGCTTGGACCTAAGATTCTCTGTATTGGTGCCTAAATTAGTTCAATTTCTTGTGGTGGAGACCTTCAAGTAATGGTGAAATTGGGAAAGCTTATATTCCTGCATTAAAGCAGGGCCTATTCAATTTCTGCCATATGTTTGTCTGATGAATCATGGAAAGCGAGTCAGCCTTAATGAAGCAGTCTCCATGGTATCCTTTTCTGCAGTTGCTTTGGATGCCATAGAAATGAAGGTGTTAAAAGGGAGATGGTGTTCCATGCCCTGAGGGATCCCCAGCCACTACCAGGCAGGCCTCATCACTCAGAGAGATCTCCGCATGTATAACTGCTGGGCATTGCAGCAATGGTTATGTTAAGTGATGTGTGAAGTATGCAGAACGTTGAAATCTCAGGCAGACAGATACAGACAGCAACATACCAATGTCCTAGTAGGGAACCTTTCATTCACATCTTGCCAACTTTCAAAAGTGTTTGCTCCTTGTTTTGCTCAGAGCTATAAACAAATAACATAAGTTGAAAGTTATTGCTCCATATTCCATTGGTAGAATTGAGCATTGCACAGGCTGATGATATTATGTGTATGAGTAATACCAGATAAATGTTGCTACTCTAAGATTAAGTTTGTCCAGAACTGTTCAGTCCAATTTTGTGTTGGGGTGGATTTCAATAGCAGATAGTCACAATTCCATTGGACACATGCTAAATGACTTCTGTGTGTGATGTTCATAAAAAGGGTGCAAATATGTCCAATTTGCAAATGTTGTATTTCCAAATTCAGCAATTTTAATTTATAATATCACAGTTTGAAACCTTTGAAATATCAGTTATTGCTGCCCAATTTTCTCCAGTACTTTTCCTTAAAGTGCTGAGTCTTTACTTTAGAAATACAGCATGGAAACATGCCTTCGACCCATGGAGACTGCGCAGACCAGCCATCACCCCGTGCGCTAGCACTATCCTGCACACTAGGGATAATATACAATTTTAACCGAAGCCTATAACACTTTACATCTTTGGACTGTGGGAGGAAACTGGAACACCCAGTGAAAGCCCATGCGGTCACAGGGAGAATGTACAAACTCTGTACCAACAGCACATGTAGTCAGGATCGAACCCAGGTCACTGGCGCTGTAAGGCAGAAACTCTGCCACTGTGCCACTGTGCCAACCGAGTCATATGATGTATACTCGAGCATAACCATAGCTTTCTTTAACTCAACCAGAGAGCAGTGCTGAACTACTATCTACCCTTTGATGACCTTCAGACTATCTGAAGAAGGGTCTCAACCCGAAACGTCACCTATTTCCTTCGCTCCATAGATCAGATTTGGCTGGCTTTACCTTGCACTAAACGTTATTCCCTTATCATGTATCAATACACTGTAAATGGCTTGATTGTAATCATGCATTATTTTTCCATTATCATTATCAGTCACTGGAGTTTAGAAGGATGAGGGAATATCTTATAGAAACATATAAAATTATAAAAGGACTAGACAAGCTAGATGCAGGAAAAATGCTCCCAATGTTGGGTGAGTCCAGAACCAGGGGCCACAGTCTTAGAATAAAGGGGAGGCCATTTAAGACTGAGGTGAGAAAAAACTTTTTCACCCAGAGAGTTGTGAATATATGGAATTCCCTGCCACAGAGGGCAGTGGAGGCCAAGTCACTGGATGGATTTAAGAGAGAGTTAGATAGAGCTCTAGGGGCTAGTGGAGTCAAGGGATATGGGGAGAGGCAGGCACGGATTATTGATAGGGGATGATCAGCCATGATCACCATGAATGGCGGTGCTGGCTCGAAGGGCCGAATGGCCTCCTCCTGCACCTATTTTCTATGTTTCCATGTTTCCGCTAACTGATTAGCTCGCAATAAAAGCTTTTCACTGTACCACGATACACGTTTCAATAAACTAAACTGACATAGTCACAAGGGCTGGAGGTGATAAATGGAGAAACAAAAGATTGTAGATGGTGGAATCTGGTAAGGAAAGAAGGTGAGGGCTAAAATGTAGAATGAGATGGATGGATAGACGTTAGATTGGAACAGGGTGGAGGAGAAAATAAAGGTCGTGGAGGAGTAGGAGTGGGTGATAAGCAGAAGGAGGGGATAGAAGAGAATGAAGAAGGGAGGAAACTGGTTGTGGGGACAGAGAAGTGGAAAGAAGGATGTGTGTGAGAGGACCTAAGTAGACATTCATGTGTTGTGAGATGCCCACGTAAAACTGGCAAATTGAATCTTCATGCGGTTGAGTTGGAGGTCTTTCAAATAATTAATATTTCTCCATCTGCCATGTTGTTGCCTATTCACTTACATTGCTTCCCTTGAAACCTCATCGTACTCATATCATTATTCACATTCCCACCAAGTTTCATTTCGTCAGAAATCTTGAAATATTACATTTTGTCCGCTTATCAATTTTGCTATAAATTGTGAATAGTTGAGGCCTAAACACCCATTCCTATGAGACCACTGGTCACTGCCTGCAAATCTAACAAATCCCCATTCATTGTTTGTTTGTTTCCTGTATGGTAACCAATCCACTTTCAATCCACCCTCAATCCCATATGTTCCACTCTTGTTTACCAACCTCCTATGGAGACTACATTGAAACCTTCAGAAAATACAGAAATAAACACACATCCACTGGTTTCCCTATCTTCACAAATCACAATATGAGTTCCCTTTCCTAAATCATACCATTAACCTTGGACTGTCCTGCTATTACATCATTTACTATAGATTACAGCCTTTTCCCTTCTGAAATAGCGGGGTCACATTTGCCACCCTCAAATCTGCAAGAGCCATTCCAGAACCATCAAAATGATCATTTTGGAAGATGACAATCAGAGCACCTGTTATTTCTGTTGCAAATTCTGTCAAAGCTTTGAGATATAGGTCATGTGGTCCATTGGTCCCTTCAATTTTTAGGCTCTTTTACCTTTCTGTAACAATATTTAAATATTTGATTTCATTTTAATTGTTTGCATGCTTTTGCTTCACAATCCAATCTGATCCAATCCCACTTATATTTTCTTCACAACTAACCTGACCCAACTCAATATAGTCAGATTTTATTTGATTGAAACAAACAGCATGGAAACAGGCCCTTTGGCCCACCGAGTCCATGCTGGTCATCGATCACTTGATCACACCAGTTCTATGTTATCCCACTTTCTCTCCTTATGCACGGGGGACAATTTACAGCAGCCCATTAACCTGTGGGAGGAAACTGGAGCACCTGGAGGAAACCCACAGTCACAGGGAGATCATGCAAACTCCTTACAGACAGCATCTGAGGTCAGGATTATCAAGTTATTTAAGTTATGATATCGGATGGAAGCTGCAAACCCAAATCTTGTTGCACTTATGTGCAATGACAATAACATGTATTATTATTATTATTATTATTAGGATCAACCTTTTTCCTATAGATTGGTGAGCCTCCTAGGAGCACTTTCATGATGTTAATATTTCCAAACCATGCTGCAATTTTAAGGTGGCGATAAAGTATTTTAGGACTATCAGATTTACTATTCTCAAAATGTATTGGTGGCTGTCCACTTCATACATTGTACAATTTATTTAATAAACTGCACTATATCCCCATCTAGCGAATATTTTGAAAAGTGCAGAGGAACTGTTTTATCCTGTTGGCTAACCCTCAATGAATTGTGTTCTAGGATATTGAAAATTGTTCGATTTTAGTAAAGAGCTAAATTAACACATGTTGTGCTTAGCCCCAATAAAATGTAGACTGAATGTCAGCAATACAATGATTTATCAACTTGTCACACGATAAAGGTTTAAATGATAAATCATTCAAGTTACAGCTTATTCGCTTGATGTTTGTCACATCAAATGTAACAACATCTTAGTTTAGATTGTTTATCCTATTAGAATTGTAAATCTGTTTTTCATTGAAATTCAGATTCTTCTGTATCCCGCATCCTATCTGCCATGTGTAGGAGAGTGGACCGATGCTGATAATGAAAAGAAATTAGATGATAGTTACTATTTATTCTTCTTTAACCTCTTTGACATGATTAGGGAAGGGATTCCACGCCAGTGGGCCACACGTGTGGCAAGGGTGGGGGAGAAATGTGTGAAACTTGGGTAATGTGTGTAAACAGTATTTAATGTCGGATGATTTTTTTGCACGGTTCCTGTATTGTGTATATTTATTACTTGAATAAAGTCTATTTTGAAATAAAAACATTTTTTTTTAAATGATTACACCTTTCCATAGATATAGTGCCCTTGCTGAATACATATTTCCATTGTAGTCAAACCATATTTTATTATACAGGCTCATCATAATTTCCTTGTTCTTGGACTATTATATCTGTATTTACAAAACCAAAGAACCCATTTGCCTTTTTTTTAAATCACATTTTCAATCTACACTGCCACATCAACAATATCTATATTACTAAACCTCTGATCTTGACCGCTTTTGGCCCCACTGTGCTGCGATTTCCAACAGAACGTCGCCACCTATGGCCGTCATTTTTGGCCACCTTGCCCAGAGCCCCCCTCCGCCTTATGGATGCGGAGGATTTTTCCCATCGATGACAAAACAGAGAGATATTAATGTTTTTTTCAAAAATCACCATTCTCTCTGCTGCCCCTGCTGGAGGGAGGGGGAGGGACTATAAAACCAGGAAGTGGTGTGCCTCACTCACTCACTGCAAGATGGATGAAGTCAAGGGTCAAGTCTCTCTGAACTCTGAATAACACTGAACAAATGTCTACACAACCCTTAATGTGGTTTGAAAATGAAAATATGGTTTGTTTGAAGTAAAAAGGCACTGCCTGCAAATGGTTGTTTGGATGCTTTAGCTTGAAGTTGAAAGGCACTACTTACTGCAAATGGCAGCAGGAAATTGAAAGGCACTACTTACTGCAAATGGTGCCTTGGGTGCTTTGGCTTGAAGTTGAAATGCACTATTTACAGCAAAAAGTGGCATGGGGGCTTTGGTTTAAAGTTCAAAATACACTACTTACTGCAAATGGTGCATTGGGAGCTTTGGCTTGAAGTTTACAAAAATCACCATTCTCTCTGCTGCACCTGCTCGAGGGAGGGGGAGGGACTATAAAGTCAGGTAGTGGTGTGCCTCACTCACTCTCTGCAAGATGGATGAAGCCAAGGGTCACGTCCCTCTGAGCTCTGAATAACACTGAACAAATGTCTACACAACTGTGAGTACCCTTAATGTGGTTTGAAAATGAAAATATGGTTTGTTTGAAGTAAAAAGGCACTGCCAGCAAATGGTTGTTTGGGTGCTTTGGTGAAGTTAAAAGCACTACTTACTGCAAATGGTGGCTTGGGTGCTTTGGCTTGAAGTTGAAAGGCACTACTTACTGCAAATGGTGGATTGGGTGCTTTGGCTTGAAGTTGAAAGGCACTACTTACTGCAAATGGTGGCATGAAATTGAAAGGCACTACTTACTGCAAATGGTGGCTTGGGAGCTTTGGTTTGGTTTAAAGTTGAAATGCACTACTTACTGCAAATGGTGGCTTGGGAGCTTTGGCTTGAAGTTTAAAGGCACTACTTACTGCAAATGGTGGCTTGGGAGTTTTGGCTTGGAGTTGAAAGGCACTACTTACTGCAAATGGTGGCTTGGGTGCTTTGGCTTGAAGTTGAAAGGCACTACTTACTGCAAATGGTGGCTTGTGTGCTTTGGCTTGAAGTTGAAAGGCATTACTTACTGCAAATGGTGGCTTGGGTGCTTTGCTTGAATTTGAAAGGCATTACTTACTGCAAATGGTGGCTTGGGTGATTTGCCTTGAAGTTGAAAGGCACTACTTACTGCAAATGGTGGCTTGGGTGCTTTGGCTTGAGGCTGAAAGGCACTACTTACTGAAAATGGTGGCATGAAGTTGAAAGGCACTACTTACTGCAAATGGTGGCTCGGGTGCTTTGGCTTGAAGTTGAAAGGCACTACCTACTGCAAATGGTGGCTTGGGTGCTTTGGCTTGAAGTTGAGCTTTGGCTTGAAGTTTAAAAAAATCACCATTCTCGCTGCTGGAGGGAGAGGGAGGGACTATAAAACCAGGAAGTGGTGTGCCTCACTCACTCTCTGCAAGATGGATGAAGCCAAAGGTCACGTCTCTCTGAGCTCTGAATGACACTGAACAAATGTCTCCACAACTGTGAGTACCCTTAATGTGGTTTGAAAATGAAAATATGTTTTTTTTTAAGTAAAAAGGCACTGCCTGCAAATGGTTGTTTTGGGTGCTTTGGCATGAAGTTGAAAGGCACTACTTACTGCAAATGGTGGCTTGGGAGCTTTGGTTTAAAGTTGAAAGGCACTACTTACTACAAAATGGTGGCTTGGGAGCTTTGGCTTGAAGTTGAAAGGCACCACTTACTGCAAATGGTGGCTTGGGTGTTTTGGCTTGAAGCTGAAAGGCACTACTTACTGTAAATGGTGGATTGGGAGCTTTGGCTTGAAGTTGAAAGGCACTACTTACTGCAAATGGTGGGCGGGTGATTTGTCTTGAAGTTGAAAGGCACCTTACTGCAAATGGTGGCTTGGGTGCTTTGGCGAGGTTGAAAGGCACTACTTACTGAAAATAGTGGCATGAAGTTGAAATGCACTTCTTGCTGCAAATGGTGGCTTGGGTGCTTTGGCTTGAAGTTGAAATGCACTATTTACTGCAAATGGTGGCTTGGGAGCTTTGGTTTAAAGTTCAAAATGCACTACTTACTGCAAATGGTGGCTTGGGAGCTTTGGCTTGAAGTTTTAAAACATCACCATTCTCTCTGCTGCACCTACTGGAGGGGGGGGGGGACTATAGAACCAGGAAGTGGTGTGCCTCACTCACTCTCTGCAAGATGGATGAAGCCAAGCGTTACGTCTCTCTGAGCTCTGAATGACACTGAACAAATGTCTACACAACTGTGAGTACCCTTAATGTGGTTTGAAAATGAAAATATGTTTTTTTTTAAGTAAAAAGGCACTGCCTGCAAATGGTTGTTTTGGGTGCTTTGGCAAGAAGTTGAAATGCACTACTTACTGCAAATGGTGGCTTGGGAGCTTTGGTTTAAAGTTGAAAGGCACTACTTACTGCAAATGGTGGCTTGGGTGCTTTGGCTTGAAGTTGAAAGGCACTACTTGCTGCAAATGGTGGCTTGGGTGCTTTGGCTTGAAGTTGAAAGGCAGTACTTACTGCAAATGGTGGCTTGGGTGCTTTGGCTTGAAGTTGAAAGGCACTACTTACTGCAAATTGTGGCTTGGGTGCTTTGGCTTGAGGTTGAAAAGCACTACTTACTGCAAATGGTTGCATGAAGTTGAAAGGCACTACTTACTGCAAATGTTGGCTTGGGTGCTTTGGCACTACTTTGCAAATGGTGGCTTGGGTGCTTTGGCTTGAAGTTGAAAGGCACAACTTACTGCAAATGGTGGCTTGGGTGCTTTGGCTTGAAGTTGAAAGGCACTACTTACTGCAAATGGTGGCTTGGGTGCTTTGCTTGAAGTTGAAAGGCACTACTTACTGCAAATGGTGGCTTGGGTGCTTTGGCTTGAAGTTGAAAGGCATTACTTACTGCAAATGGTGGCTTGGGTGCTTTGGCTTGAAGTTGAAAGGCACTACTTACTGCACATGGTGGCTTGGGTGCTTTGGCCTGAAGTTGAAAGGCACTACTTACTGCAAATGGTGGCTTGGATGCTTTGGCTTGAAGTTGAAAGGCATTACTTACTGCAAATGGTGGCTTGGGTGCTTTGGCTTGAAGTTGAAAGGCACTACCTACTGCAAATGGTGGCTTGGGTGCTTTGGCTTGAAGTTGAAAGGCACTACTTACTGCAAATGGTGGCTTGGGTGCTTTGCTTGAAGTTGAAAGGCACTACTAACTGCAAATGGTGGCGGGTGATTTGGCTTGAAGTTGAAAGGCACTACGTACTGCAAATGGTGGCTTGGGTGCTTTGCTTGAAGTTAAAAGGCACTACTTACTGCAAATGGTGACTTGGGTGCTTTGGCTTGAAGTTGAAAGGCACTACTTACTGCAAATGATGGCTTGGGTGATTTGGCTTGAAGTTGAAAGGCACTTCTTACTGCAAACGGTGGCTTGGGTGCTTTGGCTTGAAGTTGAAAGGTAGTACTTACTGCAAATGGTGGCATGAGGTTGAAAGGCACTACTTACTGCAAATGGTGGCTTGGGTGCTTTGGCTTGAAGTTGAAATGCACTATTTACTGCAAATGGTGGCTTGGGAGCTTTGATTTAAAGTTGAAAGGAACTACTTACTGCAAATGGCGGCTTGGGAGCTTTGGCTTGAAGTTAAAAGGCACTACTGCAAATGCACTTACTTCCTGTTTGCACTGTATATTGATTTTAGATAAAACGCTACACATACGGCTGTGATGTTTGGCCATCTTACTCAGTCCCCCCTCCGCTGAGTGGGTGTAGAGAATTCTTCCCATCAATGAAAAATAAAAGTGTTATTAGTGTTTAAAATGTTTTGAGAATCTCTCTCCTGTCAATCACGCCCTGAAAGCCACACCTTTTCCGGTGGGAGGGGGAAGGGTTATAAAACCCGGAAGTGTGGTGTGGCTCAGTCTCTGCATGATGGGGGAGGGAGAGGTCATGACTCTGTCTGAGCTGTGAATCAACTGAACACACTGAATGTCTACTGAACTGTGAGTTTGGTGTTTTATGTGGTTTTATGGTGGTTTCACCCTGCATGAAATGGTATGAAGCTGCATTTGAATTTGGTGGCCTTGGACCTTGCTTGAAGTGGAATAAAACTGCACTGAATTTGGTTGCCTTGGATCCAGCTTACAATGGTATGAAACTGCACTTGAATTTGGTGGCCTTGCACCCAGCTTGAACTGGTTGGAAACTGCACCTGAATTCGGTGGCCTTGCACCCTGCTCATAGTGGTAAGAAACTGCACTTGAATTTGGTGGTCTTGAACCCTGCTTGAAATGGTAGGAAAATGGATTTGAATTTGGTGGACTTGCACCCTGCTTGAAATGGTAGGAACATGGATTTGAATTTGGTGGACTTGCACCCTGCTTGAAATGGAATTTCAAGGAATAGTCATGAGTCAACTGCCAGCCCACCAGCCGTGAGTGAGCTGCCAGCAGATCAGGCTTGAGGGACTGAGCTGCCACCTCAAGAACCCATACGAACACTCCAGAAAGTCCCCCCACTGGCTACCAATATTGGAATTGGTGGAGAGGTGGAATATTGCGTCGGGGGACCAGCCCTCCCGTGTGAACATGGGACCCAACGGGTCCCACTTAGTCTAGTCTATATTACTAAAACTCTGATCTTGACCACTTTTGGCCCACTGTGCTGCGATTTCCGACAGAACACCGCCACCTACGGCCATCAGTTTTGGCCACCTCGCTCAGAGCCCCCCTCCACCTTATGGGTGCAGAGATTTTTTCCCATTGGTGACAAATCAGAGAGATATTAATGTTTTTAAAAAAATTCACCATTCTCTCTGCTGCACCTGCTGGAGGGAGGGAGAGGGACTATAAAACCAGGAAGTGGTGTGCCTCACTCAGTCTCTGCAAGATGGATGAAGCCAAGGGTCACGTCTCTCTGAGGTCTGAATAACACTGAACAAATGTCTACACAACTGTGAGTCCCCTTAATGTAGTTTGAAAATGAAAATATGGTTTGTTTGAAGTAAAAAGGCACTGCCAGCAAATGGTTGTTTGGGTGCTTTGGTGAAGTTAAAAGCACTACTTACTGCAAATGGTGGCTTGGGTGCTTTGGCTTGAAGTTGAAAGGCACTATTTACTGCAAATGGTGGCTTGGGTGCTTTGACTTGAAGTTGAAAGGCACTACTTGCTGCAAATGGTGGCTTGGGTGCTTTGGCTTGAAGTTGAAAGGAACTAGTTACTGCAAATGGTAGCTTAGGTGCTTTGGCATGAGGTTGAAAGGCACTACTTACTGCAAATGGTGGTTTGGGTACTTTGGCTTGAAGTTGAAAGGCACTACTTACTGCAGATGGTGGTGGGTGATTTGGCTTGAAGTTTAAAGGCAGGCACTTCTTACTGCAATTGGTGGCTTGAGTTCTTTGGCTTGAAGTTGAAAGGCACTACTTTCTGCAAATGGTGGAATAAAGTTGAAAGGCACTACTTACTGCATATGGTGGCTTGGGTGCTTTGGCTTGAAGTTGAAAGGCACTACGTACTGCAAATGGTGGCGTGGGTGCATTGGCTTGAAGTTGAAAGACACTACTTACTGCAAATGGTGGCATGAAGTTGAAGCACTACAAATGGTGGCTTGGGTGCTTTGGCTCGAAGTTGAAAGGCACTACTTACTGCAAATTGTGGCTTGGGTGTTTTGGCTTGAAGTTGAAAGGCACTATTTACTGCAAATTGTGGCTTGGTTGCTTTGGCTTGAAGTTGAAAGGCACTATTTACTGCAAATGGTGGCTTGGGTGCTTTGGCTTGAAGTTGAAAGGCCCTACTTACTGTAAATGGTGGCTTGGGTGCTTTGGCTTGAAGTTGAAAGGCACTACTTCCTGCAGGAGGGAGGGGGAGGGACTATAAAACCAGGAGGTCGTGTGCCTCACTCAGTCTCTGCAAGATGGATGAAGCCAAAGGGGCACGTCTCTCTGAGCTCTGAATAACACTGAACACATGTCTACTCAACTGTGAGTCCCCTTAATGTAGTTTGAAAATGAAAATATGGTTTGTTTGAAGTAAAAAGGCACTGCCAGCAAATGGTTGTTTGGGTGCTTTGGCAAAGTTAAAAGGCACTACTTACTGCAAATGGTGGCTTAGGTGCTTTGGCGTGAAGTTGAAAGTTACTACTTGCAGCAAATGGCGGTTTGGGTTATTTGACTTGAAGTTAAAAGGCACTACTGCAAATGCACTTACTTCCTGTTTGCACTGTATATTGATTTTAGATAAAACGCTACAACTTACGGCTGTGATTTTTGGCCTTCTTACTCAATCCCCCTCTGCTCAGCATGTGCAGAGAATTCTTCCCATAAATGAAAAATAAAAGTGTTATTAATGTTTAAAAATTTTTGATAAGCTCTCTCCTGTCAATCATGCCATGAAGGCCACACCTTTTCCAGTGGGAGGGGGAGAGGTTATAAAACCCAGATGTGTGGGTGTGACTCAGTCTCTGCAGGATGGGGGAGGGAGAGGTCACGACTGAGCTGTGAATCATGTGGTGTTTATGTGGTGTTTTGTGTGATTTTATAGTGATTCTTTGGTGGTTTCATCCTGCTTGAAATGGTATGAAACAGCATTTGAATTTGGTGGCCTTGCATCCTGTATGAAATGGTATGAAACTGTATTTGAATTTGGTGGCCTTGCACCCTGCTTGAAATTGTATGAAACTGCACTTGAATTTGATGGCCTTGCATCCTGCTTGAAGTGGTATGAAACTGCACTTGAATTCGGTGGCCTTGCACCCTGCTTGAAGTGGTAGGAAACTGCACTTGAATTTGGTGGCCTTGCACCCTGCTCAAAGTGGTAAGAAACTGCACTTGAATTTGGTGGCCTTGCACCCTGCTTGAAGTGGTATGAAACTGCATTTGAATTTGGTGGCCTTGCACCCTGCTTGAAATGGAATTTCAAGGAATAGCCATGAGTCAACTGCCAGCCTTCCAGCCATGAGTGAGCTGCCAGCAGATCAGGCTTGAGGGACTGAGATGCCATCTCAAGAACCTATACCAGCACTCCAGAAAGACCCCCCCCCCCCAACGGGTCCCATTTAGTCTAGTCTATATTACTAAAAGTCTGATCTTGACCGCTTTTGGCCCACTGTGCTGCGATTTCCGAGCGAACGCCGCCACCAACGGCCATCATTTTTGGCCACCTCGCTCAGAGCCCCCCTCCGCCTTCCGGGACCAGAGGATGTTTCTCATCGATGAAAAATCAGAGAGATATTAATGTTTTTAAAAAATTCTCCATTCTCTCTGCTGCCCCCACTGGCGGCAGGGGGAGGGACTATATCCTATGTCGAAGCTACCATAAGCGCACTCTTTGTTTTTTTTGGTACAAAAAACCAAAAATTCTGGTAATGAAATATTTGATATGTTTTCAAATTGACGAAATAAAACTGATTATCTTCGGAAAACCGGAAGTGTAGTGCCTCACTCAATCTCTGCCAGACCCAGGAAGCGAGAGGGTCACGGCTCACTGAGCTGCGATTAACACTGAACGCACGTCTACTACACGGTGAGTCCCCTCGATGCGGCTGTAAAGTGGCTGCGGCCCAATTGTTTGCCTTGCCTTTTTTAACAAGTTTGTGTTCACAAAATGAATTTTGGTTGTCAGGTGGCTGCAGCCCAATTGTTTGCCACGCTTTTTTTTAAAGTTTGTGTTCACAAAATGAATTTTGGTTGTCAGGTGGCTGCAGCCCAATTGTTTGCCTCGCCTTTGTAAAAAGTTTGTGTTCACAAAATGAATTTTGGTTGTCAGGTGGCTGCAGTCCAATTGTTTGCGTCGCCTTTTTTTAAAAGTTTGTGTTCACAAAATGAATTTTGGTTGTCAGGTGGCTGCAGTCCAATTGTTTGCGTCGCCTTTTTTTAAACATTTGTGTTCACAAAATGAATTTTGGTTGTCAGGTGGCTGCAGCCCAATTGTTTGCCTTGCCTTTTTAACAAGATTGTGTTCACAAAATGAATTTTGGTTGTCAGGTGGCTGCAGCCCAATTTGGTGGACTTGCACCCTGCTTGAAGTGGTAGGATACTGCATTTGAATTTGGTGGACTTGCACCCTGCTTGAAGTGGTATGAAACTGCACTTGAATTTGGTGGAATTGCACCCTACATGAAGTGGTATGAAACTGCACTTGAATTTGGTGGCCTTGCACCATTCTTGAAGTGGTATAAAACTGCACTTGAATTTGGTGGTCTTGCACGCTTTGAACCCTGTTTGAAGTGGTATGAAACTGCAGTTGAATTTGGTGACCTTGCACCCTGCTTAAAATGGAATTTCAAGGCATAGCCATGGGTCAACTACCAGCCCACCAGGCGTGAGTGAACTGCCAGCACATCAGGCTGGAGTGACTGAGCTGCCACCCCAAGAATCCATTAGGCCCACAATGTCCATACTACCCTCTGGAAACCAGTCCCTTCAGCCCGCAACACCCATACTAGCGCTCCAGAAAGCCCCCCCCACACAATGTCCATAATTGTCCAATACCTATCTAATGTGTTACGTTTGTATCAAAGCAGTAGTTATTTCGATCTGCCCCAGAGTTTCTAGCTCTGTGGTAGAAGGTTTAAAGAATTATCCAGCGCTGTCACAATAAAGAATTGATTTTAGCAGCAATGGTTTGAATCAAGTTTTCTTGAATTGGACTGACAAAAGAACTCAGTTTAACATTTGGCGACGAGGATGAGGATGAGGGTTCAGACGGTTCACCGACAACTCGAGGAAAACTGCGCACTGATTGGACCAGAGGAATTGGTCAAGCAGAAGTGAGTAGTTAAACACCACTCTGTTTTCCTCTTCTCCGTAGATATCGCTGCGTAGTCAACCGTTCGTTCTTGTGTTGAACGGGATCCAGACAGAATCAGGTTAGTATAACAAACCTTGTTGATTGGTAAGAGACGTTTAAATAGACTGGTCCATTGGGAATGGAAAGACTCAGCCATTTGGAATGGAGAGATTTGGTCATTGGGAATGATCAATGGTAACTGACGGCTGAACTGGATAAATTTACCCTGATCATTTGGAATGACAGGAGGTAGTTAAAGATTTTGAAACACGGCCGGCTAAATGCTGACAGTGCTAAATTTATCCTGATCATTTGGAATGGCAGGAGATAGTTAAAGATTTGGAAACAGGGTCGGCTAAACACCGACAGTACTAAATTAATCTCGACCATTTGGAATGGTGGGAAGTAGTTAAAAACAATTGAATTCGGATCCAGTGAAAAGTCACGGTTGCTAAATAAGAAATTGTAAAACATTAATGTAATTATTATATTGTTGTAAGAATAAAGTATAAGAATATTAATACTGTGTATGGAATAAGTGGTTGTGAATATAGTAGTAATAAATTGATTGAATTATGGCGAAAGTGGCGTGAGGAGGAATGAGATAAAACTAATTTGGCCAGTTGGCAAGATAAGCTAGTTAAATTAGATATAAATTTAGTACGTGGAGGTATTGAGATGAGAGTGTGTACACAAAAGGAATAAACGATAAGAGAAAGAGAAAGAGAAGGAAAAAGGTTAAAAAAAAGGACTGTGCAGTTTAAATGGCTGGCCTTCAATTAGCAGAGGGAGACGAAAGGGAGGCATGGGAAAATGATTGGAATTTGGCTCCTAGCGCATCTCCACTTCCCTATCAGCCCCCGGGTCAAGCTCCACCTACACCACAGTCAGAGCCCCAGTCAGTGGTGACAGGAATTTACCCAAATTTTTCTAGGCCCGAGTCAGGAACCAATAGTGCATTCAACCCAGGCACCAGAAAAAAAAAGAAAAGTAGAAGCCCCAGTTTACAGACTCCGTAGCATGGCGTACCAGGTCCCAGTCTAGAGACCAGGTGCAAGAAGGACGAGAGGAAAGGAAATCACACAGTTGGGACTATAGAAGGGAGCACTTGGCTGAGAAATTCTTACAAAATTCTTAAGGGGTTGGACAGGCTAGATGCAGGAAGATTGCTCCCGATGTTGGGGAAGTCCAGGACAAGGGGTCACAGCTTAAGGATAAGGGGGAAATCCTCTAAAACCGAGATGAGAAGAACTTTTTTCACACAGAGAGTGGTGAATCTCTGGAACTCTCTGCCGCAGAGGGTAGTCGAGGCCAGTTCATTGGCTATATTTAAGAGGGAGTTAGACGTGGCCCTTGTGGCTAAGGGGATCAGAGGGTATGGAGAGAAGGCAGGTACGGGATACTGAGTTGGATGATCAGCCATGATCATATTGAATGGTGGTGCAGGCTCGAAGGGCCGAATGGCCTACTCCTGCACCTAATTTCTATGTTTCTATGAAAGCCAACCCCCAGAAACAACAAGGGAAGGTGCTGAAATAGATGGAATAAGAAAGCATCCTCCAGGCGCCAAGATCCTGTCAGAACGGTCCCTAACCCCAGAGCCCTTATACCTCCTCCACCCAACCAACAAGACAACGGCAAAACAGCCATGAATAATGTGTGGCTGCCGTGGAAACCAAATGAGATTATGGCAATTTTGTTGAGAGTGCCTAATAAGAATCAGAATCCACAAGCTTTCATTGAACAACGATATCCGTATATCTCGTTGATACCTGATATTTATGGGTACTAGTTCAGCAAGTCTTAACAGCGATTGAGTATACCAGATTCTTAGTTAATTTAACCTATAACAACCACACAGCCCTAGAGGCGGCGCACCCAGGGGCAGGTAACAATGAGGATCGATTACAGCTTATGTTGCTAGCCGTGGGCCTCACTCTCCAGCAGCCAATTGATATATCAAAGGTTTTGGATATGAAACCAGAGGAAGGAGAGGCTGCAGAAGATTTTCTGGAAAGGTTTAAAACCATCTACGGCAACCACTCATTATCAGGAAGGAAATGACTCGCCACAGTTTTGTGCCATGGTTATGAACTGTTTGCCTTCCAGCGTCGCAATGGCTATTAAAACCAATAATATGGACGGGTCAGTCTTCACCGGCCCGCATGTCATGAGCTGTGAAAGCCTTTTGGAAAAAACTGTCCTATTGGAGACAGGGAAGCCCAGGTAAAGGTTAAAAAAAAAAAACGAATGTGTGAGAACTAACTGGCGCCTGCACCCTGGCCCAAGGACTAGCTGCAAATATTTACACAGACTCCCAATATGCTGTTATAGTGGTTCATGATATGGACAATTATGTAAGAATGGGGGATTTTCTAACCTCTTCAGGGACAGTGATATCTCACAAAAATTGGTTTCTAATTTGCTACAGGCCATTCAATTACCCGGTTAGCATGCTGTTGTCAAATTTAGAGCCCATACTATAGGTTAAAGCCCCAGAAACATAGGAAATCGCCTTGCCGACAAGGCAGCTAAGAAAGCTTTTTGGTGTCACCAAATTGTTGTTCCCCACATGATGAGGCAGACTAAAAATTATACTAGGAATAAGTCTCCCTCGGAAAAAAGGAATGCCAACCATCCAAGAAGTACTTCAAATACAGGAGGACGATCCTGTACAGGTAAAACAGCTGTGGCAAGACCAGGGTTGTATGTACGATCCTGTCACAAGCTTATGGGTTATGCCTACCGGACAGACTTGCATGTCTGACGAGCTTGCGTTGTGGGTTATTGAATGTGTACATTTTGCAACGCATTGTGGGGCCAAGGCCATAAGTGATATGCTTTTAGAGACATGGTGGCAACCGAAACTTCTGACTTGTCCCACCGTATCAGCCAGCAATGTCTGATAGTGCTTATCCAGGTACGGGCTTGCCCCGTGAACCAGCAAGACCCCTTTACCAGCAGGTCCCTTTGAGACCTTGCAAATGGACAACATTGAGTTGGAAAGATGTCAGTGTTATAAGTATGTTCTTGTAATTATTTATGGTTTTTTAGTAAATTAATAGTTAGCGTAAATGTCTCTCATGTGTATGGTAGCATTATGTTTTTGAATGAATGCTGAAGTTCATTTATGTGATAAGTCTTTTGTTTGTTTTAAACCACATGTTATAAGTGTAGGTGTGTGTGTCCCTTTAAGAAACTGTAAGCGGGGGGGGTGAAGTTTTTTACAGCTACCCTTGGCTGTAAGGTAACGCTTAATGCTTTCTTTCCTCTCAGTTTAAAAGGGGAAAGTTTGAAAATGTAGGTTGCTGGGTTTTTCTGATGTTTCTTTTATATTTCTTTTCAGTAAGTTAATTTAGAAAATTGTTACTAGTATGTATTTATATCAGGAATTGGAAATTGGGAATAGTAGGGAGAATGGATTGAAATAATTGGAAATAAGTTAATTGCTGAAACACGACCAACGATTATGGTTTGTTTAGATAAACATTCTGGTTGAAGACGGGTAATAAATCAATGGAGCCCGGGAATAAGGGATCTGACTGATAATGGGTTAGTCATGAGTTAAAGTTGCTAAACTACTGGATTATAACATCTTTGATCACTCAGGTTTGACATAAAAAGTGAAAGTTTGTAAGGTTTATTTTAATTTGTTGTATTTTGCCTGTTTTTAAGATGCAAACAGTATCATGTGACAATCCAGCTGAGATTTCGAAGTGGATTGATTTGATTGTTTGCTGAAATTTTCAGAAACTGACAGTGTGTAGGATAGTATGGAGAACTATAGAAGGGGGGCAGAATAAGAATATGGACCACTCCTTCTGGTACAGCACAAATAACACCTGCAGAAATCATAGTGTCGACCTTTACAAACGCTATGGAATGACCATGCTTCCATGGTGGTCCATTTCCACCAGAGGACTGAGGAAATGACATCCTATGTATTAACTTTAACCTGTGCTTTGCGAACCTCTCATTCACAGGTCAGGGCTGCATATGGTGAGACGCCAGCGCTCAAAGTTCCATCTAATATTGAGCCAGGTTGCTATGTGCTGGTCAGGAACTGGAAGTGTAAGCACCTCGACCCACATTGGGATGGTCCTTTCCAGGTTCTTTTCACCACTCTGACCGCTGCCAAAGTTGAGGGTCGCGCTGCATGGGTTCACCTGAAACACTGCAAATTGATTGGGGAGCCCAATCAAAAGGGGAGAGAAGAGTAATTTGTATTTTTAATTCAGAGTTTTTTTTCTTTTTACATTTCTGCTTTGCTTGGGGGTTGTATCCTTATAAATTTAATTTTGTATCCTTATAAGTTTAGTTTTGAATCTTAATAAGTTTAGTTTTTGAATCCTTATTTTGCTATATGGTTAAGAATATGCGACTGATTACTGGACTGACTGACTGGACGGTTAAATTGAGTGAATAGTTGTTTAAGCTAATTTTGTGAGCCTTTGCATATTCCAGATAAATTAAAATGAGGCGATTCATCCTGCTATGCATCCTGATGCTACAACAGATGGAGGGAAATGAAGGAAAGATTTGACGACCAATCAGAATCTTTCACCTCTGCAAAGGAGATGTGGTACAGTGCAATGGTCCGGATGCCTTTGGAATCTGGAACGTCTCCAAGATTGACTATGGGATCCTGTGTCAGCCCAATCGGCAGGTAGACTTAGATAACTGACACCTGTGGGAATTACCCTGTTGGTTTCGGGAGTGCAAGTTTGACTTTTTCTGCAGGTGGTATCCCTTGCAAGACAACTCGGCAAAGGGACATTTGTATGATGGACTATGCTATCGAGAAGCATTAAAGGTATAACCTTGGTTACAGAAGAAAGTACATGAACAAAAGAGATGGGAAATACAGGCATTGGAAGAAAGAGACTCTAACATGTTTGTACAAGCCCATAATTAATTATTTGGTAAAGGACAAATTGTGTGTTACCCTGCTATGAAATCAGTCAGTAGCCTATTTGAGGTGTCTTCAGAATGGGGGAGGACTGAACGGTTAGTAATATGTCAAGGTGAGAAGCCAGTTCCGGTCAAAACTGTCACCATGTTTTATGATGAGACCTTAGCCCCGCCGGCTAACTGTCTGCCACTACCTCGTGACAATGAGCATTCTTACCCGGGTTGTGAGGATAAGACTGACAAGGCTTATGTGGTGTACGGCCAAGGCAACCTCCTGCCATGCAATTTTACCATGAACACAGACAATAAACAATATGGGAGTTGCTTTACAAACCAAGGGGTAGGGTGTATAGTTATCAATATCCCATTCAACATCTCATGTTTAGTACAGATCCCACATCAGCCTAGCTGCAATAGTACCTCAGAAGGGATCAAATGTCCTTCTCCCAAGGAATGCATTCTCAATTATGCAGGATTACAGTTGGTTTGTGGATGGGCAAATGGGACACATCTTACGATAGGATCCCATCACATCCCTATTCCGAGTGACTGCCACTGGATCTCGAAAAGCTGGATGGGAAGGGCAAAGGGGGGTTTCGTAATAAACTCATATAGACACTGTAATGGGTCAATATACACGGAAAAGGGTTACTACTTTTTTAATCGCACGGCGACCAATGTCTTAAGACCTCCCTTTCCAAGGAACGTAGCCATTGGTGCCCTTGTCCCTACCACCGTTCCTTGCCCAGCAAGTTGGTTCGAAAGCAATAAAGATCAGAAATGCGTATGTTCTCGTTGCAGAATAGATCTGCCTTGGACTATCTGTTGGCCCGTGAGTGAGGGACGTGTACTATTGTGAAAGACAGATGTATGATGGGAATTCAGGACAGAACTAGTAACATCACCAAACATCACAATTACATTATAACCCTGCTTGATGGGATGAAAGAGGGTATTGAATGGGGAGACTGGGGTTTTGGAGGATTATATAATTGGATTATTAGTATGGCCATATATGCAGCAATAGTGGTTTTGTGTGTGTTTGTGGGAATTGCTCTTGTTAAATGTATTATTGCTAGACTAATGACACCCTTGGGTAATGTGGAAACTGGTGAGAAGATATTATTGCAATATCTAGAAGAAGAAGAAATTCCAATGTTGAAAGAATGGTAAATGCGCAGATTGAAAAATAATTGTTAAAAGATGAATGTATTAGAATGAATAAAATGGAGATAGACCAGTGGTATGAAGCCCAGAATATTTGAGCACCCCAAGGGCTCGGGTTTGAAGCACAGCAGACAAGTAGGGAGCAGCATTGGTGTCAACAAGCCAACCTGCTGACCTATGTGGACCGGGTTTTGGAGGCTATAAACCATCTTGAGGTTAGGAATAAACTTGGATGACTAATAAGCCAATGCTGATGAATTTCTGCTGTGTTATTATCCTATTAGTGGTCATGATGTGACCAGAAGAGAGAATGAGGAAATATTATACAATAAAATTGCTCAAATGATAACTTCTGTGTGAGGAACATGTTAAGTTGCGTGAGAAGGACTTGGAGCTGAGGTTTTCAGAAATACATAGCCCACAAAGAAATAAAGAACACACACACACATAGGAGAACAGATTACTTATTATAACATGGAGATGTTGATGTAAATGGGCATCTTTGTTTGCTTTGAAACAGCTATAACTCTGTCAGAAGTTGTATTTGGTTTAGTTTGGTGTTTAGAGTATAAGTTATTGATGGGGTTCTTCTCAAGACATGAGCATCATGCGTCCTTTCTTTATGGCACATCTTTGATTTGTGCCATCAAGGGGATTCATGGTTGTCTATACTGGGTTGTGGACACCAAGGCTAGATAATAGTCTGTGATCTGGTCTGTGCTGTTTAAATGTATTTGTATTGAGATAAGAGATAAGGCACAGGTGATGGTTGTGTGACCTATGTATGAGGGTGGTTTCCTATGTTTATAGAAAACTGAGAAAGTAACTCTGTTTTGATCATCTTCCATTTGCTGTGTGGAATGCTATTAGTGAGGAGACCTTGCATTCCTTTCATCCAGAGATAGAAGGGGGAGGTTGTAATTAAACTAGACCAGAGCTTGGGAAGATGCAATCAAGTCTGACAATTAGTGGCCTTTGTGTGGTTGGGGATTATAGAAATAACTTAAGTCCTTACCACTTTGTAAGAATGGGACAACACTCATATTTAATCCATAAATAACTGTATGTTAACTATGAAGGGTAAATATTTGTGAAGTACATTGTGTTTTAATTAGGATTGTAAGTGTTAGACTTTGTTTAAATCTGTTAATTATATGAAAATATATGTTTTGTGTGTATTTATTGTGTGATTGCTGTATGATGTGTATTTTATATTCTGAGAGGTGGTCTCTGAGAATTAGTTTTATATTTCTGTGGTTTTACTTTATTGAAATAAAATGATTTTGAGCAAAGAGGTTAAAGAAAACCACAGAGGGAAAAAGGTTGTAAAGGAGCCAGAAAAGGGAAAATCATGTGACTATACGTGTTGTCAATCACTGGAAATTATTTAGTTGATTGGTTAATGCAAATAAGCTAAATGTATGGTAAACCATAATGATTGGTTAATAGTTTGCCACTCTTTTTGTATCATAATTGTCCAATGCCTATATAATGTGTTACGTTTATATCAAAGCAGTAGTTCTTTCGATCTGCCCCAGAGTTTCTAGCTCTGTGGTGGACGTTTTAAAGAATTATCCAGTGCTGTCAGAATAAAGAATTGATTTTAGCAGCAATGGATTGAATCAAGGTTTCTTGAATTGGACTTACAAAAGAACTCAGTTTAAAACCGCTACTTCCACAAGGACCATCGTTCCAGAATGCGATAACTGCCCTGCTCATCCTGCTTGGTGTGGTCTCGGCCCAATCCATATTATTAGTCTTAATGCTCTGAGCAAGAGCCAGGGGCAAACAATTCATCAGCATAGCACAAAATTGTGGTGACGCGTTTCCACCTACATAATTTAGGTCTCCAGTCTGATTGCCATATACTTCTTTAAATTGGTCTAGAAATTCTTCAGCTGTCGCCCTTTTTGGGTTTCATGTCTAAGATTTTGGTTAAATCCACTGATTTTTGTAAAGTCGGGGTGGCAGCTGTTAACAGCTGTCTTTGATCGTCCTGATTGTGTGCAGCCTGCAATGCAGCATGGTCATCAAATGTCAAATGATCCGTGAACTTGGCATGCTCTAGGGGAGTCGTCTTGACTCTGTTCTATCAGGGACCATAAATCTTTAGAATTAGCTTGGAACACAGACATAGTTGTCCTGAGGGAATTGACAAAGGCAATCGGACTCTTATTTTTGTCGGGCACCCCTAATAAGATTTTAAAAAAAATGAAATGAAATGAAATGATTCAATTTATTGTCATTGTCAGTGTACAGTACAGAGACAACGAAATGCATCATCTCGTTAGGTTTCCATGGTGTGTACACTGGGATTAAAGCCGGCCGCGCCGGTTGTCCAGCAGCGACTGGTGCATTGCCATTGGGTTAGGAACCATACGGACTGGATTCTGCCATGGTAATCTTTCCCTAAACGGACTTTGGTCACTATCAGTATCCAGTGATCTTTCATGTTTTTTGGCAGGCCCATCCTCTAACCCCCATTCAACTAGAGCACCATCTTCCTCTGAAGTTTCATCAGATGAATAATCTCTTTTGGCTACTAACAATACTCCTCGTTGGTAATTTTTTTAATTTGCCGTTTTTCTTTCCTAGGGTTTTTGGGATCCCTCCGTCGGTTGGTGAGGGAGTTGGGACTGGGAAACTCTCGGGGTGACCTCCTGTCTGGGACCTAGTTCGTCCGGAGACGTGGTCGGTAAACAGCCTTTTTTCCATTTTTTTCTCTTCGCTCCGGGAGGGGATGCACTACTGGCTCCTGGTCTTGTTCCTTGTAATTTGGGGTAAAGGCCTAATATGCCTGCATGGGCAACAGGTTGGGGTGCTGGTGGAGCTTGAACCGGGGGTGCACTAGGGATCATATTCCTATCTTTTTCCCCATCCCTCATCGTCTCCCCCTGTTAACTGAACACCAACCATTGAACTGCACAGTTCTGTTTTACATTTCTTAGATTCTCCTGCCTGTTTGTTTTTGGTCTTATCTTTCTCCTTTTCTTTCTCTCTCTCTCTCTCTCTCTATCTCTCTCTCTCTCTCTCTCTCTCTCTCTCTGTTGCTTATTCTTTTCGTGTGCACACTCGCGTTTCAATACCTCAATGGTTTTTGGGATCACTCCGTCGGTTAGTGTAATATCAAATTTAACCGCATTATCTTGCCAACTGGCCAGAATAGTTTTATCATGTTCCTCCTCCTCACACCACTTTTACCATAATTCAATCAATTTCTTACTCTCATTTCTTTTCCATATTAATTCTTGGGCTTCTTTTACCAGATCTGGATTTCTAGGACCGCCCAGGGGCCATTGTTTGTTACCCAATTTCTGATTTAATGCCCCTGATAATTCTCGGAATTGCTGAGAACTTTTGGGATACTTGTTACATAAAATCTACAATGGGGTGCTATGACTCTTGGTGTTATCTGAGTGATTACCCATCTTAATTCACTCATCACAGTTAATATATTTATCACACTTATCACTACTATATTCACAACCAATTTATTCCATACGCATTCTTACTTATCCCGTACTAGATGACTGCTCGCAAACTTATCATTCTTACAACAGGATAATAATGACTTTAACATTTTACTATTTTTTATTGAGCCACCGTGACTTGTCACTGGATCCGACTTCAATTGTTTTTAACTACGTCCCGCCATTCCAAATGGTCGAGATTAATTTTGCACTGTCGGTGTTTAGCCAATCCTGTTTCCAAATATCTAATTATTACTGGCATTCCAAATGACCAGTATGTTTTAGTATTGCCGGTGTTTAATCGACAGGATCCAGTTCAATCATCAGTTACCATTGGTCATTCCCAATGACCAAGTCTCGCCATTCCAAATGGCCGAGTCTTTCTAAAAGTCTATCTTACCAATCAACAAGGTTCGTTAGGCAGACCTGATTCAGTCAGGATCCCGTTCAACACAAGAACGAAGGGTCGACTACGCGGAGATATACGGAGAAGAGGAAAACAGAGTGGTGTTTAACTACTCACTCTGCTTGGCCAATTCCTCTGGTCTGATCAGTGCGCAGTTTGACTCTTATTTTCGTTCCTCGCGTTGTCGGTGAACCGTATGAATCCTCATCCTCGTCGCCAAATGTTAAACTAAGTTCTTTTGTCAGTCCAATTCAAGAAAACTTGATTCAAACTCTTGTTGCTGTTGAAATCGATTCTTTATTCTGACAGCGCTGGATAATTCTTTAAACCTTCCAACACAGAGACTCCGGGACAGGTCCAAAGAGCTAATAACTTTGGTACAATTTAACACATTAGGTATTAGACAATTATAATAATAATAATAATAATAATAATAATACATTTATTTATATAGCACATTTATAGTCAATTTTCATTGACCCCAAAGTGCTTTACATAATTTAAAAATCAGTTCCATACAAAGCATAAAGATGGGTTAACAAAATAATAAAATGCATAAACAGGACACAACATGTAACATAAACATCCACCACAGCATTCATCACTGTGGTGGAAGGCACAAAAAATGTTGGCCGTCCTCCTCCATTCCCCCCCCCCCCCCCCGTGGACAAGACCAGCGTCCAGAGTCCAGTCCAGGATCGGTCTTTCCTCACCGGAGACCGCGGCTTCAAGATTGTGTAGGCCGCAGGCCGGCGGTTGAGATTTAAAGTCCCCGCCGCAGCCAGAAGCACCGTAGACTGCAGGGCCGGCGGTCGAAACTCCCCTCCAGGGGTGATGGTAAGTCCATGCCGGGCCCGCGGTAGAAATGATCCGCGGGCCGGCAATGGCGGCTTCTTCTTCCCACGAGGGATCCCGGGCTGTAGACGCCGCAGCAGCTGGAACTCTGCAGACTGCGGCTTCAGGCTGCGACTTCAGGCTGCCGGCTGCCCCGGGCCAGTGAAACGGAGCACTCCCCTCCGGCGAGCCCCAGCGAGGGCTCACCTGCTCCACGCCGAGTCCACGCTGCGCCTGCCGCTGAAGCCCCAGGCACGTCTCCGGGAAAGACCTCGCCGATCCTTGATGGTAGGCCACGGGGGAGGCAACCTGGAAAAAGTCGCCTCTCCATGGAGGAGGCGACCGAAGCGGTTTCCGCCTTACACCACCCACACCACCCCCCACACAAAACACAAAAAACCCCACTAAATACACACTTTAAAACATACTAAAAATAAAAAATAAAATTGAAAGGCTGTCGCGCTGTTGCCATGGCTGCCGCCAGAACAGTGCCCCCTTCAGACCTATGGTACAGAAGGTGTGGCAAACTATTAACCAATCATTATGGTTTACCATACATTAGCTTATTTGCATTAACAAATCAACTAAATCCTTCCAGTGATTGACATAGAAACATAGAAACATAGAAATTAGGTGCAGGAGTAGGCCATTCGGCCCTTCGAGCCTGCACCGCCATTCAATATGATCATGGCTGATCATCCAACTCAGTATCCCGTACCTGCCTTCTCTCCATACCCCCTGATCCCCTTAACCACAGGGGCCACAAAATTGACAACACGTGTAGTCACATGATTTTCCCTTTTCTGGCCTCTTTACAGCCCTTGCTCTCTCTGTGGTTTTCTTTACCCTCTTTGCTCAAAATCATTTTATTTCAATGAAGTAAAATCACTGAAATATTAAAACTAGTTCTCAGAGACCTCTCAGAATATAAAATACACATCCTACAGCAATCACACAAAACATATATTTTAACTTTTGGAAAAGAAAGTTATTTTTAAAACTTCAGATTTAAACAAATTCTAATACTTACAATCCTAATTAAAACACAACACACTTCACAAATAATTTCCCTACAACTACATAGTTAAAATACAGTTACTTATGGATTAGAAAGAATAAATATGAGTTTTGCCCCATTCTTACAAAGTGGTAAAGACTTAAGTTATTTCTAATCACAAAATTCCCAACTCCAAGCACACAAAGGCCATATACTTGTTACACTGGATAAATTATAATTGCTTCTTACCAAGCTCGGGTCTAGTTTCATTCTGAATTACAACCTCTCCCCTGTATCTCTGGATGAAAGGAATGCAAGGCCTCTTAACAACCCTCACTAATAGCATTCCACACAGCAAATGGAAGATTATCAAACAGTTACTTTCTCAGTTTTCTATAAACATAAGAAATCACCCTTATACAAAGGTCACACAACCATCACCTATGCCTTATCTCTTATCTCAACATTAGTACATTTAAACAGCACAAACCAAATTATCTATTATCTAGCATTGCTGTCTAAGACCCAACATAAACAACCATAAACCCTCTTTGTGACACACCAGAGCCCAAAGATGTGTCACAAAGAAAGAACAAATGGTGCCCATGTCCTGGGAAGAGACCCCATTAACAACCTATATTCTCAACACCAAACTGAACCAAATACAACTTCTGACAGCGTTATAGCTGCTTCAAAGCAAACAAACCTATGCCTATTCAGATCAACATTTCCATGCTATGAAAAGCCATCTGTTCTCTTGTGTGTGTGTTCTTTGTACTTTATTTCTATGTGGGGGCATGTATTTCTGAAAACGCCAAACCCTCTCTTACAACTCAGCATATGTTCATCACACGAAAGTTATTATTAGAACAATTCTATTATATAATACTTCCTCACATTTGGGTCGGCTTCGGCACTCCCTGGAGGCAATGAATCCTTCCCACGTGGGGGGGTCAAAAATCTCACTCTCCTTAGTCGACGTTTCCTGGAGCCAATGAAAGGACTCGACTTGTGGGTCTCCTTTTCCCTACCCTCAGTGACTACCTCCCTCACCTCTACCTTTTCACACTACCCCACTAAAGACAACTTTTAAATAGCATTTCTTCTCCTCCCATCCCCCACACCGTCAACTCTAATAGCTTGTGTATTGGCAGCAGTGATCACATTGTGATGTCATTTTTGGTTGTTGGAATGTTCACGGCAGCTTGTGTAAATGAGATCCCATTGTGATTGGAGGAGTGTGAGATGCCATTGTGACATCATCATGAAGCTGCTAGAAAAATCTCACTCTCACAGTCAGTTATTATTCTCGAAGTTGCCTTTTTTTAAACTTTAAATATCAATAACGTGAAATATAATATCAAATGTGAAGAAAGTCAATACGAAAGACCACGGGAAATAGCTGAGTAAGATTGTGCAAAAACATTTTGCGCTATTGAGTACTGTTTTGGCGTAGCTCCTGAAATCACAGACAGACAAACAATTTGAGACTTTTAATAGGGGGAGGGAAGAGGAGAGAGGGAGAGAGGGAGAGAGGGAGAGAGGGAGAGAGGGAGAGAGGGAGAGATTCACAGTTGCAATAACAAAGTTACTTCTCTGCAGGAGTTTCACAAATAGAGGGTTTTTTAAAATAGGTATATGTTTATTTATTGCAAGGTTAAAATACAAAAGGCTGTATGTTACATTGTTTGGAGTCATAGAGCTCATTTGGCTCATTGCCCTCCAAACCCTTCCCATCAATATGTCTGTCCAAATGTATTTCAAACGTGATTAAATAGAGTATCATTGCACAAGTGTCAATTGAAGCAATTGCTTGTAACTTTCCAATGACCACCCCTAGTTAAAGTGGCAGATGTGTTTTTAAGAGATGACAGTATCCAATTGCTGTATAGAGGTTACAATAAACTGATTTTTTATTTCATAGACTTCTTTTCAAGAAAGCTTTTTTCTTGTTTGTCAACTTCCAAAGTAATTTTTATTTGATTCCCTAGTTCCAAAAATCACATTATAACCAATTCAGGCATGTAATGCTAATATTTTATAGATGGTATTGTATCCACGTTATGGAAACATGGGTTATAACAGAAGAACAGAGAAAAGGAAATTGGCACGGAAGCAGGTCTATTGGGTGCCTGGTTAAAAATCATAACTATTCAAGGGCAAGACTGTTGAGTGATTCTAAAATTAAGATAAGATTTAAAATTGGATTCTTAAAGAAGAATGAATTATTAAAGAAGTAATAACATAGAAACATAGAAAATAGGTGCAGGAGTAGGCCATTCGGCCCTTCGAGCCTGCACCGCCATTCAATATGATCATGGCTGATCATCCAACTCAGTATCCTGTAGCTGCCTTCTCTCCATACCCCCTGATCCCTTTAGCCACAAGGGCCACATCTAACAAGGGTCACATCTAACAGTGCATTTTGGAAAGCAGTGACAGGATCAGACAAAGTCAGCATAGATTTATGAAGGGGGTATCATGCTTGACTAATCTTCTAGAAATTTTTGAGGATTTAACAAGTTAAAAGGATAAGGGAGAGCCAGTGGATGTGGTGTATGTGGACTTTCAAAAAGCCTTTGACAAGGTCCCACACAAGAGATTAATGTACAAAATTAGAGCACATGGTATTGGGGGTAAGGTATTGACATGGATAGACAACTGGTTGGCAGACAGGAAACAAAGAGTAGGAATGAACGCATCCTTTTCAGAATGGCAAGAAGTGACTAGTGGGGTGCCGCAAGGCTCAGTGCTGGGACCCCAGTTATTTACATTATATATATAACAATTTAGACGGAGGAATTAAATGTGACATCTCCGAATTTGCAGATGACACAAAGCTGGGTGGCAGTGTGAGCTGCGATGAGGATGCTATGAGGCTGCAGGGTGACTTGGATAGGTTGGGGAAGTGGGCAGATGAAGTATAATGTGGATACATGTGAGGTTATCCACTTTGGTGGTAAGAACAGATTATTATCTGAATGGTGTAGGAAAGAACTGCAGATGCTGGTTTAAATCAAAGGTAGACACAAAATGTTTGAGTAACTCAACGGGACAGGCAGCATCTCTGGAGAGAAGGAATAGTGACATTTCAGATCAAGACCCTTCTTCAGACTGATGGTATCTGAATGGTGTCAGATTAGTAAAAGGGAAGGTGCAACGAGATCTGGGTGTTCTTGTACATCAGCCACTGAAAGTCAGCATGCAGGTGCAGCAGGCAGTGAAGAAAGCTAATGTTGGCCTTCATGGTGAGAGGATTTGAGTTTAGGACCCAGGAGATCCTACTGCAGTTGTACAGGGCCCTGGTGAGACCGCACCTGGAGTATTGTGTGCAATTTTGGTCTCTTAATTTGAGGAAGGACATTATTGCTATTGAGGGAGTGCAGCGTAGGTTCACCAGGTTAATTTCCAGGATGGCAGGACTGACATATGATGAAAGAAGGGGTCGACTGGGCTCGTATTCACTGGAATTTAGAAGGATGAGATGGAATCTTATATGTAAATTTCTTATCAAATTCTTAAAGGATTGGACAGGCTTGAGGCAGGAATAATGTTCCCGATTTTGGGGGAGTCCATAACCAGGGGTCACAGTTTAAGAATAAGGACTGAGATGAGGAAAAACGTTTTCACCCAGATAGATGTGAATCTATGCAAGGATTTTGTTTGTTAATTTTAGCTCTGCATTCAACACCATTGTGCCAGAGCTACTACACTCCAAACTTTCCAAGATGACTGTGCTGAACCCCTCTGTCGGTGGATCACCAGCTTCCTGACGAGGGGTAAGATCATCTCTGACCCCTCTCACTCTGGTCACAAACTCTTTGAATCACTTCCCTCTGGAAGGCGACTCCAGACTGTCAAAGCTGCCACAGCCAGGCGTAAAAACAGCTTTTTTTCCATGAGTAGTAGCTCTACTCAACAACCAAAAATCTGTAGCCTCCTTTTGCTCTGGTATTTTATTTAATTCACATGTTTAATCAATAATGTTTTATTATTAATGTATAATGTTTTATGTGCATTCCTGCCACTGTATGTCATGCTGTCACTTGCGGGCGGAGCACCATCCCAAATTCCTTGTATGTGAATACTTGACCAATAAACTTATTCATTCATTCATCTGTGGAATTCTTTGCCACAGTGGAGGCCAATTCACTGGATGGTTTCAGGAGAAAGTTAGATTTAGCTCTTAGGGCTAAAGGAATCAGGGGATATGGGGGAAAAGCAGGAACGGGGTACTGATTTGAGATGATCAGCCATGATCATATTGAATGGCAGTGTTGGCTCGAATAGCCTATTCCCGCACCAAATTTTCTATGTTTTTAACCCCCAGACCAATGCTGTTCAGCAAGGAAATAGGTAAGAATACGACTGTGCTTTAGTAGGCATTCGGTGAGCAGAAGCATAATGGAAAATTCAAGTCAGTTGGTAACAAAGGCACGGACTAGTCTTTCAGCAGCATTGAAGCTGAGATACACTCAGCAAAACACAACGCGTGTCCTTTCTGTAATATAACCCTCGGTCACTGTGGTACCTCCCTGACAGGAACAGAGGTACTGTGTGCGGACTTTTCTAGCCTGAGGCATCCATCCCCTTTATCCTGAGCTGAGGCGGACCTGACCCCGCCCTGTCTGCCGGCTCCTCCCGCCGCCGTCTCTCCCCCCTTTCTCTCAGTGCGTGAAGATGGCGCCGATCGAGGCTAGCAAGTCCCGGAGACGAGCCGCTTACCTCCCAGCGTCGACTCCGCCGCAAAGCAAATGTGCAGGCGCCGGGCAGGGAGATCAGCAGCGGAGGCGGCGGGGGGCAGCTGGAGAGGGCGAGGAGGATGAGGAAGAAAACAACTTGTGGTAAGCAGCCGATGGCGGGGTTGGCCTGACCCGGCCCGCTCTCTGTACCCCCCACCCCCGCTCTGTCCTGTCCGGCCCGACCGACTGACTGACCGACCATCCCTTGTCTTTCAGGTCCTCCATCCTGAGCGAAGTGTCCACCCGCTCTCGCTCCAAGCTGCCG
The DNA here is from genome assembly GCF_028641065.1 of Leucoraja erinaceus. NCBI lineage: Eukaryota > Metazoa > Chordata > Chondrichthyes > Rajiformes > Rajidae > Leucoraja > Leucoraja erinaceus. Next base: position 46,197,977 of record NC_073378.1, on the reverse strand, counting down.
GCCGGGAAAGCCGTGCTGGTGACGGGTGAGTCATGAGCCCCGCTCCCCTCCGTTTCTTGCGGCCCTTTTGTCGGCGGTGACTTCCCCAGGGAGGGAGGGAGGGAGGGAGCGGCGACCCATCTCCAACATTGGGCCTGTCCGTCTGTTCCCTCCTTGCCGGCTCCCGGACACCGCCTCCACCGCTTCATGGTCACTGGAGCCCGCCGCTCCCGTTTTATCCCGGGCTGGGGCTCCTTGAACCGCCAACTAATGGGCGGCTGAAGCTGTTGTCCACCCGGCACCGGTTTCACCGTCTACCCCCCCGGGAAAATAAGACGCCTTTGGCCGGAGTCACGACCGGGAATGAACCCGGTGACTGCAGGCCCAGCGTTGCCCCGGTAACCAACCTGATGGGCAAAGAGCCGGGACATCCTTTGCTTATTTCGGCTTTTGTGGTTGTGTGTGTGTGTGACTAAAGAGATAAATAAATCACATTTTCGTTTTTCTGTACGACTTGGGCTTTGTTCGATTTGAAGTCAATTAACGGTAATGTTGTGACTGGTATCCCTGCACATGGATCAGAATATTTGTTGAAATAGGATACTGTATCCACAACTAAATGGTCAACAACCCGTGCCTGGTCTTTCAAGCTTCCGTGGGGAGTGTTGGGAATGAGCAGAAGGATCTAATAAAATAGGGAAACTGCAATCTTCAAGTTATTTTGAAAGAGTCGTTTCAAACATTTTTTAAATAACAAGTATGGATAATGGTAAATGGCATTTTCAACAGAGTATAGGGTGATTTCACAAAAGGTCACTGGAGCGTGGATCCGCACCCACGTGACCAAAATTCTCAGGTGGAGGGCATGCTATCCATCCGGTACATGTTAGTGGATGGGAAAAATCGCATTTTCCCACCCGTTAAAAACATAGAAAACGGCGAGGTTGAGAGCTGCAATTTACTGTGCCAGTCGGGGTGACTGTGAGGCACAGCTACCTAGATTTACAGGGGAAAAAAAAGATAGCAAGTAAGGTAAATTCAAGAGGGAACTGAAGGTGCCTATCCACCGGACGTCAGGAGCCGACAATTGCCGAGGATATTTAAAGGTCCAAAATATCGGGAAATATCGCGTTTTCCCGCTGAATTTCATCAAAAGTAAAGCATTATATACTTTTTTATCTTTATTCATTTGTTAGATGAGAATTTTTTAAAGTGAAAAATCACTCAGTAAAAGTTCAAAATCGGCCATGGTTCTCAGGTTGGTTTTGACATGCAAAATCAAAACGCCTCTGAAGTTGCATTTACCATTTAAATAATGATAAACTATCAATGCATTTTTAAATAAATTTCACTCAGATGCAAGCTAAGGAATGTGATAATTATCAGCTGTCAGTTGGACAAAATTAGGACATTTTATTATTTGCCAAAATATATTTCTCAATGTTTCTTGTTTAAAGCCTGCACAGGATTGTAGACATCATTCCATGCTGCAGGCTTGTCTGTTATTAGATGATAAAGAAATTAATACATAAGTTGTTTGGGAGAATGTGCAGGCTTTAAACAAGAAACATTGAGAAATATATTTTGGCAAATAATAAAATGTCCTAATTTTGTCCAACTGACAGCTGATAATTATCACATTCCTTAGCTTGCATCTGAGTGAAATTTATTTAAAAATGCATTGATAGTTTATCATTATTTAAATGGTAAATGCAGCTTCAGAGGCGTTTTCATTTTGCATGTCAAAACCAACCTGAGAACCATGGCCGATTTTGAACTTTTACTGAGTGATTTTTCACTTTAAAAAATTCTCATCTAACAAATGAATAAAGATAAAAAAGTATATAATGCTTTACTTTTGATGAAATTCAGCGGGAAAACGCGATATTTCCCGATATTTTGGACCTTTAAATATCCTCGGCAATTGTCGGCTCCTGACGTCCGGTGGATAGGCACCTTCAGTTCCCTCTTGAATTTACCTTACTTGCTATCTTTTTTTTCCCCTGTAAATCTAGGTAGCTGTGCCTCACAGTCACCCCGACTGGCACAGTAAATTGCAGCTCTCAACCTCGCCGTTTTCTATGTTTTTAACGGGTGGGAAAATGCGATTTTTCCCATCCACTAACATGTACCGGATGGATAGCATGCCCTCCACCTGAGAATTTTGGTCACGTGGGTGCGGATCCACGCTCCAGTGACCTTTTGTGAAATCACCCTATTTGTTGCCTCCAAATTTGATCTAGTTAATCCCACTATTTTCAATCTTACTATTACCTTTTTAAATTCATTTTAATATCTATTTCGCTTTTGAATAATTAATACTCTACTGGGCAGATTATTCCAAAGCGTAAACATAGGTTTACATAGAAGAAGAAACATGTTCCTTGTGATTATTTTGATGCTGATCCCAAAACCTGTGGCCTTTTGATTTATTGCTCTTTCAGCTATTGTACATTTCAGTTAATTCACTATCTAAACTATTCATAATTAAAAATAATATGTTTTCAGCCTATCCAGGATATCTAAACTGCCATCCCCATAATTTGGGGTTATGCTTTGTTATTTTATTGATACAGGTGAAGTTGTCATAATGGGACCTTGTTACAAAATGAGGCAAATGTTGTGAATGTATCAGGTTTTTTTATTATATTGATGAGAATACATCAAATACTTTAAAATGTTTTTATGCGGGCAATAATGCATGTCTTTTCCACATAATTCTGCTATTAAAGTGTACTTTTATTGGAATGTGTATTAAGAAGTTAGGCTTCTATCTTTATTTTTACCAACAAAGTCATGTTGATCACAAACTTGGGTGATTTTAAAATTGTGGACTATTTTATATATACTCATGGGAAAAGTTCCTATAAATCCTATAGTTGCCCACAAATACTTTATATTATAGTGGGGGGGATTCAGTTAAATGTTATTAACATTGGCAGAGGAGGGGTGGGGGAAGTGAAGAATTGGAGAACATAGCAACTGCAGAAAAACATTCTAGGGTGTTCACAGAAGGGATTCAATTTTGCATCAAGCCATGACGGATGTCGGAAAGTCTTGTCAGAGAGTGAGAGAGTGGCAGACCGGTGAAGCTGATGGAAGGACACACATAGCTGGGTAATATTGAACTAAGTGCACCATAGTCATAACGTGATACAGTGTGGAAACAGGCTCTTCGGCCCAACTTGCCCACATCGGCCAACCTGTCCTGGCTACACTCGTCCCACCTGCCCACGTTTGGTCCATATCCCTCCAAACCTGTCCTATCCATATACCCGTTTAACTGTTTCTTAAATGTTGGGATAGTCCCTGCCTCAACTACCTCCTTTGGCAGCTTGTTCCATGCGCCCGTCACCCTTTGTGTGGAAAATGTGACCCCTCAGATTCCTATCAAATCTTTTGAAACCCATATCGTCTGGTCCTCGATTCACCTCCTCTGGGCAAGAGACACTAGGTGTCTACCCGATCTATTCCTGTCATGGATTTTATACACCTCTATAAGATCACCCCCTCATCCTCCTGAGCTCCAAGGAATAGAGTCCCAGCCTCTCCCTCGAGGTCAACCCTCTAGTCCTGGCAGCATCCTCGTAACCAAGCAAAGGTTTGAAAGCTGTGTGAATTTTAAATAGACATTTAGCTTTAAGGTGAGGGGGGCAGGTTTAAAAGAGATGTGCAGGCCATGCTTATTTTTTTGGGAGAGAGTGGGATGTGCCTGGAGTGAGCTGCCTGAGGTGGTGGCATTTAAGAAGCATTTAGATAGGCACATGGATATGGAGGGATATGGATCATGTGCAGGCAAAGGAGATTAGTTTAACTTGGCATCATGTTCGGCGTCAGACGTTGTGTGGCAAAAGGCCTGTTCCTGTGCTGTACTGTCTTTGTTCTCTGTTTATGTATAATAACACAGGAGCAGCATTGACAACCATGCCTCCTGGCCTTTACTAAATCTGCAAAGGCCCTTGATGCTGCCAATGAAAGGGGATTGTGGAGAATAATTTGTAAATTTGGCTCCCTTCGGAAATTTGCATCCATTCCCTTTCATCTACTTGAACGTATGCACGCCTTGATGAACCAATATGTTCATCATATATCCAACTCTTGTGCAAACTGGGGTCAAGCAAATGTATATTATTTCCTCAACCTCTTCTCAATATTGTACCATGCCCACAAGTCTTTACTGGAGTTCAGCTAATTAATGGAAAAAAGAAAACTGTTTGATGTTGAACTAAGAACTACTCCAACCTCTCGTAAAATTGCAGTATGCAAGTGAAAGCTTTCTATGTGCACATTTGGTGATTGAGCACTGTCATCCCATTTATTAAATGGTACGACAGGATGTGCTTTGTATTATATGATCAAGAAACAATGGTATGCTACCATTGAAGTTGAGCTTTATGCTAGGTTTGAGTTTCTAATTGTCTAGTGAGCAGCAGTGATTTCTGAGAAAGAAAAACAAATTGCTAGAGAAACTCAGCAGGCCAGGCAGCATCTCTATAGGGAAATTGGCACAAGACCTTGTGTGCACTATGGACGCTACCAACATCATACATCTCAGAGCACTAGAGAGGTGCTTTCTCTATAAAATCCTTTACATCCTAACATCCTCTGGCAGGATAAGCGAGCCAACATCTGTGTCACGTCTCAGGCTAGCATGCCCAACCTAGGGCTTTCATTATACGGCCAACTGAGGAGTAAACCATCGTATTCCAAGACAGACACCAAAACTCTGAAACTGACATAATAAGCAATGTAATTGTAAGAAAGAAAACAATTCACGAATCTTCACTAATTGTCCCTGATAAAAATGTTACATTCTTAATGACGTAGGAATCTCTGCCATATGACTGACCAATGTAAGGAGTGAGCATTCAGGAAAACACTGAGAACCTTGTAATTTCAGGAGCATGCAGAAGCCCATTGAAAGGAGTGCACTACCTGCCCCCCCTAGGGCAGAGTCTGGGGTCCCCGAATGGTTTCATCAACCACCTCAGAAGCCACGGAACTGTAGTGAAAGCAGATCGTTCTTGGTCCTGAAGAACTGCCTAATAAATAAAACTCAAATGGCTTTGTATTAACATTAAAGATGATGTATAAATGGAGACTGACTAAACTAAGAGTAATGTGTCATGAGGTAACAGCTGATGTGAAGTAAATAAACAAATACCTAGGCAGGAAAGTTAGACTTGCGCTGTTGATTGGATGAGGATTGAGCAAGACTGAAAAAAAATTGTAATTCATAAGTTATCGAAGCAGAATTAGGCCAATTGGCCCATCGAGTCTTCTCCACCATTTAATTAAAGCTGATGTATCTTTCCCTCTCAACCCCATTCTCCTGCCTTCTCCCCGTAACCTTTGTCATCCTTACTAATCAAGAACCTCTGCTTTAAAAATATCAAAAGACGGCCACCACAGCTATCTGTGGCAATAAATTCCACAAATTCACCATCCACTGGCTATAGAAATTCCTCCTCTTTTATTTTGAGGATGTGCTCTCTGGTCCTAGACTCTTCCACTAGTGGAAACGACCCCCCACCTCACACATACACTCTATCTAGGCCTTTCACTATTCGGTAAGTTTAAATGAGGTGTTCCCCTCATCCTTCTAAACTCCAGCATGTACATGCCCAGAGCCTTTAAATGTTCGTCATATGTTAATCCAACCATCCTCATCATTCTCGTGAACCTTCTCTAGACCCTCTCCAAGGCCAGCATATTCCTCCTCAGATATGGGGTACAAAACTGCTCTCAAAGCTCCAAATGCAGTCTGACCGGGGCCTTATAAAGCGTCAGCATTACATCCTTGCATTTATATTCTAGAGTTCTCAAAATGAATGCCAACATTGCATTTGCCTTCCTTACTACTGATTCAACTTGCAAATTAACCTTTTGGGAATCCTGCATCAGCACCAAATCCCTTTGCACCTCCAGTTTCTGAATCCTCTCCCCATTTGGTAAAATGCCTTTATACCTACTACAGGTGCACAACCTTTTATCCGAAAGCCTTGGGACCAGACACTTGTCGGATTTCGGACATTTTCGGATTTCAGAATGGAAGATTTTTAGCGTAGATTAGGTAGGTAGCGCGGGCGGCTTGAAAAGTCTGGAGCAGCTGCCTCCTCCCCGGAGACCGGGAGAATCATTGCATAAATGTTAGTCAGTTAGTTTGGAGGGATTTTATGTGGTGGTGGTGGTGTAGGGGTGAAGGGGGAAACTTTAATTCTTAGTCCCCTACCTACCTGGTCGGTGACTCCCAACCTCGCGGAGCTGGGGGCTCCGTCCGGCCGCGGGCGGCGCCGGTTGGAGCTCCGACCCCGGCAACTCTACCCCTGGCTGCGAGGCGCTCCAAATCCAGCGCAGCCCGCGGCCGGACGTCCCAGCTCCGCAAATGTCGGGAGTCGGCGGCGTCGCGAGCAATGCCTTACCGGGTCGCCGTGCGGCAAGCTCCGGAGCGCTGTGGCCGCCTTCTTCCAACATTCGCGGAGCGTCGCTGGATTTGGAGCCGCGGAGCTGGGGGCTCCGTCCGGCCGCGGGCGGCGCCGGTTGGAGCTCCGACCCCGGCAACTCTACCCCTGGCTGCGCGGCTCCAAATCCAGCGACGCTCCGCGATGTTGTGTGTCGGCGGCCACAGCGCTCCGGAGCTTGCCGCACGGCGACCCGGTAAGGCATTGCCTGCACCCCGCTGGTATCCCAGCGCTGCGACGCCGCCGACTCCCGACATTCTCGGAGCTGGGACGTCCGGCCGCGGGCTGCGCTGGATTTGGAGCGCCTCGCAGCCAGGGGTAGAGTTGCCGGGGTCGGAGCTACAACCGGCGACGCCCGCGGCCGGACCGGCCACAGCGCTGCGGAGCTTACTGCACAGCGACCCGGTAAGGCATTGACCGCTCCCCGCCTCTCCGACCAGGTAGGGGACTAAGAATTAAAGTTTACCCCCTTCACCCCCTTCACATAAAAGCCCTCCAAACTAACTGACTAACATTTAAGCAATGATTTACAAATGTTTAAGCGTCTCCCGGTCTCCAGGGAGGAGGCAGCCGCTACAGTAGTACAGACCTGGGTTGACCGTGGGTCATTTTGGGTCAAGTTTGGCGCCAAACGCGAGCTTTGGTGCGCAGACGACATCTGGAAAAAATGGCCGGTTTTCGGAGCTTTTCGGTTTCTGGAACACCGGATAAAAGGTTGTGCACCTGTACCAAAATTCAGGTCCACACTATGCTACGATGTATTCCATCTGCCTCTTATTTGACCACTCTCACAAGCTGTCCAAGTCCCTCTGCGAGGTTCATGCTTCCTGTAGGCTATCTGCCCCGTCAGCTACCTTTGTATCATCTGCAAACTTGGCCACAAATCTATCAGTTTCATTATCCAAATCATTGCTGTGCAGCATGAAAATTAGCAGACCCAGTACCAACCCCTCAAGATCAACATTGGTCACTGGCAGCCAACCAGAAAAAGCCCCCTTTATTCCCACTCTTTGCCATTCAGCCAATCTCCTATCCATGCTAGTATCTTCCCTCTACTACCGTGGGCTCTCATTTTTCAGTCGTGCGTGCTGCACTTTATGAAAGGCCTTCTTAAAATCCATGTAAACATCATCCACTTACTCTCCTTTGTCTATTCTGGCTATTTACTTTCTCAAAGAATTCCAACACATTTGTTAGACAAGATCTCCCCTTCACGAGACTGCATTGACTTTGGCCCATATTATCATGTGCCTCTAAGGAAACTTCATTAATAATGAACTCTCAAATCTTAGCAACCACAGAAGTCAGGCTAAGCAGCCTATAGTTTCCCCTCTTTTGCTTTACTCTCTTTGAGTAATATTTGCAATTTTCCAGTGCTCTGGGACCACTCCTGATTCGTGTTTCTTGAAAGATCACCATTAATGCCTTCGTAATCTCTAAAGCTTCAATTTCAGCACCCTGTGTGTAGTCCATCTGGTCCAGGTGACATCCACCTTCAGACCTTTCAGCTTCTCAATCATCTTCTCTTAGTAAAAGTAACTCCACTAACGTCTGCCCCCTGACTCTCTTGAATTCCTGGCACATTGCTGATGTCGTCCACCATGAAGGCTGATGCAAAAATATATTAAATTCATCCAGCATTTCTTTATTCCCCATTACTACTTCTCTATCGTCATTTTTCTGTGGTCCAATGTCCATGCTTGCCTCTCTTTTTATATTTCTGAAGAAACTTTTGGTATCCTCGTTTTTTAATTTTGGCTGGCTTGTCGTCTTATTTTCGATCGAATTATGTCATCGAATTCTGATTTTTTTTTTTTTTCCTAGCAAATTAGTCTGATTTTTTTTATTATTATTATTATTATTATTCTCTGACGTGAGGCGAGTGAAGGCTTCTCATCTAGAGACTGCGGCGGGGAGCCAGGCAGCGCGGTGCTTGGGGCGAATGCAACGGGCGGGGCATTGGGGGCGCGGATTGGGACTACAGCTCCCAGCAGCGCTTGCAGCAGCGCCCGGCCAACGGCCGTGGCCAGTCCCATATACAAGAGTAGAGGAGAGGAGAAGACCCCGCTCTCTCCCGGTGCTGATGTGAGTGGCCATTACGTCCCGTTCTCCTTCTGCAACTGCCCTCTTCCCCCCCTCTCCCTCGCCCTCAAAAACAACAATACAAAACCAAGATGTAATGGGAAAGTTGGAGGAGATTGTGCACATCGCCAAGAAGATGGATAAGATGGTGTCGAAGAAGAACACGGTGGGTGATGGTGCCGGGCTAAGGATGGCTCCTGGCCGCAGTGATGTCTACAGCCAGATAGAAGCACTAACTGGACTTCCCGCTCTGGGGAAAGTTAACTGAACAGTGCATTGATATTGACTTTGAGAGGATGGTGCCACACTTGCAGTGTTTGCAGTGTAAATAGACCTTGGGTTGGAATGCCTCAGGGGTGAATTTTAATGCTTATGGATTTATTGGAATGCAATCTAAGGAACCCAGCCAAGAACTGGAATGCTGCTGGACTGAATTTTAAGCCTCAAGACTGCTGATTTGTCATCTGAACTGGAACAATTTTTTTTTTTTAACTTTCTGTAGGAGAAGCAACAGCGATATGCAGTAAATTATTGGTTATTCTAAGTAAGCTAGGTCATGGTACATAAACCAAAGTACTTATGATCAACCACAGTGATGCAATGGAGAGACAAAGAATTGCTGATTTTGGAATCTTGAGCAAAACACAAAGTGCTGGAGGAATTCGGCAGGTCAGTTCAGTGTGCTTTATTGTCAGTTCTGAACTGAACTGCTGAGTTCCTCCAATACTTTGTCTTTTTCTCAGAATTATAGCAACTGTAGTTTTTTGTGTCTCCGTTGTCTTTCAGGCAGCATCCATGGTGGGAATGAACAATTGGTCTGCTGAAGGATCATAATCTGAAATGCCATCTGTCCATTCCTTCCAGAGATGCTTCCTGACTCGCTGAGTTCCCGCAGCGCTTTGTGTTTTGCTTAATACAAAAAGAAATGTTAGGCAAAGAGGAAGTGAAACTAGAGTTTAGGTACTGTTACCTATGTCATGGGTTTATCAATCACTTTTTCTGTGCTGTTTGCACACAGTGCTAGGCAAAGAGACATTTCAGGTAACATTTTTTGTAAAGGTTTGTTTTAGCTGTATGAGTAATTTATTTCATGCAATATTTATCGTTTGGGGGTTATTTTACCGGTTATGTGTTAGAAAGCTTCTGTTTAAACTACCAGCAGAAAGCTTGGAAATCACTTTCAATTTATTGAAAATGCATTGCCCCCTGAACCCCTAACAGGCCTCCTGGATCCCCAGCCAATACTTCCTACTTTTTTGCTGGAGGTGAATATCATGCCTGAAAGTGACAGCCCAAACTTTAACCTGCCCTTGCCAAAGCCTCAATGCCCCAGTCTTACTCTGTCCACTCCCACAATGGCTGTTCTCACTGTGGCCACTTCACTTTGGCTTACTTTCCTTTTTATTAGCCAACCTGTGAGACTTGACTTTTTAACTTGCACCCATTCTTGCAGAGAAATCCCAACTGCTGACAAGTTCTATGCCATTACATCTGAGAGTATTTAATGCACATTTTACTTCATGTGAAAACAATTTGTTCCCAGAGAACGAGCACACAAGGTTTCAAAAGTTCAATTTGTAAAGTTTGTGAATATTGCTTATTGATTTATAGCTGATTATAAAATATGGATAATTTAACCTTTCAGTTATCAGTGATAAAAGAAGGGTCTTGACCCGAAATTCCTTCGCTCCATAGATGCTGCCTCACCGGCTGAGTTTCTCCAGCTTTTCGTCTACCTAGTGATAAAATAATGCTTGTTTACATTTGGATGACATCTTTACGTACGCAATACCTGGAGTATTGCGTACAGTTTTGGTCTCCAAATCTGAGGAAGGACATTATTGCCATAGAGGGAGTGCAGAGACGGTTCACCAGACTGATTCCTGGGATGTCAGGACTGTCTTATGAGGAAAGACTGGATAGACTTGGTTTATACTCTCTAGAATTTAGAAGATTGAGAAGGGATCTTATAGAAACTTACAAAATTCTTAAGGGGTTGGACAGGCTAGATGCAGGAAGATTGTTCCCGATGTTAGGGAAGTCCAGGACAAGGGGTCACAGCTTAAGGATAAGGGGGAAATCCTTTAAAACCGAGATGAGAAGAACTTTTTTCACGCAGAGAGTGGTGAATCTCTGGAACTCTCTGCCACAGAGGGTAGTTGAGGCCAGTTCATTGGCTATATTTAAGAGGGAGTTAGATGTGGCCCTTGTGGCTAAGGGGATCAGGGGGTATGGAGAGAAGGCAGGTACGGGATACTGAGTTGGATGATCAGCCATGATCATATTGAATGGCGGTGCAGGCTCGAAGGGCCGAATGGCCTACTCCTGCACCTAATTTCTATGTTTCTATGTTTATTCTAGAAAAGCACACCTGATAGACCTCCAACAGGTCTTTCTTCAACCTCCAATAGAGTAACATTATGAGAGACATGGATAGAGTAGACAGTCAAACCTTTTTCTCGGGATGGAGATGTCAAAGACAAGAAGGCATATTTTAAAGTGAGTGCAGCAAACCTTTTTTGTCACATGTTAATTGGTATAGCCCAATTTCCTGTGGTATGGAATTAGCAGCTATCCAGCATTGTACAGTATGTGTGGATCTCAATCTCTACAATAATTCCAATGCCACGTCAACAAAAAGTGAAATGCTGCAAGATTATTTCCAATATAGTATCTTGGATCATTTCATAGACAATTTGGTTTCTTTTTATTAGCATTTATATTAAAGAAAACAATTAATTATGTGGATCAAAACTAATGAATTAGCTCCAAAATAACTTAGTTTTGGGTTTATGTTGTCTGTATCATAGGCAACAAAATTCCATCATTACTACGAATGCACTGTGGTTAACAAAAAGAGTTTAAAATTTGGTCTTTGTGAGCATAATCAATGATATTGGATTGGGGGGGGGGGGGGGGGGGGGGGGGGGGGGAACAGTACAACTTAACGATTTTGAAAGTTTCATGAATTTTATACTATCCTGCCTTTGGAAAAACACAACTTTGTTTTGCAGTTTTTGATCTTTTCTATCCTGGAGCTAATCGTAACTCCAGAGGCACCAGTGGCCCTTTAGAATATTAAATGGAGCAAAACATTGTTGTGACAGGTTAAGTAGCATCAGCTTGGAGAAAAATAACGTGTATGTTTTGGGTCAAGGATAGCCCTTCATCAGAATTGGGAATATGAAAAAACCAAACGCATTAAGTTGAGGAAAGGAGGGGTGGAGAGAACACAGGAAATATTTGTGATAGGGTTTTGAGCAAAATTGTCATGGTAATGTCTACTTTAAACATAGAAATAGGAAGAAAAGAACAAAAAGTAGTTGTTCAGCCGCCACCGCATTATTGGAGCAATATAGGAGACCCACGACACAGAAGTCAGAATGGGAGTGCAGTGGAAAATTAAAGTAACTTGTGACTGGAAGGTCAAGTGGTGCTTGTGGACTGACCAGAGATGTTTTGTAAAATGGTCATTTGATTTCTTAAGTGTGGAGAAAACGACGTCATAAACACCAAACTCGGTTCATTGAGACAGTCAAAATCATTTTCCTCCTACAGTCCATTGGTTAATTTAGATAAAAGGAACACTGCTAATCTCAGATACCAAAAAATAAGTGGTTTTCACGGGTGATTTCATTGGCAAAAGACTTCAGAATATAAGTGGAGACTACTGCAGCTGAGTAGCTTGGCTTGGTCATATATGCCCAGGCAGAGGGCTTGCTTGTTTCTATTGATTATTGATCAATATTAGAGAGGTTACAGTGACACAACAGAGGAGACGTAGAAACTATAGAACACACACATTTTTATTGTATTTTAATTTCTAATGCACCCACCACCTAACGTGTTTTTTTAATTATTTCCACAAGATAAATATTTTTCAAATATTCTAAATTCTAAACTAAATTAACATTTTGTTATGGGAATAAAGTAATTTCAATATTCAATTTAAAATATACTATTAAGAAAATTAAAACTTGAATTGAGCAAGTAACACTATCTGATCTAGACAATAGATTGAATTGGTTATAGTTCAGATGTGATGTTTAGTTTAGAGATCCAGCGTGGAAACAGGTCCTTCGGTCCACTGAGTCCCTGCCGACCAGCGATCCCCTCATATTAACATTATCCTACACACACTAGTAACAATTTTTACATTTACTAAACCAGTTTAACTACATACCTGTACGTCTTTGGAGTGTGGGAGGAAACCGAAGATCTCAGAAAAAGTCCACGCGATCACTGGGAGAACGTACAAACTCCGTTCAGGCAGCACTCGTGGTTGGGATTGAATCAGGGTCTGCAGTGCTGCAAGCGCTGCAAGGCAGCAACTCTACCGCTGCACCACCGTGCCGCCCGACGTGTTCTGATAATATGCGTTACTATTTTTCCCAAACTTTTACTTTATTTCCAGGAGAAGATGGATCTGGTAAAACAACTTTAATAGCAAAACTGCAAGGAGTGGAGGATTACAAGAAAGGACGAGGAATGGAATTCTTGTACCTGGATGTTCATGATGAAGATATTGAAGGTGAGCACTCGCTATTCCATGGTTGAACATTTTCTTTCTCGTTATTCTTGCTGATTTTTCTTTACGTAAAAGATTTTAAACATTTGTGATCTGGAAATTAATAATCCCTTTGCAGCCTTCATTATCCAACTCATTGGGGCAATCCATACTTCAAGCAAACATCTTCAGCAATAGGAGATAGACACAAAATGCTGGAGTAACTCAGTCTGAAGAAGCAGCTTGACCCAAAACGTCACCCAATCCTTCTCTCGAGAGATGCTGCCTGTCCCGCTGAGTTACTCCAGCATTTTGTGTCTATCTTTGATTTAAACCAGCATCTGCAGTTCCTTCCTACACGTCTTCAGCAATAGCTTCTACTTCAAGCTTGATATTAGTATTAGTTTATTATTGTCACGTGTACAGAGATAAAGTGAAAAACTGTTTTGCATGCTATCCAGTTAAATCATACCATACATAGCATGGTACATACAATCAAGCCATACCATACAATCAAGCCAGACACTAGCACAAATAGTCCAAAGAGAAAAATTACCTGTAGAATGTAATATTACAGCTGCAGGAAAAAGTACAGGGGCCAACACCAATTTTTTGGGGGAGATTCAAAATTACACCCTTATAGAGACATACAACATGGAAACAAGCCCTTGGACCCAACTTGCCCACCCCAAACAAGTTATCCCATCTATACTAATCCCACCTTCTCATGTTTAGCCCTTCTAAAGGGTCCATATTCTTCCAATCCATGTACCTGTCCAAAAATGTTTTTTATATGCTGTGATAGTGCCTGCCTCAACTACCTCATCTGGCAGCTTGTTCCATATACCCCCCCCCTCCCTTTGTGTGAAAATGTTGCCTCTCGGGTTCCTATCAAATCTTCCCCCTCTCACCTCAAACCTATGTCTTCTGGTTTTGATTCCCCTACTCTGGGTAAAATACTCTGTGCATTTACCCTATTGATTCCCCTCATGATTTCATACACCTCTATAAGATCACCCCTCATCTTCCTGCGCTCCAGGCTGCTCAATGTCTCACTGTAACTCAGACCCCGAGTCCTCGCAACATCCTCGTAAATCTTCTCTCCTGAAGTCAATAACTTGCTTCTTTGTTTTGCTGTCATCGAAGGAGAGGTTGTTATCTTAACACTAAGATCGCTATTTATTTTCTATATATCTTCTCACCATTGTTCAAGATACGCTCTAACTATGTTGGTGTCATCTTCAAGCTTGTAATGAAGTTGGAGCACCGTCGTAAGTGAATAGGGACCATGTATGGGGCTGAAAAGGCATCCAAGTGAGGCACTCGTGTTGAGAATTATCGTGGAACATTGTTTGTCACATATCCTTACTGATTGTGATCTATGGGTCCTAGATCTAGGTGTTTGGAGATGAGTCTTGTTAACATTATGGTATTGACGATGGAGCTATAATCAATCAATATCAGTGTGGATGAGTCCTTGTTATCCAGTCGTTCCAGGGATCAATGTAGGGCCAGGGAGATGTTGCCTGCCATGAATCTGTTGTGGTGGTAGGCTAATTGCAGTGGATCAAGGTTATCTGGGAGGATAGAGTTGATGTGTGCCTTGAAGATCCTTTTGAAGCACCATGATGGTTCATATCAATGTCACAAGATGGTAATTATTAAGGCATTTTACGTTGCTTTCCTTTGGCGTCAGTAATGAATTATAGAAGTCCTCTTAAAGCATGTGGGCATCTTGGAATGTAGGAGGCAAAGGTTAAAGATGTCCATGAATACATCTGTCAACTGGTCTGTGCAGGGTCTGGAGACATGGCTGGGAACTCCATTCTGGCCAGTTGCTTTTCACTGGTTCACTCTCGAAGGTTGCCCTGACATGTGTGACATTGACCATTATCCGGTGCATCCTCTGTTCCCTCTGGTTTTTTTTTAGCATGCTACGTCTTGGCAATATTCCATTGTTCTGCATCAGTTCCTCTATCTGCTACTAACATTCTTGTCCACCAAAAATACTGTATCATACAGCTACTAAGAAGTGGAAGCCAGATTCCAGATGGGGATATTTATTTTTGTCGCTTTGTCATCTGTATGATGTCCTGTAATTTGGGCACCTTTATATAAGAGAGGATATAAGGGTAA
The DNA here is from genome assembly GCF_028641065.1 of Leucoraja erinaceus. Classification (NCBI taxonomy): domain Eukaryota; kingdom Metazoa; phylum Chordata; class Chondrichthyes; order Rajiformes; family Rajidae; genus Leucoraja; species Leucoraja erinaceus. The sequence continues at coordinate 46,182,812 of NC_073378.1, read as the reverse complement.
AAATACCACAATGGGAGTTATCTACAGGTCCCTAAACAGTAGCCTGGATATAGGGTGAGAGTTGAATCAAGAGTTAAAATTGACATGTCGCAAAGGTAATGCTACGGTTGTTATAGGAGATTTCAACATGCAGGTCTTAGAGCAGCTTGTACTGGAGCCAACCAGGGAGAAGGCAATTCTGGATTTAGTGTTGTGTATTGAACCGGATTTGATAAGGGAACTCGAGGCAAAGGAGCCATTAGGAGGTAGTGACCATATTATGATGAGTTTTAATCTACAATTTCAGAGGAAGAAGGGAAAATCAGAAGTGTCAGTATTACTGTTGAACAAAGGGGACTATGGAGCCACGAGGGAGGAGCTGGCCAAAGTTGACTGGAAAGATATCCTAGCAGGGGTGACAGTGGAACAACAATGGCAGGTATTTCTAGGAATAATACAGAAGGTGCAGTATCAGTTCATTCCAAAGAGGAATAAAAGTTCAATGGGAATAAAGGTGCAACCGTGGCTGACAAAGGAAAGTCCAGGACAGTATAAAAATAAAAGAGAAGTATAACATAGCAAAGATGAGCAGGAAGCCAGAGGATTGGGTAACTTTTAAAGAGCAACAGAAGATAACTAAAAAGGCAATATGGGGAGAAAAGATGAGGTACGAAGGTAAGCTAGCCAAGAATATAAAGGAGGATAGTAAAAGCTTCTTTAGGTATGTGAAGAGGAAAAAATTAGTTAAGACCAAAGTTGGACTCTTGGGGACTGAAACAGGTGAATTTATATGGGGAATAAGGAAATGTCAGATGAGTTGAATAGGTACTTTGGATCCGTCTTCACTAAGAAAGACACAAACAATTTCCCTAATGTACTAGTGGCCAGAGGATCTAGGGTGACGGAGGAACTGAAGGAAATTCCCATTCGGCAGGAAATGGTGTTGGGTAGACTGATGGGACTGAAGGCTGATAAATCCCCAGGGCCTGATGGTCTGCATCCCAGGGTACTTAAAGAAGTGGCTCTAGAAATCGTGGACGCATTGGTGATAATTTTCCAATGTTCTTTAGATTCAGGATTGGATAGTAGCTAATGTTATCTCAATTTTTAAGAAAGGCGGGAGAGAGAAAACGGAATTATAGACCAGTTAGTCTGACATCGGTGGTGGGGAAGATGCTGCAGTCAATTATAAAAGATGAAATAGCGGCACATTTGGAAAGCAGTAACAGGATCTGTCCAAGGCAGCATGGATTTACGATGGGGAAATCATGCTTGACTAATCTGGAATTTTTTGAGGATGTAACGATGAAAATGGACAAGGGAGAGCCAGTGGATGTAGTGTACCTGGACTTTCAGAAAGCATTTGATAATGTCCCACGTAGGAGATTCGTGGGCAAAATTTGAGAACATGGTATTGGGGGTAGGATACTGACATGGATAGAAAATGGTTGGCTGACAGGAAACAAAGAGTAGGGATTAGCGGGTCCCTTTCAGAATGGCAGGCAGTGACTAGTGCAAGGCTTGGTGCTGGGACCGCAGCTATTTACCGTAAGGCTCGGTGCTGGGACCGCAGCTATTTACAATATACATCAATGATTTAGATGAAGGGATTCAAAATAACATCAGCAAATTTGCAGATGACACAAACCTGGGTGGCAGTGTGAACTGTGTGGAGGATGCAGGGTGACTTGGACAGGTTGGGTGAGTGAGATGATGCATGGCAGATGCAGTTTAATGTGGATAAATGTGAGGTTATCCACTTTGGTAGCAAATACAGGAAGGCAGATTATTATCTGAATGGTGTCAAGTTAGGAAAAGGGGAAGGACAAAGAGATCTGGGGGTTCCTTGTTCACTCACTGAAAGTAAGCATGCAGATACAGCAGGCAGTGAAAAAGGCTAGTGGCATGTTGGCCTTCACAACAAGAGGAGTTGAGTATAGGAGCAAAGAGGTCCTTCTGCAGTTGTACAGGGCCACACTTGGAGTATTGTGTGCAGTTTTGGTCACCAGATTTGAGGAAGGACATCCTTGCTATTGAGGGAGTGCAACGTAGGTTCACAAGGTTAATTCCCGGGATGGCGGGACTGTCATATGTTGATAGAATGGAGCGGCTGGGCTCGTATACTCTGGAATTTAGAAGGACGAGGGCATCTTATTGAAGCATATAAGATTATGATGGGATTGGACATGCTAGAGGCAGGAAACATTTTCCCGATGTTGGGGGAGTCCATAACCGGGGCAAATGTTTAAGAATAAGGGGTAGGCCATTTAGAATGGAGATGAGGAAAAACTTTTTTACCCAGAGTTGTGAATCTCCTCTGCCTCAGAAGGCAGTGGAGGCCAATTCTCTGGATGCTTTCAAGAGAGAGCTCTTAAAGAATTCAGAGTCGGGGGATATGGTGAGAAGGCAGGAATGGGATACTGAATGTGGATGATCAGCCATGATCACAGTGAATGGTGGTGCTGGTTCGAATGGGCCGAATGGCCTACTCCTGCACCTATTGTCTATTGTCCAATATTTTATTTTGTCAAATCATTGTGTATTTTGTTGAGCTATTATGTCTAATGTCTTTTATTTTCCCTGAGGTATTTGGAGCACATCTCCTTGGTTCCTATAATTTTGGGGCATTCTATTGTCCTTGCTTTTCTGAACATTTCAGATGAACTTGCTGAGGAGAAGGATGTGTTTATAAGAAGATAGGTACATTCTGTGCAATTAACACAGTTTGAATTGGGAGGAAATCCTGAAATAGCTGTTAAACTACAGGGTTAATTAATGTTTCTCTTCTGAGTACCTGAAATATTCTGTCAGATTTTCTGAACAGGACTGAATAGTGTGTCACTTTGTGATGAGAGAGTAAGGAAAAGTTACTACTTATTTTCCACCTTGTGGAATTTTGGTTTAACAGATCACACTCGCTGCAATGTTTGGATCTTGGATGGTGACACTTATCACAAGGGTCTCCTGAAGTTTGCAGTTACCACCGACAACATAAAAGACACTCTGCTCATGTTGGTGGTGGACATGTCTCGGCCTTGGATGGTCATGGATTCGTTACAGAAATGGACCAATGTTGTTCAAGAATACATTGACAAATTAAAAATACCACCAGAGGAAATGAAAGAAATGGAACAGAATTGTAAGTACTGTGCTGAATGAGCATCGATATAATGGAGGGGATATGATAATTGATTACTGACTGACACTTTTAAAATCCTCTAGCTATTGTGTAAAAATTTAAATCAAATTCACAAAGAGCTGTATATTCTATAATAGATAAGCATTTTAGAGTAATTACAACAAAGTGTGGCAGCAGGATGTGTTTTTCTCTGTATTTTTAAAACTGTATTCTCTTCTCCCATTGAATTAAAATTGGAAACCAGGAAACAAATGCTACTTTGTTTATCTTGAGGGGTTCAAAATAAACTAGCTGAGGGTGTATTTTGCCCCTAGACACAAAAAGCTGGAGTAACTCAGCGGGTCAGACAGCATCTCTGGAGAAAAGGAATGGGTGACGTTGCGGATCGAGACATTTCTTCCGACTCAGATTCTGAAGCAGGGTCGTGACCCGAAACGTCACATATTCCTTTTCTGCAGTGATGCAGCCTGACCCGCTGAGTTGCTCCAGATTTTTTGTGTCTATCTTCGGTTTAGACCAGCATCTTCAGTTCCTTCCTACACGTGGTGTATTTTGCCTGTTGTTTTCAGTATTTATATAATATATCAATGCTTGAGAACTAAAATGTTTAGATCAGCTGTAAGTTAAACAAGAAAATTACATGTGCTATTTTGATGGCATTACAAGATGCATTTTAATTTGGGTCAGAAAGATCGAGTCTTGAATTAGTGATAATGAAATATGATGTCTATGGTATTGACATTGCAGAATGAACATTACCTACATATATATCCAATATGCATTTTAACTTTTGAGGAAAAAAGGATTCAGTTGGCTTCTAAGTACCTCAAGTTCAAAGTTGTTTTACAATTCTTTGCAAATGATCATTAATACACACTTCAGATCATAGCAGATTTTGTCACACTGGCATTGATTTTAATTTTCCAATGTTCCCTTGTTTAGATGAAGATCCCATTGGATTGGGAAGTACCGAATTTATTCAAAAGTATGGCAAACCAAAAACAGGATGCTATGTCAGTTAGCTTGACATCTGTTAAACATTTTTTTAAAGATGCTGCAGCAGGGCAGTTGCAAACAGTCAAAGTACCGTATTTCCCGGCATCCAAGACGCTATTTTTTGCTCGAAAATAAGGCCCGAAAATTTACCTGCATCTTGGAGGCTGAAGGTTAGGCTGAGCAATGCCACTCTCGAGGCGACTGCTCCGTGGAACCTGCCACGCCTTCGAACATGGAACTGTCAACTGTGTGAAGTGGGAAGTGGCTGTAAAAGGACAACGCAGCTGGGGGCGGTGGAGAGTTCCTTTCCACAGTGTGTGGGGAGTCTGGCCCGGGTCAGCATGGCCTGGGCTGCACAAAGTTGCAAACTTGGCTGGGCAGCCAAGGGTAAAGTTGCGGGGAGGGCAGGAGCGTTGGGAAGGAGGGGGTCGGGGATCATGGCAGCAACTGACTCGCGCGGCGCTGCGGGCACAGAGCCACCGTATTGTGGCCGGGAAGTAGCTCGACTGGCTGCCACCTTCTTGCGGCCCGCCAGCCAGCCACGGTGTCCTTTGGCACAGGTGCAACCAGTGGAGGAGGTGGTTGGCATGTAGTTACTGGGCGGAAGGCTGGCTGCTCTTTCTCACTCTCTCTCTCTCTCTCTCTCTCCCCCCTCTCGCCCTTCCCCCCCCCCCCTGAAGGAGTTTCACATCTTCTTTTCTACTGACTAAACCAAACCCTTGATCCTGTCCCCCCCCCCAGCCTTTTGTCAAACTTTATCAACTCACAATACGGATGCGTTTTAATTGCCAGGAAACACGGTAATCGGGTAAGATTAATGAAGTTTTGCGAGAATGTATTTGGCTTCATTTGCCAACTTTTAGCTCACTTTCCAAACCTGCCAATATCTTTCTGTGAACTATTTGTATGCTGTGCATTACTTACATCATCTACAAATTTGGTTGCTGATATTTGCTTCCGTCTGCCAAGTTATTAACATATGTCGCAGCTCCTGTGTACAGCATTAGGTCCTAGGTTGCCAACCTGAAAATGATCCCACTATATTTACTCTGTTTGCTGTGACCATGGCAATGTGTTATCCAACATAACCTTTTATGAAGCAGCTTGCCAAATGACTTTTAATTGTCAAATATAATGCTTCTAGTGGTTCCCCTCAGTCTGCTCTGGTCAAGACTTCATCGTATGTTCCTCGTATGTTGCAAAACTTGGTTAATAAAGTATGATTATGATAGTAACCGTTCCCAAAGCCATAGAATATTAGGAAAGCAGCAAAATTTTCTTTTCTGCAAGGGGAATTGAATACAAAGGTAGCAAGCTTATGCTTCAGTGCAATAGGGTATTATTGCGTCCACGTCTGGATTACAAAATGCAATATTGCTCTTGTGATGTTAGATTGGAAGTTACTGCAGTTCAGAAAAAGTTTTCAAGACTAATATATGGAATGTGTGGATTATCCGACATAATTAATTAGGTTAGATTAGATTAGATTCCCTTATTTGTTATTCAGACCTTTTGGTCTGAACGAACTTTCGTTGCCTGCAGTCATAATAAACAACAAAACACACAATAAACACAAATTAACATCCACCACCAGGCACCTCCTCACTGTGATGGAGGCAAAAGTCTTAAAGTCACTGTCTCTTCCCCTCCTTATTCTCCCTCTGCGCTGAGGCGATCCAGGCCACCGATGTTGTTACCCCACCGGGCGATGGTAAGTCAGTCCCGCAGCTCAACTGAGCTCCGCGAACGGGCCGGTTCAAGCTCCGCGGCCCGGGGTGGTCGAAGATGCCGCCCTTCAGTCCAGGGGACGCAGCTGTTGCCGCGGGAGCTCCGTAAAAACAGGTCACCAACCTGTGGCCTGCTAGTTCCCGACGATGTCGTCCACTGGCTCGCGGCCGAGCCCCGGAATCGGGTCGCCGCCGCCGGAATGCCGTCTCAGCACCGAGTCGTGCCACCGCCACCGGAGCACCGTCTCAGCCCCGAGTCGTGCCGCCGCCACCGGAACGCCGCCTCAACCCCGAGTAGGGTCACTGCCACCGGAACGCCGCCTCAGCCCCGAGTCGTGCCACCGCCACCGGAGCATCGCCTCAGCCCCGAGTAGGGTCACTGCCACCGGAACACTACCTCAGCCCCGAGTCGTGCCGCCGCCACCGGAACGCCGCCTCAGCCCCGAGTCGTGCCACCGCCACCGGAGCATCACCTCAGCCCCGAGATGGGTCACTGCCACCGGAACGCCGCCTCAGCCCCGAGTCGGGTCGCTGCCACCGGAACACTACCTCAGCCCCGAGTCATGCCGCTGCCACCGGAACGCTGCCACAGATCCGAATTCGGCCAGCCTCGCGTTGTAAGTCCTGGGTGGCACTGCTTCTGGAGCCTCGAGGTCGGTTGCAGTTGGAGGCCGCCAGCTCCGCCATTAGGCCTCACCGCATACGGAGGCAGAGAAGGGGGGATACAACAGAAAGAGTCGCATTCCCCCGAAGGAAAAACAGAAAACCATGTTTTCACCCCCCCCCCCCCCCCCCCCCCCAACACACGTAACACAACCTAATAAACTAAAATTTAACTAAAACAAAAAAGTAAAAACAGACGGACTGCAGGCGAGCCACAGCCGTTCAACAGCGCCGCCACTGGAAGGCAATTGGAAGGCTAATCATACATCCACTGATGTTCAGAAAGCCGATTTTCCTTGAATTGTGCGAGATCCTGCGGCCTCGGGTCAGGGTGAATGTGGGGAGGATATTTTTTTTGAAAGAATCTAGAAATAGGATCTACAATTTAAATTAGCTGAAATTGATTTTCTTTTCATCGTGAGGATTGTAAGCTCTTGAAAGAAAGGAGCAAGTCAGCCACTCAGCCTTTGACCTTGCTCTGCTATTAAAAACAATTCTCTCTGATCCTATGTCTTAATACCATGTTCCTTGATTTTCATACTCCTTGATATCCTTTGAGTCTCAAATTGTATCTGCTATCTTAAATATATTCATATTCCACTTGTAAAAGAAAATCTCCCAGATGCACAGTGCACTGTGAAGCAAATTTTCATCTCAATCCTAAATGCCTTGCTGCGAATCCTGACACTGTGACCCTTGTTTTAGACACACAGCCAGATGAAATATCCTCCTAAAATCCAGTCTGTTGAGACCTGTATGAATTTTCAATTTGTATTTTAATAAAATCCCCTCTCGTTCGTTTAAACTGTAATGAATAGTCAACCCAATCTCTCCATACAACAGTACTGCTGTCCCAGGAATCAATTAAGTGAATTTTCATTCAACTTTCTTCATAGTAAATATGTTCTTTTTTTTAGTTTAGTTTGGAGAAACAGGGTCTGCGCCAACCAGCGACCCCCGCATATTAACACTATCCTACACAATTTTTACATTTACCAAGCCAATTTACCTACATACCTGTACGTCTTTGGAGTGTGGGAGGAAACCGAAGATCTTAGAGAAAACTCACGCAGGTCACGGGGAGAACGCACAGACTCCATACAGACAAGCATCCCTAGTCGGGATCGAACCCGGGTCTCCAGCACTGTAAGGCAGTGACTCTACCACTGCGCCACCATTGTAGGAAAATAAATCAAAACTGCACGCAGTACTTTGTGTGCGTCTTATCAATGCCCTGTAGAAGACATCCTTGTTCCTGCGTGCAAAACCTCTTACACTGAAGGCCACGTACCATTTGCAGTCTTAACTGCATCTGCATCCAGAACTGAGGTTATAATCAGATCGCCCATTGTTTTATTGAATAGCAGAAAAGGCTTGAGGGTTTCAGTGGCCTACTGCTTTTGTATATTCTTAAAATAAACCACAACATAATTTGGTTGCAAACTGATTACTTTGTTTTGGAAAGTACCCATATTGTAGAAGAATGAGATTAGAAATAACAGATGTAACATAAGTAAATCCAGCGTGGAAACAAGCCTTTCAGCCCACCGAGACCATGCCGACCATTAATCACCCATTCACACCTGTTCCAGGTTATTCTACTTTCCCATCCACTCTCTACACACCTGGGGTCATTTACAGAGGCCAATTAGCCCACATGTCATTGGAATGTGGGAAGAAACCAGAGCACCCGGAGGAAACCCATGTGGTCATAAGGAGAATGTGCAATCACAATACAGACTGCAGTTAAGGTCAGGATTGAACCTGGGACGCTGGCGCTGTGAGCTGTGCCACAATGTCTTCTATAGCAGCTCTATAAGCTGTGCCACAATGTCTTCTATAGCAGCTCTATAAGCTGTGCCATGATGCCTTCTATAGCAGCTCTATAAGCTGTGCCACAATGTCTTCTATAGCAGCTCTATAGGCTGTGCCGCAATGCCTTCTATAGCAGCTCCAGCTCTATAAGCTGTGCCACAATGTCTTCTATAGCAGCTCTATAAGCTGTGCCACGATGTCTTCTATAGCAGCTCTATCTGTGCCACAATGTCTTCTATAGCAGCTCTATAAGCTGTGCCACAATGTCTTCTATAGCAGCTCTATAAGCTGTGCCACAATGTCTTCTATAGCAGCTCCAGCTCTATAAGCTGTGCCACAATGCCACCCAAATTTTAAATTTGTTATGAACAAAAAATAGATTGCTGGAAGAGTCACATTTCCTTGCTTCTTGCCAAGTTCACCACATGATTTCATGAAGCAGTTTATCAAGCCAAGGAAAGTAATGTTTGCATGCACTGCTTATCATTACACATTAGAAGCTGTTTCAACCTTTCTGTTGGATCCCTCTGAAGTTTCCCGAACAATCATCCTCCTGACCCCCATTTCTACCAATAGCACCATCCCTCCATAATCCCCACTTCCCTCACCAAATCATTAATTGATCATTGTTTAATATTTCCACGTGGGAGAGTCTAAGAGGTCCTCAGAATTAAAGGACGTTCCTTTAAGAAGGAGATGAGGAGGAATTGCTTTAATTAGAGGATGGTGAACCTGTAGAATTATTTGCCATAGAAGGCTGTGAAGGCCGTCAATGGATATTTTTAAGGCAGAGATAGATAATTTCTTGATAAGTACGGGTGTCAGGGGTTATGGGGAAAAGAGAGGAGAATGGGGTTAGGAGGGAGAGATAGATCAGCCATGATTGAATGGTGGAGTAGACGATGGGCCGAATGGCCTGATTCTGCTCCTATCACATGAGCTTATGAAACTAAATGATCACAAGGTTAATATCTGCACTACCAATTAGGGGAATCACGATTGATCATTGTCATTGTCTTTCCTGGTAACCTGTGATTCTCTTGATATTTAAAAATATCTTTATACTCACTGAGACTGTCGATCAATAGACCTTCTTGTTTAGAGAATTCCAAAGATCTGCTATCCTCTGGGCGAAGAAATATATTCTCATCCATGTCCTGAATGGTCAAGACTTCTTTTGAGACATTGACCCTTGGTTCCAGACAGGGAAAACATCAATTTTATCAATTCCATGGGAAATTGTAATATTTCAATAAGATAACGTTACACCTAAACTCAAAGTAGAGGGCCAGTCTGTTTAATCTCTCCTCATAAGAGAACCCCACAATTCCGATCAACCTGACAAATCTTTATTGCACTCCCACTGTTGCAAAAATATCCTTTCTTTTAGGAAAATCCGAGTCAATCCATGTATTCAAATTGATATCACTGAAGACCCATATATTCGGGGTGGGCAGTGAAGGCCAATGTACTGTGTGCCTTCCTATTTGCTCCTTGTACTTGCACATTAATTTTCTAGGAAAAAATAGGTGCAGGAGTAGGCCATTCGGCCCTTCGAGCCAGCACCGCCAAGAGGAGCAATAGCTATAGTCGGTACTAAGGACAAGTGAATGGAAGATATGTCGATATCTCCCGTTTCCCTTTCCCTTGACTATCAGTCTGAAGAAGGGTCTCGACCCGAAATGTCTACCAACGCCACTCTATGAACGTTGCTTTCGTCCATCTTTCCACGCTTTCGCTCGCTCTTGGTGCCGGCGCTTCTCCCCTCATGGCAGCTATTGAAAAAGTCGACCCGAAATATCACTTATTTCCTCCTATTATCACGTATTCCTCATCAGAGATGCAGCCTGATCCGCTGATTTACTCCAGCCTTTTGTGTCTGTCTTTGGTTTAATCAGCATCTGCAGTATGTGCCGTTTAAAAAGTACAAGGCATGTGCCGTTTAAAAAGGAAGTGATAAAAAACATTTAAAACATTTAACAACACCTAAACTGTTCCCCCGCAACGCTGCGAGAGGCATAACTGAAGTCGGGTCGGGGTTACTGAAATGACGGAGGTTACGCTCCGGTGCGGACTACACGTCAGTTCATTGTATTTCGCAGGAGTGGACCAGCTTGCGCGCTATAAGATCTTTGCTCCAATTGATTTGATTACTCTAGCGCGGGGCTCCCTTAGGCGCGGGGCCCAATTGGGAGAAATAGGTCCTATCGGCTAAAGGCCGGCCCTGACCGGGTAACTGCCAGGATCGAGGCGCAAACTCGCGACCTTGCGGCCAAGAGCCGAGCACTCTACCACTGAGCCACATGTTAAAATCTACGCTAAAAACCTTCTGTTCAGAAAACCGAAAAATCCCGAAATCCGAGAAGTGTCTGGTCCCAAGGCTTTCGGATAAAAGGTTGTGCACCTGTATTAACAGCAGTGTAATGCTTCCAATGCTGTGTAATAATCTCATGAGTGTTACCATAGTGAAAGCTGCCTGAAAGTACACTATAATAAACTAATTTGGCCTTATCTGTTCGCCTTGTTACAGGCTCAAATTATTTTAACAGATTTATCAAACATGATTTCCTCCTTATACACACCCATGTTGACTTTGTCAAGACACGATGTTTTCTAAATGCCTACATTTCACTCTCATCACTTTTTTTGAAGTAGTGGTTGCATCTGCTACCTTCCAGTGTGTTGGAACTATTCTAAATCAGTGGAATTTTGGAAGATGACAAGCAGTGCATCCATTATCTCCATATCCACCTCTTTCAATACGTGCCATTCAGGTAATTGGGTTCTGAGGATTTGTTGCCTTTCCCTTCTCTAACAGACAGAACACTATTCATGTTATTCTTTGGTACAAGAATGGTGAAGTGTATATGATAACACTGATAGATTTTGAGAAAAGTTCAGAGGAAAATATAGTTAGAATTCATGAAATGCTATTATAGGAGGAACCTTTTTTGTTATAGCTACTTCTCATTTGGTCTATTAATGTTTTATTAATCTACTTGACACCAGTACTTTAACTTGATCAATGAAAAAACTGCATCAACAGCACTGAGGTAAGTCTCAATGTGAAACCTTTTATATGCAGCAAAATCAGAGTTGTGTTGAGGGGCATGTAAGCAGAAGATGGATTACAGGGAAGGGAGATTTAAATGCTTTGTGAGTCGGCATAGAGTTAATGGGCTGAATGGCCTACTGTATCATGTAAAATGAGAAATAAAAGATGGTACTAATTTGGTGCCTGATAATTTATTTACTTCCCATTTCTTGTTCCATTTACAGTAGTGAGACAGTTTCAAGAATACGAAGAGCCAGATAAAGAAACACCAGTATCTCCACAGAGAAGAAGTATGGTTTCACAAGAAACAAATGAAGAAAGTGTGGTCTTGCCTCTGGGCACGAATACACTTACGCATAATCTTGGCATTCCAGTACTAGTAGTTTGCACCAAGGTATGTCCATGAAAATATTCACCTGATAAATATTAACTTGAGTAACTTACAGAGCTGGTCCTTTTTCCAACTGAAACATTTTGACTTGAGGAAATACTTGCATGTAAAGAGTGCTTCAGATTGAAGGGGGTGAGGAACTGCAGATGCTGGTTTACAAAAAAAGACAAAATATTAGAGTTCAGTCTGAAGAAAGGTCTCAACCTGAAACATCACCTATCCACAATCTCCAGAGATGCTGCCTGACCTGCTGAGTTACTCCAGCACTTTGTCTTTTTTTGCACCTTCATCTGCAGTTCCTTGCATTTCCTCCAGCTACATTTTAATACAACCACGTTAAATACAACCTTGGGAAACCAAAATAAGATGTAACACAACCCGGTCTGCTTTCTATGGAAACCGATGATAACGTTATTAACATATATAAAAATAGATTAATCTGAACTTTTCAAGCCTGTTGCAAAACGCAATATTTTTATTCACACATTTATTTTCAAGCTTGCATGTATTTTCTAAAATATTAAATTCTGATGAAAACTATAATTTTCACTTTGGCCATAAATAAACATGAACAACAATGAACTACTTAGCCCTTTGGTCTGTCCAATTATTCAACATAATCATGGCTGTTCATCCACATCAGTCCCACAATCTTTCTCTCCATAGCCCTTGAATCCTCTAGCTTTAAAAAATATACCTACTCCTTCAGGAATATATTTAACAACGGCTTCTAAGAAGGTGAATTCCACAAGTTCACCGTTTTCTGAAGAAATCTCTCCTGATTTTGGTTCCAAATGACATTCCTTGTCTCAAAGTTGTGACTCTTCATAGAAGCATAAAAAATAAGTGCAGGAGTGGGCCATTAGGTATACTGCACTCCCTCAATAGCAATAATGTCCTTCCTCAAATTAGGAGACCAAAATTGCACACAATACTCCAGGTGCGGCCTCACAAAGGCCCTGTACAACTGCAGTAGGACCTCCCTGTTCCCAAAATCAAATCCTCTCGTAATGAAGACCAACATGCCATTAGCTTTCTTCACTGCCTGCTGTACCTGCATGTTTACTTTCAGTGACTGATGTACAAGCACACCCAGGACTCGTTGCATCTCACCTTCTCCTAATCTGACACCATTCAGATAATAATCTGCCTTCCTGTTCTTGTCAACAAAGAGGATAACCTCACATTTATCTGCATTATACTGCATCTGCCATGGTTCTGCCCATTCACCCAACCTGTTCAAGTCACCCTGCAGTCTCATAGCATCCTCCTCGCAGCTCACACTGCCACCCAGCTTTGCGTCATCCTCAAACTTAGAGATGTTACGTTTAATTCCCTTGTCTAAATCATTAATATATATTGTAAACAACTGGGGTCCCAGCACAGAGCCTTGTCGCTGCCTGTCATTCTGAAAAGGATCCGTAATTCCTACTCTTTGCTTCCTGCCTGCCAACCAGTTCTCTATCCTTGTCAATACCCTACCCCCAATACCATGCGCTCTAATTTTGCACATTAACTTCTTGTGTGGGACTTTGTCAAAGGCTTTCTTAAAGTCCAGATACACCACATCCACTGGCTCTCCCTAATCCATTCTACATGTTACATCCTCAAACAATTCCAAAAGATTAGTCAAGCACGATTTCCCCTTCATGAATCCATGCTGACTGACCGATCCCATCACTGCTTTCCAAATGCACTGCTATAACATCTTTAATAATCGACTCCAGTGTCTTCACCACTACCGATGTAAAGCTAACTGGTCTATAATTTCCCGTTTTTCTCTCTCCCTCCTTTGTTAAAAAGTGGAGTTACATTGGCTACACTCCAATCCACTGGAATTGATCCAGAGTCAAGAGAACATTGGAAAATGATCACCAATGCATCCATTATTACTTGGGCCAACTCCTTGAGTACTCTGGGATGCAGACCATCTGGCCCTGGGGATTTATCTGCCTTCAGTCCCAACAGTTTACCTATCACCATTTTCTGACTAATGTGGATTCCTTTCAGGTCCTCCCTCCCACTAGATCCTTGGTCCCCTAGTATTTCCGGGAGATTGTTTGTGTCTTCCTTAGTGAAGACAGAACCAAAGTACTCGTTTAACTGTTATGCCATTTCCTTATTTCCAATTATAAATTCACCTGTCTCTGACTGTAAGGGACCTACATTCGTCTTCACTAATCTTTTCCTTTTTATAAACCTATTGAAACTTTTAGTCATTCTGGACTTTCTAGCCATACATATACTGTATCTATTCTGGCAAATTCTGTTAGAAATGTTATAGGTTTTTATACAATTACCTCTAATTCTGAACTGCATTGAGTGTAAGCCTAACCAACCCAATTCTTCCTTTATGTCGATCGTGTCATAGCAGGAATCAATCTAGTAAGCCTCTATTGTATTCCTTCCATGTCAAATAAGGAAATAAAAGCTGCTAGCGCAACTCCATATGGAATCTCATCAAGTCTCAGTTCATGTGCAGCAAGATATTCTGACTCATGTCCTCAAAGCACGGTAGAGTGGCTGTCTTGCAATGATGGCTACCAAACGGTTTGCTGATCTGAATGTATGCTTTCAGCTACTGATGTACAAGATCATCCAGATCTAGTTGAGCCTTCCCTTTTCCTAATTTATCACAATTCAGATGACCAGTTTGAGATTGGTAGCCATTCCACCAATTTTCAATTCATGTCAATTCTGCAAACTTTAATTTGGCACACTAATCTCTTTTGTGGGACTTTATGAAAGTCCAATGTATCAAGTAAGTCGCCTCTCCCTTATCTATTTTACTCGTTAACTGCCGATTTGCTCTCCGCATACTTGCCCAAGTTCCCATATTGAATGCTTTCAAACTAATTTATGTATACATGTACACATTGAGGAACCACTCAATGTATGTACAGATGTATCTTATTTTAAATACCACTGCTTAGAAGCATTTGAAAGTTTAATGCTTATAATACATGTTAATGCTTTAGAGTATGATTGGGCATAGGCATGAAATCTGTGCCCATATCCTTCATGAATAACGGAGATCCTAAAAAGAACCATTAGGTTTGTTAAGCCTGATTTCCCTTTCCTAAACCATGCTGACTTTACCCAGGTCCAATAAGGTTTAACAAATGTTCTCCTACTGAACTTTTTTTATAGTAGATTTGAGAATTTCTCCTATCCTGATATTGGTGTTGCTGGTCTGTAGTTTGTGATTTGTGATCTATTATAAACCCATTGACTCCCACAGTTATCTTGACTGCACCTCTTGCAAGGATACCCCCCCTTCCCCCTTCTCTCAATTTCTCTGTCTCTGCTGCATCTGCTTCCAAGATGAAGCTTTCTAGCCCAAGACATCCAAGATGTCTTCTTTCTTAAGTGAATGTGGTTTCCCCCTGCTTTTGGAGATGGATCCCTCACCCATGCCTCCTGTGTCCTGCAGTTCTCCAATGCACACCCCTCTACAGAACAAGGATAGAATTCCTTACCTTGCACCCTATCAGCCTCTGCATCCAACATGTTATTCACTGACAGTTCAGCTACCTGTAATATGATCCCACCACTAATGCCATCTTCCCATCTACAACCCTTTCCGCTTTCAGTAGGTAGCACTTCTTCCACAACTCCTTGGTTCACTCATTCCTTCCCACCCAAACTATCCCCTCCCGAGATACTTTCCCCTGCAACAGCAGGGGAAGTAGCAGGGCAGTGAACACGTTAAAGGACCGAAGGTTGGACCATAGAGAAAACAATTTTGTTTAAAACATTATTCTGGTCTTAAATCGACCTATTAATTTAAGCTCTCTTGGATAGTTCCTTTAGTTTGGAACCTTGACATTAAACATTATGCTCTAGAACCCAGAAAAATAGTAAGTCAAGCTTTAATTTTGCAGTTGATATTTGCTTATGACATCAAAACTTGTTCAATATTTGCAAATATACTTTCATCCGAGCTTTCAGTCTCCTTTTGATGCAAATAATTCAATTAAGTGAAATGCACTCTTCAGGGCATTGGAATACTTCAGCATTAACATATCACTCTTGTGTTATTATTGCCTGGATAGCCTTCCAAGAACGTGTACGGCCATTTTTTTTGTTGGAATCCTGTCTCTTTCAAGGTAGAGAAATAATTTGTTAAGCTGTTAACAAATTCAAGGAATGGCTAGATGAATGGCACTCGATTTTAACTCCTTTCAAAATAGTTACCAGTTCATACTCGACAGAGCTAGTTTAACAGTTGGGTGTATTTTATCTTGTATCTGCAGTGTGATGCAATTAGTCTACTGGAAAAGGAACATGATTACAGAGATGAACACTTCGATTTCATTCAGTCACACATTCGAAGATTTTGCCTACAGTGTATCCTTTTCAATCTTCATGCCTGAGTGCACTCAAATAGTATTTGTCGATCTAAGTAAAACAATTTTTTAAATAACATTTTGAACTGGCTTTCAATTAAGTAGCGAGCAAAAAACAGCTATCTAGTCCAACAATGTTATTTAATGGTTTAAAATGTCTTCTGGGGTCAAAACATGTACATTTTATAATGAAGACGATACTTGGATTGGGAGGGGAGGGGATTAAATAAAAATGTCATAATGTATAAACCTAAAATGGATTCGATTATGTATTCCAAACCTCTGTTTGGAAAAATTCCAGACACCATTTGGTAGTTTTAAAACATGGACATTGGTTAAGAAACCATAATTTAATAATTTTAAATGAAGAAAGCATACTAAAGGCCTATCTTGGGAAATTACATCAGCATTAGCTAGAGGCTGCAATAATTAAATTTTAAGAATGGCTGCTATCATCCTCTTAATCACATTCTCAAGTATATAGACAAAATCCTGGTGTAACTCAGCAGGACAGGCAGCATCTCTGGAGAGAAGGAATGGGTGACGCTTCGGGTCGAGACCCTTCTTCAGACTCTAAAGAATGATCTCGACCTGAAACGTCACCTATTCCTTCTATCCAGAGATGCTGCCTGTCCTGCTGAGTTACTCCAGCATTTTGTATCTTCAGTGTAAACCAGCATCTGCAGTTCCTTCCTCCACAAGTATATAATTTTACTAGTAATTTATTAGATATCAACTTTGTTAGCTAGGTCAGTATTTAAGGGCCATCTGCCTTTGCTCTTGTAGTATCCTTCAAGTAAAGTGCTGTTGGGGCCGGATGGATCGGGATAGGCGGCAGCAACATCCTTGTAGTAAGCTCTATGTGGAAGTTGGAAGTGGCGGTCTTGTCCGATTCCTGCTTCTCTCCACCCCTCCCCTCCCCACGTGGAACAGCAGAGAAGTCCCATCCCTGCTACCTATCAAGGAAATTCACCTCCCTCATCATGACTGCAGTCTACATCCTGCCCCAGCCAGGCATTCTGCTAGCACTGGAGGGACAACAAACCATGATCAACAAACACCAGGTGACGTACCCTGATGGCTTCATCATACCCCAGGACTTCAATAGAGGATCAGACAACTGCTGCTACTCTTATCAGAGACATTGATTACTCCCTTGCTGTAAGCAGGCATGGACAATTTATCTTTGTTTGAAGAATTATAAATAGTATTGAATCATCAATGAACATCCCTACGCTAAACCTTGTAACAGAAAGAACGTCAATTATGAAGCAGTTGATCATGGAGGGGCTTTGAGACACTGCCCTGAGAAATTCTTTCAATAATGTCCTGATGGTCGACCTAACCAATCACAGCCTGTGCAATGTCATGCTGCACTAAGTTCTGAGCTACTATTTGTGTGAGTAGCTTTGCAATTTGAAGCTGCCTACCAACATTCCAGACACTTAATTGCCATATTTTGAGTGTGTCTATGTCATGGGATGCTATTATGTTAACTTCCTTAATGTGGATGTTTTAGATGGTGCTGCACTTATTTATACTTCAATAAAGGAAAATAAAAATATTGATTTAATGTATAAGTATCTTGTCCATAAGTTATATGGATTTCCGTTCCATTCACCGGTGCTGGTTGTAGAAAAGGATGCAGTATTTATGTAAGTTTGATTTTGAATTATAGCATATTTTTACTCACAAATGCATTGTGAATGTAAAACAGCATTCCATTTGTTTATTACCAATTGATTTTTTAAATTTCAATTCTAGCTTCAGTTTTTTAAATATATTTTCTCCTCTTTAACTCGAGTAGTATTTTAAATGAGCCATCATATTTAATTGTATGCTAAACATCTTAATATTACATGCTCTATCACAGGCTCACTCA
This sequence comes from Leucoraja erinaceus, assembly GCF_028641065.1. NCBI lineage: Eukaryota > Metazoa > Chordata > Chondrichthyes > Rajiformes > Rajidae > Leucoraja > Leucoraja erinaceus. The sequence goes on along the minus strand of NC_073378.1, from coordinate 46,164,816 downwards.
TTTTTTTTTATTGTTTGTATGGTGGAGTAATAATGGTTGATCCTATAAAAATAAGCATTAGAAACATAGAAATTAGGTGCAGGAGTAGGCCATTCGGCCCTTCGAGCCTCCACCGCCATTCAATATGATCATGGCTGATCATCCAACTCAGTATCCCGTACCTGCCTTCTCTCCATACCCTCTGATCCACTTGGCCACAAGGGCCACATCTAACTCCCTCTTAAATATAGCCAATGAACTGGCCTCAACTACCCTCTGTGGCAGAGAGTTCCAGAGATTCACCACTGTCTGTGTGAAAAAAGTTCTTCTCATCTCGGTTTTAAAGGATTTCCCCCTTATCCTTAAGCTGTGACCCTTGTCCTGGACTTCCTCAACATCGGGAACAATCTTCCTGCATCTAGCCTGTCCAACCCCTTAAGAATTTTGTAAGTTTCTATAAGATCCCCTCTCAATCTCCTAAATTCTAGAGAGTATAAACCAAGTCTATCCAGTCTTTCTTCATAAGACAGTCCTGACATCCCAGGAATCAGTCTGTTGAACCTTCTCTGCACTCCCTCTATGGCAATAATGTCCTTCCTCAGATTTGGAGACCAAAACTGCACGCAATACCAGGTGTGGTCTCACCAAGACCCTGTACAACTGCAGTAGAACCTCCCTGCTCTTATACTCAAATCCTCTTGCTATGAAAGCCAACATACCATTCGCTTTCTTTACTGCCTGCTGCACCTGCATGCCTACCTTCAATGGCTGGTGTACCATGACACCCAGGTCTCGCTGCATCTCCCCCTTTCCCAATTGGCCACCATTTAGATACCATTGATCCATACTTGGTGTATTCATATCAATTGTTTAACATTTCAAATCAAGGAGTTCAATTTTGAGGTTGTCTTCCCTGTATATACCTGACAACTAAGATGTATTCCTCATTGAAACACAAACACTGGGATGAACAGAGAAAATACTGGAAGTATTAGCTTGCCTTGAAATGCAAACTGGTATTTTATCAATAGTTGGATATTGGAAATTCTAGCTTTGTTATCATTTTAGTGTTGTTTTACTTCATGTTGAATTTACACACTAATAGTTTAATCCATCGAACATAATTTTGTAAAATGAATTAAAATGACAAAAGTAGATGTTTGTATAAAATAAGCAAACCATCCATTATTGAACAAATGAATTACAAATTTTCTCATATAAACTTTGCAGACATATTGAATGACTAACTGATATACTTTCCAATGCCACTTCAAACCTTTTCAAGAAGATATGTTGATGATCAGGCAGTATAGTTATGTTAATTTTCCTGATATTTTAATTTTCTGTTCAAGTGATTACAGTGCATTTTCTATTTTCATCCCAGAGTTCATGGTGTTCTAATTGCTTCATGAATATTATTAGTTCTCATTTTCTCCCAATTTCTTTACGGTCTGGGAGGAATTTAAATATGTTACCACAACAAATATACCTCACATAATTGACTTAGCATTGTATCTTTATACAAAATAAGAATGTTTAAAGGACTGTTAGTTTCATTTTCGGACATCCGGTGGCGCTGTAAGCTGGCTGCCTCCGCCTTCAGTCTGGTATCTTTTTTTTTTTTTGTTATGTTTAAAGTATGTTTTTTGGTTTTTTTTGTGTTGTTTTATGTGGGGGGGGGGGGAAGAGGGTATGGTAAGGGGGAAACCATCCTTCAGTCGCTCCCTGGAGAGGATGCAACTATTATTCGAGTCGCCCCCCCCCCCCGGCGCGGCCTTTCCTGCCCGGACCGACCAGAGCTCCAGCAGCGGCGGAGCAGTGCTGGATACATCGCGGAGCGGCCGATACCTCACCTGGGATCGCCGTTTCGAGCTCCGGAGTGTTGGGCCCTCTGCATCAACATTGGTTCGCGGTGCTGACCAACATCGCGGAGTCCTGCGACCCTTTGTCGGGGTTCGCCAGCATGAATCTCCGCCCAGCTCGGCCTGTGGACTTTGGGAGTCGCGGACTCCGGGGGGAAGTGACCGATTTAGAGGTCCGGGCTGCTGAGGATGTTCTCCCATTCGACGTCGAGGTTCCATCATTCCCGGTGAGAGGGCCTGAACATCGGGCCACCCGTGGCGGTGACTACGGGGTGCTCGGGAGCCCCCGACCACGGGTGAACATCTGGGAAGATCAGCGAGGAGGTGGACTGGACTTTGGTTCCTTCCCTCACAGTGGGGAACTTTGGTGCCGCTGTGGGGATGTTTGTTTGTGTCGTGGACTTCTGTATTTTATGCTTTTTTTAAAAAAAAATTATATGACTGTAAGGAAAATTGCATTTCGTTGTGTCTTATGAGATAATGACAATAAATTGAATCCAATCCAATTTTGTGCCATTCATGGTCTTTGTATATGTAAACATTTTCATTTGGGATCATTCTTGTTATTGCTTTGGTGATTGTTTCAAATCAGTTATATTTTCTATAGTCCTGCAGGATGGGACAATGAAAAGAAAATAGGAATTTTGCATGAAAACTTCCAGTCATTAAAAGCTGATGACAAATTTGAAGATGCAATTATGAAGCCTCCAGTAAGAAAGGTATGTTTTCCACATTTTATCAGATACTAAATCACTCTAGTGTGGTGGCATACAAGGAACTAGATTAAAGGATTTGTTATGCTACATTCTTAAAATATTGTGCTCTCATCTCATTTATATTGTCTTAATTTGCAAGTCTGCCTGATTTTCATTCATAATGGTAGTGCATTACCAACAATGCACCAGATGTTTAATATTTTAAGATTCTAATGCACTGTTGCAGTTCTCTAACAAACTGCTTTATCTAGATAAGTAGTAATTATTTGCAGTGTGCTGCTGGCCTTCCATTTCTAATTTGGTTGTGATAAGGGGTAAAATCTTTCCATCTGCCTACCATTGGAAGATGGGGTCTTGCTAAGGCCAGCTCATAATATTTGTGTTGTTCCCATCAATGGATTGATCTCTGACTTTGTAGGATGGGCAAATAAAATGTTCCATTTCCCAAACGAACATGTCCTTTTAGAGTTACCGTATTTCCCGGCAATGAAGATGCACCTGCGTCAAAGATGCGCCCCCATTTTGAGTTGCTAAATTTTGAATAAAGGCTGGCTAGACATAGAATTTCTCACGCGCCAAAATAAATAAATAAATAAATAAATAAAAATAGAGAGAGAGACAGTTCAATTTTCTAAGGCTTCCAGATCTCCTCCATTCTGAATGACTGAATGGGTGGGGGGGTGGAGGGTGACGGCAGGTGGGGAGATGGTAGGAAAAACGGGAGCGCTCAGGAACTAGGAAATTCAAACATAAGGATCAGTAGTGCCAAAACAGGAGCGGCCGCCGGGACCAGACAGCATCCCCGGACCGGCAGAAGGCGCTGATGTGGCGGCAGGTTCCGCTGTCCGGTCCTGGCGGCCACTTGCAGCCACCCGAGCTACTTCCCTCCCCGGCGGCAGTCCGAATTTAAGGTTTTGCGCGAAGCAGCTGAAGTGATCGAGGCCGACAAGCGGCAGGAGAGACGTGTTCAGACGGAGAGCACTGCCAGAAGTGAGCGGGCTGGCAGAAGGCGCTGATGTGGTGGCCGGTTCCGCTGTCCGGTCCCGGCAGCCGGTCGCAGTCACCCGAGCTATTTCCCTTCCCGGCCACAATGTGTTGACTCAGCGCTCGGAGCATCGCGGCAGCGATCAGTGAGTTGCTGGCATGATCCCCGACCCCCTCCTTCTCAACACTCCTGCCCGTGCTGACACGGGCCAGATTCCCCACACGCTGTGACAGGAACTTCCCCACCCCCCCAGTGGCGCTGTTCTTTTACAACCGCTTCCCACTTTACAGCCACATCCCATCAGCTGCCAGCAATGAGGGATGGACTTGGCTATCAAGAACGACGTTGCTGTAGTGAGGGGATAGCCAAGTCTATCTTTCTTGGCTAACAACCTAACCTTCGGCCTCCAAGACGCGGGTAAATTTTCGTGCCTTATTTTGGTGTAAAAAATATCGTCATCAATGCCGGGCAATACGGTATATACAAAATCTAAATTTGATGTAATAGAAAATGATACGATTTAATTGAAGTAAAAGTATTTTACAGTTATTGTATTCCAACATGCTCTATAAATCTAAAAAATATCTACCAAGGTGCATTACTGCATGCCAGCCAATATAACTGTCTGTTTTTCTTGCAGTTTGTACATGAAAAAGAAATCTTATCAGAAGATGATCAAGTTTTTCTTATGAAACAACAGGTAAAATATTTAATATTCAAGCAGCACTAACTATAGTACTAGAAATCTAAAATAAGAATGGAATATCCTGGAAAACTCAAAAAATCTGCCACAGCTGTGAAGATAGAGTAACAATGCGGTGAATCTCCTCTACCCCTTCCTACATATTGGCGTTCTCCATTTAACTGGCTGACCAAAACTGTGCACAGTATTCTAAGTGTGGTCACTAACAACTTATACAGCTGCACCTTGATGTAACAACTTATGTCCTCAATACGCTGACAGATTAAAGGCAGGCGTGACAAATGCCTTCTTCACCACCCTGTACACCCGACTCGCCACTCTTAGCAAACCCTGCACCACTACTCCCACATCTCTGTTTGGCAACAATGTCCAGGGCTCCACCATTTACTGTGCAGGTCGCCATGGTCTGACAAACCAAAATACAAAACCACGCTTGTCAGAGTAAAAGCCCATTTACCATTCCTTCGCCCATCTTCTCAACTGATCAAGATCCTGGTGCAAACTTGCATCTTCTTCCCCATTATCAACTGATGTCATACAATTTTGGTGTTATCTGCAAATTTACGACATTGTTAACTACATTGTCATCCAAATCATTCATGTAGTTAACAAAAAAAAATGGGCCCAACATTGACACCTGCTGTTCCCCTGATTTTCCAAGCTGAGAAAACAATTGTCTCATGTAGGACATCCTGTAGTGTAAAATATTGGACCTAGATATGTATGTTTTCAGTTGGATATGTACAGCCTGAGCTGTACTTTCACATGGACCAAGAATTGTTTTTTAGTCAATTAAAATGGGTTGAGATATTAATTCGAGCAACATACATTAGTCTAAAAAATCTGATTTTGGCACCACCAAAATCACATGGGTGCTGATGGGTAACATCCTCTCCAAAGCCTTCACATCATTCCAGTAATGTGGCGATCACAACTGCAACTCCATTTGTAGCCTAACCAAAGTTTAATACACCTGCAACATGACTTCCCAAATTTTATACTCAATATATTCTCACCGAAGAAGGCATGCCTCCTATCATACCACTATCTACAGTATTTGTTTACCAGTTTCAGGAAGCTATGGACTTGCACCCCAAGAACCCCTTCTGCAAATCAATACTCTGAACGCTCCACCCAGTTTCTATATATTTTCATTGTACATTTGACCTCCTAAAGTGTAACACCTCACACTTGCCCAGATTAATGTCCTTCTGACGTTTGGCCGTCCATATGTCCAACTGCTTCATATCCTGCTGAATCCTTTGATAACTCTCACTATCCACAACCTGCTTGTTTTTGTGTTGTCCGTGAACGTGCTAATAAGCCCAGCTAAGGAAATGCAAACCTTTTGGATTCCAGATACAATTATAATATGTATTGTTTTCATTTTCAGTCTTTCTTAGCAAAACAACCACCTCTTTCAACTGGAAGACCATTGGTAAGTACATATCTTGGGATTTTACACATATGTGTTTAGTCTTTGATAATCAGTGCATCTTTTTCAGTACCCTAGTTCTCCAGATACAGGAAGATTACAATTTATTTGCGTCCAAAGAGACCCTTCACTGTTATCGTACCTGACTGCATTATAGATTCCTACCACTCTTTTTAAAAACTTGCCCCTCACATCCCTTCAAACATTCACCCTCTGATCTTAAAACTATCTCCTCTAGTCTTTAACTTTTCCACTGAAGGAAGGTGGTTCTAACTGTCTACTCTATCTATGCCTCTCATAATTTTATATATTTCTATCCTATCTCCCCTTCACTTCTGATGCTCCAGAGAAAACAATCCAATTTTGTCCAATCTCCCTATAGCTAAACCCATCTAATCCAGGCAGCATTTTGGTAAAACTCTTCTGCACCTTATTCAAAACCTTATCCAATTTTTTTTTTTTTAACTTAGTGTTTGGAACAGTTTTTTTCCAGAGACAATCAAGGCAAGAAGAGAAAACTGAACCTATGTTTGTATGCACAGAAAACTGGCATTTGCAACAAACATGGCATAACTTGATTTAGATATCCACAACCAAGCTGGCATCTAACAGGCTTTGTGGCAGTAATATTTTAGTCCCCAAATTATAAATGAACAGTACCAAAATGTCAATTGCCACCATTTCCAATTTTGCACGTTTGTCTTCTACAAATCCCACTCTGCTCCCAAATATATTGATTCCTTCCTATATTGGGAGAATCAGAACTGCACACAATACCCGGAATGCAGTCTACCCTTCCTTTGCTCTCAATTTGCAAATTTGAGCTGTATAACTTTTGATTAAGCAAGATGTAGAAAATTGATTTGCTCGAGTTAAATTTAATTAAAGTTTAGTTGCTTGGCAGAAAATTAAATAACATGAACACTGTAAAGTGTTAGGAGCAATTCTCATCATATTAAATTGCCATTTAAATTGAAACAATTTGCTAGAAATCCATAGGGCTAATATTCTGCTGATAGTATAGTGAATAAATCCGCAGACCAAGTAGTGTAGGGCGCCATAGTCATATTGCTCACACATTAAGGAAGGAAAATTGGACACAATTTACAATCCTTCTGATCACTATCCAGTGATTCACTGAATATGCATGGCTATAATGTTCAACGGTTCGTTATTAGTCACATACACCAATTGGTGTAGTGAAATGTTTATTGCCATTGCAGCACATAAAAAAAAAGAATACAGACATAACAATAATAAAGAAATGTAAACATAAAAAACATCCCCCCACAATGGTTCGCATTATGAGGGAAGGCACAATGTCCAGTCCCCATCCCCATGTCCACCCATAGTCGGGCCTATTTTGGCCTCCGCAGTCGCCTTTACGGAGGCCCGATGTTCCAGGCCATTCTCGCCGGATGATGGTGCTCCGACGTCGGGAGAATCCTCACAGCAGCTTGAGAAACGCTTCCTTACCGGAGACCGCGGCTTCAGAAACCGACAGGCCGCGGGATGGAGCTCCACCACTGGCGATCTCGGTGAGAGATCCCAGGCTCCTGATGCGCCGCGGCTGACCGCTCCACAGACCCGCAGCTCCGCGATGTTTTTATCGGCGGTCTCAGCTCACCGGAGTTCCAGCGCAGCGACCCGGGCAAGGCATCGCCCGCTCTGCGATAACGCTCCAGCGCTGTGCCGCCGCCAAAGCCGAAGTTCTGGCCGGTCCCGACAGGAAACGCCTCTCCAGTCCCGCTGGTAGGCCGCGAGGACGGGTCGAAGGTGCTGCCCGGAGAAAAGACGCCTATCCGACCAGGTAGGGACCCTGAAAAGCAGTTCCCCCTCCCCCCCCCCCCCCCCCCCCCCCCCCCCCCCCCCCCCCCCCCCCCCCCCCCATAAAAATGACTAGAGCTCCAGAAATAAAACACTTTAACTAAAATAGGATACATTTTGACTAAGACATTTTCTTCAGCCTCATTGCCAATAATTAACCTAGTGACTTGGGAATAAGTCACTGAATATGCAACGCAATGCTGTAAAGGTATCAATATATTTGGGAGAAGACAATGATTTGTAGAAGACATAGGTGCAAAATTGAAATTGTGGCAATTGATATTTTGGTACTGTTCATTTGTTTTGGGGACAAAACATTTTCTGCCACAGAGCCTGCCAGATGCCAGCTTGGTTGTGGATATATAAATCAAGTTATGCCATGTTTGATGCATATGCTAGTCATCCGTGCATGCAAACATGGGCTTCGTTTTCTCTTCTTTCATAGAAACATAGAAAATAGGTGCAGGAGTAGGCCATTCGGCCCTTCGAGCCTGCACCGCCATTCAATATGATCATGTCTGATCATCCAACTCAGTATCCTGTACCTGCCTTCTCTCCATACCCCCTGATCCCTTTAGCCCCAAGGGCCACATCTAACTCCCTCTTAAATATAGCCAATGAACTGGCCTCAACTACCTTCTGCGGGAGAGAATTCCAGAGATTCACCACTCTCTGTGTGAAAAAAGTTTTCCTCATCTCGGTCCTAAAAGATTTCCCCTGTATTCTTAAACTGTGACCCCTTGTTCTGGACTTCCCCAACATCGGGAACAATCTTCCTGCATCTAGCCTGCCCAACCCCTTAAGAATTTTGTAAGTTTCTATAAGATCCCCCCCTCAATCTGCTAAATTCTAGCGAGTACAAACCGAGTCTATCCAGTCTTTCTTCATATGAAAGTCCTGACATCCCAGGAATCAGTCTGGTGAACCTTCTCTGTACTCCCTCTATGGCAAGAATGTCTTTCCTCAGATTAGGAGACCAAAACTGTACGCAATACTCCAGGTGTGGTCTCACCAAGACCCTGTACAACTGCAGTAGAAACCTCCCTGCTCCTATACTCACATCCTTTTGCTATGAATGCTAACATACCATTCGCCTTCTTCACTGCCTGCTGCACCGGCATGCCTTTAATGACTGGTGTACCATGACACCCAGGTCTCGTTGCATCTCCCCCTTTCCTAATCGGCCACCATTCAGATAATAATCTACTTTCCTGTTTTTGCCACCAAAGTGGATAACCTCACATGTATCCACATTATACTGCATCTGCCATGCATTTGCCCACTCACCCAGCCTTGCGGTTCTGGCACCCCAGCTATTTACGATATATATTAATGATTTGGACGAGGGAATTGAATACAACATCTCCAAGTTTGCGGATGACACGAAGCTGGGGGGCAGTGTTAGCTGTGAGGTGGATGCTAGGAGGTTGCAAGGTGACTTGGATAGGTTGGGTGAGTGGGCAAATGCATGGCAGATGCAGTAAGATTCCCTGATTGTCTCCGGAAAAAACTGTTCCAAACACTAAGTTTTTAAATAAAAAAAGATTATTTGCATGATTACCATGCCTCCAGGCACTGAGATCTTAACCTTGGCAATCAGCACCAGGTATCTAGCATTATCCCTGCCGCTTTTGCTACTCCCAATAAGCACAGTCCAAAATTCTATTACTCCCAAAGTTTGCGATATTCTTACCCAAATCTTCACCAATGCTCCCAAAGCTAACATTGTTTTGGTATTCTGCTTCCACTTTCCCCAACAAATTGATCATGGACCTGGAGAGTCAAAGTCAGATAGCATGGAAACATGTCCTTCAGCTCAACTTGCCCTTGCTGACCAAGATGCCCATCTACATTAGCCCTGCCTGCACTTAGCCCATAACCCTCTGAAGCTTTCCTATCCATCTACCTGTCCAAATGTCATTTGAGGTCGATTAGTTCCCACCCTGGCAATCTACACTACTTTCTGGCAATCAGAGATTTAACCTTTGCACAATGCTATGTTAAAATGATGCCTAAAATCGAGGGCTTCACATAGCTTTACGTTTGAGTTTGGGCTGTCTATACTACATGGAAAGCATCCAAAAATAGAAATTTCATAATTTTTAGGCTCATGTAGCAAAATTGAAAATTATTCCACAGAAGCTGTTGTTTGTTTCTGCTGTTTGTTATATATTCTGAAATTTTGTTTTGTTAAAGGACTCGTCAACAAGAGTTGCAGGAGGTTCACCAAGAACACCAAGCCGATCTGGAAGTGCCAATGTTGTGAATGTAACTCCTATTCCGTCAGGAAACAAAAAAATTGATCCTAATATAAAAGGTACTGTGTACTTAAATTGTTGGGCACAACAAAGTCATGTGTCCGGACAGCACAGAAAAGGGCTGTTCGGCCCATCACCTCCATGCTGGCTTTCTTTTGGCTATCTACACTAATCACATTTGCCTGCACTGGAACTGTCCCTCTATGCTTTGCATATTTAAGTGTCAGTCAAAATTCCTCTTCAACATAGTAATTATATCTGATTCCACCAACTCTTCTGGTACCGTGTTCCAGATATCAACCTCTCTCAATAAAATAACTTGCTCCGCCGATTCTCATCAGAACTCTCACCTTAATTGTATGCTCTCTTGATACCCCTAACGTGCGAAAAATGATTTGGTCTACCTTAATTCTGCCCCTCATAATCTTGATACTTTGATTAGTATCCTGTCATCCTCATTTGCTCCAGGGAAAATAAGTCCAACCTGTCCTATCTCTGCCCATAACTAAAGTGCTTAAATCCAGGCAACATCCTGGTGAAGCATCTCTGCACTCTCTCCAGCATACCTTTCCCATAGTGTGGCCACCAGGACTGTTACAATTGTCTAACTGAACCAAACCAAAGTTTTATAATCTTGCATCATAATGGCCCAACTATATCTCGACCTATGAAGGCAAATATTCCATATGCTAATATGCCTGTGTTTTGCACTTCAGGGAACGTTGGACTTGGGGCCCCTCTGTCTCCTTCAACATTTCTATGGAATTCTGAAAGGGTTTAAAGGGATATGGGCCAAATATAGGCAAAATGGTCTTAACTTTGCTATGGCCTTTTTCTGTGCTTTGACTGACTTCACAGAGTATATTATGTTTCTCTTTCCACTGATGACCTGCTGAGTATTTGTAACAGTTTGTGCTGAATTGTTTAAAATTCCACAAAATTCTTAAAATCTAGCAATTTACCATTTCTAATTTAGAATAACCTATTTTTTTGTATTTTGCACTTCCAGGAGCTGCAAGTGAAGGTGTTCTGGCAAATTTCTTCAACAGTCTTCTGAGCAAAAAGACCGTCTCTCCTGGAGGAGGTCCAAGTAATTTACAGGGTTCTGGAAAGAAAGGTGGTAAGTAATTGATATTCCATTTAAGACATCTTAACTTTTTAATAGGATTCATATGTTGTGATTGTTTTATTGGATTGGACATTTTGTACAAATTAACATATTGTAAAAGATTTGTACAAATTCACTAGAAATAAACATTCAAAAGGTGTATGCGGCATAAGCTCGCAAATATGTTAATACTATTGGGATTTTTACATTAATGAAATAGAGCATCTTCAGGTGATTCCTGTTTTAAAATATCCCTGCATTTGAATCCTGCGCACTGTTCCGTATGTACTGGTACGATGTGCCGGCACCTCTTTTTAAAAATATATATAATTTCCTTTTCTGGCCACATGACACACATGTTTACTAATCATGCAAACCAGCACAAGAAAATTACTGATGCTACTAACTTGGAGAAGTGAAAGGAGAGTGCTTTCAATGTCAAAAAATGAGCCTGTGCTGAAAGGTTACTAATCTCACTCCCAGTTCTCTTTCTGCTTTTCCACTTGTACATTTTGCCTTGAAGGGACACTTTAAATGATAATTAACCTATTCCTGAAATGTGTTGAATATTTTAAATGAAGATAAGAAAAATATGCTGACAGGGTTGAGGAATATAAACAGACAGCGAGAGGGAGGATCTGCTAGATACAGCAGACAAGCACCTTTTCAGCACCATTTGTACACCAGGAGGATTGATTGCATCATGTTGCCCTGGCGCATCTTGCTAACCTTTGCCCACCTCAACCTCATTCCATGCTAGCCGCTCTATTTGTTTTGACTTTCCAATTTCATCCTATATTGTCACCCCTCCTCCTCCATCCATATCCTTTATTCCTAGTAACCTTCACTAACTCTATCCCTAATGTTGTTACACAACCCGTTCTGTTTCAGCCTTCAGGGAAAAAAAGAAAATTGTACTCCCTCTTATCTTGTTTCGGCCTGTATTACTTCTACAGTTGTACGTAATAGACTGTCTTTGATTGTGTCCATGTAAACCTTCTCTGGGTCCTATTGATGCTGTCCTGCTGGTATGGTTCCTGTTTTCCTTTCAATTTTGAACATGTTAAACTTTGACAACTCTGGCGTTGACAAGCTACATTATTTGCAACTCATGGGTTTGAATCCCATTTAGAGATGACATAATGTTCTTGTCATACGGATGGTTTCAGGGGTTTGGTCATTCACACTCTCAAATTCTCATGGTTGGAATGAGTTGGTTGTGTAAGTTGCTGTTGAAAGAGTAAATGTAGAGTATTGAAAAATTCTTAATTCATTCAGAGTGACTTGCTGCTGCTCTAAAGCAGAAAAACATTGCATTTGCAGTAAAGATACTTTACTCCGTGAAGTAAACAAATTATATATTAGTGTATTTCCTACAGGACTAGACTGAGAGGCAAAGAATAATTAATGTTAATCTTTTAATCTTTTTTCAATTTTGATGAATGTACTTAGGAATATGTATTGAACTGTAAAAACATTGCATGTTTCATTTTAGAAAGGGCTAAACTTCTGAATTAGTACACTAAACTATTCAGCATAAATGACAGTGATTTTCATTACATTTATTTATTTTAACAAAATGGCAATTTCATCAATGAGCGAATCACAAATAGAAAAATAGAAACATAGAAAATAGGTGCAGGAGTAGGCCATTCGGCCCTTCGAGCCTGCACCGCCATTCAATATGATCATGGCTGATCATCCAACTCGGTATCCTGTACCTGTCTTCTCTCCATACTAACCCTTTAACCACAAGGGCCACATCTAACTGCCTCTTAAATATAGCCAATGAACTGGCCTCAACTACTTTCTGTGGCAGAGAATTCCACAGATTCACCACTATCTGTGTGAAAAATGTTTCCCTCATCTCAGTCCTAAAAGATTTCCCCCTTATCCTTAAACTGTGACCCCTTGTTCTGGACTTCCCCAACATCGGAAACAATCTTCCTGCATCTAGCCTGTCCAACCCCTTAAGAATTTTGTAAGTTTCTATAAGATCCCCCCTCAATCTTCTAAATTCTAGCGAGTACAAACCGAGTCTATCCAGTCTTTCTTCATATGAAAGTCCTGACAACCCAGGAATCAGTCTGGTGAACCTTCTCTGTACTCCCTTTATGGCAAGAATGTCTTTCCTCAGATTAGGAGACCAAAACTGTATGCATACTCCAGGTGTAGTCTCACCAAGACCCTGTACAACTGCAGTAGAACCTCCCTGCTCCCATACTGAAATAATTTGAATAATCGGAATACAAGATCAATTTATTTTTCCTATGGTTGCAACAGGTGTGAGCATCAGACTAAACCAGGGTTATTTAACTTGCAGATTAAAGATTGAAAGATAATTAAACAAAACAAAGCAAATTAGGCTTCAAACTTTGATCAAATTGGAAAAGTGACCAACATAAATTCTCTTCCTCTATATTAATGAGATTCAGTAAGTTTCAGCTTTCAGTTCTTCAAATCTGATTCATGGTTTACAATACATAGCAAATTAACTCCAAATTATAAAATTCCCTTGTGGATATACCCACCAGATTTGGGATTAAGAATGCAGCATACTTTGTTGCTATTTAATACTCAAAGTTTGCTCCAATATACAATTTGCAGGCAGTGAGGTTTCAGCCGCACGTACAGTGCCCTCCATAATGTTTGGGACAAAGACACATTTATTTATTTGCCTCTGCACACCACAATTTGAGATTTATAATAGAAAAAATAATATGTGGTTAAAGTGCACATTGTCAAATTTTAATAAAGGCCATTTTTATACATTTTGGTTTCACCATGAAGAAAATTACAGCTGTGTTTACACAGCCCTCCCCCCCCCCCCCCCCCCCCCCCCCCCCCCCCCCCCCCCCCCCCCCCCCCCCCCCCCCCCCCCCCCCCCCCCCCCCCCCCCCCCTTTCAGGACACCATAATGTTTGGGACACATGGCTTCACAGGCGTTTGTAATTGCTTAGGTGTGTTTAATTATCTCCTTAATGCTCATAAGAGAGCTCTCACCTAGTCTTTCCTCCAGTCTTTCCATCACCAATCCGTTGTACTGTAAATGTGCAATGACAAGAAAGTTGAATTTAATCTAATCTAATTGGTTGGTGGTTCATTCTACAACAAGACAACAATCCCAAACATACTACTAAAGCTAAAAAAATGTGATTTATTGTGGTCAAGTCAATCATCACCCGATCTGAACCCAATTGGGCATGCTTTTTATATGCTGAAGAGAAAACTGAAGGGGACTAGCCCCCAAAACAAGCATAAGCTAAAGGTGGCAGAGTATCATCAGAGAAGACACCCAGCAATTGGTGATGTCCATGAATCACAGACTCCAAGCAGTCATTGCATGCAAAGGATATGCAACAAAATACTAAACATGACTACTTTTATTTACATGACATTGCTGTGCCCCAAACATTATTGGCTCTGAAATGGGGGGGGACTATATATATATATAAACACAGCTGTAATTTATATATGGTGAAACCAATAAAAATGGCCTTTATTGAAATCTGACAATGTGCACTTTAACCACGTGAATTTTTGTATGACAAATCTCAAATTGTGGAGTACAGAGGCAAATAAATAAATGATGGGTCTTTGTCCCAAACATTATGGAGGGCACTGTGGCCCTACATGGTACATGAGCCAACCAGTATGTATCTTTGTGTTGACGATGTGATGCTGCCACTGTATTTATAATGCACCTTTATTTATGCAATTACCTCGGATGTAAAAATACAAAGGCTCATAAGCAATATAAAACAGATCAATATTTCTGGATGCATCTGTTCTGAGCTACTCAGAATTTATTATTTCTCGTGATTGCATTAAATTCCATAGCTGTAACCCACCATCAAATCTGCGTTTTCGATGGCCATCCAACTTTTTGTCATGGATTATCAGTATATTTATGCGCTCTGATTGTCACCTACTTCCACAGCCAGCTTTCCTCCAAAACCAAGATTTAAAAACCCTTTTGGTTGAACCATCACCAAATATTTTTTTAAATGCCTTCACCAAATGTATCCTGCTCGAGATTAAAGAACATTTAACACAAATGAACCATTTTTTTTTTGCTTGTGTGTAAATGAATCTATGGTTTAATTGTCCACTGACCTAATTCCTCCATGGTTCTTCATATCATCAACAAATTGACGGATTGTGTCTCCAGAGAATATATCGAAGATATTGTTAATAATCCCAGGGGAATTATACTAGTGATCCAATTTAATTTGCAACTTTTTGAATGTGACATTTACTATCTAAAGCCCAATACATTCATGTTCTAATTTTTTTCTTGTTCTATGCGTGGTAACAGTTGCTGGAAGTTGTTGGCCTCGTTAAGGTCAGTGTTTTGCTAAAGCTTTTGGAATCCTGAAGATCACGCAAGTTAACTTTCTTCCAGTGGCTGAGCATGCCCCTTTTCATTTTGCTACAGCTTTAATGTCATTCCTGCTTGAAATTATTCAAAAAAGAAAGCCATATTAGTCGACTCATAGAAAATGAATGATCCTTCTAAATATGATTAGCTCAGATGATATATATTTTTTTACTTAATTTGTAATGTTCCGCTTCCAATTGCATGTGAAGGTTTGATCTGAAGTGAAGAAGAAAGTTGTCCCAGAGGTTTTGTAACGTGTACATAAGCCGTTAAAAAGGAAATAGTATATTTCTTTACAGCAGCAAAATGTGTTAACTATCATCACAGGAAATCAGAGCACTTATAATGGTACATGTTGCTGACAATTAATTGAGTTTTGTATACACTAGAACCATTTGCCAGAAGCTAATGTTTAATTGAATGCTCCTGGATTAGATGTGTACAGGACAATGTGATTAGATAAAATTCCTTGACGTCCAAAACATCGCATTTCAGAATCTAGCCGTACTAGTATTGGTTTTCTATGGTAACATTTTGATTAAAAGTAATTACATAAGTGGATATGATCATGAATGCCATTAATTTTCTAAAGCACAAACCAATCAAACTGGAAAGCAGAATAGACTGTCTGAAATTTCAGGAACCAAGGCATATATGAGTGGCCATAAGTTTAGAAAGCTCAGTCCATGCATTGTGTTTTGAAATCAGTGATACACAGAGAAAATGTGCTTGAAGGCAATGTTTGCTCTTTTCTGTGGGAATTAATGCAGTTGTTAAGAAGGATGGATATTTGGCAAAAAAACAAATCGGGAACCAACAGAATAGATGTGGAAATGCAGAGTTGTTTTCCCCAGAGTAAGGGAATCAAGAACCCGAGGACAAAGGCTTAAGGTGATGGGGAAAGATTTAATAGGAACCTGAGGGGCAATCTTTATACACAAATTATGGTAGGTATATGGAACAAGCTGCCAGAGGATGTAGGTGAGACAGGTACATCACAATGTTCAGAAAACATTTGGACAAGTATATGCAAGGGATGGTTTTAGAAGGATATGGGCCAAACGTAGATGTGGCATGTTGATCAGCGTGAGTAAGTTGAACCGAAGGGCCTATTGTAACGCTGTATGAATCAATGACACAGATTGCTATTTATCTGTGTCATCTGTGCCATTATCTGAAATGAGCGAGACTTTTAAACACAGTCGGACCTAATAAAGCATTTATTCCTTCCAAACACAGTCGGACCTAATAAATCATTTATTCATTCCAAACTCAGTCGGGCCTCATAAAGCATTGCAGTTTCAAGCACAGGCAGGGCAGCAGGCCAAACAACATGGCATTGTCATTTCATTTCATTTCCAATTAAGCATTGCACTTTCAAGCACAGGCAGGGCAGCAGGCTAAACAACTCATGGCGTTGTCATTAAGGGCTAACAAATCATTTATTGAAACTACATTGCAGACTCACAGTTCAGTTGATTCACAGCTTAGAATTGAAGTCGTGGCCTCTCCCTCGCGATCTTGCAGAGTGAATAACGTCCAGGCATCCGGGGGTTTTATAGTCCTTGCCCCCCCCCCCCCCCCCCCCCCCCCCCCCCCCTGGAAAGGGGCATTACCTTTATCGCGGTGATTGACAGGCGAGAGGACCAAACAGCTGATCTCAAGGTATTTTAAACACTCATAACTTTTTTACTTTTCATCGATGGGATAAATCCTCGGGGCTGGCTCAGCAGAGGAGGACTGAGTAAGGTGGCCAAAAATCACAGCAATACAGGGTAGCGTTTTTTTGTAAATCAATATACAGCGCAGACAGGAAGTGGTCAAGTGAAACTTTTAATAATATAGATGTAATATAGGTATAGTATAAATGGCTAGTTAAAAGGTTGGAACAGACTTGGTTGGCCAACTGGCCTCTTTCAATGCTGTACCATTCTCTCGTAGATGTTTTGCTAATATTTTATTGAAGAGGACCTTGAAATTTATCAAAATGTTATTATAATTTTAAGTTAAGATCACAAGAATTTTTTTACAATCTTTAAGAGCAATAATTAGATCCAAGCTTGCAGGTTACTGAGTTGATACTTGAGTCATTCCACTTCATAACTAAACAGTGGGTGTTATTTTAGGACATGGTGGACACTGGCAAGGCCTTAAAATTATGAGTTTTTCCTCCTTGGGGTTAGACCGCAGCTTTGTACTCTGTTTTGACCTTAATCCTGTGGCCATGATAAAGAACCTTAAATCGGAGAGGCTTTTCATGAAAATTTAGTGACAGCCCCCCTAGCAACAGGTTAGAGAGCTTCATTATAATCAGAAATTGAGATGCTATCTTTCTGAGTAGCTAGGAAACCAAATGCTATAAGTCAACAGGGACACAGAATCTGTCTCGAATCGGAACTAATGAGAAAGTTATCTTATTTCAACCACATAAATTACTTTTTCAATTTTCTGGTCCAAGCAAATTAACTGACCAGCTTGAACATGTGGCAATTTTTGTTTACAAAATCAAGGCTGTTAGTCCAAAATAATTTGGGTTTTTTCTGTAAATAAATCAGCTTATTCATTTGTATTTGTCTTTGCCTTTATGAAAGTTTTAATTGATCTGTCAGAAAATTGGAAAGCACACATCCCATATAACATCGTGGTGTCTTAACTTGGCCTTCAAGCAATATTACTTGCATGTTATCTTCCTGGATCATAAGAGGTGCAGTTTCGTTGTTGAGAATTCATAGGCTTAACAAATTTAAAAGAAAGCATTATCTAGTGCAGACCAACTTCGTTGTTCTAATGATGTATCAAAATGTATCACAGCAAGATTCATGCCTCACACATTTTATTCTAAGTTCTGTCACTTTCCAGGAATTGTTTTTTGTCATGAACTAATGCCTTTGACTTCTGGAGCATGATGCATGCAGAATGGTGTAAACTTTTTTTGGGGGGTGGTGGAGAGAGTAGATGAAAAAAATGAATTTCATGAATGCTTGCTAGAAATTTGTCTTGGAAAATATGTGGTTATGATGGACTACTTAGAATACCATTCAAGTTTCTCCGAAGGTTTTGCAGAGGTTGCATAATCTCCTAGTGATTTCCTTCTTGCACCCATTGAAAAACACACAAGTTCCCATTCAGGCGGCGCTCAGCTTTGCAGAATATGCCTTGGCGCTATTTAAAGAATCATGAAATGCTAATGATATCGCAAAAAATAGGATGCAGATTTAATTTGTTCTTCAATATTGTAGGACTAATAAACATTTTGCAGACCTGCACAAAATAACTGCAGCTGCAGAAAAAAAAAGTTCATCTTGGAGCAAAAAGCAAGCCAGAAAGTACTTGCTGCTACCAGTACACACTAAAATGAATTCAGTTCATGTTTGGCTTCCTCATTCATATTACATCTGCCAGTTTGACTTTGTTTTGGTTTAGGTACATTTTGTGTGCTGCCATTTTAGCATTTTTGAGATTTCACTAATTCTTGATCAATAATTTGTATAGATCAGTTTTAAGAATTAAAGTTTTAATTCATTATGTGTAATGAGTAATCTTCCTCGATATTATAAAAAATAATAGTGTGTACATATGAGTTTGAGTCCAGGCCATTTGTAATACTTCAGTCAACACTATGCAAATTTCTGCAGTAGCATAACTTGCTGTCTACTTCCATTAATTCACTGCACCAAATTTTGTTTTGTCAAAATTGATTTAATTGATTTAATAATCAAATGTGAAAAATTCAGTCGTAGAAGTAGATGACATGGTGGTGCAGCCATTAGTGCTAATGTCTCTGGGCTCTGTGACCAGATTGGTTACCTCAGAGTACTTCAGTTTCCTTCCAAGTCCTAAAGATGTGTGGGTAGATAGTTTAAGTGTTTACAGTAAATGTCCCTAAGATGTAGATGAGTGTACAATCTGAGGTTGGGGAATTGTTTTTATGTTTTAAAAGTGGAGGGAAATAAAATGGGACTAGTGTCGCAAGAGACAACTGATGCTGGAATCTTGAGCATAAAACATGTTGGAGGAACTTCGACAGCATCTGTGGAGAGAATGGACGGATGATGTTGGCATCCTTCAGGCAAAAATGGATTAATATAAATGGGTGCTTGAATTATGTCGTAGGTTTCCTTCCTGTCAGTATCTATCATTATGATTTAAGATAAATATATATAGCAAACTGGATTACCTACTTTAAAATGTCCCCGCTTTTCAGAATACCAGGACTTTTCAGACCAACATAGAGTAGTCGTATAGTCAAACTAGGGAATCATGCCCTTAAGCCTAACTCATCCATGCCAACCATTATGTCCCATCTAAGCAAGTACCATTTGCTGGCATTTTGCACATGTCTCTCTAAAGCTTCCGTATCCATGTACCTGTGACACTGTCTGAAGAAGAGTCTCGATCTGAAACGTCACCTATTCCTTTTCTCTAGAGAAGCTGCCTGACCTGCTTAGTTACTCCAGTTTTTGTGTCTGCCTAAACCAGCATCTGCAGTTCCTTACTACACATGTATCTGTGCAACGGTCTTTTAAATTTTATTGTACCTGCCTCAACTCCCTCCTCTGGCAGCTCATTCTATGTAAAAATGTTATCGTTACCGCGTAGTGTTTTTGCAAAGATGTAAAGGCAACCACATATATATACACACACACACACACACACACACACACATATATATATATATACACATATACATGATCAGAGTTTTAATAAGTATATGATTATACAGCGGGGTCGGAATGACCTGTTTAAAAATGTTTTTTGAAACATTTCCGCCATAATTTATACACAGCAACGCAATTACAAAACATCTTGTTGTGTTTATTAAGAATCTTGTTACTGGAATACTGTAGGAAAACATCATTTGATGTAATACTAATAATCCATCTGGAACCACCTGACTCTAATACCACAGCATCCCCACCCAGTTCTTTGATTATAAATTTCCCCTTTATATGATTGGTTATATAGTAAACAATGGCTGTGGCCAGTCACATTAAATCTATCCCAAAGTTAATTAATGGAGGAGAAGTTATTTGTACATTATCAGTAGCACTTCGATGTTTCTTATTCCAAATGGAAGTCATTTCAGATTATTCTCAAAATTAAATCATAATTATATTTTATTAGCAATTCATTAGCCTCATTAGTATTCAGGGGAATATTTTTTTCCTAACCATCGTGATAATATTTGTTTCTTGACTGTTAGAGGACAATATAGGACAATCCTTGTTTCATAGTGTATCTTGACATGTGGATCTCATTAAATCCCTTTGGGATATAAAATATGAAATTAGATTAAATTCTACAAGACATCCCCCAATCTCAATTTTCCCTTAAGCTATTACTTTGGCACTTCCTTGAGAGTAAAGCCACTTGTATAGAGTAATACAAAAAAGTGCTCAACTCTGAAAGGTTGCTTAATGATTTTCTTCCATGATTATTTGCTTGATCAGTTCAGGATTTATAAATTGGTCCAAACGTAATTTTTTAAATGTTCATGAGACCAGAGATGATTTATTTTTAAACGTGCTTAGAATTAAACTGTTGCAAATAAAAACTTTCACTACATCATGATACTTAAACTGTTGTGAAGTAAATTTGATGACATGGGTTTAATAGAGACTGTTTTGCTTCTGACGTTCTTAATTTTTTGTAATTACAAAGTGCCACAACCCAAAATATCATCAATATCTATCTCTCTATATATTAAATTTCACAAGATGCCAAACCATTGATTAAACGTGTTCAGCTTCTCAAAGAAAAAAGTGATGACTAACATAGCCAGTGCTTGGACCCACTGCTTATCTAATATCTCAGTCATTGCACTTATTTCAATTTGCATTACTAAGATATTTGGTTACTTCCTCTCGTAATTTTTTTTGTATAAAATTCCAACCTAGCCCATGTCATCTCAAATGTTCTTTGAAACACTAATTCAACTTGAAAATGTCAATATTATTTTCTGATCTTAAGTTGCTGAGGTTTCCAGTTTGCAATTTTTTAGATCATATGGATCAGCTGAAAATTGTGGTTTTGGCAAACAGTTGCACAAATCTCAGTTCCACAATGGTCTCGACCCGAAACGTCACCCTTTCCTTCTCTCCAGAGATGTTGCCTATCCCACTGAGTTACTCCTGCTTTTTGTGTCTATCCACAAATTTATTCTTAATCGTGCAAATGTAGAAACAAGGAACTGTCGCCTACTCCTTCGCTCCATAGATGCTGCCTCATCCGCTGAATTTCTCCACCATTTTTGTCTACCTTTGATTTTTCCAGCATCTGCAGTTCTTTCTTAAACTGTGTAGATACATACATCTGTTTTGCTTTGTTCTTCTTTGTGTTGTTAACGTGTGCCCGTGGAAAAAAACCCAACAAATAGCACGAAGGAAGCATTTTTTTTTAATTTCAGGAAATACCATCAAATTCCAGGCAATTTGGGATTTCAGGGAGAAAAAAAATTAGGTGGAATGCACTTAACTAAGCTAACCCTGTTGGAATTTGAGGTACTTTTTTTCCCCCAGTTTGCTTATGGCCTCGCTCTGGCAAAGGATTGGCAAGAGACCAAGTTGTATTTTGAGGAATAATCGCATAACTCTTCCTATTAAATTCAGTGTGTGCATAAGTAGAGTGAGAACCTGACCAAAAATCCATCCAAAGTTTCATGAATATGGTTTATAAAAGACCAAATGCTCAAGGAAATTCTTAGTGATCACTGATAATGTTTCTTTCTTAAAATAACTAAACTTGCAACAATGATTACAGTCAGGTATTTAATCTATTTTTCCTGGTGCTAATAGAGATTATAACTATATCTCCCTCCTTTCCTATTTATAGGTCATAAACCCGTGTTAACAGATGTACAGGCAGAACTGGACAGAATTGCACGCAAGCCAGAAGCTGTATCTCCAACCCATACATCCATAGCAGAAGACAAAGCATCCTGAAGAAAAGCTACCCGTGTGACTTTTATACCGTATTGTTGGCTTTGCCTTTCCTTTTTCCTTCAGAACATGTGCTGAGGATCACGGGCTGTTTTTGAAGTATACTGGACTACCACGTTCGATGAGTTGTTCGTTGTATGTGCAGAAACTGTATTGAGAGGGAGTTTGCTGCAAAAATGATTCTATTGATGTGTTTTCTGAGAGGAAAATAATGAGATGAACTTGATTATTGGACTTTGCATCTCTTTGTTCAAATAATGCTAATTTGCAGCCAGTTTGGGCAAGTTATTTATATTTCCCAGGTGTTCAATAGGGAAATGTCAGATTCAAATCGTAACTATGGTGCCTAGAACACACTATCTAATTGTTTTGCTGGCTGCGGAGGCATAGCAGGAATCCAGGCTATTAAAATCAACTTTTCACAAACTTGCATCCCAACAGTACTGCCTCAAATATGAATTGCTGGTGGCCAAACTTAAAATGTGTGCTGAACAGAAGTACTCTTTAAAAAGCCTGAACAATATGGTGAGATGCCAGATTTTTGTATAGTAGCCGGTTACTTGTAAACTGCAGTATTGAAATTGAAGAAAGGGGGCAGTGGTCAGTCACCCAAGAAATGTACAATACATCAACTTGAACTCTGTCCTTTGTTCTGGTTGTTATATGGTACTACCCTCACTAATTTCTGTCTGGTTTCTGTATTGTGCTGTTTCTAATTACAGAAAGATGTAAGGATTGTAATCCTTCAATAAAGTTGTATTTATTCTCTTCAGCAGATCTAAATTATGTCAGTCTTTTATTTAGAAAAAGTAAATCAATGTAATTCACAAATGGTTATTGTCTGCACACAAATTTTGGCTCTCCTTTAGGAGTGCATCTTTCATTTGATGTTCTCGGCCTCCAGGAAAGAACACGTGGATGTGCTCCAAACAATAATTAAAAAATATATATAAACATTGAAAATAGGTGCAGGGGGAGGCCATTCGGCCCTTCGAGCCACCACCGCCATTCATTGCGATCATGGCTGATCGTCCCCTATCAATAACCCGTGCCTGCCCTCTCCCCATATCCCTTGACTCCACTAGCCCCTAGAGCTCTATCTAACTCTCTCTTAAATCCATCCAGTGACTTGGCCTCCACTGCCCTCTGTGGCAGGGAATTCCATAAATTCACAACTCTCTGGGTGAAAACGTTTTTTTCTCGCCTCAGTCTTAATTAACCTCCCCTTTATTCTAAGACTGTGGCCCCTGGTTCTGGGCTCGCCCAACATTAGGAAAATCTCTTCCGCATCCAGCGTGTCCAGTCCTTTATAATTTTATATGTTTCTATAAGATTCCCCCCCCCCCCCATCCTTCTAAACACCAGTGAATACAAGCCTAGTCTTTTCAATCTTTCCTCATATGACAGTCTTGCCATCCCAGGGATCAATCTCGTGAACCTACGCTGCACTGCCTCCATCACAAGGATGTCCTTCCTCAAATTAGGAGACCAAAACTGTACACAATACGCCAGATGTGGTCTCACCAGAGCCCTATACAACTGCAAATGAACCTCTTTACTCCTATACTGAAATCCTCTTGTTATGAAAGCCAACATTCCATTAGCTTTCTTCACTGCCTGCTGTACCTCTAAGCCAACTTTCAGTGACCGATGTACAAGGACGCCCAGGTCTCGCTGCACCAACCCCTTACCTAACCTAACCCCATTGATTAAACATGTGAATTAAATAAAATACGAGAGAAAAAGGAGGCTACATATTTTTGGTTATTGAGTAGAGCTACAACTCATGGAAAAAAAGCTGTTTTTATGTCTGGCTGTGGCAGTTTTGACAGTCTGGAGTCGCCTTCCAGAAGGAAGTGATTCAAAGAGTTTGTGGCCAGGGTGAGAGGGATCAGAGATGATCTTACCAGCTCGCATCCTGGCCCTTGCAGTGTAAGTCTATCAGCGATTGAGAGATTTTGAGGGTGGGGGTTTCCATCCAGAGATTGATGAATACTTGGGATGCGCTGCTAAAGAGGGTAGTGGAAGCAGATTCACTAAGCAGATTGTCCCCATCTTATAATTCAACAGGGCCTAGTTTCCTATATTCTTTTAAACACACTGGGACCTCATTTCTTACATTCCCTTTAATCTCAATTAGGGCCCCATTTCTCATATTCCTTTAGAACTCACTGGGGCCCCACCTCCTGCATTCTCTTTATTTTTCTGAATCTGTACCCACACTGATGATTTTTGGCCATCGCCGCTGTGCAGGGTAAGAGGATTTTTCCCATCGATTAAAATTAAAGAGTTATTAGTGTTTAAAAAATGTTGTGATTCTCCCTCCTGAAGGCCACGCCCCTTCCATAGGGACTATAAAACCCAGAAGTGTAGAGTGCCTCAGTCAGTCTCTGCAAGATGGGGGAGCGAGAGGGTCACATCTCTCAGTCTGTGTTGTGAATAACACTGAACACGTGTCTACTAAACTGAGTGTGGTTTTACTAACCTTGAGTGCACTTAATGTGGTTTGAAAATGAAAATGTGGTTGGTTTGAAATAAAGCACAGCAAATGGTTGGTGGTGGTTGATTTGAAATAAAGCACAGCAAATGGTTGGTGGTGGATGGTTTAAAATAAAGCACCGCAAATAGTTGGTGGTGGTTGGTTTGAAATGGCAAATGATTAAAAGACTAAACTTGTCAAAATCCTGTTTGCACTGTATATTGATTTTAGATAAAACGCTATCACATAAGGCTGTGATTTTTGGCCATCTTACTTAGTCCCCCTCCGCTCATCAGGTGCAGAGGATTCTTCCCATCAATGAAAAATAAAAGTGTTATTAATGTTTTAAAATGTTGAGAATCTCTCCTGTCAATCACGCCATGAAGACGACGCCTCTTCCAGTGGGAGGGGGAGGGATTATAAAACCCAGAAGTGTGGGTGTGGTTCAGTCTCTGCAATATGGGGGAGGGAGAGGTCATGACTCTGTCAAAGCTGTGAATCAACTGAACACACTGAATGTCTACAGTGTGAGTGCGGTGTTTTGAGTAGTTTTATTGTGGTTTCACCGTGCTTGTAATGGTATGTAACTGCATTTGAATGTGGTGGCCTTGCACCCTGCATGAAATGGTATAAAACTTCATTTGAATTTGGTGGCCTTGCACCCTGCATGAAATGGAATGAAACTGCATTTAAATTTGGTGGCCTTGCACCTTGCTTAAAATGGCATGAAACTGCACTTGAATTTGGTGGCCTTGCACCCTGCTTGAAATGGTATAAAACTGCACTTGAATTTGGTGGCCTTGCACCTTGCTTGAAGTGGTATGAAACTGCACTTGAAAATGGTTGGTGGTGGTTGGTTTAAAATAAAGCACCGCAAATAGTTGGTGGTGGTTGGTTTGAAATGGCAAATGATTACAAGTCTAAACTTGACAAAATCCTGTTTGCACTGTATATTGATTTTAGATAAAACGCTATCACTTATGGCTGTGATTTTTGGCCATCTTGCTTAGTCCTCCTCAGCTCATCGGGTGCAGAGGATTCTTCTGATCAATGAAAAATAAAGGTGTTATTAGTGTTTTAAAAATCTTGAGCATCTCTTCTGTCAATCACGCCATGAAGACCACCCCCCTTCCAGTGGGAGGGGGAGGGATTATAAAACCCGGAAGTGTGGGTGTGGTTCAGTCTCTGTAATATGGGGGAGGGAGAGGTCACGACTCTCAAAGCTGTGAATCAACTGAACACATTGAATGTCTACAGTGTGAGTGTGGTGTTTTGTGTAGTTTTATTGTGGTTTCACCATGCTTGTAATGGTATGTAACTGCATTTGAATGTGGTGGCCTTGCACCCTGCATGAAATGGTATGAAACTGCATTTAAATTTGGTGGCCTTGCACCCTGCTTAAAATGGCATGAACTTGCATTTGGTGGCCTTGCACCCTGCTTGGAGTGGTATGAAACTGCACGTGAATTTGGTGGAATTGCACCCTGCTTGAACTGGTCGGAAACTGCACTTGAATTCGGCGGCCTTGCACCCTGCTTGAAGTGGTAGGAAACCTCACTTGAATTTGGTGGCTTGCACCCTGTGTGAAGTGGTATGAAACTGCACCTGAATTTTGTGACCTTGCACCCTGCTTGAAATGGTATGATGCTGCATTTGAATTTGGTGGCCTTGCACCCTGCTTGAAATGGAATTTCAAGGAATTGCCGTGAGTCAACTGCTCGCCCACCAGCCGTGAGTGAGCTGCCAGCACATCAGGCTTGAGTGTCTGAGCTGTCACCCCAAGAATCTATTTGGCCCACAATGTCCATACTAGCCATCTCGAGACCAGTCCCTTCAGCCCACAACACCCACACAACTTCAGCTCCGCATCCAACACAGTCATTCCCCAACACCTGGTGAATAAACCCGGCGGAATAGGCATCAGCACCCCACTATACAACTGGTTACTGGACTTCCTCACCGACAGACCACAGACAGTAAGAGTTGGCAAAAACTCATCAGAGACCACCATCATGAACACCGGGGTCCCACAGGGATGTGTGCTGAGCCCTCTGTTGTTCACGCTGATGACACATGACTGTTGTGCCAAACATAATTCGAACCACATCATCAAGTTCGCAGATGACACAACAGTGGTGGGTCTCATCAGCCACGATGACGACTCAGCCTACAGAGAGGAGGTACAACAACTCATCAACTGGTGTGACATCAATAACCTTCAACTCAATGTCAATAAAACAAAATAAATAACTGGACTTTAGGAAGAAACAGACAGCACACACCCCACTCACCATCAATGGCAGTGCAGTGGAGTCTGTGAAAAGCACCAAGTTCCTGGGAGTGCACATCACAGATGATCAGACATGGTCCACCAACACCATCTCCCTAGTCAAGAAAGCACAGCAACGCCTCCACTTCCTTTGACGGATGAGGAGAGCCGACCTTCCCCCCCCCCCCCCCCCCCCCCCCTTCTGCCCTCACCACTTTTTACAGGGGTGCCATTGAGAGCATTCTTACCAGCAGTCTCTCAGTCTGGTATGGCAGTTGCTCTGCTGCTGACCAGAAGGCCCTACAGAGAGTGGTGAGGACAGCGGAGAAGATCACCAGATCACCCCAACCAGCAATCCAGGACTTATACCCATCTCGCTGTCGCAAGAGAGCAACCGATATCATCAAAGACACCACCCACCCAGCACACAAATTGTTCACCCTCCTACCATCCGGCAAGCGCTACCGCAGCATGCAGAGCAAAACCACTAGATTCAAAAACAGCTTTTTCCCTCAGGCCATCGGACTACTCAACACACTCAAGAAAATTCCATGAACATTACACAAACAAAGACCAACTGACTGTCAAAATAACTTTAACTCAATGTCTGCAGTATGCTATTTGCACTTTTCTATATTGCACCTTTATTATTGCACCTTAATAACATACCTTAAAATTTTACTACACTCTAAATAAACTCTTCCCTAATGTCTCACCCATTTGTGATAAATGTCTGTGTCAAGAAGCTACCATAGTGCATTCTTTTGTTTTTTGTACAAAAATTCTAGAATGAAATATTTGACATCTTTTCAAAATTAATTAAAATAAAACTGGTACCAAAACCAGAATGGATTATTTTTGGAATATCGGAAGGTAACCCTGAATTAAACGTGTTTCAGAAGAATTTACTCAATTACGGGCTAACAATGGGGAAAAAAGCTCATACATACCGAAAGCTTTCTTTACCATCTCATGTAGATAGGGTGGTAAAGAAAGCTTTTGGTGTGCTGGCATTTATAAATCAGAGCATTGAGTATAGAAGTTGGGATGTAATGTTAAAATTGTACAAGGCATTGGTGAGGCCAATTCTGGAGTATGGTGTACAATTTTGGTCGCCTAATTATAGGAAGGATGTCAACAAAATAGAGAGAGTACAGAGGAGATTTACTAGAATGTTGCCTGGGTTTCAGCAACTAAGTTACAGAGAAAGGTTGAACAAGTTAGGGCTTTATTCTTTGGAGCGCAGAAGGTTAAGGGGGGACTTGATAGAGGGTTTTTAAAATGATGAGAGGGATAGACAGAGTTGACGTGGAAAAGCTTTTCCCACTGAGAGTAGGGAAGATTCAAACAAGGGGACATGACATGAGAATTAAGGGACTGAAGTTTAGAGGTAACACGAGGGGGAACTTCTTTACTCAGAGAGTGGTAGCTGTGTGGAATGAGCTTCCAGTGAAGGTGGTGGAGGCAGGTTTGTTTTTATCATTTATAAATAATTTGGATAGTTACATGGATGGGAAGGGAATGGAGGGTTATGGTCTGAGCGCAGGTATATGGGACTAGGGGAGATTATGTGTTCGGCACGGACTAGAAGGGTCGAGATGGCCTGTTTCCGTGCTGTAATTGTTATATGGTTACTTAAATTTTGGAAAAATGCGCCCACACCAACAATAAAAATGTGGATATCAAATATGTTTGAAACACTACATCTGGAAGAGATGAGATTCCTCTTAGCAGGCAAACCAGACCACTTCCAAAAGACGTGGTCTACGTTTTTGGAACTATTACAAGCATAAGGTGCAATAATAATTTAAAAAAATAATAAATAAATAAATAAATAAAAGGTGCCAGGATCTAGCAACGGGGGGTAAAAAAAAACAACAAAACAACAAAACAACAAAAACAGACTTGGTTGGTAGTCCCCTTTCTGTGGAGTTTAATGTTATAATAGAGCGATTGTTTTTCCTTTCTTTTTCCTTCTTTTCTAGTGTCTACTTTCTTTCTTTACTTCCTTCTCTAACTTCTTTTCTAAGGGGCTTTCTTTTCTCAACACTCCCCTGCACCTTCACGACTCTTGCACACTTTCTTTACTTTCTCTACTTCTATCTTTTTCTTAAAGCTCAAAACATGAAGCGGTACAAAAAATGTATTAAGACATATGTGTTGTGTAGAATTGTAATTTACCGTACTTCTAATAAAAATAAAATAAAAAATAAAAAAATAAAAAAATAAAAAATTTAAAATACTACACTCTGGCACACTGTGAATAGTTTATATAATGTATATGTCCATTGTCTATCTTTATTGGTATATAGTCTGTCTGTTATAAATATTACTTGCACATTTGGAGTATGGGGAAACGCAATTTCAATCCTCTGTGTAACTACTTGTTGCATTATTTGAATTGACAATAAAGTTTACTTACTTACTTACTAGCGCTCTAGAAAGCCCCCCCCCCCCCCCCCCCCCCCCCGCACTGGCCACCAATATTGGAATTGGTGGAGAGGTGGAATATTGCGTTGGTGGATCAGCCCTCCCATGTGAACATGGGATCCAAAGGGTCCCACTTAGTCTAGTAATATATATAAACGGCTTGGTTATATACATAGGTAGTTTGGTTAGTAGGTTTGCAGGCAACACCAAAAACTGGTGGAGTTGCAGATGGTAAGGATGGTTGTCAAAGCAGGGAGCGATGTTTAGATCAGTTAGATGTGGGTGGAGAAATGGCAGATGAAGTTTGATCCAAGCAAGTGTGAGGTAATACACTTTGGGAAGTCAAACGTAAAGGAAAAAGTATACAGTTAATGGCAAGACCCTTAACAGTATTGATATACAGAGGGAACATGGGGTCGAAGTCCATACTTTCTGAAAGTGGGAATACAAATAGATAGAATGGTCTAGAACATGTATGTTAGCCTTGCTTTCATCAGTCGAGCATTGAGTATAAGAGCCAGGAAGTCAGGTTGCAGCTTTATGAAACTTTGGTTAGGTTGCATTTGAAGTATTTTGTACAGTTCTGGTTGTCCAATTACAGGACAAATGCCATAGAGACATACACCATGACAACGTGCCAAACAGCGACCAACATGCCCCATATACACTGGTCCCACCTGCTTACATTTGATCCCTGGGAGAAATTTAGAACTCAACAGAGGAGGACAAAGGGGTGAACTGTGGGGGGGGGGGGGGGGGGGGGGGGGGGGGGGGGGAGAGCATGAAAGAAAGCTAGTGGGGAATATAAAAACTGACTGTAAAAGCATCTTTAGATATGTAAAAAGGAATTGATTAGTGAAGACAAATGTAGGTCCCTTACAATCAGAGACAGGTGAATTCATAGTGAGAAACAAGGAAATGGCAGAACACTTAAATTAATGCTTTGTTTGTGTCTTCCTTATTGAAGACAGAACCGATCTCCCAGAAATACTAGGGGACTGAGGATCTAGAGGGAGAGAGGAACTGAAGGGAATCCACAAGTCAGGAAATTGTGTTAGGTAAACTGTTGGGACTGAAGGCAGATAAATCCCCAGGGCTTGATGGTCTGCATCCCAAAGTACTCTCAAGGAGGTGGTCCTAGAAATCGTGGTTGCATTGGTGATCATTTTCCAATGTTCTCTCGATTCTGGATCAGTTCCTGTGGACTGGAGGGTAGCCAATGTAACTCCACATTTTAAGAAAGAAGTGGAGGAGAGAAACAGGGAATTACATAAGTTAGCCTTACTTGAGTAGCGGGGAAGATGCTTGAGTCTATTATTTAAGATGTTATAGCAGCGCATTTGGAAAGCAGTGACAGGATTGATCAAAGTCAGCATGGATTTATGAAGGGGAAATCATGTTTGACTAAACTTCTGGAATTTTTTGAGGATGTAACAAGTAGAATGGATAAGAGAGAGCCAGTGGATGTGGTGGATCTGGACTTTCAAAAAGCTTTTGACATGGTCCCACACAAGAGATTGGTGTGCAAAATTAGAGCACAAGGTTTTGGGGTCAGGGTATTGACATGGGTAGAGAACTGGTTGGCAGACAGGAAGCAAAGTTTAGCAATTAGCGGGTCTTTTTCAGAATGGCATGCAGTGACTAGTGGGGTGCCGCAAGGCTCGGTGCAGGGACTCCAGTTATTTACAATATATATTCATGATTTCGATGAGGGAATTAAATGTAAAATCTCCAAGTTTGCAGATGACACAAAGCTAGGTGGCAGAATGAGCTGCAAGGAGGATGCTATGAGGCTGCAGGGTGACTTGGATAGGTTGGGTGAGTGGGAAGATGCATGGCAGATGCAGTATAATGTGGATAAATGTGAGATTATCCACTTTGGTGGCAAGAACAGGAAGGCAGATTATTATCTGAATGGTGTCAGATTAGGAGAAGGGGAGGTGCAATGCGACCAGAGTGTGCTTATACATCAGTCACTGAAAGTAAGCATGCAGGCACAGCAGACAGTGAAGAAAGCTAATTGCAAGAGGATTTGAGTTTAGGAGCAAGGAGGTCCTACTGCAGTTGTACTGGGCCCTGGTAAGACCTCACCTGGAGTATTGTTTGCAATTTTGGTCTCCTAATTTGAGGAAGGACCTTCTTGCTATTGAGGGAGTGCAGCATACGTTCACCAGGTTAATTCCCGGGATGGCGGGAATGACATATGATTAAAGACTGGGTTCACTGGGCTCATATTCACTGGAATTTAGAAGGATGAGAGGGTATCTTATAGAAACATGTAAAATTATTAAAAGATTGGACAGGCTATATGCAGGAAAAATTTTCCTGATGTTGGGGGAGTCCAGAACCAGGGATTAGAGTTTAAGAATAAGGGGTAGACCATTTAGGACTGGGATGAGGAAAAACTTCTTCACGCAGAGAGTTGTGAATCTGTGAAATTCCCTGCCACAGAAGGCAGTGGAGGCCAATTCACTGGATGGTTTCAAGAGAGAGTTAGATTTAGCTCTTCGGGCTGAAAGAATCAAGGGATATGGGGGAAAAAGCAGTAAAGGGTACTGATTTTAGATGATTAGCCTTAATCATATTGAATGGCGGTGCTGGCTCAAAGGGCCAAATTACCTATTTTTCTATGTTTCTATGACCCATATCCCTCTAAACCTATCCTATTCATGTACCAAGTTTAAAATTTACATTTATTGTCACATGCACCAATTGGTACAGTGAAATTTGAGTTACCATACAGCCATACGAATAAAAATAACACAACACACGATAGAATTTAACATGAACATCCCCACACAGCCGGATCAACATTTCCCACTGAGGGAAGGCAATAAAGTTGAGTTATCTTCCTCCTCCTTGTTCACCAGTGGTCGGGGCCCTTTTTCCCCTCAGCAGTTGCCGCTAATGCGGCCTGATGTTCAGGCCCTCTCGCCGGGATGTTCAGAACTGCGACGTCGGAACGGAAGAACATTCACAGCGACTTGGAGCTTCCGAATCAGCCACTTCTTACCAGAGACTGCAGCTCCCGGAGTCTACATGCCGAGCTGGGCAAACATTCAACACTGAAGGCCCTCGGCAAAGGGATCCCAGGACTCCATGATGTTAAAGTCAGCGCCGCTAGAAGCTCCGCAACCACAGCTCCACTGTGTCAAAGGAGCAGGGCCAACACTGGAGCTTCAACACAGTGATCCACAGTAAGGCATCGCCCACTCTTGGATGGTAAATCAGTTCTGCACTGCTGCTGAAGCTCTGATCAGTCTCCGGCAGGAAAGGCCGTGCCAATCCAGATGGTAGGCCACGAGGAGGGGGGAGGGGGGGCGAAGACGCAACTCGGAGAATAGTCGCATCCTTGACCAGGAAGTGACTGAATTTCCCCCTTACCTTCCCCCAAATAAAAAGTCGAAGAAACCTCCAGAAATATACTTTTAAACAGACTAAAAATAACAAAAAGACGAAAAAACAGACAGACTGTAGGCAGAGGCTGCCATACGTACGGCACCCCTGGTGTTGTCTATATGTTTCTTAAATCTTGTGATGGTGGTGTGGAGGCTTTGGAGAGGGTGCAGAGGAGGTTTGCCAGAACAGCTGCCTGGATTATAGAGTATTATCAATATGGAGTGTTTGTACAAACTTGGATTGTTTTCTCCAGAGCATCTAAGGTTAGAAAGACATAAAGTTATGAGAGGCACAGATGGAGTAGGCTGTCAGAAGCTTTATCCCAGATGGAAATGTCAAAGACTTGAGAGCATAGCGTTAAGGTCAAAAGAGGAAACATTAAAAGGAGATATGCAGGTTAAGTTTTTTACACAGAGTGTGGTTGGTGCCTGGAATGTACTGGTGGTAAATGTTGATCCGATAAAAGGCATTTAAGAAGCATTTAGGTTTATGGCACATGGGTATGCAGGGAATAGAGGTACATGGATCATGAGCAGAAAATAGTTTGACTTAGCATCATGTTTGTCACAGGTGTTATGGTTCGAAGGGCATGTTCTTATGCTATACTGTTATGTGTTAACATAACTTTTTGCCACATTGTTCAAATTCTCAGAATCTGCGCCTAACACAACGTGGACAGTGGTGGTTCTGGAGGAGAATCAATAAACTCCCCAGAGCAGTTCTGTGGATGGTCAATGAAAGCTGGTCTTGTCTCTGACATCCAGCAATCTTCTTTGCGTGAGGGGCCTTTTATTGGGTTTTCAGATGAGTCTTCAGAATAGGAAGTCTGTCATACCAACCCGAAACATCACATATTGATGTCCTCTATAGAGGCAGCCTGATCCACTGGGTTAGTCCAGCAGTTTGTGTCGTTTTTGTAAACCAGGATTTGCAAATCCTTGTGCCCATAATATTTTCTTCCATGCATTTATATTATCCCAAATTTTGTTGGGATTGGACATTTAGAATAACTAACTGTACCAGGTCTGCTGCTTTAATGTCCCTGATTGAAGAAAATCTCACTTTCTCACTTCTTCCAGCTCTCATTCCCGCGACTGCTGACTATAAACGTACTATTTGTTACAGATTAGCACATAGCTGCTGTTGGTTGGGTGTATGCTGGCTTCTGATAACGGGCTTTGATGAACAGTGCAAGACAGAAAATGACAACAAAAAATCTAACAGTAATACAGTTCTGGTAAGCAAAGTTTATTCAAGGAAAATGTTTTTTTTTTAATTGAATCCAAGATATTATATCTGAATGTCCAAAAGCATTCACAGCGAAAGATAATAATAATAATAATAATAACCTTTATTAATCCTTTACAGGAAATTACAGTGCCACAACAGCTTCAAGACAGACATAACACCACACATTTCAACAGATATCTTCAATACATAATAAGTTAAAATTTTGTGCATTATAAAACCTTATAGCAGCTGGTATACAAGACTTCCTATGTCTCTCCGTTTTGCACATTGGTGCAATCAGTCTCTGGCTGAAGGTGCTGCACTTGATCACCTTCAGGGCGTGGAGTGGGTGAGTGGGGTTGGTCATTATTGAGCCTAGTTTTTTCAAAGTTCTAGCCTCTGCCACCTGCTGGACCGTTAGTTGCTCAGCCCCGACCACTGAGCCGGCCTTCCTGATCAGCTTGTCCAGTCTGTTTTTGTCCGCTATTCGGGCGCCTTCTCCCCAACAGGCCACAGCAAAAAACAGAGCACTGGCCACCACTGAATGGTAGACACTGCACAGTAGGGGTTGGCAGATATTAAATGACTTTAGCCTCCTTAAAAAATACAGTCTACTTTGTCCCTTCCTGTACACCGCCTCCATATGACTCTTCCAGTCCAGCTCACTGTCAAGCTGCACACCAAGGTACCTGTGGTTGGCGACCACCTCCACCTCAGTGCCCCTGATGGTGATTGGTGTTGGTTGAGTCCTCCTCCTCCCCCTCCTGAAATCCACAACTATCTCCTTCGTTTTTTTGGTGTTGAGATGGAGGTTATTGTGTGCACTCCACTCCACAAAGTTGTTAATTGTGTCTCTATACTCCTCCTCATTGCCCCCTTTGATGAGGCCGACAACAGCTGTGTCATCTGAAAATTTCTTCAAAAAGCAGCTGTTGGTGTTATATTGACAATCCACTGTGTAGATGGTAAACAGGAATGGAGCCAGCACAGTTCCTTGTGGAGCCCCTGTGCTGCTCATGATGGTGCTTGAGACACTGTTCTGTAGGCGCACATACTGTGGTCTGAGGAAAAGGTAATCCAAACACCACAGTGCCAGTAATGGATCCACCTTCATCTTCTCCATCTTCTCCCCTAGCAGTCGGGGCTGAATTGTGTTAAAAGCGCTAGAGAAGTCAAAGAATGTAATTCTTACAGATGCATC
Source organism: Leucoraja erinaceus (assembly GCF_028641065.1). NCBI lineage: Eukaryota > Metazoa > Chordata > Chondrichthyes > Rajiformes > Rajidae > Leucoraja > Leucoraja erinaceus. Next base: position 46,129,616 of record NC_073378.1, on the reverse strand, counting down.
AGGGATTGAAAGAGAGAAAATAATTGCACAAAACTACCCCATTCCCACACTGACTTTTCTGTCCTGGGATTCCTCCATTGCCAGAGTGAGGCCACACACAAACTAGAGGAACAACACCTCATATTCCGCATGGGTAGCTTACAACCCAAAGGTATGAACATTAAATTCTCCAATTTTAAGGAACTACTATACCAGGGGTGGGGAACCTGCGGCCTTCTAGGCCATTAAGTGCGGCCTTTTGAATGAATCCAAATTTTGTAGAAAAAATCCTTTTATTTTTATTAATATGTTTTTGTTCGTTTTTTATTATTTTAATCGTAAAATGAATGTATTTAAAATACCAAAGAGTAAAAGAAGATTCAAGAAAATAATCCTCCCCGACTGACGGCCACAATTAAAATATTAGTAAGTCATGAGGACTATTTTAACACCTGTTATGCTCATGATTTAGTTCTAATGCGACTCTAGAATGTACGTTAACCTCCCTGCCTGTGCCTGACCGGCGCCACCACCACCTCGAGAGGGAAAATGTCGGGGAGAGTCTGCTGTTCGTCCAGTCTTCAGTATTATCAACTTTTGAAAGCACGTGGCTTTCCGTTTGACGTTGAATTTGAGAATAGTATTGATAGATGAAGCATTCAGTGTGGATTTGCCGTATCATTGTAAAGTGCGTTCGATATTGCAGGGACAGGTGTTAGCAAAATTTTTATCGTTGCAAGAACAGATAGTTAAATTTTATGAAGAACAGAATCAGCAAGGTAAATTATTGAAAGAAGATTTTATACAAATATTGCATTTCTGTGTGATATCATGTCAAAGCAAAATGACTTGAATGTTTCTTTGCAAGGTAAAACTAAGTGTATATATGATATGTGGCAAAAATTCCAAGCATTTTGAAAAATCTTTTTTCAAAACTTCTTAAAAATGAAATTTTCGATGAACATTTTCCCCAGTTAGCGAAGGTCATTGATGAGCAGGAGGATTCATGCAAATCATTTGAAGAATACGCAGCTGTTATAGCCTTATTAATTAAAGAATACAATGAAAGGTTCATTGACTTTGAGAATCATGATCACACTCAAACTACCATTTCAACCTCACCAAGTTGATGTCTCCAAGGCTCCTAAAGAACTACAGATGGAATTGATTGAGCTCTCAGAAGATGACATTTTAAAGTCCTTATTTGCCGTTAAGAAAGATCCGATTGAAATATGGAAAAATGCAATAGAATACCCATGTCTTCAGCAACATGCACAAAAAAAGCACTTTCTTGCTTTTCAACCACTTATTGCTGCGAATCTACATTCTCCCACCTATCCCCAATCAAGACGCCCTTAAGGTCACAAATGACGGATAGGCACTTAGAAGATCAGCTGAAGCTGCGTACCTCCATGTTGCAACCAAATATTCAAATGCTTTCCCACAAAAAGCAGTCACAACAAAGTCATTAAAAGGTTAGTTAACTTTAGAATTAACATTTTTGTTATCATTTTCTCGAAGTTAGTACATAGTACCCTGTAGTTAGATTTTTACAAAATAATGTACATTTTGAAATATCTAATTGAAGTTTCTTGGATGCGGCCTTATTAGATTACAGCTAACTTAACGCGGCATTCCAACATGAAAAGGTTCCCCACCCCTGTAGTAAACCTTCCCACTCTCCCTAATCCCCTCACCCCAACACGACCTTCCCCCACCCTGTCCTCTGTGCCCCAACTGGACTCACGGCAATTTTCCCACCAGCAACTCCTTCACCTACATTCCTTCTTCTAGTTTCAAATTCAAAACTGCAGTTCCTTGTGTCCATGGCTTTACAAAGATGTGGTCACCTGCTTACCAAAGTTGAGAACTAAATATTCCATGATACCATGTTTAGAAAAAAGAGATGTAGACCCTGCACTGCCTCATAACACAGGACTCTCTCCGATCTATGGGCTGTTTTTAAGGTTGAATACTAAATCAGACATCAAGAACTGCTGCAAAAACAACAACTCAGTAACTGATGCTCTGTCCTGACCTCCATGGCTCAGCACTTCAACTCCCCCTCCTACTCCCCGTCTGACCTCTCTGTCCTGGGTCTCCTCCATGGCCAGAGTGAGCAACACCGGAAATTGGAGGAACAGCACCCCATATTCCGCTTGGGGAGTCTGCATCCTGCGGGCATGAACATTGAATTTTACTTCGGAGTCACGTGAGTGACTACGTGAAGAAGGGCCGTCCGTCTGCGTGTGCGTCATTACGTCTGAACCCAACGCGCACGACGGGCTGGCAGGCACTGTGTCCGTAATGGGACGTAATACCACCCGCAAGTCTAACAAACCCGTTGACTCGGATGAGTCCGGGGAAGAGGGATACCCTCCCTCAACGGAGAGCGTCTGAGGACGACTCTCCCACATGGAGCAACTTATGGAGAAGTTGCTCCAGCAATGATCTGCTCCGAAGGAGGGAGCAGTATCAGCACGGCCTACAGCAGTGCCAGTGCCGGGAGCCTCGCACATGGGACAGCCCAATGTCTTCCCCATTGGAGGGGGAAGTACATATGGAAGAAACCACTCTGAATCAGAGTACAAAAGAAGAGGGGGGGGGGGAAACCTTCCAAGGGACAAGCAGAAGAAAGGAAGTAAGTAAGTTTTACTTATATTGCACTGTTCAAGTCAACTTGCATCGACACCAAAGTGCTTTACATAAAAGGAATAATAAGCTTCCATACAAACAACAGAAAATAAGTACTTCCGCAATCATCCAGGTTCCACTGGGTGCTTCTCTGGATGGAATCTAGCTCTTGACAGCCCGGGTATTATGGAGAACCAGCAGGCAGCAGCACCTGTTTTCAGAGCTTCACAAATGTCTCCTGCTCTGAGGAGAGGAGCATTCATGGTCCGTTTCAGTCTGACCCAAAGCTAGAACCACATTAAGGTCCACTGGAAGGGCCATGTCAGCACAGGTATCCTCAGGGGCCTGCGGCAGCACCTGTTTTCAGGGCTGCCTACGAATCTCACTCTCAGTGGAGGGGAGTGTGAGTGATCAGTAGGTAACTGATCTCGAATTTAAAGTATGAACATACTGAAGCATCAGTAGGCGACAACACACCCCACACCTCCATAGGGGGTAAGCGGTTCACTGAATCCGGTGACAGCTTGAAAGCTGGGCACGGAAATATGATCAGAGTCGTCTTTCAAGGCAGACTCAAAATAATGGCCAGAATTGTCCTACAAGGCAGGCTCAGTATGATGAGGTTTTCAGACCAGACCCAAGCAGAGGTCAGGAAAAACATGGAATCCACACTCCCTACCAGTCCTACTCCCAATCAAGGAGAGAAAAGGAATCCGCATCAGGGGCTTTTGGGCTTACCACAAGACCACCGGTAGCCATGGAGGTAGGTGGGTCTGGGTTTACTGAAACAAGGGATTGTGGACCAGTTACATGTTGGTAATTTACTCTTGTGTTCTTGTTCAAAATGACAATAACATGAATTTTCAGAACTGGTTTTAAAAAACAGATAATAACATGTGATTATTTTTACTGCACAACATACACAGGTTCCAAGCGGCAGGAACTTGGAACTTGGACTGCAGTTGTCTTCGAGACAGGCCCAGTATTTTTGGGCAGGATTGCCATTCAGGACATGTGACAGATGGAGGATGTCACTTAGAAACATAGAAACATAGAAATTAGGTGCCGGAGTAGGCCATTCGGCCCTTCGAGCCTGCACCGCCATTCAATATGATCATGGCTGATCATCCAACTCAGTATCCCGTACCTGCCTTCTCTCCATACCCCCTGATCCCCTTAGCCACAAGGGCCACATCTAACTCCCTCTTAAATATAGCCAATGAACTGGCCTCAACTACCCTCTGTGGCAGAGAGTTCCAGAGATTCACCACTCTCTGTGTGAAAAAAGTTCTTCTCATCTCGGTTTTAAAGGATTTCCCCTTTATCCTTAAGCTGTGACCCCTTGTCCTGGACTTCCCTAACATCGGGAACAATCTTCCTGCATCTAGCCTGTCCAACCCCTTAAGAATTTTGTAAGTTTCTATAAGATCCCCTCTCAATCTTCTAAATTCTAGAGAGTATAAACCAAGTCTATCCAGTCTTTCTTCATAAGACAGTCCTGACATCCCAGGAATCAGTCTGGTGAACCGTCTCTGCACTCCCTCTATGGCAATAATGTCCTTCCTCAGATTTGGAGACCAAAACTGTACGCAATACTCAGGTGTGGTCTCACCAAGACCCTGTACAACTGCAGTAGATCCTCTCTGCTCCTATACTCAAATCCTTTTGCAATGAAAGCTAACATACCATTCGCATACCATTCGCATACCACTTCATCCAGGTTTAACTCATTTGTGCAGTATAGACTTTCAGAACAGTAAATTTTTGGTACGGTCTAACTACTGTTTTATAGGAGCTTCCTATAAAATGGTCACATGGCATGCATCGACCTCAAAGATGCATACTATTCGGTGTCTATTCACTAAGAACAGGAGATATTTGAAGTTTAACTGGATGGCATGGATCTGCCAAATGGGTTGACATCAGCTCCTAAACTATTGACAAAACTACGGAAACCAATTCTGGGTCTACAAAGGTCTCAGAACCATATAGTAATGGCATATTTGGACAATTTCATTTTGGAGTCACCAAGAATTGGCAGAAGCATCAGTCAAAGCAAACCTAAACCCTGTTTGATAGAATTGGTTACCTCATCCATCCAGTTAAATCAAAATTGACACCTACAAGGGTAATTGATTACCTAGAATTTACTATCAAAAACAGTAAATATGTTGGTGACTTTGCCTAGGGGCAAACGACTATATTAATTAAGCCTGCTATGACCTGATAGTCAAATACTAGCCATCTATCAGGCAAACAGCGAGTGTAATTGGCAAATAGTAGCTACATTTCCAGCCTTTGCATTACCAGAATTTACAGCGAGCAAAGGAACGAACACTCATTCCATGCAGGCCAAATTGGCAAAACTATGGATTGCCAGCAGAGGGCATTGTTGAATAACTATGGTGGATAACGAACGTGAGAAAGCTCAAGGTAAATTTGGGGCACAATTTGGACTCAAGGGTTTCTGTAGCAATATGCAACCGGTGCTTGTTCAAATTCAGATTGATAACACCACTGTGGTGGCACATATCCATTAACAAGGGTGGTGTAAAATCTGTATCTTACGACAGATTGTCGAACCTCATTTGGCACTGGTGTATCAAGAGGAATATTTGGGAAATCTACGAGGTAGATATAACACGGTGACAGATGCTGGATCACGAATGTTTAATAACAACACAGAATGGATGTTGAATCAGGCAGTATTTAACGAAATAACTACACGATTTGGCATACCAGATATTGATCTGTTTGCATCTAGACTAAACCATCAGTTACCCAGATATGTGTCCTGCAAGCAGGATCCAGGAGCAAAGGCAGTGGATGCTTTCTCCCTCAATTGGGGAGGATTGTTTATGTATGCTTTCCGCAAATTTGTCTCACAAACCGATGCTTGACCAAAATCAAGCAAGACTAAGCCACAGGCATATTGGTAGTGCCAGATTGGCCTACTCAAGCCTGGTTCCCAAAATGTTTGGGAACTATAGTCCAGCCAGTTATGGCTGTACCCAAGAGCAGGGACCTCCTAGTGAACCCAGTTACAGGGAGTAATCATCCACTACACGAACGTATTAACTTGTTGGTCTGCAGATTCTGATGAGGCCATTTCAAGGCATAGGACTGTCCGAACAAATACAACACAGTTCGGATAACAGATGTCTTGGAGTTTCCTATCAACTCTGTACTATAACTATAAACAAATTTATAGTGCAATCTATAGTGCCAGAGGCGCACTCTCCTCCTATCTGATGCTGGAAGCAGGGCACGGGTCGATAGGAACGCACCCCTTTACAACAAAATTCATGATGGGAATTTACAATTTAATACCTCTAAGACCAAGGTACATGGACACATGGGATGTGAGCGTGGTACTAACCCTACTTTGACAGTGGGGACCGCCTATAACTAACCCTGAAGGTGGTATGCTGACAAAGAGTCCAGACACTGCAGAAGCTACGGTTGGACCACATCACCACCAATATGAACAACATAACATTCGTAATCAGGAATCTGATAAAACATAGCAGGCCAGGAATGGCAGGAATGGAGATCCAGTTCTTGGCATATCCAGAGGACCTACGGTTGTGTGTGTGGTAACATACTAATACCACTATCTGAAAGTTACGGAGAACCTCAGAGGCTCAGAACAATCGGTCCTCATCAGCCATAAAAATAAAAAAATAAAATAATAAAAAATAAAAAACCACACCAGAAGGTGTCAACACAAACCATTTCCAGATGGTCAAAGGGGGTAATGGCGGTAACAGAGTGAACATTTATATGGTTTAATCTCACTCCACCAGGGCTGCATCTACGTCGGCAGCAAGAGCAATGGACGTGCCTCTTGACGACATCCTAGTGGCTGCAGGATGGACGAATGAAATACGGTCCACCGGTTTTATAACAAACCTATAACCAGACTGGGGGTGTTTGCACGTACCATTTTAAGTTCTGTCCCTTAGTTTACCCCCAAGGTTGGGAGGGGAAACTAGTTTTTAAAAACTTTTCTTTCATTTAAAGCATCAGTGTCTTTACTTAAATACGTAATGTCTGAATGCTTTAATGATTACACGCATCCATGGTCAATCCATTCAGTGTGTGACGCCTGGATTCGTAACCGGCGTAAAATCACAGAGCTTTGAAATCTTCACGTAGTCACTCACGTGACTCCGAAGTAAAATAGTAAAATTAAACGAGAACTTACCAGTTTGAAGTTTGATCTTGATTTTACGAGGAGTTACGATGAGCGATTACGTGCCCACCGCTCCCACCCTCATACTATCAAGGTCACATGTAAGTTCTAGTTTCTTCAATCTTACTATTCTCGGGTCTTCTTTTTATCTGTGATTTAACACCGCTGCTTTGAAGATTGACGCGCACACAGACGGACGGCCCTTCTTCACGTAATCGCTCATCGTAACTCCTCATAAAATCAAGATCAAACTTCAAACTGGCAAGTTCTCGTTTAATCTTACTATTCTCCCAATTTTGTTAGCCCTTGCTGTCTCCTCCCCTTTCTCAGCCCTCGGGCTGTCTCCTCCCATCCCTCAGCCCCCGGGCTCCTCCTCCTCCTTTTTCCTTCCTTCTCCCCGCCACCCCCTATCAGTCTGAAGAAGGGTTTCAGCCCAAAACATTGCCTATTTCCTTCGCTCCATATATGCTGCTGCACCCGCTGAGTTTCTCCAGCATTTTTGTGTACCTTCGATTTTCCAGCATCTGCAGTTCCTTCTTGAACACTGATGCTCTGTAGTCTGCCCAGAACTTGTTGGTCTTCCAACACACTGGAATGTCCATATGGGAATTCTGAAGGCTGTCAAGTGCCAGGCTGCAGGGGTACATGCGGAGTGTTGCACTGAAGGCTGGTGCAGCTGATACCAAGAGAGGTGGGAAGAACTGAGCAGCAGAATGTCGGGGTGGTGGAGTTGTTGCCTTACAGTGCCAGAGACCCGTGTTTGATACTGACTATGGATGCTGTCCGTAGGGAGTTTGTACGTTCTCCCTTTGGCCGCATAGGTTTTCATCATGTGCCCCGGTTTCCTCCAACACTCCAAAGATGTACAGGTTTGTAGTTTAATGTGCTTCTGTAAATTTGTAAATTGTCTCTAGTGTGTAGGACAGTGCTAATGTACAGGGTCGGCGTGGTCTCGGTGGGCCAAAGGACCCGTTTCCACATTGTATCTCTAAAGTAAACTAAACTAAAGTATCTAAAAGTAACTCCAGTTTAAACTCCTGCCACGTGACATTGAGAGGCTAAGTCTGAGGTGGAAACTTCTCAAGTACTTTAAAAGTATATTTCCCACTAAGTCACAGTCATAGAAGTAACAACGTTGGTCTATACTAAAAATGTGATAACACTATTAATGTATAGAATCAATAACTGAATGAATGTAGAAAACCACACACTCTGTTTTCTTTACATATCATATTTTTCCAAAGAAAGTTTATTTTTTAAATTAAAATATTGCAAAGGTTTAGTTTAGTTGATTGTCATGGTACAGTGAAAAGCTTTTGTTGCACGCTAACCAGTCAACGGAAAGACAATACATGATTACAATTGAGCCATTCACAGTGTACAGCTATGCAGAGGAGGTTTGGAAGGGGTGGGGGGTGGAAGTGCAGGGGTTGAGAATAGCTCTGATAATAAAGCATAACATAAGAGCACCATTAAGGAATTAGTATAAATATGAATAGGGAATAAGGATAAAAAGGACAAGAAACAAAATTTTGGATAGTTAAATGAAAAGTTAGGTCAGTCATGTGATAAACGACAGCTGATGAAACAGGTGTCATTGGAAAGGAAACAGGAATCTGGAAATGTTTGATTAAAGTGACTGGTGAATTTATCACCCTGTTTACACCACAGCCTTTTGTAGTATGCTAATCAATAGAGGTACCTGTAGAGATTGAAGTCCAGAGGCAATACATTGACATTCATGTTACTGGTCTTTGCCACTTGATGGTCCACTTAATATCTGGTCTAGGTCCCCAGGGACAATCCAATGTCAGTGATGTCAGACTTGGGATTCGCACAATTCCAGACCAAGGCACCAGAGACCAGCTCATGGTCAGTGTCTTTCACAAGCACGAGCTACGATGTTAAAGAGTTATTTCTAAGTGCTTGCTCATCATACAGGGTGAACTGTTGGATTCTTTGAATGTCTTTCTGAACCAATCTTTCTTCCTAGACACGTGTATGTGTTCATGAATTTAAGTGATTCTCACGCTAACCACAGCTGTGAAGGACAGTGGTTTTTGAGGCAGGATTGTTGGTAAGTGTGTCCAGCTTCCTGATTTAGGGCAGACTTCATTTTGTCCTCTGAGATTGACGTCTGAACAGCTATCTTTTTTGATAAACTTTGAATTGTTTGTTACAATTTAATGGTCAGGTATCAGTCTACTTTGGCAAACAAGAGGAACAGTCTAAATCTAGCTATCTGCACAAAGTTGCTTACATCTTGCATTTTCTTCATGATAGCAATCAAGTCAACCTTAACTAATGGATAATAATACAGCAGATTCATTTCAGTTCAAACTAGTATCAAGCAAAGCTGCGTCATTACTCAACATATCTCTGGCTACAATGCAGCATCTCACTTCCAACAAGCCTCCCATTGGAGCAGAACGATCTTATAGGATAAATGGGAATTTGTTCAACCATGCATCTCGAGAACCAGTCACCAATCTTAATGATTGAAATGCAGTAGGCAATCAATGCTGCTTTGCAATACACACATTCTGAGGCCAAGCTCCGTCTTTGATGAATAGTTCACCAAGGTGTAATTTTTTCACATTTATTTACTTTTTAGGATGTGCAACTGCTGGCAAAGTCAGCATTTTTTATTTTAATTACCTTTGAAAAGGTAATGGTGAATTGTCTTCTAGAAGTGCTGCAGTCCTTCTGATGAACATCCATTGGTACCTTGCATAGTTCTCAGACCCACTCAGCAGAAAGATAGCACTAATGGAATAAGTTGAAAAATAAATAATTGTACCATTACACATAGGTCCTTATTGATAATGCAGCATTATATAAAGCTAGAACATAATACATTACAGCACAGGCCGTTTGGTCCACCATATTGATGCTGACCATTCTGCCAAATTAAACTAATCCTATCTGGTTGAACATGATCCATATTCTCCCACTCCCTGCATATTCATGTGCATGTTTTAAATACCTTTTAGATATTGCTGTTGTATCTGCTCCTACCACCTCCCTGGCAGCAGATTCCAAGCACCTACTACTTTCTGTGTAAAAAACAGAACTGCGCACAATACTACAAATGTGACCTACCCAACAATTTATACAGCTGCAACATGACTTCCCAGTTTTATAATTAATGCTGACCAAAGGCATGCCCTATGCCTTCTTTGTCATCCTGTCTACTTGCATGCCACTTTCAGGGAGCTATGGATTTGCACACCCTTTGTACATTAATGCCTACCATTTACTCTATACTTTCCTCTTACATTTGACTTTCTAACATGCAATATCTCACACTTGTCTGTGTCAAACTCCATTGCTATTTCTCTGCTCTTATTTCCAACTGGTTTGTGTTCTCTGCAAACTTACTAATTAGTACAACAACATTTTCGTTGCAGTCATTTATACATATCACAACCAACTGAGATCCCAGCATAGGTCATAATTCTTCGGTCAGAATAACACTCTTTCAACATGTCCTCTGCTTTCTGTGGCTATGCCAATTGTAGATCATAAGACATGGGAGTGGAATTAGACCATTTAGCACATCGAGTGTGCTTTGCCATTCAATCATGGCTGATCTATTTTTTTCCACTCAACCCTCTTCTCCTGCCTTAGACTGTAAACTTTGATGCCCTTAAAAATCAAAAACCTATCAATCTCTGCTTTAAAAATACTCAATGACGGCTTTCACAGCTATGAATTCCACAGTGGGTTGGCGGCACGACCGACATCGCAGTGGCCTCTGCAGTCCGTCTGTCCTTTTTTTAAAATTTTATTTTATTGTCCTGTTGAGGGTATAGTTTGTGGTGGGTTTTTGACTGTGTATGTGTGGGGGGTGGGGGAAACCTTTAGATCTCTTCCCTGTACGGGGACCTGACCTTTTCCCTGTCGGGTCTCCGTTGCCGTTGGGGCCTAGCACCGTGGAGCGGCCTCCAACCGGAACGACAGCTCAAGTCACGGAGCTTGCGGAGCTGCGGACCGGTTTCGGAGCGTGGAGAGCTGTGGTGGCGCGCGGCTGCGACCCGACTCCGGTGGATGGTGACACCGGGAGCTCACGGGTCCCCGGTGGGAGACCGCTTTGCGGGGCACCGGCAGCGGCGACTTCTCCCGCTCGAATTGCGGGGTTGAGAGTGACCTGGAGCGGGGCCTCACATCGCCCGGCGCGGCTTTAAGTGGCCGTGGGACTTGCTAGCGCCCGCCGGGGGCTTTGACTTTGACCGGGAGAGGAATGGAGAGCAGAGGAGAGACAAGACTTTGCCTTCCATCACAGTGAGGTGGAGATTCACTGTGATGGATGTTTGTGTAAATTGTGTTGGTGTGTGTCTTGGTTCTTTCCTTGTATGACTGCAGAAACCAAATTTCGTTTGAACTTCATGTGAGGTTCAAATGACAAGTAAACGGTATTGTATTGTACTGTATTGTAGATTCACCACTCTCTGGCTAAAGAAATCCCTTTTTGTCTCCATTCTAAAGGTATGCCGTTTTATTCTGAGGCTGTGTCCTCTGATCCTAGACTTCCACTATTGCAAATATCCCCTCCACATCCACGCTATCCAGATTAATTTAGTTTATATTGTCACGTGTACTAAGGTATAGTGAAAAGTTGTTGTTGTGTGCTATCCAGTTTTTTAAAAAGGTTATACCTGATTGCTGGCCTGAAGACTGAAGAAGGGTCTCGACCCGAAACGTCACCTATTCCTTTTCTCCAGAGATGCTGTCTGACCCACTGAGTTACTCCAGCTTTTTGTTTCTATCCGGTTTTAAACCCGTATCTGCAGTTCCTCCCTACACATTGTCAATGTACGGTGCTGGGTTTCTTGAGAGATGTTGATGCAGCACTGATTCGGGCAAGTGGCAAGCATCCCATAACAGTCCAGTGGTGCAGCTGGCAGAGCTGCTCCTCACAGTGCCAGAAACCCAGGTTCAATCCTAACCTCTGGTGCTGTATGTGTGGACTTTGCAGAATCTCCCCGTGACTGCATGGGTTTCCTCCAGGTGCTCTAGTTTCCTTCCACATATATATATGGGTTAGTAGATTAATTGGCATCTGTAAATTTCCCCTAGTGTGTTGGGAATGAAGGGGAAGTATCTTAACATAGAACTAGTATTTTTGTTAGTCAGCACGGTGTCGATTGGGTGAAAAGCCTGATTCTATGCTGCATCTCTAAAAACATAAACTTCTGATTTGTGTCTTGCAGATGTTGGAAAGACCCTGGACTGTCAAGAGGTGAATCACTCACCTGCTATTGTAGCCATGTTAATGTTGCAAATGGTCCAATTGATTTTCTGGTTAATCAATGATGACCACTCCCCTCCCCCTCCCCTTCATGCTTCACCCTCCTCCTCCCCTTCTCGCTTCACCCCCCACCCCCAATGTTGATGTAGGGCACAGCCAATGCTAATTAGTTAGATTCCTTTTGGAAATTTCATGTCATATCCACTGTTGCAGAAGATACATTGGGTCATGGAGCCCCTGCTGCTCCTAGGTCTTTCTATTTACAATGTGAACTGTCATGGCCCTATCTATAGCCTCACCCACATGTTAGAATGCAGTATTGACACCCCTTCATACAGCCCTTTTTGAAGTCAACCGCAATAACATCAATTTTTTTTTTTTTTTAAACAAGCCACAAGTGCAATTAAATGATCCTTAAGCTCCTGAATCTGTCATAGTCTGTGGGCCAGAGGGGGCTACTGTGCACCCTCCCTATGATCCTACTTCTTGGGTGTCATTTTGTTCAGTGGTATTTCTTCTATCGGAAATATGATGCTCCCTCGATAAAAACTCATTTGGTTTTTTTAACCCTTATTTCAATATATGTCAAAATTGTGTTTTTTCACACTTTGCCCTCTTTCTTGGGGTGTGTGCATTTGGTACTTGCAATTGATGTAATCTTAGTAAAGATACATTAAAAATCCACTAAAGTAGGACCATATCATCTTCAACTCTATGAAAATCGCCAGAGGTTTTACAAATTTGTTACGCTGTTGCATCAGTTTCATTGGCTTGACTTTGCCGATTCCTTGTTGAGTCACAGCCTGAGAATGCATGCAGTCCAAGTATTGCTGAGCAGTATTCTGAGGAGGACTGCTTTGCAAAATGGGTGACATCTATTAGCCTTTGCCCATTTGCTCTCCCTGTGTCAAAGAACACTGTGGCGTCATCTTGAATGTTGTTTGCATAGTGAAGCAATATGAAAAATATATAGTTGTCTGGGCTTGTGACATATGTGGTCATATCCTTGCTCTTTGCCATAGTTGCAGTATAGGATGACTCACGTCCGTTTCTTCTTAGTTTGACCAGGGATTGAATCACAGACTGCAGTGTCTCTTTCTCATTCTGAGAAGTAAGAAGTTTGGCCTCTCCTTCTTTATTGAAGTGCACCTTCCTTCCATTAGCCCCTTTGCCATGTCATGCTCACTCCACACATCAAGAAGAAGTTCAATGAGTTGTTTCTTGTTCTCATCATTGGTCAAGAACTGCTTCCAATCCCTTGGTTTTTTGGTCTTTCCTCCTTAGATTATTCTCTTCTCCACAAACCCACGCCGTGTCCATTCACTTGACTTCACTGAATCTGGTTTGTACATATCGGTACTGAAGACGACATCATTAGATAATGCATTGAAGATTTTGATGCCAATCTCTTTGAAGTTTGCAGGAATCTCTTTGAGATAGTAGAATGTAGCATTGCCATCTTCCACTATCAATGTCTTGTTACTGGCAAGAGGTTGTGAGTTGACTATATCTTTCAATAGGTAGTGTAGACCCTTGGATTTATCAGTCTTGGCAAATAAGTTGTCTGATGTACCAATGGAGTAAGGTACAGGTGTCAGAGAGTACTTCATAATCTCCCGTAGATTGAGTTGACTGCAAGAATGTTGTGATTTGACCATCAGTTGAAAAGCAATATCTCCTTGTTGCTTGTACTCTATAACCTTTCATTCAGATGTTTTCAGCTTCACCCTTTTCTTTGTTTCTGCCATGGGTTTGAGCCTCAGATTCTTGATGGGTTCGGAGAATGCTGTCTTTTTCTCATCGCTCTCTGATGAACTTCTCTTTCTGTTCTTTCCCTGTGGTAAGTACCTTCTCAACTTCACGGAACACGGGCACGAGAAGAGAGTACATACAACATGTGTCATCTATGTCAAAAGGATTCAGGAAGCTCTTTACAGCATCAATGGTTTTCTTTACACATGCCTCACTTTTCCATATCTGTTGATCTGTGTTTGCTTTGCGATTGGTACCAGAAGTCATTCTGCGAGGCTGAGTTGCAGAGAAAGTGTGCCCTTCTGTTGAAGTTCAAACCCATCTCTGATAAGCACTGTGATTCTCCAAGATGCCAGAGAGCCCAACACCACTAGCACCACCTCGAGAATTGCCATGCTTCACGATCGTCTACGCAATCGTTTTGTCAACAGCACAAATGACCTAGCGACACTAATGGCACCGCTTTCGAGGCAAGCCAGGGCACTGGGATGTGACTCTTCGATGTTTGCCAAGAACACAGCAACGTGGGTCAGATAGCAGGAGTAATTGTGCCATCAAAGGTGAAGAAGAGATCGGGCATAAGAAACAGACAGTGCAAGTACAACAGAAAGTTGTTCTCTTTCACAGACCTAATCAATGAGAGAGCAATCCACCCAGAATCCATGTACAACAACCAAAATTGTGCAGTCTTCCCAAGACATCCTTTTCGAACATCCGCTTTGAAACTGAGTTGGAAGATCAGCCATGATCATATTGAATGGCGGTGCAGGCTCGAAGGGCCGAATGGCCTACTTCTGCACCTCATTTCTATGTTTCTATGAAACTCTCATACGACTCCATCAATGTGTTGAGATCAGCATTGGCCATGACTTCAGCAAGTGCCTGCTTTGTTGGCGATTGGATTAGCTCTGGAAAGGTACCCTTTGATTCCTCTGGTATACCGGACAGCACAGCATCTTTTCCAGCCAGACAGGAATTCATCAAGAAGGAGCCTCTCCAAGCACTCCACCATCATCTTTTGGCAGTGCTGACTTCTGTTGTGGTTCTTTCCTGTCATAACACCTTTCATAGAACCAGTAGACACGAGTCCCGATTCCATGAGGACATCCTGAAATCCGGATCCTTCCATTTCCTTTCCAAGCATTTTGAAGTATGACCAGATGACATGAAATGTGCCAATCAACACAATGTGTTTCTTGTACTCTGCAGGATAACTCCACACGACAGGATATGCCTTCATGCAGACATCCAAGTCGAATGTTGTAATGACATATTCTTGGCCAACCTCATGACTTGCTTCTTCAGAAGCTCGTAAACACTCTTGAACTGTACTAAATTCCGTGATGAAATGATTGATCACAGGATAGTAGTCAATTGTGGTCACATTTGAAGGCACCTCACCTGTTGCTGAGACAAATCCAGCCCAAGCTGGAAGCTCTTGACCTTTCTCACTACTCGCTTTCCGGAAAAGCATCCATGCCAGATCTTTTCTTGTACACTGTTTGAATGCTTCCTGCCCATCATCACGCTTCCAGTGCTGCATACGAAAATCTGGATTTGCTTTCCGGTTGACATAGGATGATGGAAGAGGACCACGTGTGTGGAAAAAAACACAATTTTGACTTAGATTGAAATAAGGGGTTAAAAAAACATAGTCCAAATGAGGTTTTTTTTTGGCAACATCATTTTTTCCGACAGAAGAGATACCAATGAGCAAAACGACACCCAAGAAGTAGGATCATAGGGGGAGTGCACGGTAGGCCCCTCTGGCCCACGGACTATCACACCTGTTAGAACATTATGTGGCATCGGTGTTATTGTTGTATGTGTATCTAAGCCTCAACAGTTTAACTCTCTCTTTCCATTGTTTCTAGTATTGTCTGATTTCCACCAGGTGCTGATTTTATTGATGTTACCGACGGAGTTCCGCTGAATCTGCAACCTGCACAGTGAAGCAGGTTGAAATCGATTAGAGCAGCATCTGCAGTTCCTTCTCACACAGAGCAATGAGCAGATCGGTTTCCTCCAAATACATTCAACGCCTTTGTTTTGTAGTCCAGCCAAGAAGAGTTAAAAATCCTCATCCACCCCATCCGAAGGATTTTACATCCAAGCACTTACACCGTAGATGTAAAAGCCCACCGTGTTGCATCAGGAAAACGAAACTCAGACAAGTTTAAGCAGAAATGTGGAATTTTGGCGAACTGACAAATTAACCTTGATTTTATTGAGCGACCTACTCCAATTCCTCATTCGCACTAACTCCAAAACAATTGCATCACAAAGCGTCAGCGTTGTTGCTTCCGAGAAAGTCCCCAACTTGTCCCGGGCGAGGGGGCAGAGACACACACAACCCCGTTTCCATTCGGTTGCCTGCGGACTCTCCGCGGCCAGCGCATGATCAAGCCCCGCGGGTTCGGGCCAGAGTTCAGAGTCGGTGAGTCGGCAGCAGAAAGTCCCGCTGGAGGTCGGGCTTCTCAATTCCACGAAACTGAAACAAGGAAGTGAAGCGAGAGGGAGAGACCGTGCGTGGTTTGAAGCTATTTGTGGTGGAGGGGGAAGGGAAGGGAAGGGAAGGCGAGACGCCGAGGACGGGTGTCGCCAACCGGCGCTGTGGGCGATCAGCCAGCCGGTAAGCGGAGCAGGGGGGCACCCGGTGCGGGGAAAGGGAGGGAGTTTGTGGACTTTGACTACACGGGCGGCGTCGGGCAACGAACCGTCCTCTCCCCTCGCCCCGGTTGCTTTCCCTCCCCACCCGTCAGCGGGCGACCATCCGCGAACTTTGTGGCCCCGGAGATAAAACAAAACAAACATTAAAATAAAACCAGACGTAGAAGGGGTAAGACGTAAAACCGGAGGGGTGTTTTTAGAGACCGAGTGAGGGTGATCATCATGAGGCGGATTTTTTTTTTAAGAGAGGATAAAACCTTCACTTTCCCGGTTCAGCGTGACCACGATTCCAGGAAAGTCTTTGTCGTTACGTTTTTGTTTCTCCAAAACCAAAACTACCGGTGATCGTTTAGTGGGAATTTCTGCTCTTTGTTTGCAGAGGAAGTGGTTGAGGGATCTTTGATTGAGGGTGTGCGTGTCGGGGCCGACGCCTCTTTAATACTCAGCAGCACAATGTCGCAGCGCGAAACGCCGGCGGAGAACGGAGCAATGGAGGGGGAGCAGGTCTATGGGCGGACCACCGTGCCCATCCAGGGCGCTGGCAGCCTCTGCAGTTGTAACCGCTTCAGCAAGCCCCGACACATCGTGAAGCTGTTGGAAGTGGTGAGTACGTCCTTTCAGTCGTGGCGACCGGTTGCGCGTGTATATCGGCCTTGTGCTGCTCAAGAATGGACATATCCAACGTTGCAGATTTAGCTTGGGGGATTTGACGTGAAACTTCATCCAAGTGGAGCAGTATTTTGTTTTTATCCTGCAAAACAAAAGTTCAGGAAGTGCACAAGGGAAGACGTGGTTGCCAACTTCAAGGTTGTGTACAAACCTTTTTACTTCAAGAAATACGTGTCTACATGCTCACTAAAATGAAATGTTGTGCAAACTGGCCATATGTTGCAAAGTACTGAAATCAGGATGGAAGGTCCCGTTTCTAACCCAATAAACCGTTGTATTGTATTGTTCTGAAGCTCCGGCTAAGATATATATTCCTGATAATGGTATGTGACTGTTTTCGTTAATTGCTGTATTGAGGATGATGGCGACTCGCTGCCTTGAACTATGATCCATTTGATACCAGTAGTCTCACTCTGCCTTTTGATGGAAGGGTCAGGGTTTGATCCAAGTTGCTGAAGCCACAAAGATGTATGGTGAAGGTGTGATATCAAAGGCTCTTCAAAGGGACGTGGGCAGGTTGAGTGGGAAAGTAACGGCAGACATGGGGAAAATTGTGAAATTACTATGTGTGGGGAAATTGCTACATTTTTATTCTAAGAAAATAATAGTTTATGCTAAGGAAAAAATTGTTAGTGCACTGAGGGAGCTCGGTGTGCAGATTCATGTCAAACAAAATGTAAATGCAACTGATATGATGAGGACAATATATTAAATTTATTGTAAGAGGGCAAGAACACAAAAATAGAAGATAGACACAAAATGCTGGAGTTACTCAGCGGGATAGGCAGCATCTCTGGAGAGAATGAATAGGTGACGTTTCGAGTCTATGTTGTAATTATGTAGAGCTTGGAAATCCTTCACACCACCTTGTAGATCTGCTGCTTTACAGATCCAGTGACCTGGGTTTGATTCTGACCTCAGGTGCTGTCTGTGTGGAGCTGGCATATTTTCTCCGATCAGTGGGATTCCCACGGGCTCTCTGATTCCTCTCACATTGCAAAAAATTGTGGATTGGCAACCACTGTAAATAACCCCTAATGTGTGCAGAATCTTGGGAATGTTGATGGTAGCCCCCCTCCCGGACACTCCTTCCCACCAGTAAAATTGCACTACTGCTACTGTTTGTAAACGTATATATTTTACTGCTCATTATTCTATGTTCGCTCTTCTGGGTGAGATGCTGCAAACTGCATTTTGTTGTTTCTGTACTGCACACTGCGCAATGACAATAAGGATTGAATCTGAATCTGAAAAATAATTCCTGGGGCGAGGAGATTGTCCTCTGACGTGAGAGTGAGAATGATTGACTTACTCAGAAGAGTTAGAAGAAATGTGAGATGATCTCATTCTGACATTTGTAGATGGGTTGATGCTGAGAGGATGATTTCTGCAGTTGGAAAATCTAGAATGAGGTAGCGTAGAGGCATAGATCAAGGGTCGTAAGGGCATGTGATAGGAACAGAATTAGGCCATTCGGCCCTTCAAGTCTACTCTCCCATTCTGTCATGGTTAATCTATCTCTTCTAACCCCACTCACCCGCCTTCTCCTCACAACCTCTGACATGCATACTGTAGACTGAGACAAGGGGAGATATTTTCACAGGATTGTAAATCTTCAGCATTTTCAACCCCTGAGGGCTATGGGTATTCATTTAAGTATATCCAAGGCTGAGATTGGTTAAATCCTTTGGACACTAGCAATATGTGGGATGGATCTGAGACACAGAATTAGCTCTGATCTCGCTGTATGAGAAAGCGGGTTCAAAATGGCTTTTATTTATTGTGTTCTTTTGATTATAGAGTTTAGGAGAGCTGGTGCTGTTACTGAAGGGTCAGTGCTTGCTGCAGTTCATATTGCAGATGGCATGCTGTGGCTGCAATGTGTACTGGTAGTGGAGGGAGTAAAGCTAATGTACAAAATTCCTGTGGAGAGCTTTGCTCTTCGTAGATGTGGGGGTTGATAATTTCCCCAGCTGGCATGTCGCATTCTCAAAATAAAAGGTCAGTCTTGATTTTTATTCCACCTTGAGTCGGCAAAATCTTTGGCATTTTTTGAACGTTGGTTGTAGAGGCTTGGTCACGAGAACAATGACAATTCTTTTTGTTTAGATATGAATGGATTCAAAAGCTATGGGAGTTGGTGCAGGAACATGATGCTGGAGATAAGCTATCAGTCAGGATCTTATGGAATCTCAGATAATCAAGCAGGTCATGTAATCACCTGGAGCTAAAATATATGAATATTGTTGGAGCTATGCTCATCCAAGTAAGTGTGGAATATTTCACTGCAATTATTCCAAATGGTTTGTAGATGATAGGAAGGTGTTTGAAAACTTGGAAGTTTGTGACTGGTCCTATCCTGTCCCTGACCAACTTGAACAAAGGCTTATTAAATTCTTGATTGTGAAGGATAATGCTGTTGGTTTGAGGGGGTCATGTATTGGCTTTTCGCTGACTGGTTTGCATGCAACAAAAGTACATGTGGCAATAACTATGAACTGAAACTGGAAGGTTTGTCCCTTTTCACCAGCATCAGCCTGAACACCAGAGATCTTGCTGTGCATAAAGAGGATCTGCGTTCCGCGCTTACTTGGATAATTGAGATTTATTATCCTAACATTTTGTGTGTCGGTCGCAGAACATTTCCAATACAATCATTGCCAAGAACTTTGTTCCATGGTTTATATTTGCTGTCATGTGCTGCTGTCAGTTGACTCTTTGTAGACTAATGCAAAATCCTCCATTGCACATTCATGAGAGAGCAAACAAAGCTTGTGTTTGACAGTGTAGGGTATTGCTCAAATGAATGCACAAGATTGTTGCTAGATAGGAAAGTTTTTGATTTTAAAAGGGAAGAGTATGGAGCTCGGGTAATCTACTGTATGGTGAGGTTTGGGTAGAAAGTTAAATAAACTGCTGGAGGTCGAGTAGCATGTGTAAAGGCGAGGGGATAGTTGATCTGTCAAGCTGAGACCCTGCATTAGGGCTGGATAGAGAGGGTTGCAACTCGGAAGATGAACTTTGAAATGCACTGGTCTGTAGAGGCATGGTAAAGAAGTCAATTCAACTGTTCCCCAACTGGAAACCATGATGACCTGTAAGATCCACTCCCAAGTGAAGACCAACATGAGGTATTCAATCCGGTGATGCCGACCTGTTGAGGAAATCTAGGTACAACCCTGACAAAGCCATCCATTGCAAAAGGTCCAAGGCAGGTGTCATCTGTTTGACCCTATACTCATCTCTCGAGCATCTGGATAACAAGAATATCTGCACCAGGCTCTTATTTATTTACTATAGCTCTGTCTTCAATACCATCATTCCAATCAAACTCGTCTTTAAATTCCTGCACCCAGGACTCAGCACTGTCTCCACAACTGGACCCTCAATTTCCTGACCCATAGATCGCAGTCTGTAAGGATAGACGAGAAAATATACTCCAGGATAATTCTCAGCCCCTTGCCCTACTCTCTGTACACTCACAACTGTGCAGCCAAGTACTGCTCTAACTCCATTTACAGGTTTGCAGATTACATCAGCATAGTGACCCGGGTGTTGAACAATACGAGTTTGAGTTCAGGAAGAAGAGAGAGAGACCTTAGTAGCATAGTGTCAAGATAACAATCGCTCAATGTCGGCAAAATGAAGGAGCTGGTCATCGACCAGGAAGTTCAGTGTAGTACATGCCCCAGTTGCCATCAATGGTCCAGAAGAGGAGATGGTCAAGAGCTTCAAGCTTCTGGGTATAAATTTTACTAACAATTTGTCCTGATCTAGCTACATAAATGCTGCAGCCAAGACCACACACCAATGATTCTACCTTCTCAGAAGGCTAAGAACATTTGAATTGTCTTTAATAACTCCTACTAATTTCTGCAGATGCACCTTAGAAAGCATCCTTTACAGTTGCGACATAGCTTGTTATGGTAACTGTTGTGCCCAAGACTGCAAGAATTTACAGAGCAAATACACACATTGCTGGAGTAACAGCTGGTCATGCAGTGTCCCTGTTGAAGATGGATAGGTGAGATTTTGTGTCAATACTGTTCTTCAATCCTTGCTCTCCAGAGGTGCCACCTGACCTACTGAGTTACTCCATTCCTTTTACATTTTTTGTAAACCAGCATCTGCAGTTCGTTGTTACTAAACAAAAAAATTGCAGAGAGCCGTGGACACAAACCAGTCCACTGCACAAATCAGCCCCACGATCTGCCCCCACCCTTCCGACTCCATCTATACTTATTGCTGCTTCAGGCAAGAAGCCATTGTAATCAGACTGCTCATATTCCCTCTTCTGTTGGGAATTATATGTATAGGCATTATATATAAAAGCTTGAAAACGTACCACCAGATTTGAGTACTGCTTCTTCCCCACTGTTATCAGACTTGAACAGACCTCTCATGTGCTAGGGATGAATTCCCTATCTTCCAATCAATGTTGTTGTGGTCCTTGCATTTTTTTTTTAAAAACTTTTTCCATAGCCATAACACTATACTGCATTCTGTATAGATATTTTCTTTTGCACTATCTGGTATACTCGTATGGCATGATTTGCCTGGATAGCACACAAAACATTTTTTTGCTGTATCTTGGTACATTTGATAATAAGAAACCAATGAACAAAGTAATTTAGTAAGATATCCAATATCACTTAAATTTGTATTCAAAAACTTCTTTGTATTAGGTCAGTGATGTGTAAGGCATCACAAGGGCTTGTAAACAAAGAGTAAAGTTAAATAATTTTACATTTGTTTTCTAATGATAGTGTTCTTTGGCAATGAGTGTGTCAAAGGTTGGGAAACTTCCATGTGTGAGCTTGGTCATTGTAAAGTTAACTGATTGGATCAGTGGAAATAGTAGTTGGATTTGGCGTGCAGTTGCTAAGGATGGGGAATAATTATCCTGCAAATCCCATGCGAATGCCACTTGAGAGCTTGGATAAAATTCCCCACCCCTTCCTTCCATTATGTGAATAGCCAGCCAAAAGATGGAAACTTCCATGAAGCAATTCAGAGCTATCCAATTAATGCGAGTCTTTATCTTCCAAACAGGAAACAAGAAATGGGAGGGGTAGAGAAATTTAACATCTAACAGGATTTTTGAAAATATGCAATTTGGATCTCCAGGGAAATATACTGGGATTAACATGGGAATTTGTTTTTAATTATTTGGTTTAGTTATACATTGGATGGCACACCAGTAACATCACAGCTTTATGATGCGTGATATCTTGTCAGCTCCACTGATGATAACATAACTACTTATGAACACAATTTTCTTTAAGGGATTTATGCAGAATATCCACTACTAATCAAATTATCACATAACATTCCTCCTTGCTTCCGCCGTTAGCTGATATGCCCTTGCTTTTTTCGGATACTCATTTTCCTTCCAATCTGCCATCATCACTCCTCCACTAACAAAAATGCACATGTTAGCCTACCATCTGATCTCCAATGTCCCTTTCCCTTCCAAACTTCTTGAACAGTTGGGACATATTACAAATAATTGTTTTCTGAATAATGCTATTAAATGTTGTCATCGGTATGTAAACGCAGTTAGTACTTTGAATTTGTTAAGTATCTGTTAATATCTTTTGAACGTTTTGTGGTTGCCAAGTTAAACTACGTGAACTTTATGTTCTCCATAAGAAATTCTGAGCAATGCCGTGACAGAGATGTAGTCAAAGAGTTGTAGAGCATGGAAACTGGACCATCGGCCCAACACATCCATGCCAACCAGTTTGCTAAACTAGTCCCATGTGCCTGCATTTGGCCCATAGGCATCTGAACCTTTCCTATCCATGTTTCCATTTGTGTCTTTTAAATGCTGTTATAGTTCCTGCCTCAATTACCTCCTCTGCCTGCTTGTCTAAGTTCACAAATTGAATAAATATGTATAATTCCCTAACTCCTATCTGGCACATGCTTCCATCCATGATCAATCTCTGTACATTCAGATTATGTATACTTTTACTTGCACCAGCACTTCTACCTGCAGCTGATGCTGTTCCATCATTTATCAATCATGAGAGGAATATATCGGCTAGATGCACAGAATTTCTTGCCCAGAGTAGGTGAATCGAGGACCAGAGGACATAGGTTTAAGGTGAAGGGGAAAAGATTTAAAAATAATCTGAGGGGTAACTTTTACGCACAAAGGATGGTAGGTGTATGGAACTAGGAGAGTGTTGCGGCAGGGAACTATCCCAACATTTAAGAAACAGTTAGACAGATAGGATAGGACAGGTTTGAAGAGATATGGACCAAACGCGGCAGGTGGATCTAGTGTAGCTGGGACATGTCAGCCAGTGTGGGCAAGCTGGGCCGAAGGGCCTGTTTATCCATCCATTCAAATCTGAATCTGCTCCATATTCCCAATCTCATTGCATGTTACTGCAGATACTTCTGTTTTGAAAAAGCTGGTCACTTTCCCTAAGCATTGTAGACTGCAGTCAATTTCTTGCAGTGAGATATTCCACGTACAGAAGAGAAATCAGAAATCAATGCCGCGCATTAACTTTTACCAACTCTTACAATGCCTTTCCTGCTTATTCAGTTAACATCATAGAAATTAGGTGCAGGAGTAGGCCATTCGGCCCTTCGAGCCAGCACTGCTGATCACCCAAAATCAGTACGCCATTACGGCTTTTTCCTCATCCCTTGATTCCCTTAGCACTAAGAGCTAAATCAAACTCTCTATTGAAAACATCCAGTGAATTGGCCTCCACTGCCTTCTGTGGCAGAGAATTCCACAGATTCACAACTCTCTGGGTGAAAAGATTTTTCCTCGTCTCAGTCCTTAAATGGCCTACCCCTTATTCTTAAACTATGGCCCCTGGTTCTGGACTTCCCCCAACATCGGGAACATTTTTCCTGTATCTACCCTGTCCAATCCTCTAAGAATTTTATATGTTTCTATAAGATCTCCTCTCATCCATCTAAATTACAGCGAATACAAGCCCAGTTGACCCATTCTTTCATCATACGTCAGTCCGCCATCCCAGGAATTAACCTGGTGAATCTACGCTGCACTCCTTCAACAGCAATAATGTCCTTCCTCAAATTAGGAGACAAAAATTGCACAGAATACTCCAGGTGCTGTCTCATCAGGGCCCTGTGCAACTGCAGTAGGACCTCCTTACTCCTAAACTCAAATGCTCTTGCAATGAAGGCCAACATGCATTGGCTTTCTTCACTGCCTGGTTTAACTGCATGCTTACTTTCAGTGACTGATATACAAGCACACCCAGGTCTCATTGCTCCCTTCCTTCTCCTAATCTGCCGCCATTCAGATAATAATCTGCCTTGCTGTTCTTGCCACCAAAGTGGATAACCTCACATTAATCCATATTATACTGCATCGGCCATGCTTCTGCCCACTCACCCAACCTATCCAAGTCACCCTGCAGCCTCGTAGCATCCTGCTCGCGGCTCACACTGCCACCCAGCTTTGTGTCATCCGCAAACTTAGAGATGTTACATTTAATTCCCTCGTCTAAATCGTTAATATATATTGTAAACAACTGAGGTCCAGCCTTGCGGCACACCCTACTCTTTGCTTCCTGTCTGCCCACCAGTTCTTTATCCATATCAATACCCTACCCCCAATACCGTGCTCTAATTTTGCACACTAATCTCTTGTGTGGGACCTTGTCAAAGGCTTTTTGAAAGCCCTAGATATACCACATCCACTGGTTCTCCCTACTCTACCTATTACAGCCTCAAAAAATTCCAGAAGATTAGTCAAGCATGATTTCCCCTTCATAAATCCATGCTTACTTTGACCGATCCCATCACTGGTTTCCAAATGCGCTGCTATAACATCTTTAATAATTGACCATCATCTTCCCCACTACCAATGTAAGGCTAACTGGTCTATAATTTCCCATTTTCCCTCTCCCTCCTTTCTTAAAAAGTGGCATTACATTGGCTACTCTCCAGTCCACAGGAACTGATCCAGAGTCTCAAGAACATTGAAAAATGATCACCAATGCATCCACGATTTCTCGGGCCACCTCCTTGTGTACTCTGGAATGCAGACCATCGGGCCCTGGGGATTTATCTGCCTTCAGTCCGAACAGTTTACCTAACACCATTTTCTGACTAATGTGGATTCCCTTCAATTTCCCCCTCCCGCTAGATCCTCGGTCCCCTAGTATTTCCGGGAGATTGTTTGTGTCTTCCTTAGTGAAGACAGAACCAAAGTACTCGTTTAACTGTTTTGCCATTTCCTTGTTTCCCAATATAAATTCACCTGTCTCTGACTGTAAGGGACCTACATTCATCTTCACTAATCTTTTTCTTTTGACATACCTAAATAAACTTACTGGCAGTATTTATCTATGCCCTGCAAGCTTTCTTTCGTGCTCTTTTTCCCCCCACTTAACCCCTTTGTCCTCCTCTGTTGAGTTCTAAATTTCTCCCAGTCTTCTGGTTTGCTGCTTCTTCAGGCCAATTTATATGCCTCTTCCTTGGATTCAACACCATCCTTGACTTCCCTTGTCAGCCATGGTTGAGCCACCTTCTCTGTTTTATTTTTTTGCCAGACAGGGATGAACAATTTCTGGAGTTCATCCATGCGGTCTTTAAATCTTCATCATTGTATCTCCACTGTCAACCCTTTAAGTATAATTTGCCAGTCTTCCCTAACCAATTTCCATCTCATACCTTCAATGTCTCTTTTATTCAAGATCTGGACCCTAGTCTCTGATTTAACCATGTCATTCTCCATCTTAATGCAGAATTCCACCATATTATGGTCACTGTTGCCCAAGGGGCCTTGCTAACTAATCCTTCCTCATTACACAATACCCAGTCTAGGATGGCCTGCTCTCTAGTCAGTTCCTCTACATATTGGTTTAAAACACCCAGCCTGTATACATCCTAGGAAATCCTCCTCCTCAGCACTGTTACCAATTTGGTTGGTCCAATCTATATATGTAGATTAAAGTCACCCATGATAACTGCTGTACTTTTGTTATAAGCATCCCTAATTTCCCGCTTGATGATATTCCCAACCTCCCTACTGCTGTTTGGTGGTCTGTATACCACCCCAACAAATGTTTTCTGCCCTTGGCTATTTCGCCGTTCTATCCATACCAATTCGACAGCATCCAACCTAATGTCTCTCCTTGCTATTGCATTAATCTCCTCTTTAACCAGCAATGTCACACCACCTCCTCTTCCATTCTGTCTATCCTTCCTGAATATTGAATACCCCTGCATGTTTAGCTCCCAACCTTGGTCACCCTGGAGCCATGTCTCTGTAATTCCAACTATATCATATCCTTAACTACTAACTGCACATTCAATTAATCCACCTTATTTTGAATGTTATTAAGGTGCAAAGCTTTCAGGCTAGTTTTTCTTATCTCCTTTCTACCTTTTGCTTCTGTCTTCCTTTTATGGCCCTCTGTCTCCTTGCATTGGGTGCCACCCCCCCTGCCCTGTTTAAACGTGACCTTTCCTACACTCTCTTTCCCATTAGCTGCACAGATACGGGTCCACGTTGTTGACTCCACCCCCCCACTTTTTAGTTGTAAAAGCCAATAGGGTTCTTGATTCCATATTTTATTTCATTAGCAGACAGCTGGAGTCCAAATATTAGCCCCAATTTCCAGAAGAGGACTTGGTTAATTCCTATTGATATCCAGTGATCCGTTAAAGGTATACACATTGTGGACTTAAAACAACATTAGGCTCAGCAAGGATTCCCTTAGTGCCAAATATCCTGCACATGTTCTCTATTTTGATTAAATGTGGGCAGCTGGGACAAGGTAATGTTATCTAACTATTGATTGTAGAACAGGGAATGAGAGAAAAATGTCAAAATAACCGAATCTTGATTTGGCTGCATTTTTAGCAGTGTTTATAAGATTTAACGGTTCAGTACTTGACATTTCTTTTTGAGGGGAAAATCCAGTGCTTTTGGTATTGGTTTCTGATGAATTTGTAAAGTGTGGCTACAACCTGTACTTTTATAGGCCTCAAAAAACCCAAAACCTAACTGATGACTTCTTGAAATGAGTGGCAGTTCAGAGACAGCAAGTGTATAATGCTCACCAAATAATTTTTTATCATGGGTGCAAAAATAAACTCACCAATTTGGACTAAAATATATTTGAACATTATCAGATCATTAGGGATGTAGCATATTTTTGACTGTGAAGTTGAAATTCAACAGCTGGTGTATAGTACATCTGAATGTTGGGTTGAATGTGGGTGTTTGTATAATGCTGCATCAGGATGTTTGAATTGCGCTGGTGAATCTTGGAATGGTTTGCTTGCTCCATGAGAGACTGCCCTGCTTTTCTTAAACAGCTGATCATTGTGTTCCAGCTACAGCTGCCGTGTATCCTTCTTCAAATGTCTGTTTTAATTTTAGCATTCCCTTAATTTGCAAATATATTGGTTACACAACATCTATTTGACTTTGGAGATGTATCAGAATAAACACACTTGACATGATAATGTCAGGACTTTAATTGTATGGGTAGACTGCAATGACGCATTGTATTCCCTTGAGTTAAGATGGTTGCTTTTTTTTAAAGAATTTGAGGCTGCAGATGAATTTGAGGCTGTAGGTGTAAGAAATGTTGGTTATTTGGAGAGATTGGAGAAGCTGAATTATTTTTGTTGCGACAAAGAATGTTAAATCGAGATTTAATAGAAGTTCAAAATCAAGTGTTTGATATTCTGAAGTGATCGGCAAAATAACCAATGTTAACTTAAGCTTGTTTCTTCTCTGTCAATGTAATGTGCCTGAAAGGCTGATGGGAATAGATTTAATAATATTTGAAAGGGGATTGGCAAATATTTAAAGGGGAAATTATTTGCGCAGTCGTGGCGAACATGTGAGGTGTTGGAATGAATGAAACATCCCTGCTAACAGGCCAAAAGATCTCCCAATTTATTCCATGTTATTGATCAGACATACAAAAGAGCTGGTGCGGAAATCCAGAACATGTTCAAACTAAAAATGTAGCCCATTCAGAAACATTTTCCACATGCATAGAAATTGGAAGTTGTTGATGGTCTGCATCATAAATCTGTGGACGTTAGGCCAGCTGACATTTTTAGAATTGATTTTTTTTGTTACGTAAAGGTATTGGAAAAGATGGATAGAATTGTTATGGCATGGAGGGAAACCATTTGTCCCTTGAGTTTATGCTGATTTCTAGCAGAGCCATCTTGTCAGCCTCAATTCTTAATTTCCTAAAACCCTGTTACATTTATCCATATCAAATGGTCAAAGGTTCTTTATGTTACATACACCAATTGGTGTAATGAAATGCTTATTGCCATTGCAGCACAAAAAGAATACAACAAAACAATAATAAAGAAATTTAAACATAAAAACATCCCCCCACAATGGTTCCCATTATGAGGGAAGGCGCAAAGTCCAGTCCCCATCCCCATGTTAAACCATGGTCGGGCCTATTGAAGCCTCCGCAGTCGCCTTTACGGAGGCCGATGTTTCAGGCCGTTCTTGCCGGATGATGGTGCTCCGGCGTCGGGAGAACCCTCTCAGCGGCTTGGGATGCCTGGAACTGCCGTTTCCTTACCGGAGACCACGGCTTCCGAAGGCAACAGGCTGGATGGAGCTTCACGACTCGGCGAGAGATCCCAGGCTCCTGATGTTAAAGTTCAGCGTCGCCGCCCGCAGCTGGCCGCACCACAGACCCGCAGCTTCGCGATGTTTTTGTCGGTCCCAGCATACCGGAGTTCCCGCGCGGCGACCCGGGCAATGCATCGCCTGCTCCGCGATAGCGCTCTAGCGCTGTGCCGCCGCCGAAGCCGTGGTTCTACCCGGTCCCGTCTGGAAACGCCGCTCCAGACCCCGATGATGGGCCACGAGGACGGGTCGAGATGCTGCTAGGAGGAAAGCCGCCTCTCCGACCAGGTAGGGACCCTGAAAAGCAGTTTTTTCTTTTAGATGCAAGCCTGAGAGTTCATGACCCAGTGGAAAAGAACTGCTTTGTTTGGGTTGAGCTCAGGGGAGCTCTGGCTTCCTACATGAGTGGAAATTTCAAATTATGCTGTAGGATCATTAGAACAAGCAGTTCATGCTGTCCATTTCCATGAACAACATCACCAAGCACATGAATATTAATCCCTGGTCAACTTGTACCTTCCCAAACCAACCCCTTCCCAGGCACTTTCCCCTGCAACCGCAGGAGATGCAGCTGTCCCTTTACCTCCCCCCTCGACTCCATCCCAGGACCACGACAGTCTTTCCAGGTGAGGCAGCGGTTCACTTGCACCTCCTCCAAACTCATCTACTGTATCCG
Source organism: Leucoraja erinaceus (assembly GCF_028641065.1). NCBI lineage: Eukaryota > Metazoa > Chordata > Chondrichthyes > Rajiformes > Rajidae > Leucoraja > Leucoraja erinaceus. The sequence continues at coordinate 46,100,173 of NC_073378.1, read as the reverse complement.
CTGTTCCAGGTGTCAACTTCCCTACATTGGCGAGAGCAAGCGCAGGGTCGGCGTTCGTTTCCCTGAATCCATCCACTCAGTCCGTCTTAACTTAACTGATCTCTCGGTTGCTCAGCACTTCGACACTCCCTCCCATTCCCAATTTGACTTTTCTGCCCTGGGCCTCCTCCATAGTCAGAGTGAGGCCCAGTGTAAATTGGAGGAACAGCACCTCATATTCTGAAGAGGGGTCTCGACCTAAAACTTTGTCTATTCCTTCGCTCCATGGATGCTGCCACACCCGCTGAGTTTCTCCAGCGTTTTTGTCTACCTTCATAATTCGCTTGGGCAGTTTACACCCCAGCAGTATGAACATTTACTTCTCTAACTTCAAATAGCCCTTGGTTTCCCTCTCTCTCCCCTTCCCCTTCCTCCCACCAGTCTTACTGTCTCCAACTACATTCTATCTTTGTCCCGCCCACTCCCCTGACATCAGTCTGAAGACGGTCTCGAACCAAAACGTCGCACATTCCTTCTCTCTTCCTGTCCCGCTGAGTTACTCCGGCATTTCGTGTCTACCATGAATATTAATTGACGTCTTCATATTTCAAGCAGTTCTATCTGCATTAATTTGCTATCATAATTGCTATATTATTGCTATGACTAATTGGTTATGTGTCTAATCACAGAGGCTGTGGTTTCATCTGCTGAACAAACCTATCCGTATAGGTACAAAATCTAGGGTCATAGTATCCAATGCACTAATATTTGCAAAGTCTTGATGACTTTTGAAATATAAGAGCTACCATAGCCAGCTTCCTATAGATGAGGTGTCACTCATTGTATGCTTGAGTCTACTCCATTATATTAGTGTAAGGAGCTAAAAGGTAGTTTGCTTGCAAGGGGAAGCGACTCAGTATTTTCCCCTGGATGCATGCGTCCATGCATACATTCACCAAACGGGCTGCTGTTACTCAAAAACTTAGATTGACACCACCTTCTCAATAAACAATAGCTTTGCTAATGATGCCAAGATCCCTGAAATAAACAAAAAAAAATCCTCTCCCTAGCTATTTATTGGTGTCTTAATCATCAGAGTTGGAGGGGACTGCCATCAGTCTGAAAGGTTGCAATCTGGACTTAAAGAAGGTGGCCCATTCAGTTAGAAACATAGAAAATAGGTGCAGGCCATTTGGCCCTTCGAGCCTGCACCGCCATTCAATATGATCATGGCTGATCATCCAACTCAGTATCCCATACCTGCCTTCTCTCCATACCCCCTGATCCCTTTAGCCACAAGGGCCACATCTAACTCCCTCTTAAATATAGGCAATGAACTGGACTCAACTACCTTCTGTGGCAGAGAGTTCCACAGATTCACCACTCCCTGTGTAGTTTAAGGATGACTGTACACAAGGAGACCAGACAGGCACTTCTGCAGTCTCTCTCTTCATTACAAAAGTAGCTGATATGAACTTTCACATCTTGTCGTGAACGACCGGTTTGTCCAGAGTCAAGTCAAGTTTAATTGTCATATGTATCGACAACGGAACAGTGAAATTCAGGAGGGGAATGGAATACTCTCCTTGTATCATTCCCGCAACACTTATGTAGCTTAACACTATTTGTGAGCATTGTGAGCAGACTGCAATGATAGCCCACGGTAAAAATTACTCCCTCCCTTACAGGACCAGTCTTAATCAACGGCCATCTTATGGTGCAACTCACCACTGCTACTTCTAAAGTATTTCCCAAGTCCATAACATTCACTATCCAGGACAAGTAAGAGGTGCAGGGAGATAGGGGGGCGGTTCTGGGAATGTTACCAGCTGCAAGTATTCCCACAGGTTCCACATTATCTTGGACATGTATCATTGACATTCCTAGAATTCTGTAATAAACAATGGTGTTGAAGTTCTTTGGTAATAAGGACTGCAATAGTCCAAAATGTTTGCTCATTGTTTTTTACCGGCTATTTAGGGTTGGTCAGGAAGTCCTGTCACTGGTGCCTGCGTTTTATCAAAACTAACAAGAGAAACCAGCTACCTTTACTCACAGATTTTTCTCGCATTTGCTGAGTGGAGCAGATTCCTGTTCAGAACTATAAGTATCTTCATTCTAGTGCAACACATCCCCCAGCAGAAGATTCAACATACAACTAAAACCGTGGCAAAGTCATTTATCCTTTCTGTAAATATCTTTGTGATGGTACGACCAGTTGAAACAAGTTTTGTTTCACAGACTCCTAATCAAATGCTGCTGATCGGTTTGTCAACGTTGCTTCTATTATCGTGAGATTAAGAAAGAATGGTGACATGATTGGTCATTTGCATATAATGAGCTGGGCTGAGTTTATTTGCACCATCTGATATCTGCTGGTGATAATATATCTCTCTGCGCAGTGGAAGAAAACGTTAACTGGGTGAGCACCAGGGAAACCGCGTGCTGAATGAACACACAGAAATATAACATTATAGAACCGTGACTGCATCTTGAGTCAATCCTTTCCACCACTCAAAGGTATTTCTTGCTGTGCACAAGTAGTGGCAAGCCAACAGCTATCGATAACATTTATCGATGAAACGGGTAAAACAAAAACTTTTTTTTAAAAAGGTAAAGTCGGATAGGAAAGGTTTTAAGTCCAACAAGGGCAGGACCTACACAGTGAATGGCAGGGCTCTGGGGAGTGTTGTAGTACAGAGGGACGTTGCATAGTTCCTTGAAGGTGGAGTCGCAGGTAGATAGGGCGGTCGAAGACGCATTTTGCACATTGGCTTCCATCCGTCAGAGTATTGAGTATAGCAGTTGGGAGGTCAGAGGGATATAGGGAGAGGTTGAGTAGGCTGGGACTATTCCTTGGAGCACAGGAGGATGAGGGGTGATCTTGTAGAGGTGTTCTCCATTGTGGTCTGGTTTGGCTCAGCCACCAAGCACGACATCCGGAGGCTGCAGCGAATCGTCCGATCAGTTGAGAAGGTTGTTGGCTGCAACCTCCCCCCCCCCCTCCAATGACGAACTGTGCACTGCAAGGGCCATGGAGCGGGCGGGTAAGATCATCTCTGATCCCTCTCACCCTGGCCACAAACCCTTTGAAGTACTCTGAAGGTAACTCTGGACTGTCAAAGCCGCCACATCCAGACATAAAAACAGCTTTTTTTCCACTCGCAAGTAACAACTTGCGAGTGAAGCGCCAAGGCAAATTCCTTGTATGTGTACATACTTGGCCAATAATTATTCATTCATTCATTCATAAAATCATGAGGGCTGATCATTTTCACGCAAAAGGGCGGTGAGGGTAGGAAACAAGCTGCCAGAGGAGGTATTTGAGGCAGGGACTATCCCAACATTTAAGAAACAGTTGGACATGTACATGGATAGGACAGGTTTGGAGGGATATGGACCAAACATGGGCAGGTGGGACTAGTGTAGCTGGGACATATTGGCTGGTGTGGACAAGTTGGGCCAAAGGGCCTGTTTCCACACTGTATCACTCTATGACTCTATGACTCTATGACATAGAATATGTATGTGTATCAATGTCTTTGCTTTCAGATTATGTTATGCAGAATTACATTTCCTTTGTTTATTTAATTATAGTTTTAAATCATCATCTTGATCAACAATTTAACCAAAACAACAGTTGTAGTTCACAATTTTATTCTGAGCCTGCTCTTTGATTTTTATTTATTTTTAACATATGAATAAAGGGGCTGTCCCACTGCGGCGACCTAAGCTGCGAGTTTAGAAGAGTTTGCCCTGACTCAAACTCGCAGCATGGTCGACACGAGGTCCTAGGAGGTCGTATGGGGTGGTTGGACTTTTCTTCATGCTCGAGGGAGGTTCCGGCCTACTTGCTAGGTCGCGGAAAATTTTTCATAATTTTGAAAAAATTTCCGCGAGTAGAATTTGGTCGGCATGGGTCTTTTTCACTCGTAGTGCAGTGGAGCGGGGTCGCTATTTATTTACAGGCACTCTAGGGCAGTGGTAGGCAATCTCCTTCGCTGACCGGGCATTTTGATTGGCTCATTGGAGTTTCACGACCTAGGAAGACCTACCGGTAGGTAAAATGCCCGCTAAACTTTATTAAACTTCTTTAAAGTGTCTCCGCTCCCCCCCTTGCGCTCCCCCCCCCCTGCGCTCCCCCCCCCCCCTGCGCTCCCCCCCCTGCGCTCCCCCCCCCTGCGCTCCCCCCCCCTGCGCTCCCCCCCCCTGCGCTCCCCCCCCCAGCGCTCCCCCCCCCCATGCGCTCCTCCCCCCCCATGCGCTCCCCCCCCATGCGCTCCCCCCCCATGCGCTCCCCCCCCCCCCCCCCCCGCTCCCCCCCCCCGCGCTGCCCCCCCCCCTGCGCTCCCCCCCCCGCGCTCCCCCCCGCGCGCCCCCCCCCCCCGCGCTCTCCCCCCGCGCTCTCTAAAGGACTTGCGGTACTCTGGCAGCTGTTTACCTTCCTCTTCATCGTGCAGACAGTGCTCCTACGCTGTCCCTGGCCCCCACCTTCACTGTGTGTGTGTGTGTGTGTGTGTCGCGTGGTTGCGTGTGTGTGGGTCGCGTGTGTGTGGTCGCGTGGTTGCTTATGTGTGTCGCGTGGTCCCGTGTGTGTGGTCGCGCGTGTGTGTGGTCGCGTGTGTGGTCGTGTGGTGTGTGTGTGGTCGCGTGGTCGTGGTGTGTGGTGGTCGCGTGGTTGCTTGTGTGGTCGTGTGGTTGCTTGTGTGGTCGCGTGTGTGTGGTTGCTTGTGTGGTCGCGTGGTCGCGTGTGTGTGGTCGCGTGTGTGTGGTCGCGTGGTCGCGTGTGCGTGGTCGCGTGTGTGTGGTCGCGGCCGGTTGATCCAGCTGGAGGCTTTCCAGGCGAGTGCCCTCGAGCTTGAAGGTCGAAGGCACTCTTCTGGACTCGCGGATTAGGTCGCCCAAATGGGCAGGCCCTTAACCATAATGAACATGAGAGCTGAGAGAAACCGGATAAAACTAGAAATAATGTTTAGGGTGCAATTATTCTTGAAAGCACAGAGGGCTGAGTTTAGAATTTGCACTCTTTCAATTTCTTGAAACATAGAAGGAAGTTCAGAAAATATCGTGCTAAATATATATATTTTCGGTTGCAAACCGTTTTGGTAAATAACAGCTGCAGCAGTTCATTATCTGCATCTATACAAACAGTTGAAAGTTTAATGGTGAAACTCATTGGGTGAGTAGAGTACACAGCAGTTGCGTGACTCCTGTTTATGAATGCTAAAAAATGCATCTGTTGAACATACAGACCTTGCTGCTTTGATTACTGTCATTCAAGTCAATGCTTTGAAATGGTTACCCCCAGGTTTCCGAGGAATGGGAGGTTCCATTTCAAGAAAACGGTGTGTGTCACAATTTTCTGTAACACAAAGCTGCATCTTTTGAGCAATGGTCAAGAAACACGTCGCACAAAAATAGCGTGTTTATTTACTCCTTTCATGCAAGTTGTGTTAGAACACATTGTATGATGTATCTAAAAAATTTGGATAGTGATTTGACAAATTCTGCAAAAGTGAATTTCAGTTATTAGAATGACCATAACGCAGGGGTGGCCTGAATTTTCAGAAATATAAGGCTGTGTAAACAAGGCTGTGCTTGGCTTTAGTCTCTGCCTTTTTCCCGCAGTTATCATCAACAAATTTAGTGAATCTTGCAGTCCGTGTCAGTGGGCATTGTTGATAATGTAATAGCCCTGTTCCACAGTACGAGTTCATTCCAAGAACTCTCCCGAGTTAAAAAAAAATTAAACATAGAAACATAGAAATTAGGTGCAGGAGTAGGCCATTCGGCCCTTCAAGCCCGCACCGCCATTCAATATGATCATGGCTGATCATCCAACTCGGTATCCCGTACCTGCCTTCTCTCCATGCCCTCTGATCCCCTTAGCCACAAGGGCCACATCTAACTCCCTCTTAAATATAGCCAATGAACTGGCCTCAACTACCCTCTGCGGCAGAGAGTTCCAGAGATTCACCACTCTCTGTGTGAAAAATGTTCTTCTCATCTCGGTTTTAAAGGATTTCCCCCTTATCCTTAAGCTGTGACCCCTTGTCCTGGTCTTCCCCAACATCGGGAGCAATCTTCCTGCATCTAGCCTGTACAACCCCTTAAGAATTTTGTAACTTTAAAACTCGTGGTAAGTGTTGTGGTTCGGCCACACTAACAAACTACATTTAAATCCAAACTTATATAAGATACATTTAATACAGAAGATAATATTTACTTATAAGCACGGAGAATGAACGTAGCGGGTACGTCGGAGCTCGGGGACGTCTCTTTGCGGCTCGTACCGCTAGCAGCAGGTACTCGGAAAGACTAGCTAACGGCAGGTAAGCTGGGGAAGACTCGTGAAGATTTTTCAACATGTTAAAAAATGACCACGAGAGCCCCGAGTACCGACGAGTGGCCATTACCGTAAATCTTCGAGTTCGAATCAGGGCAAACTCGGGAGAGCTCTTGGAATGAACTCGTACCGTGGGACAGGGCTTTAACAGGAGCTGGTTACTGCACATTGTGCATGTCTTTCCTGCTGGCAGTGGCGTAGCGTGCGGGGGGGGGGGGGGGGGGGGGGGGGGGGGCAGAGGGGCGGTTGGCCTGGGCGCTAAAATTTTAGGGGCGCAAAAAAATTGTTGGATAAAAAAAAATTATAAAATGGCAAAAAATGTTGTTCTAAAGGCACGCTGCACCTCTTTGGCAGCCTTCCCCTGAATTATTGTAATAAAATGTAAAATGTTTTGCCATTTTTATAATTTTTTTTTTATCCAACAATTTTAACCAACCAGCGATCTCCGCACACAAACTTGGGACAATTTACACTTATACCAAGCCAATTAGCCTACTGCCTACAAACCAGTATATCTTTGGAGTGTGGGAGGCAACCGAAGATCTCGGAGAAAACCCACGTGGTCATGGGGAGAACGTACAAACTCCATACAGACAGCACCCGTGGTCAGAATATATCTCAGCCGTAATGTCTAAAAGAAAGGAATCTGGTGCCCAGGGCAGGAAAAGATGAAAAACAGAACAAGAACAGCTTGCTAAACTAACTGGAAGTCTTGACAGCTTTATTGTGAACACCGCTGATAGCACGTGATGAAAATACACCAGAATCTGTATGTCTAGATAATCCACTGCCTGTAAACTCTTCACTTTCTGCTTTAGAAGCAGAGACAGCTTTGCCTGAACATGCTTCAACATCTGGGCAGTCAAGTGCTCGTTCAGAGCATATTGATATGAAAGTTTTCACTGATATTGGTTATTGGCCAGAAAATGTAGATAAAACTTTGAAAAATGAACTTGTTAAGAGAGGGACGTCTGAACTACAGAATAAAGATGCATTTTTTTCCAAGAGATCATTCTCTAAGGATTGGTTTTATATGAATTTAGATAATGGTGAGACAGTTTTAAGGACATGGTTGCTGTATTCTCTGGTGAAATGTGCTGTGTATTGCTTTCCTTGCATGCTTTTTCAAAAAAATAAAGGTAGAAGTTCTTTTGCACAGCCAGATGGATTTAAAACATGGAAAAAGCTAAACCCCAGAGTATTAGATCATGAAAAAAGTTGCCATCACGTCGAAGCATTTGAAAAGTGGAAAGAACTTGAAATGCGACTACAGAAATGTGAAACAATCGATGCTGCTCTTCAGATAGAACAACAGAAATCATTTGAGAAATGGAAAGCTGTATTATCAAGAATTCTTGATTGTGTGCTGTATTTAGCCAGCCAATCCTTACCCTTGCGTGGTCATTCAGAAGGTCTAAGTGCAAGTGATAACTGTGGAAATTTCCTTGAAGTTTTCAAGTTACTTGCCAAATATGACCCAGTTGCTAATCAACATCTTCACAAAGTTCAACAAGCAGATGGCTATGTCGTGTCTTATCTTTCTCCACAGAGCCAAAATGAGTTCGCCAACTACTTGGTGATCACATCCGAACAGATATCTTTCAAAGAATTTTAAAGGCCAAGTATTACTCTATCATGTTTTATAGTACACCAGATATTTCGCATACCGACCAAATGTCCCAAGTAATTCGGTATGTGCATATTGAAGATGCAGAAGTCACAATTGAGGAGTCCTTTATCGACTTCATTCAGCTACATGGGAAATCAGCTAATGAAATTACAGAACAAATTTGTGACAAGTTGCAAGCAGATGGTCTAAAACTTGAGTACTGCTATGGACAAGGATATGATAATGCTGCAACTATGGCTGGTCACATACGTGGTGTTCAGAAACGTATTCTAGATGTAAACCCCAAAGCAGTGTTTGTGCCAAGTAACAATCACTCACTTAATCTTGCTGGCGTACATGCAGCTAGTGTTGGAACAAATTCTGTGACTTTTCTTTGGCACTGTGCAAAAAGTGTACACATTTTTCTCGAGCTCTACACACAGGTGGGATGTTCTTAAAGAACATGTGCCAGTTAATGTGAAGCGATCCTGTGACACAAGATGGAGTTTAAAGCATGAAGCTGTGCACGTTCTTGCTGAGTACACTGAAAAAATAATAGAAGCTTTGGAAGTCTTGAGGGATGGATTAGAAGAAACCTCAGAAACCAAAGGAGATGCAGGCAGTTTGTTAGTTTGCATTATGACCTATCCTTTCTTTGCATTCCTTTATTTTTGGAGCCCAGTGCTTACTGAAGTGAATGACACTCAAATATACCTACAACAAAAAGGACTTGGACTTGATCAATGTGTTCAAAAGCTAAAAGCATTGACTCTATTTTGTGAGGAAAAGTGTGATTCTCTAGTCACAGAGGCAGCTGAGAGAGCTATGCAGATATGCAATACATATGATATTTCTACAGAAAGAAGAATTGGAAGACGAAAGAAGATGTCAGGTGAAAAAAGTAATGATTCTGGCTTAAGTTTAATTCAGGAAACACGTTGGGAACAACTTGAGGAAGTAGATAAGCTAACAGCTGAAATTACAAAACGTACAGTACAGATTAATACACTTCATGAGCTATTTGCTTTTCTACAAATTCAAACATTGTTAGATGCAGAAAAAGATGACTTAATTGTTCGACACATTCAGCATTTATGTGTGAAATATTCTGACTTGAATGCTACTGCTGAAGTACATCGTATTAGACGCCATATTGCTTTACTTAAATAAGTTCATCCAGAAGAGAGCATTTCTACATGGACAACTTTAGATTTGCTTTGCTGGATAATTAAGTGGAAGCTGCAAGAAAGTTTAACTAACATTGTTGTAGCACTGAGAATTTTTTTTAACAATTACTGTGTCCAATGCTAGTTGTGAAATGGGTTTCTCCAAATTAAAGTTAATAAAGACATGTCAGCGATCAACAATGAGCCAGGAAAGATTAAGTAACCTTGCAATTTTGTCTATTGAGAGAAATTTTCATGTAAATTTTGATAGTGTAATTGAAAAATTTGCAAGAATAAAATCCAGAAGATTTTAAATAAATGCAATATACTGACAAGGTCTAACATTTAATGTGCTCTGTTTCCCTATTATTCGAACACTTTGTAATACTTTTATTGGAACCTCTAAAATGGTGTTACAATTTTGAAATAAATATTAATGGCTGCAAAGAAGTAATTTTATTTTATAAATAAATAAATTTTATGCAAGTGTAATTCAAGTAACAAGTAACAGGCAGCGCCACCATCTTTTTGTTAGGTTGAGAAAATAAATATAAAACTTGGATTTATAACAGCTCATGGGCCATGGCTAGCCGCTAATGAGGAGGCGCAATATTTTAAACTGCCCCGGGCGCTCAAAACCCACCCTACGCCACTGCCTGCTGGTTAATCATAAATGGAAATAAATGTTTCACTGGTACATTGTTACTATGAAGCATATTTCAGGGCATTATTGTTAAAACACCTTTTTATCTCACGCATTCCTAGCTATTGATAGAAACAGAACGATAGATCCTCAAGCACAAATTAACAAATAACTAATCATCTAATAAAACTTGCGATATTAAATGTAGTACAGAAGGTATTGTACAAAACGCACCTTTCTTGTTGCAAATATAATTAGTAAATAACGGGGCATGAACAATGGTAACAATTTTTCCCCTTCAAAGTTATGCAAGAAGATCCACCGAACAGCTTAATTGGGCTGTGCTAGCCTTTATGCTCAATATATTAAGAAAAGCAGTGATGCTTGTACCTACAGTGGGGATCACCGCCGTAAACTTTGCTGTAATCCTAAGAGAAATATTTCACTACTGTCCCCTGTTTGTATTTTAGACAATGTTCTACCCTTTCTGCTGCAGCACCTTTTATCCTATGACCTTTATTATTAATGACAAGTTGACCGTAACAAACAATGCATCAAACATCTTTTGGAAATGTATATGTTTCTCATCTACCCTCTCTGTTACTTTACAATACAGCAATATTGATAGGACCTGATTTAGCTTGACCAAATCCATACAGGCTTTCTCTATGAATCAACATTTGTCCAAAAGATTGCTAAAACTGTCCCTGATTATTATTTCCAGAACCAAGGTTGAACTATTTGACATAGACATTGTGGGCTGGTGGCCCTGTTTCCATGCTGCCCTGTTCTATAACTGTTCTGGTGTTACTGCCTTTATACTCGCACTTTTTGAACAAGGCTGCAATACCTTCAATTATTTAGTCCGCTGTAGATGTTTGGAAGACAATAGCAGGGGACTCTGCGGTTTTCTCCCTTTATTCCCTCAGCATCGCAGCGTGTACTCACTCTGGACCAGGTGAATGATCCATACTGAATGCAAATACCTTTTCTACTACCTCCTTTCAGACATACCTTCAACCACAACCTCGTTTACAACATCATATTCTTTGTTGAAGACAAATGTAAACTAATTATTTATGCCTTCTTCTGCATGTGTGGACTGTTTTAGTTGACTCTGATCAGCACCAACTTGCAGACCTCTTCATTACGATCATCTCCCCTTGCCACCAGTTTCCTATATTGTGTTTTTAAAATTCCTTTTCATCTTTATTACTACTCTTTTCTCAATGTAGTCACTTCTCTCGTGTTCTTTTCTTACTTCTCTAATCTTTCATCAAATAGGATTTTAATCCTGCTCTATTTTCTTCATCTTGATCATCCACAGAGCTCTGGCTTTAATTTCCATACCTTCTCCCTCATAGGATTGTACCAAGACTGAAGCATATACATTCTTCTTTAAAGGCCACCCATTGTTCAATTAGTTTTAAAGAGGGAACTGCAGATGCTGGAGAATCGAAGGTTACACAGAAAAGCTGGAGAAACTCAGCGGGTGCAGCAGCATCTATGGAGCGAAGGAAATAGGCAACGTTTCGGGCCGAAACCCTTCTTCAGACTGATCAGGGGTGGGGGTGGGTGGGGACAAGAAAGGGAAAAGGAGGAGTAGCCGGAAGGCTGGAGGGTGGGAGGAGACAGCAGGGGAGCTGAGGAAGGGGAGGAGACAGCAAGGACTAACAGAATTGGGAGAAGTCGATGTTCATGCCCCCGGGGTGCAGACTCCCCAAACGGAATATGAGGTGCTGTTTTGCCTGCCAATCTTTGCCTTACTTTGCCTGAGCCAAATCAGTTCTCATTTCAATGACCTTGTTCTTTCTCCAGTTAACTACTTCAACCTTGGAGAGGTTACATTCTTTTCCTTAACCTTCTAAACTTCATGTCACAATGATCACCATATCTTGAATGTTTTCCTTATTGAGTTTAGTTTATTGTCACATATACCGAGGTACAGTGAAAAACGTAATGCTTGCTTTACTTGATCTGGATCATTTTCTAAAACCAAGATTGTTAAACCTGTCTTCCTTGTTGGGGCAGGTACACATTGATTAAGAATATTCTCCTGAATAACCTAAATGCATTTGGACAGGCACATTGATGGGGAAAAGTTAGAGAGATATCAGCCAAAAGCGGGCAGAGGGACTAGTGTAGATGGGGCAACTTGGTTGGTATGGGTAAGTTGGGCTGAAGGGCCTGTTTCCGTGCTGTATGATGTTAAAACTCCTCCTATCTTTGTCTCTTGTGTTAATATTACTACTTTCCCTAACTATTTGTACATTATTGCTAACTTCCTGCTAAGGAAGTATAGAGATGAAAATTCAAATCTCTCTACAGCATTTATGGAATCAAATTGTTACTTTCCCCCTTCATCCCATCCCCAAATTCAAGATAACTATCAACTAATTTTGGTAGTGATGACAAGACAAAATTACCGAATTGTCGCAATGGCCATCAAATTCACTAATATCCTTCAAGAAAATAAATCTGCATACCTGCCTTGATATAACACTCTGACTCAACGCCAAGTGCTTGACCTTTCAGAGGTGCTCTGAAATGATCTAACATGTCAAGTGATTCTATCAGAGGTACATCTGTGATGCTGCTGCCTTGTAACTCCTTTTGACCCAGATTTGCTCTTGACATTTGGAGCTGTCGGTTGAAATTTGCATATTCTCCCTGTGACCGTATGAGTTTCTATGGGGTGCTCTAACTGCATCCCACATCTCAAAATGTGCTGATAAGCTAATTAGTTACATTAATTTATCCGTTTGGTGTAGGTTAAGGGCTAACGTGACTTTTCAGCGATTGTCTTCGACCTTCAAGCTCGAGGGCAGTCGCCTGAAAAACCTCAGTGATGAAACTGCAAGCTGGATCGACTGTCTACACGCACACCACACACACACACCCCCCCCCCCAAGGCGGGGGCCAGGGAAAGCGGGGGAGCGCTGTCTGAAATTCACACCCGTGATGAACGGGAAGGTAAAAGACGGCTGGCACAGTTACAGTAAGTCCTTTAGAGAGCGCGGAGGGGGGGGGGGGGAGACACTTTTAAGAAGCCAGCCAACTTTTAAAAAGTTTAGCGGGCATTTAACATTACCGGTCGGTTTACTTACCTTTTTTTTCTCAACGAGCTCCACCTTCGATTGCCTTTGACTACCTAACAATAATATCAATTTTTTTTTTCCATGGTGACCTTTTTTTACTCGCGGGCATTTTTCAGCATGTTGAAAAAAAATGCCGCGACCTAGCTGAGGCCTCGAGTACGCAAGGACTATCGAGCATGAAGGAGAGTTATAAAGACCTCTTAGGACCTTGTGTCGACCATGCTGCGAGTATGAGTCGAGGGCAAACTTTTCTAAACTCACCAATTAGGTCGTGGGAGAGCCCCTTTAGTGGCAACCCTTGAGTGTTTGGACCTGCTGATGCACCTGGTCATGTTCTCAAAACCTGCGTGGACCAACTTGCTACAGTTTTTGCAGACATCTTCAACCTCTCATTGCTGAGGTCTCAGGTTTCCACCTGGTTTAAAAGTGCTTTGAGAGCCTGGTCAACTACCTCAGTAAAAACCTGGACCCACTACAATTTGCTTTCTGCCACAACAGATCGATGGTGGATGTGATCTCGCTGGTCTCCACTGCACTAGATCACTAAAGCAATAAAACACATACATCAGGCTGTTGTTCATTAGGTCTATGTTCAATATCATTAAACCCCTTCAAACTTGTTACCAAGCTCAGGGAACTGGGTCTTTGCTTATCCCTTTACAACTGAGTCATCAACTTCCTCATCAACAGCACACAATCGGTATAAATTGGCAACAACTCCAGCTCCTTGATAACCATTCACATAGGGCTCCTGATGGCTGTGTTTTCAGTTACTTTATACCTATAACTGAAGCTGGACACCGTTCCAACTCCATCTTTAAATTCACCGACAACACCGTTGTTGGGCAGATTACGGGTATTGATGAGTCAGAGTATAGTAGGGAGATTGTTTGCTTTATGTTATCTATTGAGCACTGTGTTTACAAACCTGTAATGCTGCTGCAAGAAAAAAAATCATTCATCCATTTCAGTACCTATGACAATTAAACATTCTTGAAAGATCCAAAGGGGAAGTCATAGGCATTTGAGAGGAAATTGTAGAACAAGGAAGTAATGAGGCTGGGGAAATTGGACAAAAATTGTTGATCTGTTGGGCTGAATGCCCTCTACTATTCCAGTAGGTGACATCATTTGCTGCCCCACAGGATGAACAAGGAAACCTTCACCTGATTTCCTTTAATTATCCTCCCTTTTATGTTTTAACCCCCACTGATAAAACACTGAAAGTAACAAGAGACAGGGTATGTTCTGAGAGGGAAATTTGAAAAACCATCATCTACATCGCTGACCAAGCAGTCTAAGTCCTGAAGAATATAGCTACAAACTGGGTCAGTGCACAGACCTGTGGCGATAAATTCCTGTCATCATAGAGGACACCCTCCAGTACGTATGGCTCTACAATCTTGCTGAGATGGGAAAACTTCAGATGGATCTGGTAGCTCTAAACTGGGCCTCAATGAAGTGATGATGTGAATTGTCATTGGCAACGTAAATGTGCACATCCACAATTTCATGGCCTAGCATGCGCCTCACTGTACCATCGCAGTCAGACCAAATGATTGAACCGAGTCAGTTAAACAGCTAATAGGATGAGTGTTTAAGAAGGAACTGCAGATGCTGGAAAATCGAAGGTACACAAAAATGCTGGAGAAACTCAGCGGGTGCAGCAGCATCTATGGAGCGAAGGAAATGGGCAACGTTTCGGGCCGAAACCCTTCCGAAACGTTGCCGATTTCCTTCGCTCCATAGATGCTGCTGTACCCGCTGAGTTTCTCCAGCATTTTTGTGTACCAGCTAATAGGATGAGGCAGTTTCAAGTATCTCCACATCCTCTACAATGGTAGGACCCAGTACATGGCTGCTAAAAAAAAAAAGTTGGACATTCCCCCATTAGTCTCCAGGCAAATCTGTTTGCTTCATCTGAATTTGTACTTCCGGTGGCGCTGGTGCCAGCAGCCTCCACCTACAGCCTGGTATCTTTTTGTTTTTTTGTTTATTTAGTTATGTAAAAGTGTGTTTTTTTTTGTTTTATTTGTGTTTTTATGTGGGGGAAGAGGGCACGGTGCGGGGATACCGTCCTTCAGCCGCTTCCTGGTGAGGACGCGACTATTATTCGAGACGCGTCCTCGCCCCCCCCTCCCCCCACAGCGGCCTACCTACCTGGATTGGCGCGGCCTTTCCTGCCGGGATTGACCGGAGCTCCAGCAGCGGCGGGACAGCGCTGGAACATCGCGGGGCTGGCGATGCCTTACCGGGGGTCGCCGTCTGGAGCCCGGAGTGCTGGACCTGCTGCACCGACATCCTGGAGCTGTGGTTTGCGGAGCTCCCAATGCGGGCGGCGCTGATGGACAGCGCGGGGTCCTGTGACTCTGCCCGGCTCGGCCTGCAGACTCAGGAGCTGCAGACTCCGGCAGCGGGAGGCGGCTGATCAGAAGGTCCGGGCCGCTGAGGAGGAGGAGGATGCTCACCGTCGGGGTTCGGCGTCGGCATTCCACCAGCCCGGCGTGAGGGCCTGAACATCGGGCCACCCGGGGCGGCGACTGCGGGTGCTCAGAAGGCCCCGACCACGGATGAACACGGAGGGGAGGCTGGCTGGACTATGGTGCCATCCTCACCTTGGTGCCATTTATGTTATGTTGTGTCGTGGACTTTCTGTGTTTGTGCTTTTTTTTTTTTAATTCAATTTCAATTTTATTTTTAATATGTTTTATTATTTATTTATTTTTTTTTGTGTGATTTTTTTTATGATGCTGCATGTAAGGGAAATTAATTTTGTTGTCTCAAATTGAGACTATGACAATAAATTTGAATACAATACAATACAATTTGGGAAATGGGACACTGAAACAGGGAGCATTTGTAAATGAGATCTTGCTCTTAGCTGGGCATAGGGATGTGGTCTAATGCACTCTGCGATTACATACAAATAAAAGGCAAACAAAACAGATGGAAAATAACAGCAGTGTGTAATTATCAGTGAACATTACTTTCATTTTGCAATGGTAGGAAGGTCATTGATAAAGCCCGTAGAGATATTTAGGCCGACAAACTGAGAAGCGCCTGCATGGATCCCATGGCAGCAATAAGAGACTCAAACAGATTATACATTTTTAATTAAATATAAAAATGTTGAGCCCTGTATCTGCTGAATTTTCTTTTTTTTTTCAAATAACCCGAATCGAAAAAAGAACTTTTCTGTCTCTGGTAACTTTTTCAATGGTCGTGTGGATCCATATCTCGTTTTTCCATCCCAGCAACCCCGCTAATGCTACACTGCTAATCTCATCTCGAGTGTAATTAATCGATTTTTTATGTTGTTGCATTTGCACAACATGGTTGAGCAATAGATGAAAGTGATGCCGAAAACTCTTAACTTGTGCTTAATGGCAGTCATTCAATATTTGTCAACTCTAAAGCCACAGTTAGGTCAGGGTCGCCTCTGGCTTTGGTTGCTCTGATTTAAATAAAGAACAAGACGCCAAGCGTGAGTGGAGTGAGAAAAGATCGTCTGGACCATCATACATGCTGCAGTGTACCACATTGTATTTCATGTACTAAAAATTCTTTAACTAGAAAGCAGTAGGATATGGATGTGACTTCCTAGCTACTGGTGCCAGATACGATGTATCTCGATAATACATCCTCATAGAATTAAGAGTATTTAATAGACACATACACCAGGAATAGAACAATGAAACTCTTACTGCTGCAACTTTACAAGCACATTAAATGCAACAACATAACAAATAATATGCACAACTTAATCCATATATAATAAACAATAATTCAATTAATTACCAGTTATATTAGATAAACGGATCTAGTCCACACTAGTAGGTACTGAGATGGGATTGTGCAGGGTGGTTCAAGAGCCTGATGGTTGACAGGAAGAAGTTGGTCTTGTACTTGGAGGTAACAGTTCCCATGCTCCTGTACCACCTTCCTAGTTGTAGCAGTGAGATGAGAGCAGGGCCAGGGTGTGTGGGCTTTTGTTAATAGATGTTTTCTTGAGGCAGTGCTTCCTCTAGATCCTTTGGTGTAATCTCAGTGACATGTTCTCTATATGTATGGAGCTTGACATATTAGACCTGAGAAGCAGTTTTCTCTGGATGGGTAATCTTGAACTGGCGGCATATAATCTTGTAGTATGTATGTAACTAATTAGTAGTGAGGTACAGAGAGAAATATCTTTGGGGGCAGATGGAGAAGTAGGATTGTTAAACCTTGGAGCACTTTACACATATGACCAACATTTGGCAGATTTTGGGATTGAAATGAAATTAAGAGATCTGAAAACTGGAACTGAGTCAATGATCATCCATTCTCCTTTTGAATGGCAGATGGATGACTTGCATTCTGGTTTCGAGAAAAATGGTCAGATGTACAGAAATTAGTTTTTGTTTCCATGTTACATTTCCATACGTGACAGGACTTTTAAGTTGTGCAATGGTACAATGTTATTGATTATGGGAATGACTTTATTCTCTAAGGAGGCCATTCAGCCCAGTCTACACTGGTTCCAAGAGTACCCCCATTCTCCCACTATTGTTCCCAGTAGCTATTTACATCACAGTCTCTTCAGTTCCCTGCCTTACCAAGCTTCCATTGCTCACCTACAAATTGGGAGCAAATTACTATTGGTTGGTTTATTAGTGTCATGTGTACGAAGATGCAATGAAAGAACTGGGTGCTACCCAGTCAGATCATACTATACATGAGTACAATCAAGCCATGTACAAGTACAACAGGTAGTACTAAGAGAAAAATACCAGAATGCAGAATATAGTGTCACAATGTTATTGGGTTTACAATAACAGAGAAATCTAGACAGATAGATTGTGTGTAAGGACCACAATGAGTTTGGGAATTGGGACTATGCCCTTTATTTATGAGAGGACTATTCAGCTGTCTGATAATAAAAGTGGGAACAAGACTGTTTTTGAATCTGGTGGTAAGTGCTTTTGAGCTTATGCCATCTGCCCGACGGGAGAAAGGAGAAGAGGAAATGACCAAGTTGTAAAATGCTCCTTGATTAAGTTGGTTGCTTTCCCGATGGAATATGAAGTGTAGATGGAGTTGATAGACCGCAGGCTGTTTTGTGTGATTGAGTGAACTAAATGCACAATTCTGACATTTCTTGCTTTCTTGGGCAGGGCTGATGCCAAATAAGGTTGTTATAGATAGTGTCATTGTGGTTGGTCCAGGACAAATTGTTGATGATATTAACATTTAAGAACTTGGAGCTCTTGAGCATTCCTACTTTGGTACCATTGATGCTAACTGAAAATCACCTTATTTCCTGAAATCAATAACTTTCTTCGTCTTTCTGACATTGCCTAATTAAACTGACAACAAAAAACATTCGATAAACGAATAAAATAAAAGTAACGCTTGTCTGAGACCTGACAAGTATAGAACATGTGGTAATGAAACTAAGAGGGAAATTAGGAAACCAACGAGACACTATAGGGTAAATACTGTAAATTAAAATAATAGTCAGAAGATGTTTTAGAAGAGTATAACAAAGGGAACGTGTGGCCAATGAAGAAGTGTATGAAAGTAGATACGTTTCTAAATGAATAGTTTGAGATAAATGTAGCAGAAGAGGGAGTTAAAAGTGAATAAATCTCTAGGCTATTAGGGGTCAGACTATGAGTATTAAGGGAGGAAATTGGAGGCATATCACGCCAATTTTTCAGTCTTTCCTGCCAATGAAGATGGTACCAGAGTGTGTGACGGTTTCATTGTTTAATAAGACGAAAGGTTAAACCAAATAAGTATAGGGTAACTAGGGTAATTGCCTTTGAACCTTTAGGGTAATTAGATTGATTTTGTTGGTGGGCAGATTATTGGCATCCATCTTAAACTTGCATTTAGAAAGGCACAGATTAATCAAGAAATATCAGTATAGGTGGGAGTCATAGAAGAATAACTGCAGCTCCTTTGGAGTTCCTGTACCAGGTTATGCCTGGATTAAAGGGTATTAATTATAAGGAGAGGTTGGACAGACTTGGATTGTTTTCTCTGGAATGCCAGAAGTTAAGGGGAGAACTGATAGAATTATGGAAGGCTCACTTGGGTAGTTGGCCAGAATTATTTTTTCCCCGGAGTGGTAATATCAAAGGTGACAGAGCATGGCTTTATGGCGAGGAGGACAAAGTTCATAGATGTGTGGTGCAAATGTTTAAACACGGTAGTGGGTATCAGGTGTGATGATCGAGGCAGATATCATAGTGGCATTTGAGGTATTTAGATACATATGGATGTGCAGGAAATGGGTGAGTATGGATTATGTGAATTGGCCAAGATTGACTGGCAATTAATTCTAAAAGGGTTGACGGTGGATATGCAATGGAAGGCATTTAAAGACTGCATGGATGAACTACAAAAATTGTTCATCCCAGTTTGGCAAAAGAATAAATCAGGGAAGGTAGTGCATCCATGGATAACAAGGGAAATCAGGGATAGTATCAAAGCAAAGGATGATGCGTACAAACTAGCCAGAAAAAGCAGCATACTGGGACTGGGAGAAATTCAGAGACCAGCAGAGGAGGACGAAGGGCTTAATTAGGAAAGGAAAAATGGATTATGAAAGAAAACTGGCAGGGAACATAAAAACTGACTGCAAAAGTTTTTATAGATATGTGAAAAGAAAGAGATTAGTTAAAACAAATGTAGGTCCCTTGCAGTCAGAAACAGGTGAGTTGATCATGGGGAACCAGGATATGGCGGACCAATTGAATAACTACTTTGGTTCCGTCTTCACTAAGGAAGACATAAATGATCTGCCGGAAATAGCAGGGGCCCGCGGGTCAAAGGAGGTGGAGGAATTGAGTGAAATCCAGGTTAGTCGGGATTTGGGGAATTTAATAGCAGGACAGACGGAAAGGAGGCTGTAGATGTGTGGATGGGAAGGGAATGGAGGGTTATGGTCTGAGCGCAGGTATATGGGACTAGGGGAGATTATGTGTTCGGCACGGACTAGAAGGGTCGAGATGGCCTGTTTCCGTGCTGTAATTGTTATATGGTTATATGGTTATATGATGTTGTTTGCCTAGGTTAGTGGTGTTGGGTAAATTGAATGGATTAAAGGCCGATAAATCCCCAGGGCCAGATAGGGCCAGATAGGCTGCATCCCAGAGTACTTAAGGAAGTAGCTCCAGAAATAGTGAATGCATTAGTAATAATCTTTCAAAACTCTTTAGATTCTGGAGTAGTTCCAGAGGATTGGCGGGTAGCAAACGTAACCCCACTTTTTAAGAAGGGAGGGAGAGAGAAAACGGGGAATTACAGACCAGTTAGTCTAACATCGGTAGTGGGGAAACTGCTAGAGTCAGTTATTAAAGATGGGATAGCAGCACATTTGGAAAGTGGTGAAATCATTGGACAAAGTCAGCATGGATTTACGAAAGGTAAATCATGTCTGACGAATCTTATAGAATTTTTCGAGGATGTAACTAGTAGCGTGGATAGGGGAGAACCAGTGGATGTGGTGTATCTGGACTTCCAGAAGGCTTTCGACAAGGTCCCACATAAGAGATTAGTATACAAACTTAAAGCACATGGCATTGGGGGTTCAGTATTAATGTGGATAGAGAACTGGCTGGCAAACAGGAAGCAAAGAGTAGGAGTAAACGGGTCCTTTTCACAATGGCAGGCAGTGACTAGTGGGGTACCGCAAGGCTCAGTACTGGGACCCCAGCTATTTACAATATATATTAATGATCTGGATGAGGGAATTGAAGGCAATATCTCCAAGTTTGCGGATGACACTAAGCTGGGGGGGCAGTGTTAGGTGTGAGGAGGATGCTAGGAGACTGCAAGGTGACTTGGATAGGCTGGGTGAGTGGGCAAATGTTTGGCAGATGCAATATAATGTGGATAAATGTGAGGTTATCCATTTTGGTGGCAAAAACGGGAAAGCAGATTATTATCTAAATGGTGGCCGATTGGGAAAGGGGGAGATGCAGCGAGACCTGGGTGTCATGGTACACCAGTCATTGAAGGTAGGCATGCAGGTGCAGCAGGCAGTAAAGAAAGCGAATGGTATGTTGGCTTTCATAGCAAGAGGATTTGAGTATAGGAGCAGGGAGGTTCTACTGCAGTTGTACAGGGTCTTTGTGAGACCACACCTGGAGTATTGCGTGCAGTTTTTGGTCTCCAAATCTGAGGAAGGACATTATTGCCATAGAGGGAGTGCAGAGAAGGTTCACCAGACTGATTCCTGGGATGTCAGGACTGTCTTATGAAGAAAGACTGGATAGACTTGGTTTATACTCTCTAGAATTTAGGAGATTGAGAGGGGATCTTATAGAAACTTACAAAATTCTTAAGGGGTTGGACAGGCTAGATGCAGGAAGATTGTTCCCGATGTTGGGGAAGTCCAGGACAAGGGGTCACAGCTTAAGGATAAGGGGGAAATCCTTTAAAACTGAGATGAGGAGAACTTTTTTCACACAGAGAGTGGTGAATCTCTGGAACTCTCTGCCACAGAGGGTAGTTGAGGCCAGTTCATTGGCTATATTTAAGAGGGAGTTAGATGTGGCCCTTGTGGCCAAGGGGATCAGAGGGTATGGAGAAAAGGCAGGTACGGGATACTGAGTTGGATGATCAGCCATGATCATATTGAATGGCGGTGCAGGCTCGAAGGGCCGACTGGCCTACTCCTGCACCTAATTTCTATGTTTCTATGTGTGGGCAAATTATATTAGTTTCTCGTGGTATATTTAGCACAGACATTATGGGCTGAATGGCCTGTTTCTGTAATGTACGGCTCTATGTTCTATGAGTCCATGTTGACTATCTAGCACCCATTTACATGAACCTGGCATTTATCTAACTTTATTCTCGCCACATTTTCATCAATTCTCTTGCTGGTTCAACCAGTTAGTTGAGGAAAGATGATCTCTAACCAATTTGATTGCCTTATTTGAGGAGATAGAGCATTGAGGAGGGCATTGTGTTTGATGTAGTCTAGGTGGATTTTAGCATGTCCTATTGTCAAAGTCCAACATGGTACACTGGTCAAAAATATAAAGAGTCATGGATTAAGTGGCTCTAGAGAGTTTGGTTTGACCTTTGAGCACTTGCATGCTATCCCCACAACAGTGGGTTTCTACCAGGCCCTTTGGTTCATAACTGTACAAAACCAGTCACTGCAAAACTACACTGTCTGGTTTCAGAATTTCTTACAACCTGTGTTTTGTAGTAAAAGGGCAACCGTTACAATTCAATATGTTTGGTGGGGATTTTGAGGGATTTTTTAAATATAAAGCCATTTTTGGAAATATTTGTGTTATTTGGATACTTCACTTCACTTTTTGTACTGAGAATTTTTTCAGAATATTAGAATATGGTTTCAGGAAATCACAACACAGGGCTATTTTGTATTTGGCTTGTTATGTGGACCCCATCTATTTACTTGCTAAATCTTGTCCAGTGATTCTGAGCAATCTGGCCTATTATTAATCAGAACACATAATTGAACTTAATTTTCTTGTTGCTTATTCAATTTGAATATATTTTTGTCAGTGAGATATTTTCAACCTTGATATCGCATTAATGGTCCAAACATTTTTGATCGATTTTAATCCTGTATCAATATAAATTGTCTTTAAATGTACAGACTTAATCAATATTAATGGGTTGGATGGAATTTCTTCTCCAACTTGTTTCACTCTTTGATATTCCCATTCTGGGAGTGAACTGCTAGGTGCAGAGTTTAAAATATTTTCACTGATACGTAACGGAGCAATATGTCTAACGACTTAGCTTTTGATTTTGACATCTGCAGACTCAGCTTTTATTGACCACCCCCAATTGCCCTGAGAAGGTGGCAGTGACGAACCATCTTGTTCAACTGCTGTAGTCCTCTCAGTGCTGACGTGCTCCTACAATGTTGTTGGGTAGATACTCAAAATCTTGGAAGTCAAAAATTAGTTTATGGCCTTAATTCTCCATCTCACAATGAAGTGATTTTGAGCAATACTGCTGGAGGAACCCTGACGAATCTGCTGGAGTTCTTTGGGGAATTTAATAGCAGGACAGACGGAAAGGAGGCTGTAGATGTTGTTTGCCTAGTTTTTCAGAAGGCCTTTGATAATGTGCCGAATGTCGGGCTGCTAGGGAAAATGAGAGCCCATGATATTAAAGGGGAAAAATAGCATGGATAGCTGGATGGCAGAAGGCAAAGAGTTGCAATAAAAGGCGCTTTTTCAGGTCGGCTGTCAGTGACTAGTGGAGTTCCACTTGTCACTGGTCGAAGCTACGGCCACTTCTCTTCACGTTGTATATTAATGATCTAGATAAGGGGATTGAAGGCTTTGGGGCCAAGTCTGCAGATGATGCTAAGATAGGTGGAGGGGCAGGTAGTGTGGAGGCAATGGGGACACTGCAGAAGAATTTGGACAGGTTAGGAAAATGGGTAGATAAGTGGCAGATGAAATTTAGTATAGCACAATGCTTAGTCATGCATTTTGGTAATAAGAAGAAACCCGTAGATTAGAACACTATCTCTTTTCTGAAGGAGGGAGAGTGTGAGCAGAGTCATAGGAAATGGAGAAAATGTGAGCGAGGACTCAACCACAGTATAAGAGATGGTACATTTCCAGGAAAAGAGGGATTTTCAGATGTCCTGAAAAGAGCAGCTTCATCTTCATAGAAGATAAAGCAGAGATGGAGAAATTGGGAGAAAGTGGTGGCATCCTTGCAATTGGGGAGGAAAAAGGTATAGGCTAGGTTATTGTGGGAGTTAATAGGTTTAATCGAGTAATACAGCATAGAAATAGGTCCTTCAGCCCACATTGCCTACACTGTCCAATATGCCCCATTTACTCTAGTCATACCTGACTGCATATGGCCCATATCCCTCTAAACCTGTCCTCTCCATGTAGCATGTAAAAATCTTTTTTTTTAATGTTGTAATAGTATCTGCCTCAACTACCGCCTCTGGCAGCTCGTCCATATAACTAGTACCCTTTGTGTAAAAGAAGATGCCCCTAAGGTTCCTATTAAAACTTCACCCCGCTGTCCTGTGCGCGGCTGCCCAGCCAGCAGCAGTCTGTCTTTTCATCTTTTTATTTTTTATTTTAGTTAGTTAAGTGTTTTGTTTGGAGGTCTAGACTTTTTTGTGTGTGGGGTGGGGGAAACTACCTTTCATGGTCCCTACCTGGTCGGAGAGGCAGCTTTTCTCCGGGCTGCAGCTTTGACCCGTCTTCGCAGCCTACCAGTGGGCCTGGAGCGGCGTTTCCTGTCGGAGACCGCCCAGAACCTCGGCTTCGGCGGCGGCACAGCGCTGGAGCGCTATTGCGGAGCGGGCGATGCCTTGCCCGGGTCGCCGCGCTGGAGCTCCGGTGAGCTGAAGATCGCTGAGGAAAACATCGCGGAGCTGCGGGACTATGGAGCGACCAGCTGCGGGCGGCAGCGCTGACTTTACACCGGGAGCCTGGGATCTCTAGATGAGATCGCCAGTTGTGGAGCTCCAACCGGCACGGCCTTGTTGGCTTTGGAAGCCGCGGCCTCCAGTACGGAAGCGGCCGTTCCAGGGTTCCCAGGCCACTGAGAGGACTCTCCCGACGCCGGAGCAACATCACCCGGCGAGAACGGCCTGGAACATCGGGCCTCCGTAGAGGCCTCAATGGGCCCGACTATGGGTGAACTGGGGTTGGGGACTGGACTTTGTGCCTTCCCTCATAATGGGCACCATTGTGGGGGGATGTTCTTTATGTTTAAAACTCTTATTAATGTTATGTCTGTATTCCTTCTTTATGTGCTGCAAAATGGCAAGAAGCATTTCACTTCACTACACCTAGGTGTATGTGAATGTGACCAATAAAATACCTTTGATAAACTTCTCCTCAAATCTGGTTCTTGCTTCCCCTACTCTGAGAACAGTGCATTTATCCTATCTATTCCTCTCATGATTTTGGAGACGCTATATCTCTATTAAATCACCCCTCATCCACCTGTGCTCCAAGGAATAAAGTCCTAGCCTGCTCAACCTCTCTCTGCACTCTACCGCGGCAACACCCACTTCTGTGCTCCCTCTCTCCCCTTCTGATCCATTTCCTGTACTTCCATTTTTGGTCCCTTTCCCATAATTCCCAACACCAATTTTTGCTTCCTCCCCCTCCTGACTCACTCCATTTTCTATCCACACATTTCACCCACCAGAAGTTCTCCTCTACCTGGTTCCATCTGTCCTTCATCTCTGTTAATGGTTCCAATTATCAGCTTCCTTACTTATCTGATTCTGACACTAGTAACTTTGTTTCTACTTATCCTCTAGAGCTATTTCCACCTTGACCCTCCTCTCCCCTGGTTTCATCTGCTTTCCCCTTGTCTACTTCCACCTATTACTCAATTGCCCATCTTCGAACTCCAAGGGTCCCCCATCTGCCTAGCACCCTTCACCCCATCTCAGTCACCTACCACCCCCCAACTCTCCTCTTTATACTGACCATGTTCCATCTCCACTCAGTCCTGAGAATGTTGCAATTCATCCCCACATTCTCAACTGATACTGCTTGCACCACTGAATTCACAAGTTATAGTAGAATTAGGCCATTCGGCCCATCGAGTCGACTCCGCTGTTCAATCATAGATGATCTCTGCCTCCTAATCCTATTTTCCAGCCTTCTCCCCATAACCCTCGACACCCGTTCTAATCACAAGTTTGTCTATCTCTGTTTTTAAAATATCCTCTGACTTGGCCTCCACAGCCTCTGTGACAATGAGTTCCACAGATTAACTACCGTCTGACTAAAGAAGTTCCTTCTCACGTCCTTTTTGAAAGAGCGCCCTTTAATTCTGTGGCTCTGACCTCTGGTCCTAGACTCTCCCACCAATGGAAACATCCTTTCCACATCAACTCTATGCCTTTTATTATTCTGTAAGTTTCAATGAGGTCTCCCCTCAACCTTCTACACTCCAGTGAGTAGAGGCCCAGTGCTGTCAAACGCTCATCACATGCTAACCCGCTCATTCCTCGAATCATTCTTGTAAACCTCCTCTGGACCCGCTCCATACCCAGCACATCCTTCCTCGGGTATACGGCCCAAAGTTGCTCACAGTACTCCAAATGCGGCCTGACCAGCGCCTTAAGAGCCTCACCATTACATCTCTGTTTTTGTATTCCAGTCCTCTTGATATAAATGTTAGCATTGAATTTGCCTTCCCTACTACTGATTTGACTTGAAAATTAACTTTTCGGGAGTCCTGCACCAGCATTCCCAAGTCCCTTTGTACCTCCGATTTCTGTATTCTCTCTCCATTTAGAAAATAATCTACGGCTTTCTTCTTATTACCAAAATGCATGACTAAGCATTGTGCTATACTAAATTTTATCTGCCACTTATCTACCTATTTTCCTAACCTGTCCAAATTCTTCTGCAGAGTCCCCATTTCCTCCACACTGCCTGCCCCTCCACCTATCCTAGCATCATCTGCAGACTTGGCCACTATGCCTTCAATCCCCTTATCTAGATCATTAATATACAACGTGAAGAGGAGCGGCCGCAGCTCTCTTCATGAATTTCAGCCTGTCAGAACACATGGACAATTCCTTGCTTCCCCCCCACCACCTCGCTGATTATTCTGGTTGAAACACTGGGTCCACGAACAGTTTGTTTTTTGCTCTAGATTACAGCATCTGCTGTCTCTCGTGTCGCCAGTTAATTTTGTGTTGTTCGTGCGTTTAAAGTGTGGGCTTGGCTGCATGAGCATCAACATTGTTTGTCTGCTGCATACTGGAGTTTCCTGTATATGTCACTGACATTATGTGTGGTATTTCCCATCTCTTCTTCCTGGACTACACTCATCAAAAGTGGTCATGACTCATTTTTCACTTAGAGTGGAATTATTTAATCATGCCTCTAACAGTTAAAATAAACCATGAGCTGAAATTACCATGCGGCAATGCCAGCCTTTGGAAGGGCAGTAACAATGTGTCCTCATTATGCATCTCTGATCCACCACATTCAATAATTGGTTCTGTTCAACAAAACCACTTTCGTTATTTGGTACCATACCATGACATCTCACAATTAAGTCAATTCTGAATGTTCTGATAGAGAATAGGGTGGCACAGTGGTGCAGCGCTAGAGTTGGTGCCTTAGCATCAGCCTGGTTAGATCCTGGCTACGGGTGCTGTCTGTACAGAGTTTGTACGTTTCCCCTGTGACCCGTGTGGGTTTTCTCCGGGATCTCATGTTTATTCCCACACTCCAAATGTGTACAGGTTTGTAGGTTAATTGGCGTGGTATATTTATAAATTGTCCCTAGTGTGTGTAGGATAGTGTTAGTGTGCGGGGATCGCTGTGAGCGAGGACTTGGTGGACCAAAGGGCCTGCTTCAACGCTGTATCTCTAAATTAAACTAAACTAAAGAAGTCAAGAATTTCTTCACAGATGGTGCTATCCAAATCCTTGGACACCGTGCCTTCTGTTGTTTAGGTGTGGCTGATGTCAAACACATTGTAGTCAGTTGCAATATGTAAGCTTTGTCCTGCCCTTGCCTCTCTTCCAGTTTTATTTTTCTTCACCAGCCCCCCCCCCCCCCCCCCCCCCCCCCATTCAGTCTCAAGAAGGGTCCTGACCCAAACTGTCACACATCCATGTTCTCCAGAGATGCTGCCTGACCTGCTGAGATACTCAAGCACTTTGTGTCCTTAGATAGTAGTCTCTAAGTGCTCAGTCACGCAATGCTTTGACGCATTTAGTTACAACCATGGCCACCTTTAAGTCCATGGTGGATAACCTAATGTTATGCTTATTATTAAAGCTTTATTTCAGACACAGGTCCATATACACATCAAACAATACAAAGAATTACAAAGATACATTAAGAAATTGCATATCAGCCTAAAATATATATAAGCTATTGCACCAATGCCATCTTAGCCTAGAAGTGAATCTATAGCAGCTTTTCAGAGGGCTGACTAAGGCTTCAGATTCAGATTCAATTTTTCAATTATGTGGTTCTCTGACTTGTCCAGGCGACACATAAAACTAAACATCAGCTGTCTTAAGAGTGCCTCACAGGTTGGCACTCTAGTGGACACAAACAATGGACTGGCACTATGCCACCTAGGGACAAGAAGTAGCAACCTCATTGCATCATTGTATGCTACCTTAAGCCTCTGCATACTCTTTTTCTTATACTTAGACCACAACTTATGCAAACAACATTTAGATTTTTGACCTGATGGTCCAGTAAAGAGGTAAAAAAAATGAACATGGAACAGTACAGCACTGGGAAAGGCCTTTCGGCCCCACAATATTTAATGCCTACTTAAACTAATCCTTCCTGCCCATATATGATCCATTTCCCTTCATTCACTGCATATTCATATATCTATCTTAGTTTTCATTTTTTTGTTTAGTTCTAGACATACAGAGTGAAAACAGGCTCTTCAACTCACCAAGTTTACGCCAACCAGCAATCCCTGTGCACTAGTTCTATCCGACACTTTGGGGTCAATTTACAAAACCCAATTAACCTACAAACCCGCATGTGTTTGGATTGTGAAAGGAAATCCACGCAGTCACATGGAGAATGTGCAAACTCCATACAGACAGCACCAATAGTCAGGATCAACCCGGGTCTCTGGCGCTGTAATAGAGCAACTCTCCCGATATGCCATTGTGCCGTTCTATCTAAATGCCTCTTAAACACTATTAATATTTCTGCTTCCACCATCCTAGCTGACAGCACATTCAAGGCATCCAAAGCTATTACGTTGACGACTTGAAGTTGAAGTTGACAATAATCTATGTATATGCACTAGGTGGTGCTGTGTGCCATAAAGTATCATGGTTGCTTTCTTTAAGTAAAATTACCATAACGTGCACAAAATAACTTCCATAAATAAGTGCATGCCCTGTTTTTTTGTACTTTCCCTCAAACATACTTGTTTTATGATTAATGATTTGTTTTGCAGCTGTTGGTTCACCTATTCTAGTTTTCTCCAACTTTAAAAGCTTGTATCAAGTTATACCCCTGCCACAACATTGAAATTGCACTAACCGTATCACAAACACCATTCACTGAGATTATGTTCTATTGTCTTTTTCCACCCCTCTATAGCCTTGCGCATGATATGAGCACACCAATGCCTTTCTTTTGTACACACACGGGTGCTCATGTGCCCAGAACCAGGGGCCACAGTTTAAGAATAGGGGGTAAGCCATTTAGAACGGAGACGAAGAAACACTTTTTCTCACAGAGAGTTGTGAGTCTGTGGAATTCTCTGCCTCGGAGGGCGGTGGAGGCCGGTTCTCTGGATGCTTTCAGGAGAGAGCTAGATAGGGCTCTTAAAGATAGCGGAGTCGGGGGATATGGGGAGAAGGCAGGAATGGGGTACTGATTGGGGATGATCAGGCATGATCACATTGAATGGCGGTGCTGGCTCGAAGGGCCGAGTGGCCTACTCCTGCACCTATTGTCTATTGTCATATGACTGATTGATGCCATATGCCCACATGCCACCTTAACCACTGATTGTACTGCTAATTTCATAAATCCTTGGACTGCTACACTAAGTCCTTTAATATTCCCTCAGTCATTGTGCATGTCCTACACTTTTTAGTCCTCCCAAGGCCCATCATTCACGTCCTACTTATCAGGATGAAATTCAATTTACCAATGTTCAGTTAATTCTATCAATTGATCCAGATCATTCTGCATTCTACCAATATTCTCCTCACTAAAAAAACAATATTCTGCTGTTGCAAACTAAATAATCTTATTTTCTGCATCCATTCCCAAATCATTAATGTATATAACACACAGCAAGGATCCAAGTATGGAACCTTGTACACCAAGAGCCGCAGACTTTTCATCTCAAAAGCTACCCTCCTCAACTATTGCCTTTTGCTTCCTGTTATCAAGCCTATTTTGGACCTAATTTGCTATCTTAGCTTGCAAGAATTGACCTTAATTCCTCAGCGCTTCACTAGGGAGCCATGAACTCACTAACAGTGCTTCACACCATTTTGAGTAACTGATCACTTGAGTAACTGGACATTTGAATTAGATAATGCTTTAATCCCAAGTTGAAAAAGGTAGACGTGCCCTCTCTGGCAACATCCAATCTGACCATTCCATGATAAATCAAGCATGCTTTGACCAGAGCCTCTCTATTGTGGTCAAAACCCTTTGAAAGCATCAGAAACTACAGCGTCAATGTGGGCCGTGCCTTAGTGATGAGCACAAATAGTCTGGATATCCCATTGCAATGTTCATATTCAGTAATAACCACCAAATGGTCGTTCTTAAAACAGTCCTGGCTTGTGGGTTAGTTTGCGCTAATAACTTGTCAAAAAAACGCATTTCCCTGCTGATGACCACTTCCCCATCAACCCAACTGATCACTAGGTGTGGTTACCGACTTAAGTACATCAGGTCATTGGGTGGCTCTGGCAATCTTTACAGATGGAGCAGAAAAATCATCAGCGTTATGAATATTTATCAATCCAGGTTTCCTTGCATGGCTACTATGATAGAGATTAGGAATTGCATGCTGATGATCAACAGCAGTAATAAACGGGTTCTATTTTCAAACACGTCCATGTTAACGTTGTGCATAAGTCAGAAAATGCACATAATCTGGTAACCACAAAAGTGCAAAACTAATAAAGGAACAATTACTAAAGATAGCGATAGAAAGAAACTAGGTCTGCCATTCGTAGACACAAACTTGTATAAATACATTAGATTCTTGCATCTAATGTGGGGGCTCACTCATTTGTAGGGGCGTCATTAAGTTGGGTCTTTGTAACCTGTGGGTGGCCTGTATTTACATCACAGCATAACTTGCAGGTTGTATATTTGTCTTAATTTCTCTTTTGCTTTGTGCCCTGAATAGGTCTTTTCGTTCTTGGCCTTTGTTTTGGAGGAGGTGGTGGCATCCTGCGAGAACTGTCATGCACTTTACTTCTTCGAGTTTGTCAGCTGCAGTGCCTTCTTCCTGACTTTGCTCTTGTTAATTATATTGACCACGTCTCTGAGAGAAAAAGTGAGCAGAGTCAACTGGCCAAAAGTGGTAAGTATAACGATTGAACAAAGTTTTTGTTTAGCGTGGTAAAGTTGTGGTGATGGTGATGTGATTCTCTTACTCTTTCTATCTATGATGCTGCTTTAACGTACTTGCTCAGTCCTAATCAAATGAACATGGATCACAATCACACGCATAAGCAAACTTCAGACTACATCATGAAATTTGTTTCAAGAAGCAATTGAGTGCATGGGATATATAAGGGGATGGGCCCCAGTAACATCCCAAGAGTGGCATTAATCATAAGGTTATAAAGAATATGGGTAGAATTAGGCCATTCGGCCCATCAAGTCTACTCCGCCATTCGATCACGACTGATCTACAGTGCATTCAGAAAATATTCAGACACCTTCACTTTTACCACATTACGTTACTGCCTTATTCTAAAATGAATTAAAATATTTTTTTACCCCATAATAAAAAATCGAAAAAAGGTGTTTAGAAATTTTTGCAAAGTAACAAAAATAAATAACTGAAATATCACATTTACATAAGTATTCAGGTCCTTTACTCAGTATTTTGTTGAGGCATCTCTGGCAGTGATTACAGCCTCAAGTCTTCTTGGGTATGATGCTACAAACTTGGCACACCTGTATTTGGGTAATTTCTCTTATTCTTCTCTGCAGATGCTCTCAAGCTCTGTCAGGTTGGACGGGGAGCGTTGATGCACAGCTATTTTCAGGTCCCTCCAGAGATGTTCAATTGAATTCAAGTCTGGGCTCTGGCTGGGCCACTCAAGGACATTTGCAGACTTGTCACAAAGCCACTCCTGCGTTGTCTTGGCTCTGCGCTTAGGATTGTTGTTCTGTTGGAAGGTGATCCTCCACCCCAGTCTGAGGTCCTGAACGCTCTGGAGCAGGTTTTCATCAAGGATCTCTCTGTACTTTGCTCTGTTCATCTTTCCCTCGATCCTGACTAGTCTCCCAGTTCCTGCCGCTGAAAACATCCCCACAGCATGATGCTGCCACCATCATGCTTCACTGTAGGTATGGTATTGGCCAGGTGATGAGCGATGTCTGTTTTCCTCCAGATGTGACACTTGGCATCAGGCCAAAGAGTTCAATCTTGGTTTCATCAGACCAGAGAATCTTGTTTCTCGTGGTCTGAAAGCCCTTTAGGTGCCTTTTGGCAAACTCCAAGCGGGCTGTCATGTGCCTTTTACTGAGGAGTGGCTTCTGTCTGGCCACTCTACCATATAGGCCTAATTGGTGGAGTGCTGCAGATATGGTTGTCCTTCTGGAAGGTACTCCCATCTCCACAGAGGAACTATGGAGCTGTGTCAGAGTGACCATCGGGTTCTTGGTCACCTCCCTGACCAAGTCTCTTCTCCCCCGATTGCTCAGTTTGGCCAGGCGGCCAGCTCTATGAAGAGTCCTGGTGGTTCCAAAGTTCTTCCATTTAAGAATGCAATGCTGCAGAAATTGTTTTACACCCTTCCCCAGATCTGTGTCTCGACACAATCCTCAGAGGTCTACGGACAATTTTGAGTGTCATAGCAAAGGGTCTGAATACTTATGTAAATGTGATATTTCAGTTATTTCATTAATTACTTTGCAAAATTTCTAAACACCTGTTTTCGCTTCATTCTGGTGTATTGTGTGTAGATTGATGATAAAAAAAAAAGAATTTAATCCATTTTAAAATAAGGCTATAACGTAACGTAAATGTAGAAAAGGTGAAGTGGTCTGAATACTTTCTGAATGCACTGTATCTCTCCCTCCTAACCCCATTCTCCTGCCTTTTCCCCATAACCTCTGACACCTGTACTAATCAAGAATCTATCTATCTCAACCTTAAAAATATCCACTGACGGCCTCCACAGCCTTCTGTGGCAGAGAATTCCACAGATTCACCACTCTCTGAATAAAGACATTTCACCTCATCTCTTTCCTAGTCCTTTAATACTGAGGCAATGACCTCTAGTCCTAGACTCTCCCACTAGTGGAAACTAATATTAGCCACTGTCCACAAATGTTTCAATGCATCTACATTTATTCAATTAGAGATGGTGAAGAATATTTCTTAAACGTAATGATTAGGAGCAGAACAAATCCACGATATTTATTACTGCGTCAGCCTACTTTTTCAAATGTCATGAAAATGTTGAAAGATGATCTGTCTTTTTCACCAGTAAGCTACAGTATGTTTTCCCCAGTCTTGGACCACTTACTTGTGGGCCGAATCTGACAACAGTTTTCTTTAGGCTTTGGTCAATAGTGGTGCCATCAAGCTACTCTGTATAATAGCTATTTAATTTTCTCAACTATATTACATACTCCTCCCTTGCTGTACTTAATATTTCACATATTTGTTGTTCACCATGGAGGAATATAATACATCTGAGGGAGAATAGTACTAATCTGTTAGAAGCCATAGGTTTCATTGACCACGTTGTAGCGGCACCAAACGTGGTGAATAAGGCCAGACATCAGGCAGGTTCAAACAGTAGTTTTATTCAGGTGTTACATGTTAAGTTAGTCCGCTAACGTAATTGTCATTGCTGCTGTAGCTGAGCGAGGTTGTTCTCTCGGGCTCAGCTACCTGTTGACTCCCTCGGTCTCAAGGTGAGATAAGTTTAAGTAACATAGAAACATAGAAATTAGGTGCAGGAGTAGGCCATTCGGCCCTTCGAGCCTGCACCGCCATTCAATATGATCATGGCTGATCATCCAACTCAGTATCCCGTACCTGCCTTCTCTCCATACCCCTGATCCCTTAGCCACAAGGGCCACATCTAACTCCCTCTTAAATATAGCCAATGAACTGGCCTCAACTACCCTCTGTGGCAGAGAGTTCCAGAGATTCACCACTCTCTGTGTGTGAAAAAGTTCTTCTCATCTCGGTTTTAAAGGATTTCCCCCTTATCCTTAAGCTGTGACCCCTTGTCCTGGACTTCCCCAACATCGGGAACAATCTTCCTGCATCTAGCCTGTCCAACCCCTTAAGAATTTTGTAAGTTTCTATAAGATCCCCTCTCAATCTCCTAAATTCTAGAGAGTCCCCCTAGGTTGTGACGTCACGTGCCAGCCCTCGTAGCTACTAACGAGGGTTCGACCACAAGTGGTCTGTGTATCAGCTGACGCCACAACATTATATATGCTATAAGACCTAAGGGGCTGTCCCACTGCGGTGACCTAATCTGCAAGTTCAGAAGAGTTTGCCCTCGACTCAAACTCACAGCATGGTCGACACGAGGTCCTATGAGGTCACTGGAACTCTCCTTCATGTTCGAGGGAAGTTCCTGAATACTTGTGGCCTCAGCTAGGTCGTGGAAAATTTTTCAGCATGTTGAAAAATTTTCCGTGAGTAAAATTTGGTTATTTTTAGCTCGTAGTGCAGTGGAGTGGGGTCGCTATTTAGTTACAGGCAGTCGATATTTAGTTACAGGCAGTCGAGGGCAGCCGTAGGCAATCTCCTTCGCTGACCAGGCATTTTAATTGGCTCATTGGTGTTTTAGGACCAAGTAAAACCTACCAGTAGGCAAAATGCCCGCTAAACTTTATTAAACTTCTTAAAAATGTCTCCCCTTCTCCCTCCCCTCCTCCCCCCGCGCTCTCTAAAGGACTTACCGTTACTGTGCAGCCGTTTTATCTTCCTCTTCATTGCGGGTGTGAATTTCAGACAGCGCTCCCCCACTTTCCCTGGCCCCCGCCTTTGTGATGTGTTTGTGTGTGTTTGTGGTTGGTCGATCCAGCTCGCAGTTTCAACATGGATAGTCGATCCAGCTCGAGGTTTTCCAGGCGAGTGCCCTCGAGCTTGAAGGTCGGAGACACTCTTCTTAACTCGCAGATTAGGTCGCCGCAGTGGGACAGCCCTTCAGTGCAACCCAGAGTCACCAAAGCTCCCAAGGCCCACTAAAGTCATGCTTCTCTGCTCTCACCTTTGGGTCTGAATTCTCATTGGATCAAATAAACTCAAGATGCTAGTTTTGTGTATAGGATATCGGCTGAACAGCATGTTTCTAGAATAGCGTGCTGCTTTGCTCATTGTGGGCAGCTCTACCAATTTTGTTATATCTTTGTCATGTCAGGTGCCATACAGTTGATGCCTGGCAGTCTATCTGATATTGAATATAGCACCTTCATAAAAATAAAAAAATTACTCATTACTGTTGGAATAAGACATTGGTCAAGAAAAATACCCAGCATCATTGGATATTTGTTTCTTTGTGTAGATTTGCCATAAACTCATTTGCTGACGTGTGCCCACTGGAGGATTTACAATATCATGTATTGTACACATCTCAACATGTGCACAAGCTCGCTTTGCTGTCTGGTAACCATTCTATCTGGTTCAGCTACATTTGTGCAGTGGTAGAGTTCATCTGAAGTAGGGTAAAATGCTAAATCATCAATCTTAATTTGAGTACATTAATCACTGGCCCAAATGCCAAGAATAAAATTTGTTGAAAATTGTCAAGATTGGCTTCACCATGTCTCCTCTTGAAGATGAGTAGAATTTACTGATTGAAAGCATTCTTCTGCATTCTTTATAGTTTGCTCTTTGAATGTTTAGGCACAGTTCAATGTTCTAATGTCTTGTTTAAAAAAAAAAAAAAATTGCCAGAAGTGAAGCAGATAATAGGGAAAGTTAACAAATTTCTAGAAATCCTGACAAGAGTGGGTTGCAGCTCTGGACCTCTTCTAAGGAAACGAGGTAGAACAAGTGACTGAAGTGTCAGTGATGCAGTACTTTAGGAAAATACCCCATGGATTGTCCTCATGAACCTTCTCTGAACCACCACTAATGAAATAATATATTTCCTACATCGGAATAATTATTCACAGTACAATTGGTCATAGTTATACCACACAGAAATAGGATCATTATTCCAACATGTCCATGCCTACAAAATGCTGGTCTCATTTGGCTACACTCGGCCCTAGCCCTCTAACTCTTTCCTATCCATCACCTGTACGTGGATAAATAGCTTCCTGTCGGGTCGCAGCCAGAGAGTCAGAGTGGGCCATCATACATCCACGGCCCTCAGCCTCAGTACCGGCTCTCCACAGGGCTGCGTACTGAGCCCCCTGCTCTACACCATCTACACACATGACTGCACCCCCGCCCACCACAGCAACACCATTGTCAAATTTTTTAAAACTTAATAATTGCACTGGCTTCTACCACCACCTCTGGCAGCATGTTTCATGCACCTACCATCCTCTATGTTGGAAAAACCTGCCCCCTCGAGTCCCCTTTTAAGTCTTCTCCCTCTCACTTTCAAGCTATGCCCTTCAGTTTTAGACTCCCCTACCCTGGGGAAAAAGACCAACTGTCCACTTTATCTTCACACCTCAGGTTTTATAAACCTCCATATGGATGCCCTTCCGTCTCCTTCAATGCAGGGCAAGCAGTCCCAGCCTATCCAGTCTCTTTGACCTCAATTATTTGTATACTACATTATTAAACTTGGAGAATGTGACGATGTGTGTGGTATAAGGTTTGCCGATGTCATGAAAATAGATGGGAGGACAGAATGCAATGAGCCCATGTGGACTCTGCAACAGGATGTAGACAGTTGAGTGTTTGGTTGAGACTGAGCCCATGCAGTTTGAGGTAAGAAAGTGTGAGGTCATACACTTTGGTACGATTAATCAAATGAAGACTATTGTCTAAATGGAGAAGCAGTGCATTTAAGTGGAGTACAAGGCGTTTGGGGTGTTCTTGTGCTGTAGTAAGTCTTCCCCAATTTTATACCCCATTCCCAATGAAATAAGAGCCAGCCTTTTGTTAGTCCTCCCTATTACCTCCTCCACTTCTATGCCAGCTGTCTACGTTTTATGCACAAATATTTCCTAATTTTCATTGTGCTGCAGGTTTTCTCCAATTAAACAATATTTTTCTCTTGTTGTTCTCAAAATGAGCAACTTCACATTTTTCCTGACCATGGTCCATTTGCTGATTTATTGCAATATCTTATTTTAAAACATTATATATTACTTGCATTCGCCTTTCCACCTATTTTTAACATCCACAAATTTGACTACCATATATTTGTTCTCTCCCTCCATCTTTTACACATCTCGTAAACTGTTGTCTTCAATAACTCATCCTTCTCCAATGCTATTAGTATTATTAAGGAGAAAAGTTAATTTTACAAATACTTACTGGCTCAAGAGCTAAGAGCCCATAGAATCCAGGACAGTTTCATAATTACATTGGCAATAGGAGGCCTAAGATGATGGTTCAGGGGTTTTTAGGATTATAAGCTCCCAATCAGTGGTGTATTGCAGGTATTGGTAATGAACCAAGTGTAAACCATCTTTTTAAAAAGGCACAGGTTAATACATTAAGGATTGATTTGTTCAGATAAATCATGTTTGACTAATCATTGAGTTTTTCCCAAGGAGAGAGATCGTCAATGAGTGCAGCATATTTGACACAACGCAAAGAAGAAGTTGACAGGAAACATAATTGATGTGTATAATGCCCTAGATAAGTTCCAAATGGGGAAAACTTATTTTCTATAGCAGGAGAGTCAGAGCAATGGGGCATAGATTTAAAGTTAATTGGTATAAATATGAGAGGTGAGATTGTGGATTGTATTATTTTCCTAGAGTGCAGTAGAGGTCATGCAGAGGTAGGCAAAGTCATAGTCATAGAATCATACAGCATAGAACCAGGCCCTTCGGCTCAACTTGCTAACACCAGCTAACGTGTCCCATCTACACGTGTCACACCTTCCCATAGTTTGGCCCATATCCCTTTAAACCTGCCTTATCCATGAACCTGTCTAAATGTTTCTTAAATGGTGTGATAGTACTTGTCTCAACCACGTCCTCCGGCAGCTCGTTCCATACACCCACCACCCTTTGAGTGAAAAAGTTACCCCTCAGGTTCCCATTAAATCTGATTTATTCCTCTCATGATTTTGCACACCTCAATAAGATCACCCCTCACCCTCCTGTGCTACAATGAATAGAGTCCTAGCCTGCTCAACCTTTCCCGATAGCTCAGAGTCTCGAGTCCTAGCAACATCCTCATAAATCTCTGCACCTTTTCCAGCTTGACAACATCTTTCCTATAACATGGTGAACACGATACTCTAAATGCGGCTTCACCAACGTCTTATGCAATTGCACATGACCTCCCAACCTCTAGACCGATGAAGGTCAATGTGCAAAAACCCTTTTTGACCACCCTATCTACCTGAGATGTCACTTTCAATGAACTATGTGCCAATACTCCTAGATCCCTCTGTTCTACAACTCTCCCCAGAGCCCTACTGTTCACTGTGTAGGTCCTGTCCATGTTAGACTTCCCAAAATTCCACAGCTCGCATTTCTCTGTATTAAATTCCATCACCCATTCCTCAGCCCACCTGCCCAACCGATCAAGATTAAGATGTTATGCCATTTTCTTTTGCCTGTCCAGTAGCTGAATACTTTGGGCTTTGTAAAGGCATAAGATGCTGTTGAAGCTGGAATCTGGAGTTTAAAAAAAAAAGAAAGTGGAGGAACTCAGTTGGTCAAGCAGCATCTGTGGAGGCAAAGGGATGGTCAACGTTTCAAGCCGAGACCATGCATTAGGACTGGGAGTGCAGTGGAAAGATAGCTAGATGAAACTGGACATAGGGTGGTGGCAGAGGGGCTGAAGGAATGATAGAACTGAGTGGCGGAGAGGAAGGAAACATGAACCAAGAGATATCACCTTGGCTTTACTGCCAATTACAATACTAACAGGGGATGTGCATAACTTAAGGGCAGAAAACTTGTGGTTTTTGATAAAGGTTTTGGTTCTCAGGAAGCTGTGGCAGGAAGTGCACCTGTTCATTTGAGCATGTGGGTTGCTTACAGAAAAAAATAAAGAGGAACTATGCTTTGAACTGGTCTATTTTTGAAATGATTATTTCCTGGGGGCGTGTGTTTCGTATTTTTATCCTCCCACTGTCATAATGCCTTTTTCCTCTTTCTGAGTGATTCTGAGGGGAAGTGCAACGAGACCAGGGTGTGCTTATACATCAGTCACTGAAAGTAAGCATGCAGGTACAGCAGGCAGTGAAGAAAGCTAGCGGCATGTTGTCCTTCATTGGAGATGATTTGAGTTTAGGAGCAAGGACTGTACCTACAAGGACCTACAAGTACAGGGCCCTGGTGAGACCGCACCTGGAGTATTGTGTGCAGTTTTGGTCTCCTAATTTGAGGAAGGATATTTGTGCTATTGAGGGAGTGCAGCGTAGGTTCACCAGGTTAATTCCCGGGATGTCGAGACTGACATATGAGGAAAGAGTGGGTTGACTGGACTTGTATTCACTGGCATTTAGAAGGATGAGAGGGTATCTTATAGAAACATATAAAATTCTTATGGGATTGGACAGGCTAGATGCAGGAAAAATGTTTGCCCTGTTGGGGGAGTCCAGAACCAGGGATCACCGTTTAAGAATATGGGGTAGGTCATTTAGGACTGAGATGAGGAAAAAAAATTTTACCCAGAGAGTTGTGAATCTGTGGAATTCTCTGCCACAGAAGGTAGTGGAGGCCAATACACTGGGCGTTTTCAAGAGAAAGTTAGATTTAGCTCTTGGGACTAAAGGAATCAAGAAATACGGGGAAAAAGCAGGAACGGAATACTGACTTTAGATGATCAGCCATGGTGCTGTTTCTATTGTATACTACCACTTGCAATGGCAGTAACTAATTTCTTTGAACTATCACCTTCAACAACATTTATGTATTTTTAAATTCATTTATTTTTGTAAATCAGAACTATCTAATGGTCATGACCCTTCATTCTCTAGTAATTGGCAAAGTTCAGTTTCATACTGAATACAATGAAATAATCACCATTTTTTTTAAATCAATTCAGATCCTACCTTTTTGTAAATTACCTTATTTCTTTTTCTCCTGCTTAGTATAAATTCATAGTGTGACCATTCAATTTCCTGTTCGATCATATCTATTGATTTTAATGTATAGGACGGAACTGCAGGTGCTGGTTTACACTGAAGATAGGCACACAGTACGACATTACAAAAAAGCTGTGATCTTGGATAGTCAAACGCCCATTTCTTAAGGAAAGATTAACATTTTTAAATAGCCTAAGTGTCCAAAGATTATTCACAAATAATTCACAATATAACATGATTTTTATATCTAATTTACATTAATTTATAGGCCAAATGGAAGGAATTTGGTGTTCAATTGCTGTAAATAAATGCCCATTTAAATCGGCTTTCTAGTGGGTTCATGTGGAACGTGCTGGTTTAGAACGTTGACATAGTGCTGGATTCGTGCCCTCAAATGCCGAGAAAAATACTGCGGGATATAAAAAGCCCAAAATGAACCACTCGCTATAGATAACTTGATATATAGGGTTATATATATGCCCCATTTAATGTAAAAATAAGGTACATACCTTTAATTGTTTGCTTTATAAAACCCTGGGGCTGCGAGAGGTTGCGGAATCAGAGAGTAATTTTAAAACTATTAGAACTATATTATCGAGGCCTATAAAACTAATAATACCTTTTGCGACCGGGTCTTGCAGCGATTTTTCGTTAATGATTTACTAGGCTGAACATGTGCGATTAGTACAGCCTAGTAAAAATCGCGTTTTAAACCCGCCCCCTCCAAACAGCGCCAAAATCGCCGACATGGCTGAGGGCAGATTCCTAATGACGATTCAGGTAGGTTTTGTAACATACCTACAGTACTGTAGTAACTCAGCGGGAAAGGCAGTATCTCTGGAGAGAAGGAATGGATGGTGTTTGGGGGGGGGGGGGGGGGCGAATATATGTCCAGAGAGTTACAGAAGTCGCACTATAATGTAATGGTAGCTATGGTCTGCAGGACAGCATCACAACATTTTTGAGGATTTTTTCACTTTGAAGGTTTAAAGGTGCAAAATGCTTCCTTTGAATTCCATGTTTTTCCCTCCCCCACCTGTCCCCTCTCATCGCCTGGTTATAATGCTTATTGAGCTTATTTAAACTGAGTGGATCTGAATGGTTAGTCATTTCATGATGGATTGCTCTGAACATTGATCATCGTGCAGCGTTTTCTCCCATATTATTTCAGAAGCAAGCCTCCAGAAATCTTAGTGTTAAAGAGGGAACTGCAGATGCTGGAGAATCGAAGGTTACACAGAAAAGCTGGAGAAACTCAGCGGATGCAGCAGCATCTATGGAGCGAAGGAAATAGGCAACGTTTCGGGCCGAAACCCTTCTTCAGACTGATCAGGGGTGGGGGCCGAAACCCTTCTTCAGACTGATCAGGGGTGGGGGCCGAAACCCTTCTTCAGACTGATCAGGGGTGGGGGCCGAAACCCTTCTTCAGACTGATCAGGGGTGGGACCCACCCCTGATCAGTCTGAAGAAGGGTTTCGGCCCGAAACGTTGCCTATTTCCTTCGCTCCATAGATGCTGCTGCACCCGCTGAGTTTCTCCAGCTTTTCTGTGTAACCTCCAGAAATCTTAGTTATTTTGAAGAAAGGAAAATGAAAGAAAACATTTCCTTTAGTCAATTAGTTTAATGTTTTTTCTTCTTGCCAAAAGAATGAAAGGCGAATAGATGGGTTTTTTTAAAAGATGGAATATTGGATGTGATATGGTTCCCAAAACTGCATGTTGAAGTAAAATATACTTGAGAGAATGAATATAATATTTGAAAAAATTAAGTTATGAGAATAAGTAGGAGAATCTGACGAAAAACATAAAGATGTTTAACTGATGATTAAACACTACTTAATAAGGAAAAACACGTGAAATAATTGGTTCAGCTTTTTAG
The DNA here is from genome assembly GCF_028641065.1 of Leucoraja erinaceus. Classification (NCBI taxonomy): domain Eukaryota; kingdom Metazoa; phylum Chordata; class Chondrichthyes; order Rajiformes; family Rajidae; genus Leucoraja; species Leucoraja erinaceus. The sequence goes on along the minus strand of NC_073378.1, from coordinate 46,058,553 downwards.
CATAACTTGATGTGAAAATAGCTATTTTTAAAATGGGAAATTATTAAATTGTCTGCTTCTAAAGGTGGTTTCTAATTTGGATATTTAGTTAAACCAACCATGGCCAATAGGACCATGCAAGCTGACAAACTGATAGTTGCATTGAGCTATTTCATGGATAGCCTCTTAAAATAATGGGTTTCTTGGATTATAGATCTTCATTGGTTATTGGAACAGAATTAGGCCATTCAGCCCATCACATGTACTCTGCCATTCAATCATGGCTGATCTATCTTTCCCTCTCAATCCAATTCTCCTGCCTTCTCCCAGTAACCTTTGACGCATTTATTAACCAAGAACGTATCAATCTCTGCTTTAAAAATACCCAAAGACTTGTCCTTCACAGCCTTCAGTGCAATGAATTCCACAGATTCACCACCCTCTGGCTAAAGAAATTCCTCCTCATCACCTTTCTAAGGTACATCCTTTTATTCTGAGGCTGTGCCCGCTGGTTCTAGGCTCTACCACTAGTGGAAACATCCTCGCCACATTTATTCTATCCAGGCCTTTCATTATTTGGTAAGGTCCAATGTGATCTTCGCATATCTTTCTAAACTCCAATGAGTACAGTCCGAGAGCCATCAAACACTCATCATACATTAAACCCAATGATCCCCAGGATCATTCTTCCCCATCAGCGGGGAAGCATATAATCATCCAACATTTTTACTACCTCCAACGGGATCCCACAACTAGCCACATCTTCCCATCCCCACCCCTTTCTGTTTTCCGCAGAGACTATTCCCATCACAACTCCCTGGTTAACTCATCTCTTCCCACCCAAGCCACACCCTCCCCAGGTACCTTCCCCTGAAAACGCAGGAGATGCAACACCTGTCCCGATACCTCCACTCTCGAGATCTGTCCAGAGGCCCCAACACTCCTTTCAGGTGAGACAGAGGTTCACCACCTCCTCCAACCTCATCTTCTGTATCTGCTGTTCCAGATGTGGACTCCTATATATCGGCGAGGTGAAGCACGGACTCGGCAATCGTTTCGCTGAACACCTTTCCTCAGTCTACGTGATCTCCCAGTTGCCAAACTCCCATTTTAACTCCCATTCCCATACTGACCTTTCTGTCCTGGGCCTCCTCCATTGTCAGCGAGGTCAAACATAAATGGGAGGAACAGCACCTCATATTTCTCTTGGGCAGCTTACAACCCAGCAGAATGAATATTGATTTCTCTGGCTTTAAGTAATCCTTGCATCCCCTCTATGAGTAATCCTTGCATCCCCTCCCCATCCACCTCTCCCAAACCCTAGTTGTTGTGCAAGTTTGACTGTCATCCCGTTGAGTTCCACTCTCTGTATAAACCATTATCACCTATCCCTCAGCCAACAGTGGACCATTGTGGACTGCACATTTACTTGATTATCGTTGCTTTTTGCATATCTTCCATTCATTTCTCCTAAGTACCGTCTATATATTACAAGTTCCCCTTTCCCATGACTCTCAGTGAAGAAGGCTCGAAACATCACCTATTCCTTTTCTCCAGAGATGCTGCCTGACCCGCTGAGTTGCTCCAGTTTTCTGTGTCTGTCTTCAGTGTAAATCAGCATTTGTAGTTCCTCCCTACACATCATTCTTGTAAACCTCCTCTGGACCCTCTCCAACGCCAGCACATCCCTCCTAGGATTAGAGGTCCAAAACTGCTCACAATACCAAATGTGATCTGACGAGTGCCTTATAAAGCCTCAGCATTACATCCCTGCTTTATATTCTAGTCCTCTCAAAATGAATGCCAACATTGTATTTGCCTTCCTTATTCAACCTGCAAGTTACCTTTCCGCAAACTTTGCTTCGCAGTATTTCACCTGCCACTTCTTTGCCCGCTCTCCCAACCTGACTATGTCTTTCTGCAAATTTCTTGCTTTCTCTACACTACTTGCCCCTCCACCTATCTTCGTATCATCTGCAAACTTGGCTTCAAAGCCATGGATTCCATCATCCAAATCATTGATGTACAACATGAAGAGTTGTGGACACAGTACAGACCCCTGCGGAACATCAGTGACCTCCAGCAGCCAACCAGAAAAAGCCCCCTTTATTTCCACTCTTTGCCTTCAGACATGCAGTCTATCATGTCCATGCTAGTATCTCCCCTCTAATACCATGGGCACTAATCTTGTTTAGCAGCTTCATGTGCTGCACTTTAATAAAGGCCTTCTGAAAATCCAAGTATAAAATAAGGCACCCTGCTTGTTGTTTGAGTACCTGATTCATCTGACTCGAGAAGTCTCTAAAGAAGGGTTCTGATCTGAAATATCCTCCTTCCATTCCCTCCACATCTGCTACCTGACCTATTGAGTTACTCAAGTACTGTGTGAGATACTCAGGAGCTAGACTTGCATTGTTTGGGATTATTTGATGCTGTAATTTCCTAATGAGCCAGAAGGAACTGGAGGGCACCTCAACTCCATAAATCCTGGAACATAGACAAAGTACAGCACAGGAACAGGCCCTTCAGACCACAATTTCCCCGCCGAACAAGATGCCAAGCTAAACTAATCTCTTCTGCCTGCACATACCCATATCTCTCCATTGCCTGCATATCCATATACTTATCCAAAAGTCTCTTAAATGCCACTATTGTATCTTCCTCCGCCACCACCCCTGGGAGCGAGTTTCAGGCACCCACCACTCTGCAAAAACCTTGTTGCTGTTCCAAAACTTAACTTTGATGTGCTACATATGAAGAGAACACATATAAGCTAACTGTTCTGTCCAGAAGAACAAAGTTGGAGATGAGGGAGAGGAATGAGATTCTTGGCAGCACAGCAGGCAGAAACTGTGGTCATTCTGACTTTAGTTGAAGGGAATTTCTCTTCCTTCATTACAGGATATTAAATATATAGTATGATAATGTGGAAACTGTGCAGTTCTGGCTTGGTATGGATGATGGAGGTGTAATTGTGTTGATATGCATGTGAAAACTACCTGAGTATTTTCTGATGATTTTAGCTGAGAGTCAAAATGCTGGTAAGGAAGAGGAGGATGCTAAGTATGGCCATTGTAGGGAATCCAAAAGATAAAATGTGTTAGCAAAAAAAGTGGTTTGTTATAAGTGGGTGGAAAATTTTGGAAACTTCTAAACCTGAATATTCTTTCAAAGTTTTACAGAATAGCATAACATGATTCATATATGTTTTTTTACTCATAGTTCCTTCAATTTACAATAGTAAGCATAATTGTAAAGAAACACAATTGAAAGAATTGTTACAATGCAGGTAGTTCTGCTATAATGGATTTCTATAAAGCAAATTGACTATAATGAGGTTGGATTTTGGACACTGCACGCATTTGCATAGGTTGCATTTGTTATAACAAGGTCAAGACCAGGAAAACCTGTTTACATCTGTGTTTTGAAGGTAACTATAGCCTGCTCTCTACCAAAATTTTGATTTTTATATAATGCATGCTTTCTCAGGAGTATACCAATCTCGTTATAGCAGAACTAACCTGTAGCTAATTATTTTTTCTTTAAAAAATAGCAGCAGGTAAGTGGACATTGAAGGATTAGATGTAGAAGAGGTTAAGAAAAACCTATTATAATATTTGTAATAATTACCAAATATTGTAATGAGATTGTCAGTGTTGTATCGTCCAAAGATTTGTATGATTGGACTTGCAGCAAACAATTTATTTACAGAGATGATGGGCACTAAGGCATTTTCTTTAGAAAATACAATAAGGTTTTACAGTAAGAGGGTAGTTGCATATAAATTATATGCATAAACTCAATCTTGGTTGCCTCAATTGGTGCAATCCCAAATTGAGTGATTGTGAATCACTTTCACTCCAGCTTGGAATAATGCTTACTTATTTAATAGCCCAAATAAAACTGATGATGAGCAGGACAGTAGTGAGAGGGAAGAGGTTTATAATGCATAAGCTTTGATTTACAGTCTTGTCTAATTTTCACCGTCCCTTGATAGAACACTAGTTGATTAAGACACCTGAAATTCACGTGATGTCATTTTTTTTCATGCCCACAGGACTTTTGTTACACTGCTGTGATAGCATCATTTTTCCTCATTGCCTCTTCGGTATTTGCAGCCCAAGAATGAGAGATCTCATGTCGAGAAAGCAGCTGTTGTAAGTTTTGCCATTATTTTCAATTCTCCTTGTGTTGTCATGAACACCACTGAATGGTTAATTGGGAAACAAAACACATGAGAATCAGTGGTCCTCAACTGATTAGTCTCCACATTAGACAAAAAATGCTGGAGTAACTCAGTGGGATAGGCAGCATCTCTGGAGAGAAGGAATGGGTGATATTTCGGGTCGAGACCCTTCTTCAGTCTAGTCAGGGGAAAGGGAAATGAGAGATATAGACAGTGATGTAGAGAGATATAGACAGTGATGTAGAGAGATATAGAACAAATAAATGAAAGAAGTAACAATGATAAAGGAAACAGGCCATTGTTAGCTGTTTGCTAGGTGAGAACGGGAACCTGGTGCGACTTGGATGGGAGAGGAATGGAGAGAGGGAGTGCAGAGTGAGAGAAACCCATATATACCACTGGATTGTAAGCTGCCGAAGCAAAATGTGAGATTCTGTCCCTCCAATTTGCGATTAGCCTCACTCTGACAATGGAGGAGGGCAGAAAGGTCAGCGTGGGAATGGGAAGGGAAATTTAAAGTGTTTAGTAACCGGGAGATCTGGTAGGTTCAGGCTGACTGAGCGAAGGTGACATTAGTTCAGTTCGCAAATGTGTCTCCCAGGAAGTTGTTGGTCCAAGACCCACTCCAGATTCTTGAGCTCAAAAATCTAGGCACCACTGCAGCCATTAAAATATAGCACTGTCTGCCATCTTTAATAGATGTAAACACAGCTCTATTTTTGAAAAGTTAATGTTGTGCTTTGTTTTCCCTGCCGATATTTATTCCTTAATCAGCATCAAAAAATCTAATTAGTTACTTATTACATTTTTATTAAGGAGAATTTGCTGTGCAAATTGGCTGTGGTGTTTTCTACTGTACCAAAGGGAGTTGAAAGCCAATGAAAGGTTTCTTGAGATGATGCATGTTGTAATATCTAGGCTGTAAAAGACTGATTCTCCAAATTACTATCTGCTAAATGAAATTCAAGAAAGAGATAAATGAGCCTCACTGTGAGGATCAGTTTCCGGAGTTGACTGTGTCAAGGTTTTTTTATTGGTCGGGCCCTGCAACCCCAAAAGGCCAAGGATAGACTGTGATTGGTGCTCAGTCATCCTCTGAACAATTAGATCAAGTTGCTTCCACTGTTCATTTCACCACAGGTAGCTTATTATATTTCAAATTGGCTAGTTTATGGATTGGCAGAAAGAGGTTTGAGGTGAGATTCCCATTTTGTTTGTTTTTACTTTTCTAGGTATTTGGATTCCTGGCTACTCTTGCCTTCGTGATGGATATTCTGCTGTGTTGGAAAGAAAAGGAATGGCCCTTTAGCAAAAATGAAACGGTACAAGCTGAGACCCCAAGAGACCCCAAAACTGTGAAAGGAGAGACAGAACCACTGAATGAGCCCGGAACTATACCTGTCTGAGCTACAAAGGCAAAAATCTTTTTTTTTACAACTTTTACCTATTTTGTGTACATTTGTATTTTGAATACTCAGACTTGATCCAACAGAGTAGCAAACAAACTGTTCAGAGATGTATTATTCTCTTTGGCCTTATTGGCAAATGTTTCTTTTACTAGTTGGGGGACTCCGTGACATGATCCAAAGTCCTTTCCCTCATTTACCCATGTTTCCTTTATATACATGTTTTAATAGGCTGCACTGTATGCAGATGGGATAAAATTAATGATCTTTGTTTTCTGTGGTAATATGTGTTGATGGCCCCTTGGACTGAAGCTTCTTCCTATTGTGAAGCATACCTTTTTTTGGGGGAGCTCAAATTTAAGCTACTTCTTAAATCATATCTTTGCGCCTTTTTAAATCAAACGTTATATAAAATACACAATCCAATTTGTTTTTACATGATCTTTAAAGTACATGACAGAGTTAGTATACTAATTTTCATTGTATTCATGCCCAAATTATTCATTTTGCTTGAAGCAATAATATTTAAGTATCAATAATTAAGTATTGTCTTCCAGATCAGAAATAGACAGTGCTTATTATTCAGCTGAAGTGTATGAAAGGACATTTGATAATTTGTAAGATTCATAGAGCATTGCAGCAATATGAAGAACCAAACTTTTTGAACTTAAGAATATGGCTGTCCTGGTTAATGGCTGAATTGATTAGTTGCCATTCAGCAAGATTTTAATCATACGGTAAAATAAACTTTAATATTTTGATATATTATACCCTCTGCAAAACACACTCAGGAATGTTATCCTACTAAAGTATCACAATCAATCTAATGGTCAAACCTTTTGGTTCTGATTACCTAACTAGAGAATTGAGGTGTCATTTAGGGCTGACCCTATATCTGAATTGGTTTTGTTAGCTTCATTTTATTGAGCACATCAGCCAGCTTGGTTTAACATATATAACTTTAAAATTCCATCATTTACTGGGTGTAATGCTGCTGTGCATTCAAATTTCATGCAGCAAAAAACTACATTGAAATTCTTTAAGTGGAAAGATCGTTGGCAGTTAGACACTAATTTTTATGAAGTAACCTGAGCCAATAGTAAAAGTTGTCTTTATTCAAGAACTACCACAATTAAACATATTGCAGAATATTTGGCCGCCTCACTGGCGGGTGAATATATTTCTTGTAATGTCCTCATGGGCTGATCTAGACAGAATTGAGATGGACCAACCAACATAACAATACTCCATAGCTAATGTATAACTTTTTTAACTAATATATTTACTCGTATGTTACTGAGAGTTTGTGGGTGCAGAGGTACCCTGCTACTGGCTAATATAGGGAATGTAGTTTGTAAAAGCAGTGGACCGGCATAAAAATCATGGATACCAGGTATGCTTTAAAATATGTTCAAAAGCAACAAGTCCACATGTGTCAATATGTTCTTCAATACATCAACACTGCATAAGACTTGATTAGAAAGTGTGATGTGTAAAAGCAGAAATGCAATGAAATGAGCAGCTCTTTATACGATGTGTGTTAACAAAGAGACTTCAGGATTTGATTATTTACAGGTAAATTAGTTTATAATCTGACTGATAATTAAATATTTACCATGTATTTTTAAATCTAATAAATTGTTGCTTTGAAAAACCGACTTTGTAGATTGCACTGGGGAAAGGCAGAAAAATCCTGTTCACAAATATAGGTGTTCCTCTGTGTTTCTAATTATTCTACATCAAACAAAATTTGTTTTTCCATAGAGTAACCTGCTTTCAGCATTCCAAAAGGAATTGAATACATTGCCATTTTTTTCTGATATTTTAGAAAACTAAATGCTGTTCTTTTCTGTAGGTAAACCTCCACCATAAAAGTCTATTGCAGTATAATATTCTCAGACCTGCAGTGTAATAGAAAAACGACCAATTATTTTAAATATAATTCCCCCCCTCCCCATTCTCCTGTTGTTGTAATTAACAACCAATCAGCTGTCCTGGGTTAAATATAAAGAAAAACAATGTGGGTGCCCCCTACTTGTCTATCCGCTTGTTATTGAGCGATGCTTTAAACCGAGGTAGGATAAACATGGTTATTGAATGTTGTTGGATTTAACATATTCTCAATCTGGCATAACAGATTCTGATGTGGCTTTATACATTGTATGCACGTGTATGCATTTTGTATGTTACATGTCTCAAAGCAATCTGAAGAAACACTATTGAATATTCTATATGATTAACAATGTTTTGTTAGAATTTTCACGGATATGGTGAAAGCAAATTTCTAGTGAAGGGGCTTTCTTTGTCTTTTAGCAAAATATAACTTGTAACAAATGTGCATGTTCCAAAATTCATGAGGATTAGTTTGCAGCATTGTGGTGTAGCAGTTAGTGCTGTTGCCTCAATTCCAGAGACCCAAGCTTAACCTTAACATCAGGTGTTGCCTGTGCAGAATTTGTGCATTTAGTGACAATGTGGGTTTCCTCTGGTTGCTTCAGTTTCCTTTCGCATTGCACGATCAAGTGGCCTCTGTTAATTATCCCTTGGTGTACATCAACAGCAAAAACAATCAAAAGGGGGTTGGGGTGAGAAATGTGATGGAAGGGTATGGGGCATGTTGGTTTTCTTCCCCAGATGCCAGCACAAACTAAATGGCTACATTTTCACTATTGGTAAAAATAAGTTTTTTGTCATGTCTATGACTAATCTCATGACACTGATGTTGATCATATTGATTTATTAATTAGTTTAATGTTGTTGTAACTAGTAATTGGTTGTTGAAGGACCATAATGTTTCTGTGAGTGAGGATTGGTGCTGTTGTCTATCAAATCACTTTGCAAGTATCACTGTTCAGTCATAAAAAAATATTTTGTGGGACCTGAGGAAGGAATCTGACTGCTATTGGGGCGAGATGATCGGTAGCCCGGTGTAGATTGTCTCTGGTTTGAGGTCTCAGTCAGCTTCAGTCTAAATTGAGCTCCAAGGAGCGGGGATAAAGTGCCTTTAAAAACATGTCATTAGCAGGAAGAGCAACCAGTCTTTGGCTTCATGGTGAATATCAATGGATTATAATGCTGCTATGTTGCAGGTGGGAAAAGTCAAGTGTTGTTATTTCATGTTGGCTGTCAAGGTTATGCTGTGACTGTTAATTGCACTGTTGCATTGCTAGTTTTTATTGTGAATCGCAGTTTCTTCCAACTTTAAGATTAAATTCAGAATTTGTACATAGCTTTGGTTGGTCAACAGGTAAATCAGGAAATAAAGATTTTGATAATAATGGAGAATGATTGGAAGCTATATCTAATATTAATTAATTTTAGATTTTGATGAATTTCTATCGTAAGTAGCTGTAGAACTAAATGGCAATGATATTTAGATCCACATCTGGATAATTGATCTTGGATTTGGTTAATTTGATTTTTGGATTGAATATGAAGAATTGCTGTTGAAATGATAATTGGCTAAATCATTTGCTATTAGAAAATACTACGTGCCAATTGTTTTTAACAAAAAATTGTTGCTTATATATCAAACAAGATTAAATAATATTGCAATGGAAAAGATTTAGTGAAGCATTTTGGTTCCATGAAGGTTCTAAGATTTACATGGCTCTCATTGCCAATAATGTACATCTATTGATGAATCAAAGGTTTACTGTATTCCCGTGTTATCCTTCAGTTTATAATTGTATATTCATAATTTTTTTTTAAATTGTGTTGGGGGAAAATTAGTTTTTAGATGTCAATACTTTTATTTGCTCACTTTGTACTGAAGCAATTTTATTGATATTAAAAATTCCTTAAAATCACACTACTATGTTATCAGAAAATATGTTTGCAATGGTAACACATTCAGTACGTGGCCATACAAGCGCATTGTAAAATGTAGTAGGCACATTGCCGTGCAGGCAGATGCAAAGGTTTATTGGGTCCTTATAAATTCCAATAATACGTATTTGGGATCTTTTACTAAGATTGTGCTTCAACTATGATTATGTATAATTTGTTTTACATGCTCGTGTTTCTTTGTACCTCTGTAATTCAAATGAATAAAACCCCTTAAAATCATGTGACTTCTGTGTGCTGTTTGTCAGGTCACTGGGAAACAAGGCAGATAGCTCATAAAAAAGAACCGTATTTTTTAATCCATCTCTGAAATCAGTACAGAAATTCATCCAGGAAATATAGCTGGTACCAGTTTGATTCTGTGTTAGTAAGAACAACAGAATAGTCACTTGCATCCCCAAGAAGGAAGTGCCACTCCTCAGGAATCTGTAGACTGCAAAGTGAAACAGACCAGCCTTGATAGAGATTATGTTTGGCCAGCAGCCAACCAGACTCCAGAGGTGTATCTGAGGGCAATAAAAGCCCAGTAGACTTGACGGGCAGAGATCCTAAATTGCGAAACAGCAATTCTGCCATTCAGCCCATCATGTTTGTACCACCATGATGCCAAACTAAGATAATCCCATCTTCCTGCATGCGGTTCGTATCCCTCCAATTATGTCCTCTACTATTTGACATTTCCACTCTGGGATAAAGACTCTGACTGTCGATCATATCCATGCCTCTCATTTTATATATTTCAGCTTACCCCTTGACACCCCTCCCCCAAAAACATGTGCCATATCTAAAGTTGGGTGCAGCTGCAACACGTCCTGAATATCATGTCTGAAGGAAGGTCTCAACCCGAAACGTCACCCGTTCCTTCTGTCCAGAGATGCTGCCAGTCCCCCTGAGATACTCCAGCTTTTTGTGTTCATCTTTGGTTTAAACCAACATCTGCATTTCCTTCTTACAAATGTTGCCTGCAACATGACCTGCTAACTTTTATTTACCCAATGCCCTGACCATTGAAATCAAGCATGCTGTATGCCATTTTTACCACCTTATTCAAAAGAGATTCCTCTACATCAGTGTTCCTCAAGGTCCTGCAATGTTCCACATTACCTAGTGCCCCGAGTGCTTTTCTATGTGAAGGATAGATAAAGGAAATCCAGTTCATGTGGACTTTCAGAAGTTGCCACAAAAAAAAATCAAATTAGAGTTTTATACAGCAAGTAATGTACTGCCATGGATTGATTAAGGGGCAGTAAACAATATGAATAAATGGATATTTTTGTGCTGGGGAGGCTGTTACTATTATCATATCTTGAATAAGTGTTGACGTCCATGCTAATCTCAATGAAAAGACGAGTGGTGTATTGAAGTTTATCCTATGCTTCGATATACAACTTTATTCCCAGGAGGGAAATTGGTCTGCCAACAGTCATAAAACTGAACAAGATCCATGAAACATGAAATTATAGTGACGAGTGGAAGGTCCAGGATTGGGGGGGGGGGGGTCAGTCTACCCCACAACAGAAAGGGGAGGAGTTGTACAGTTTGACGGCCACAGGGGAAAAGGATCTCCTGTGGCATTCTGTGCGGCATCTTGGTGGAACCAGTCTGCAGATGAAAGTGCTCCTCAGGTTGACCACTGTGTCATGGATGGGGTGAACTGTATTGTCCAAGATGCTCCGCTGTTTGAGGAGCATCCTCCTGTGAATCCAACTCCACCCCCAGGATGGAGCCAGCCTTCCGGATGAGCTTGTTGATTTTGTTGGCGCCCTGCGCCCTACAACCCCAGCATACGACAGCGAAGAAGATTTTAATGGCCACCGTTGATTGATAGAACATCTGCAGTATCTTACTGCAATGTTGAAAGTAGACAGCTCTGTCCCTTCTTATACAGCGCCTCATCATTCCTGGACCAGCCCAGTTTAATGTCCAGGTAAACTCCAAAGTACTTGTATTCCTTGGTAAACTGCACATCCACACCATTGATGGAGACAGGTGTTCCTCTCCTCCAATAGTTCACCGCTAACTCCTCAGTCTTGTTGGTGTTGAGCTGCAGGCGATTCAACCCACGCCACTCAACTAAGCCGTTGAGCACACCTCAGTATTCAGCTTCCCTCCTCTCACTGATGCAGCCCACAATTGTAGTCATCCGAAAACCTCTGCAAGTGGCAGGAATCCGAGTTATATCTGAAGTCCGAGGTGTAGATGGTGAACTGGACAGGAGAGAGGACCTTCCCCTGTGGGCCCCCTGGGTTGTTCACTGCCATGTCACCTGACATACTGTGGTCGTCCAGTCAGGTAGTTGGTGATCCAGGACACCGATAGAGCATCCACCTGCATCTTCGTCAGTTTGCTCCCAACTGTTGGTGATGCAAATTGTCCTGATGGTTCAATGGGATGTGGAGAGGCATCAGGGAGAGGATGGATGAATGAATGGACAGTGATTTTTTTTAAAATAGAAATGCAAGGTTGTGAACTTTGTAGAAAGAAAGTGTAAAATTTTGCAAATGGCGAGAGATTGAAAGATGTTTATATTTAGAGGCACCATGGAATGTTGGACACATTCTAATTTAAGGCAGTGAAATTAAATGCACTGGAATGCAAGAGTAAAGATATCTTGTTAATTGTACAGGGCTGCCAACTCTCACGGTTTGAGCGTGAGAATCACGCATTTGGCCAAATGTTCACACTCTCATGCTGATCACAAATTTCTCACACTCTGCCGTGAGAAATTCTGTGATCAACAAAATTTTCAAACTGCATGGACCGCGGGTGTTGGAGAGGCGGGGCTGAGGGAGGGATGGAAGCAGAAGCAGCGGCGGGGACAGATGCGGACGGGGAGCCGGGGCTGGCGAGTGTTTGCCGGACTGGTGAGTCGCTCACTGCAGCTCTGGCCATGGAGCAACCTCAGTTCAAGAGTTCCGGGCCGTCGGAAGCGTTGCGCCACTGCCGTGAGAATCTCTGTATCGAATTCGCCCAAGTGACCGGCATGGATCAGGCTGCGGCTCGGTGCATCCTGGAGGACAACCAGAAGTAAGTACCAAGCACTGGGTAGAAACGGTGGAAGATAGTGGCCTTCAAATGGGGGTGGTTGGAGAAAGCATCCTGCTTGCCTGCTAGATTTTCACTTAATGGAACTGCAGGAAAAATGTTCCCGATGTTGCGGGAATTCAGAACCAGGGGTCAGTTTAAGAATAAAGAGTAGGCCAGTTAGGACTGAGATGAGGCGAAACTTTTTTCATACAGAAAGTTGTGAATCTGTGGAATTCACTGCCACAGAAGGCAGTGGAGGCCAATTCACTGGATGTTTTCAAGAGAGTTACATTTAGTTCTTGGGGCTAACGAAATCAAGGGATATGGGGAAGAAACAGGAAAGAGGTACTGATTTTAGATGAACAGCCATGATCATATTGAATTGCAGTGCTGGCTCAAAGAGCCAAATGGCCTATACCTGCACCTATTTTCTATGTTTCTATATTTGAGTATATCGCAATAAAACTCGACCTCTCGATTTTGAAGCATTCATGCATGGTGGAGGTATAATGTAGTCATAGAGTGATACAGTGTGAAAACAGGCCCTTCAGCGCAACTTGCCCACACCTGCCAACATGTCCCAGCTACACTACCTGCTTTTGGTCCATATCCCTCCAAACCTGTCCTATCCATGTATCAGTCTAACTGTTACTTAAATGTTGGGATGGTCCCCGCCTCAACTACCTCCTCTGGCAGCTTGTTCCATATACCCACCATCCTTTGTGTGAAAAAAGTTACCCCTTAAAAAGTTACCTCTTAAAAATACTTCAAACAAAATCCATTGAAATCATACTTCTACAATGCACTAAAACATGATTTTAATACATCGTTTCAAAAAGTCTGTACCGTGGGAGGGGGGTGGGGCCTCCCTCCCACAGCCTCCCCCCCACTCAGTTGCTACACTACCTCGCCCCCAAGGTCAGTGATCGCTCAGCCTTCCAGCTTTCAAAACACACTCTCTGGCCCCTCTAGTTCAGACAGACATCACTGTCAGGGATCTTCAATGTAAATGTAATTGGGAGTGGGGAGCATTGGAACAAAAATTTGCCCTTGGTACATATTAACTGTAATATAATGTATGCATGTTGGTAGGTGCAATTAAAACAAAGTTTTTTGTAATTATTGTTGTGTTATGAATACCATAGAAAATATTATGTACTCTCAAGATCACATTAAATAGAATAATATTGCTTAAATATATAGTTATTGGGCTTTGCATTTCGGAAAAGTCCCAGCTGAGAGGAAGACGGCAAAATACTGAAAATATTTGGAGTGAAAATGACTTCAGGACAGATTGCTAGGAAAATGAAGGAAATGGTAACAGAATACATACATCTGAGTGAGTATAATTTTATGGATGAGAAATTGTGTTTAACCAATTGATGACTTCTTTGACAAAGTAACTAGCATGTTAGATAACAAGGAAGCCAATGGATGTGGCAGATTTTGTTATACAAAATTTAGTCTTGTGAAGTGCCCCATAAAAGATTACTGCATTAGATAGGCACCTGCGGACTTGAACATAATAGGTTAAGTCCAGGGGGTCAGATATGGGGCTTTATGTGTGGGCCAGATATATTGTCAGTGCAGAGGGGCAAGTCCAAGTGTGCATCCAGAGTCATGGTCTGGAATAGTACAAGGTGTGCCGGCTAAGCTGAGACAATGGTAGTGTTCAGCACTGGGAACCTAAGCAGGTAAGCAGCTATGATCAGGGTAGTATAGGGGGCCAGGTGTAAGGCTGGACTCAGGATCAGAGATGTCGGGGTCAGGAGTAGTACCAGGTGTGCAGTGAGACCCAGGTTGGTCAACACGGGCCAAGTGTTTGATTATAATCTGATTTTTATACATGAATATATTAAGATCATTCATGTGCTGCACCTGTTGATCAGAGCCTGGCTCTACTGTGGAATGTAATTAGTAATGTAATTTAGCCGAACCTTATTCATAGCTAATCTAATTTAAAGCATAAATATTGCATTCAAGTGTAAGTTAAAATACTTGCTTCAGTATGCACCAGATTGCACAATTTCAAGCTGAAAAATGCAAAAGCTCTGTACCAATGGGAGGGGTGGATACACTCCCTCAGGCTTGGTCTCTCGCAATTTCTCACTCCCAACTCTCACCCAACGTTGGCAGCTCTAATTATATATGGTCCTGGTGAAACATCATCTGAAATAATATGTACAATTCTGGGTTTAAGAGGGAACTGCAGATGCTGGAGAATCGAAGGTTACACAAAAAAGCTGGAGAAACTCAGCGGGTGCAGCAGCATCTATGGGGCGAAGGAAATAGGCAACGTTTCGGGTTGAAGAAGGGGTTTCGGCCCGAAACGTTGCCTATTTCCTTCGCTCCATAGATGCTGCTGCACCCGCTGAGTTTCTCCAGCTTTTTTGTGTAACCATGTACAATTCTGGGGTTGCTCCTGGAAAAAAAAAAGATACTGCAGTAGAGGTTCTCTAAATTCCTGGAATGGTGACTTCATCGGGTCAAGAGAAATTGAGTGGACTCGATCTTTGCTCTCTACATGTCTCAGTGAACCCATTTTTATAAAATTGGGCTCATCACAGTAGATGCGATGTTGATGTTTTTGAATTCCCTACCACAAATGGCTGGAAGCATGGTCAGCAATCGCTTTGGTTACCTTAATATCCAAGACAGTGGTAGAATTTGGTATATACATGCCACACACCTTCATATCTTACCAAGATGAAAGCCAATATAAAAGGAGGCAGTATGAATGGACTGATTTAGGTCTTGACAAACTGAAACACTAACTCTCTCTGCAGATGGAGCAGCTGCTTTCAGAAACATCCCCTCTGTTACGGGCGCAAACAGTCCTTCTATTAGATTAGGTACTGTCTGTTTCATTTCCCCAATTGTGGTCATTGGACCTTATCTATGGAACTGATGTGATACAATGCTGAGAATTCCTTCTCACCATAGATGCTGCCTCACCTGCTGTGTTACTCCAGCATTTTGTGTCTACCTCCGATTTACCAGCATCTGCAGTTCTTTCTTAAATCGCATTCTATATCTTTCTCTTTGGTTACACTTGACTTTGACTTCATTGTATTTATGTAGGGTATATCTGATCTGTGTGTATAGCATGCAAAACATTCAAACTACTAGCCCAAGTAGAGTAATGCATTATTATGTTTAATGTTTTATGTGTCATTCCTAACTGTCACTGTATGTCATGTTGTCACTTGCGGGTGGAGCACCAAGGCAAATTCCTTGCATGTGAATACTTGGCTAATAAACTTATTCATTCATTCAGTCAGTGCCCATTTCCACTGAATTTCTAAGCTTACCAAGTTACAAATAAACCCCTCAAATGACTATTGGACAGGCATGGTGTTGACTAGTGATACTAATATGGCAACGGATAAACCAGTGGATAAAAGCCTCAAAAGCACTCTTTGTCAACACACCATTTTTCACACCTCGGATGCTAAGTCTGTCCAGTATCTACAGCTTTTGTTTTGTATTCAATTGATCATTTTCAGACGGGACGGTAATTTTATTGTATTCGCAAGAGTCTGTTTTCAGAACATTCCCACTGTTGATATTAAGCCTTGTGCTTATGTATATCTAACCTCAGTTTGCAGATGATGCAAAACTAAGATATGTAGTACAATCAGAATAGCAACAGATTACAGACATCTGGTGAAATGGGCAAAAGCAGGGAAGAGTGGATTTGAAGGGTAATATGGCATGCTTTAAAAGGAACACAGACAGCTGTAGACACACACACCTTTGAAGTTATACTACAACTTGAGACTTTAAACCATGAAACTGGCAAGCTTTTTAAATAGAGGAACAAATCACAAACAGTGGCAAATGATACTAAGACTGAAATGGACAGATGTCCACAACCCAAAAGAACATTCACTCAGGACAACACATTTGATATGAGTATAGCAGCAGCTACTAAGGGTCTCACTGATCTGAGGAGACAGGAAAATACATGCTTAGTCTCCTGAGAGCAGATGAAATTTAAGCAGGGATGCTATAGAAATTCTCTAACAGTTCTTTAAAATTAAATTAAATGATAAACCATTTCCAGTACCAGATGAAGAATAGCAAAAGATGCTGAAACGCTCAAAATCCAAAAATGTTGGAAATATTTACCAGGTCAGACAGTAAGAAAATAAAACAGTTTCAGGTCAAAGACTCTTTTCAATTCTAATTCTGGCCCAGTAACCAGAGGGTGCAGATTTGTGATTAGCAAAAGAATATGGAGCAACACAAGGGAACACTGTTACACATTTGTGATCTGGCAGAAAGAAAGATGGAAGTAGGTTCTATAATAATGTTTTAAGAGAAGAAATACTTGAAATCTGAGCACCAAAAAAGTGCCAGAAATGCACAGGTCAGGTACCACTTGATAAAAGAGCATCAACCCAAAGCATTACTTGTTTCTCCCACTGCAGATGCTACCTGGCCTGACTAATATTTACAGCACTTTCCATTTTATTTCAGATTACTAGCTTCCACATTTTTCTTTGTTCTGACAGTGAATGGTTGGCTTTTGGACAAGAGGAAAACACAATTATGATTCCAAGTTCCCACTCACTGACAAGGAACTACAAACTGTAATTATAGGTATATTACTGGCAGGATCAGGCTTGCAAACAGCTTGGCATCTTTTGTTTCAATGCCATTGAATGAAGAAGTGGTGATAAATAGGTTGGAAAGGATACAGAAAAAACAGTTTATTTTATTTACAAGGCATCTTTCCATACAATATGTCATCAAGCACAAGAACATATATTGAAACTAAAGTCAGTCAGGCAGGTTTCCTGTCTGGCACAAAATATCAAAACCTTATGTCAGCATGTCAAAAATAAAATGGTACTTTCAAACCACGGAGGATTTTTATTGGTAATTTTAAAGGTGTGAACACTAAAGCATTATAAAGGTTGGTTAACTTTTACATATTTAATGAACAAATTGCACTTGCAACAAAAATGCTATGTGGTAATGGACACAAGCAACTGCTGGGATCTGGAGCAAAAGCAAAATGATGGAGGGACTCAGGAAGTCAAGCAGCGTCTGTAGAGTCTAAATTCATCACTGCATCACGAATGAAGGAGATAGGTAGGAATGGGGCACTATTAGGTTGAAAACAGTAGAGGGAAGATCTGTGATGGTATGGGAAACCATGGTGTTCGTGGGGACATGTTCCTGGGAGAGGTGTCCGAGTGTTGCCATCCAGCTTCTACACCGTAGAGGACACTCCACCAGCCCTCAATGGCACTGTGCTCGCTTGTGCGTTTGGGATTGGTGCCAAGCGTGTAGAGAGTTGCGTGTTTGGAGGGGTTAAGGTTCGAGTGGATGAGAGAATGGACAAGTCAAGGTGGTTGATATTACCTTAGGGAGGGAGGTAAATGTGGTGGGAGAAGAGAGGCTCAGAGTAGAGGGGGAAGGGAGAAGATTTGAAGGTAGCGTTGGAGACTCAAGTGACTACAGATGCTGGGATCTGGAGCAACAAACAACCTGCTGGAAGAACTTAGCAGGTCAGGACGCATCTGTGACATCTCATGAAAGGGATATTGAGCGCTTTGGTTTTGGACTCTGCCTCAGTACCATGGTATAACACTAGTGAACCAGAATGAAGTCATGTATTTTTTAAGCTTTTATATAAAATATTTTGTTCATCTTGTCTTTGGTACAATTTTACATTAGCTAATTTATAAAATATAAAAATAATTAACTTCTTAAGTCGAATGACAATATTATCAAGCACAGTTAATATAAATTGAATCTTCAGATCTCAAGGGTGAACACAACTGAGTCTCTGGATATATGAATCCGATGAAACTGCTGCCAATTTCTGACACTGATCAGTTATACAGTAACAGCTGTAAAGAAACAAAAAAGTTCATAAATGTATATCCATCCACAGAATCCAAATCATTTACAGAATACTTGTACATTTATAAAAAGGCTAAGAAGTTGCACTACCCTAAGGAATATGTACAAACCATAGATCCTAGCATATTTGGTAATTAATGGAGCAAAGAGGACAGACCAGTTATAATCAGATTGACACCAATAATTTTCCCAAATAGACTGCTTAAGAGGTGGAGAATTCTCCAGATGATGAAATTAGAGAAACATAATTATAGAAACAGGCCCGTTTGCCTACCACGGCCATGCCAAACCATAAAGCCTATGTAAGCAAATTCCATCTGCATACATTAGACCTCTGTCCAACTGCCTTTTTTAGTTGTTGCTCATCTTAAGACTGAGCCCTCTAGTTTTAGAGTCCTGTCCTGGGAACAAGATTGACTATATCCCTGCTAATGTTCTCAACCTCTACAAGGTCACTCTGTCGTACCAGTGAAAATAAACCCAGTCTATCCTCATAACTACATTCTTCCATTCCAGGTAACCTCCTAGTGACCAATTTCTGCACGCTCTATGGTTACCACATCCTGTAGAGCAGCAACAAGAACTGCACAATATTCTCAGTGAGGTCCAACTAATTTTTTTCTGCATTTGCAACATGACAAATTCTGGCTCATGAAGGCAAGCCTACCAAATGCCGCCTTCACTACTCTATCAATCTGAATCACCACTTTCAGGCAGCTGCAGAATTGCACCCAAAGTTCTGCCCATACATCAATGCATCCAAGATACCAGCCATTTCATTTAAATCGAGAATCTGACCTCCCAGAGTGAATTCTCTCACACTTGTCTGGATTACATTCCAACTGCTACTGTTACACGCAAATTTCTAACTGATCTGTGTCCCACTTGTCTCCTTCAACAAACTTTTAGTAATCTACTATCCCACTAATTATGTGCCGTCTGAAAACTAATTATACCACTTACATTCCTATCCAAGTAATTTATACTTATATTTACAAACAAAAGTTATAAGGCCATAAGGAATAGGAGTAGAATTAACCATTCGGCCCATCAAGTCTACTCTACCATTTAATCATAGCTGATCTATCTCTTGCGCCTAACCCCATTCCCCGCCTTCTCCCCATAACCTCTGACACATGTATTAATCAAATCTATCCCTGCCTTAAAAAATCCACTAACTTGGCCTCTAGTCTTCTGTGGCAAAGAATTTCACAGATTCACCACCCTCTGACTAAATAAATTTCTCCTCATCACCCTCCTAAAAGAATGTCCTTTAATTCTGAGGCTGACCTCTAGTTGTAGACTCTCCCACTAATGGAAACATCCTCCACACATCCACTCTATCCAAGCCTTTCACTATTCTGTATGTTTCAATGAGGTCCCGCCTCATTCTTCTAAACTGCAGTGAGTACAGGCCCAGTGCCAACAAACGCTCATCAAAGGTTAACCTACTCATTCCTGGGATCATTCTTATAAACCTCCTCTGGGCCCTCTCCAGAGCCAGCACATCCTTCCTCAGATATGGTGCTCAAAATTGCTCATAATAGTCTAAATGCAGTCTAACCAGCGCCTTAGTCATTGCATTAATCCCGGTAGTACACCACTTCTTACTGATTTTCAGTCAGAAAAACACCCATTCACTACTATTTTCACAGAGCAATTTTGCATCCACTTTGCTAAAATCCCTTGAATTCCATCTGCCTTAATCATATGGAAGAGCCTCACATGCCCCCCCCCCCCCCCCTCTCCCTCCCCAACACCCCAAAGAAAAAATATTTAAACAATAATTAAATTCTAAAATTCAGGTTGTACAAATCTCTGCCACTTGTTAAGAGTTTAGTTTCTGCAAAGTCACATTGAAGTAAATTGGGCAAGTGAGATAACCAATTTCTGAAAGGAAAAACCTGGTTTAGGCAAATGGTGTTGTGCCGCAGTAAAAGGAATTTCCAGCTTGCATTATCCAAAATGGGATTGGCCTATATTTAGCCTGAAGAGTGTCACGTGATGTATAGCCACTCAGTTTAATATTTAAATGATTCAGCTCAACAATTAGTACAAAAGGCAAGGTGTGTGTGATAACGTGTTGACTGTGGTGAAGTCTAGCTCCGTCATCCCCTGCACCCAGCCAGCTGATCATCCTGGTCGGCGTTGATTGGTCGGCCCAGATCACGCCTGGTGCTCGAGCTCGACAATTTGAGACAAAAGTGGTTCAACCCCCCACAAGCCAATATTAAAATTCATTACTTTAAACATTACATTAAATTGCCCAATCTTATATATCTGATATATTCGAGAACACTGTGGGAAGCTAGAGAAGAAATTGTAGGCACCCTGGCGGAGATGCATGAATCATCATTAGATACAGGTGAGGTGGAAGAAGACTGGAGGGTGACAAATATTGCGCCTCTGTTTAATAAGGGCTGCAAGGAAAAGCCTGGGAACTATAGGCCAGTGTGCCTAACATCTGTTATAGGCTTGTTACCAGAGAGTATTCTGAGGGATAAGATGTAGATGCATTTAGATAGACAGGGATTGATTAGGGATAGACAGTATGGCTTTGTACAGGGGAAAATCGGCTCTCACGATTCTGATTGGGTTTTTTTTGAAGATGTGACCAAAAAGGTTGACGAGGGCAGAGCCATATACATTGTATATATGGATTTCAGCAAAACATTTAGTAAGGTTTTGCAATGTATGCTGCTCTGGAAAGTTAGATTGCATGGGAGCCAGGGAGAGCTAGCTCACTGGATAGAAAGCTGGCTTCATGGAAAGAAGCAGAGGGTGATGGTGGAAAGTTACTGGAGGCCTGTGACTAGTGGTGTGCCTCAGGGATCGGTGTTGGGCCCATTGCTGTCTGTGGTTTATGTCAATGATTTGGATGAGAATGTACAAGACATGATTAGTAAGTTTGCAGATGACATCAAAGTGGGTGCTATCGTAGATAGTGAAAATGGTTTTCAAAAGTTATGGCAGGATTTTGGTCAGTTGGGCATGTGGGCCAAGGAATGGTTAATGAAGTTTATTGCGGATAGGTGTGAGGTGTTATGTATTGGGAAGCCAAACCAGGGCAGGACCTTCACAGTGAATGTCAGGGCTCTGTTGTGGAGCAAAGGGATCTCGGAGCGCAGGTACATCACAGGTAGGTAGACAGGGTGGCCAAGAAGGCTTACGGCACATTGGGCTTCATCAGTCAGGGTATTGAGCACAAAAGTTGGGATGTTGTGTGACAGTTGTACAATACATTGGTGAGGCCACATTTGGAGTATTGTAGAAACAAGGAACTGCGGATGCTGGTTTACATAAAATGGCACAAAATGTTGGAGTTTCTTTGGAGTATAGTGTTCAGTTTTAGTCACCGTTATAGGAAAGATGTTGTTAAGCTGGAAAAAGTGCAGGATGTTGCCTGGACTTGGGGGCCTAATGTATAGGGAGAGGTTGGGCAGGCTGTAACTTTATTCCTTGGAGTGTAGGAGGATGAAGGGTGATCTTATGGAGGTGTATAAGATAATGAGGGAATAGATAAGGTAGATATAGAGAGTCTTTTACAGAGTAGGGAAATATAGAACCACAGGACAAGTTTAAGGTGAGAGGGGAAAGATTTAATAGGAACCCAAGGGGCAACATTTTCCACATGAAGGGTGGTGGGTACACAGAACTAGCTACCAGAGGGGCAGTTGAGGCAGATACTATTAACAACATTGGAAAATACATTTGGACAGGTACATGGATAGGAAAGATTGTGGGATGTGGGACTAGTGTAGATGAGGTATCTTGATTAGCACAGGCAAGTTATATCAAAGGACCTATTTCTATGCTGTATGACTGTTGGAAAACTATTTTTCAAGAATTCCCACTGCAGTATTAATAATTATTAACAATTTTAAAGTCCATGCGTGATATATGGATACTTACGAGAGGAACATAAATGATGAGACTGCTGCTTGTCTATAGAATACCATGTTTCTGTCAACTAGTGTCCAGTAGGAAGGAATGTGGTATAAATGTTAAGTTGGGAATAGCTGAGATGGTGGTAGTCATCATGTTTAAGCCTGCCAGAATATGTTATCCAGATCACATCAGAGTGATCACTTGAACAAGATAGTACATCACAAGACAGTCGTCACCTACAATGTGGTGTGTTTGCGGACCAGGGTGAAATTGGTAGAAGTATGGTGCAGGTTTTGGGAATGGTGGGAAGGAGAATTTGAAGCAACAGAATTATGAAGGAAAAATTGCTTTCATGTTTCCTCATCTGAAAGCTTCCTTACTTGATGGTTGAGGAACACGCCACATCTTGTAGGACTGCCAGGCCCCAACGCCGTATAGAATTGTTGATGCGAAGCCGAAGAACTACAAAATGGAACAAAGAACAGGAATCGTTATTCTTAATTATATGCCCTCATCTTCCAATCAAGTCTGCTCGGAGTTGATTTAACTCAGAACCTTTTTTAGGGACCAGACAATTGGTCTCAACAGTCAGGTCTGGAAGGAGAAAGAAATTCAGTCTCCTCCTCCATCCGACCATCATCTAACAGCAGTGTAATAATGGAAGCAGTATGGACCATATCAAATCAAAAAAGAGAGACTGCCAATGCTGGAACCCAGAATAGAAACAGAATGCTGTTAAGCAACAGTAAATACCAGTTAACTCAACAGGTGTAAGCAGATGGGGCAGAGATGATGGGCAGAAGGAACCAGGGGGAGGTACAGGTGTTGCAACTTCAGTTGCGGAGAAAAACTGCTACAGATGGTGGGTAGGAGGGATGAACGGTTCCTGTGGAAAGCAAAAAAGAGGTGCGACAGGTGATGGGATATTAATAGAGCTGGTGGAAATGGCGGAGCATGGTGTTTAATGTGGGGGCTAGCTAAGTGAAAGGCAAAGCCAAGGGAATATTGCTGTTCTGTCTGCAGAGGAGGGCATCATAACATGGAAAATACACGAGGGTTCTGTCATCAAAGGCAGAAGTGAAGCCATGCTCCTGGAAGGAGGACGATCCAGAAGACAGATGTGACAGAGACAGAGAAATTGACAAAAAGGGATGGCATTCTACACCCGCCTCGCCCTCAACCAGAGACCTAATTAGCTCTTCTGGCTGAGGCAGAGGTTCACCTGCACATATTCCAAACCGAAAGCCGGCTAACATCAACTATCAAGTTTCAGGCTGAGGCATAGGTTCAACACAGTTGAAATATATAGCAGCTAGGAAATTATCCCATTATAGGAGAGAAAAGTAGGTTGGCTGAGTGGGGGTGGGGGTGCAAAAACAGTGTAAGGTTAAAAAAAATTAAAAATGAAGAAACTTTGCAGATTTTTGAGTTGCTCATGATATCTATAGTGACGTTTGAAATACTGGTCATTCCTGTCATCTGGATGGGTTGATCAAACTTAAGTGCAGAGTCTGCAGAACAACTGTTCAACATCCAAGATAGACACAAAGTGCTGGAGTGACTCAACGAGTCAGGCAACATCTCTGGAGAAAAGGAACAGGTGACGTTTTGGGTCAAGACCCTCCTTCAACATCCATTTAATTTGATGAAGCTCATAATGCTACTCTTTGGTATCTCTTAATTAACTACAAGTTGCTTTGAAATATATCAACTCATGTGGGTAGTTCCAACAAGCAGTTTTGCAAATCAGTGTCCTACATTCTCCAACATGAGGGAACACTAATTCATGATATTTGTATGATATTTCAAGGTTCCACCGGGTGGCGCCATACATGGCAGCCTGGCCAACAGCCTGTCTTGTCTTTTTCTTCTTTTGCTGTTTTGGTCTGTGTTTACTTGTATGTTTTTAGCGTGCTTTTAGTTTTTGTATTATGTGGGGGAGGGGGGTTGGGGGAAAACTTTTTTTATCGCTTTCCTCGACGGAGATGCAACTTTTTCATTGTATCTCTGTCTGCACTGCGGCTTTAACATCGTGGAGCTGGCGTTCCCTTTGTTAGGAACCTCCTGCGGTTAGAGTTCATGCAGTTGCTTTGAACGCCCTGATCGCAGGAGCTATGTTCGCCCTGATGCGGGAGATTCGATTGCTCCGATCGTGGGAGAAAAGGAGGAAAGAAGGTGCAAGTTATTTGCCTTCAAAAGTGGGGAATGTGAGAGAGAGGGGAAATCATGCTTGACTAATCTTCTGGAATTTTTTTAAGATGTAACTAGGAAAATGGACAGGGGAGAGCCAGTGGATGTAGTGTACCTGGACTTTCAGAAAGCATTTGATAAGGTTCCACATAGGAGATTAGTGGGCAAAATTAGGGCACATGGTATAGGGGGTAGGGTACTGCATAATGATTGGCAGAGGAAACATAGAGTAGGGATTAACAAGTCCCTTTCAGAATGGCAGACAGTGACTAGTGGGGTACCACAAGGCTCAGTGCTGGGACCGCAGTTATTTGCAATATACATTAATGATTTAGATGAAGGAATTAAAAGTAAAAGTAACATTAGCAAATTTGCAGATGACTCAAAGCTGGGTGACAGTGTGAACTGTGAAGAGGATACTACGAGGATGCAGGGCGACTTGGACAGGTTGGGAGAATGGGCAGATGCATGGCAGATGCAGTTTAATGTGGATATATGTGAGGTTATCCACTTTGGTGGTAAGAACAGGAAGGCAGATTATTATCTGAATGGTGTAAAGTTAGGAAAAGGGAAAGTACAACAAGATCTGGGTGTCCTTGTACATCAGTCACTGAAAGTAAGCATGCAGGTAGAGCAGGCAGTGAAGAAAGCTAATGGCATGTTGGCCTTCATAACAAAAGGAGTTGAGTATTGGAGCAAAGAGGTACTTCTGCAGTTGTACAGGGCCCTGGTGAGACCACACCTGGGGTTTTGTGTGCAGGTTTGGTCTCCAAATTTGAGCAAGGAAATTCTTGCTATTGATTGCAGGGTAGGTTCACGAGGATGGCTGGGCTGTCATATCTTGAAAGAATGGAGCGACTGGGCTTGTATACACTGGAATTTAGAAGGATGAGAGGGTATCTTATTGAAACAAAAAGATTATTAAGGGACTGGACGCACTAGACGCAGGAAACATGTTCCCGATGTTGGGGGAGTACAGAACCAGGGGCAACAGTTTAAGAATAATGGGTAGGTCATTTAGAACAGAGATGAAAAACTTTTTCACCCAGAGTTGTGAATCTGGAATTCTCTGCCTCAGAAGGCAGTGGAGGCCGATTCTCTGGATAGAGCTCTTAAAGATAGTGGAGTCAAAGGGATATGGGGCGAAGGCAGGAATGGGGTATCGATTGTGGATGATCAACCATGATCATAGTGAATGGCGTTGATGGCTCGAAGGGCCAAATGGTCTACTCCTGCACCTATTGTCTATTGACATGCTGCCTGCACTGTTGAGGACTCTGGGGGAGTGCTGTGAGTGCAGTGATCTCGGTGTTTTGCGGAGACATGGCTCCATAAGGACATCCCATAGTCTAGTGCAGGTGTGGACGGCTTTCTGACTATTCGGGTGGACAGGGACTATTCGAGTGGAGATTGACAGTGGTCGGTGCAACTCTGTCCATATCATGGTGAAAAGTGTGTGTGTGGCCTGGTCATTTGAACTGATGACTATGGGTCTCCGCTTAAGCTGTGTGCCCTGGGGATTCTCACACGCTGTTGTGGTGGCTGTTTAAGTTTATGTTTAATATTTATGTATGTATCTTGTAGCATTTATTTTGTATGACTGTTGGCAAATCAAATTCCTTGTATGTTCACATACTTGGCTAATAAATTAATTACAAACAGATCAAAAATATTTCTTACCACTCCAGCTGCTAATCCAGCATAGCCAAATGCCTTGGATGCTCCAATAATCGACGCAACCAATATCAGGACGGTCGCAATGACATAGTGCAGGAACTCCTTCATAAAAATCAGAATATTTTGAGTACACAGAACTAAAATGATTATGAAATTATATTGCATTAAGAGATACATAGATTGAATTGAATTGAATTGAATTGAATTTCCTTTATTGTCATTCAGACCTTACGGTCTGAACGAAATTTCGTGCCTGCAGTCATACATACAATGATACAATAATAAACAACAATAAACACAAATTAACATCCACCACAGTGAGTCCTCCAAACACCTCCTCACTGTGGTGGAGGCAAAAATCTTAGGGCTGCAGTCTCTTCCCTCTTCTCCCTCTGCGCTGAGGCAATTCCCCACCGGGCGATCAGTACAACACTTGAAAAGGCCCTTCAATAATGCCTGCACCAAACATGATGCCATGTTAAACTAGTTTAGTTTTATTGTCACGTGTACCGAGGTACAGTGAAAAGCTTTTGTTGCCTGCTACCCAATCAGCAGAAGAATCATGCATGATTACAATCAAGCTGCTCACAGTGTACAGATAAACTGGTCTCCATTGCCAGCGTGTGATCTATATCCCTCCATTTCTTGTACATTCATGTACCTATCCAAGCACCTTAATGTCACTACTTGATGCCACCACTACTTCTGGCACAGAGTTACAGGCACCCATCACTCTGTATAAAAATGCTTGCTCAGCACATCTCTTTTAAACTTTCCCCCTTGGTTCTTAAATCTATGCCCTCTAGTCTTTGACATTTCCACCCTGGGGAAATTGTTACGATTGTCTACCCTTCCTATACCTCTCATAACTTCATATTGTACTATCTCCCCTCAACCTCTATTGACAATAGACAATAGGTGCAGGAGTAGGCCATTCGGCCCTTCGAGCCAGCACCGCCATTCACCGTGATCGCGGCTGATCATCCCCAATCAGTACCCCGTTCCTACCTTCTCCCCATATCCCCTGACTCCGCCATCTTTAAGAGCCCTATCTAGCTCTCTCTTGAAAGCATCCAGAGAACTGGCCTCCACCGCCCTATGAGGCGGAGAATACCACAGACTGACCACTCTCTGTGAGAAAAAATGATTCCTTGTCTCCTTTCTAAATGGCTTACTCCTTATTCTTAAACTGTGGCCCCTGGTCCTGGACTCCCCCAACATCACGAACATGTTTCCTGCCTCTCGCGTGTCCTAACCCTTAACAATCTTATATGTTTCAATGAGATCCCCTCTCATCATAGAAACATAGAAAATAGGTGCAGGAGGAGGGCCATTCGGCCCTTCGAGCCAGCAGCCGCCATTCATTGGGATCATGGCTGATCATCCCCAATCAATAACCCGTGCCTGCTTTATCCCCATATCCCTTGACTCCACTAGCCCCTAGAGCTTTACCGAACTCTCTCTTAAATCCGTCCAGTACTTGGCCTCCAATGCCCTCTTTGGCAGGGAATTCCATAAATTCACAACTCTCTGGGTGAAAACGTTTTTTCTCTCACTTCAGTTTTAAATGACTTCCCCTTTATTCTAAGACTGTGGCCCCTGGTTCTGGCTCTCACCCAACATTGGGAACATTTTTCCTGCATCTAGCTTGGCCAGTCCTTTTATAATTTTATATGTGTCTATAAGATCCCCCTCATCCTTCTAAACTCCAGTGAATACAAGCCTAGTCTTTTCAATCTTTCCTCATATGGACAGTCCCGCCTTCCCTGGGATCAATCTCGTGAACCTACTCTGCACTGCCTCAATCATGAGGATGTCCTTCCTCAAATTAGGAGACCAAAACTGTACATAATACTCCAGATGTGGTCTCACCAGAGCCCTATATAACTCCAGAAGAACCTCTTTACTCTAATACTGAAATCCTCTTGTTATCCCTCGAAAGGATCCTTCAGACTATTGCTGCTGAAAAAGAAATTAATGTTTGTCACAACCTCTCATTACATCTGATATTCTCTAATCCTGGCGGCATTCTGGTAAACCATCACACATCACAGGACAGAGGTCCCGACACATGATCGCTGTAGAACACCGCTGGTCATAGAACTCCAGCCAGAGTAACATCCTTCCACAAATACACTTGGTCCTTTATGATTTTTGAATCCAAACAATTTACCATTGATCACATGCATCTTAATACTCTGGGTAAGCCTACCTGGATAAGCCTACATACTGCAATAAAAGTAAATAGTTGAAGAAACAAGGAATTGCAGATAGACAAAAGTGCTGGAGAAACTCAGCGGGTGCAGCAGCATCTATGGAGCGAAGGAAATAGGCAACGTTTTAGACTGAAACCCTTCTTCAGACTGATGTAGAGTGGGGGGGGGGAGATGGGGAGAAGAAAGGAAAAAGGAAGAGGAGGAGCCCGAGGGCTGAGGGAGAACTGAGAAGATAGCAAGGGCTACCGGAAATTTGTAAATTCTATGTTTATGCCACTAGGGTGCAGACTGCCCAAGCAAAATATGAGGTACTGCTCCACCAATTTCCGGTGGTGCTCACTCTGACCATGGAGGAGGCCCAGGACAGAGAGGTTGGATTCTGCCCGAAGCGTTGCCTATTTCCTACGCTCCATAGATGCTGCTGCACTGTGAGGCGCTCCCCACCCCCCCCCCCCTGGTGAATGCTATGGTACTTACCTTTCTCTGTTTCTCTCCCGAGTACAGGCCTCGTGGCTGTAAGTCTGGAATCAAGGGGTTAAAAGGCTCCTGTACCCGATTGGCCAATCTGCGTCAGGTGACGGGTGACTCATCTGAAGCTTAAATACCAGAGACTCACAGGATTCTCTCTCTTCTTCGTAGACCCTGACTGATGAGCAGACTGCTGGTGTGAGCTGAGGAAGGCCTGGCCACATGGCATAGAACTTTGTGTACTTTCACCATTACTTGTTAACAAATATTGAATTGGGACGGATAAGGGCTGACCTTAGTGTGTTCGTGTATTTTGTTTCAAGGTTATAGCTCTTTAAGCAGGTTTTAGAGTCTCCGGTTTGACGGTCCATCATGTGGATGGCTGGAGCATTGTTAAATTGTTTGTCAGTTCATCCATATCCCCTGACTGGGATGTTTTGAAATCAGGTTTGGGTTTTTTGTGTTCCATTGAATAATTTAAACTATTTTTGAATCTTGAACCTGGTTTTTGACTCTAATGTTACGCAGCCTGAAGGACCTGCATGTGGGGAATCGTAACAGCACCCACTGAG